>NC_137344.1:17907166-18652412 GCF_965287045.1 Carcharhinus amblyrhynchos | reverse complement strand
GACCACTCAATCTGTCAAATTCTCCTATTTTTGTTTTAATGGCTTATTGTTCAAATTTAATCGATCATATTTAAACAAATGTGTTGGAAATCTGAACAATAGTTAGTACTGCAGCCTGAGGTATGAATATATTTTATTTCCTCTGCATTCACCCAAATGTACCCCATTTGCTTTTTTATCAGTTGGAAACATATTTAGAAGCTGCCTGTGCTCTTTTGATATTCAAAAGTAGAAGCACCTTGACCCACTTCTCAAACCTGCAATGTCCTATTTTTACAGATGTCTAGGCATCCTAGTCAGTATGTACTTGACTTTGCTGGTGTCCTGTTTCAGACATGGAAATCTTTAATTTTCACACAGTGAAAGCACCCTCTACCCTTGTACCAGATTCTGAACGTGACTAGCTTTAAGTTTAAAGTTTATTTATTACTGTCACAATTATATATAGTGGGATTATATTAACACTGCAATGAAGTTATTGTGAAATTGCCTAGTCGCCTCACTCTGGTGCCTGTTCGGGTACATTGAGGGAGAATTTGGCCTGGCCAGCGTGCGTAACCAGCACGTCTTTCGGACTGTGGGAGGAAAACTGGAGCACTGAAAGGAAAGCCACTCAGACATGGGGAGAATGTGCAGACTCCACACAGTGACCTAAGCCGGGAGTCGAACCCATGTCTCTGGCACTGTGAGACAGCAACGCTAACCACTTTGTTACTTTAGTCTGCTGACTTAATTTTGTCTGCTCATGCAGTGTGTCACACTGACACATTCTGTAGTTGCTGCTGGATTGCTTTTTGTGACTGCCATCCTTTTATTGATACACTTATGGATCTTTGAGCTTAGCTCTGATTTGTGCTCGGTTTATGGCATTAGCACTACCATCTCTCCCCGCATGTGAGCTACTATGCTAGTCAACAATTCCCCTGTTGATCTTTTTTGTCGCGTAAGAGATTATAGAATCTTGACAACTAAATAAGGTTTGTACACAAATACTTCAATTGTGTTTGGCTCAGTCTTTGTATGCAATATTTCTAAGTGGTAGATATCCAGAAAAATATAAGGAATACTCAATTACCCCTCTGGATGAAAGATGTAAGCTCCCAGTCCTTTTGATCCTAACTGTACAAATTAAGTAAAGTTTCAGATCTTTATAGGCCTCTCGTCATGCATTTTGCCCTGGTTGGTTTGCTATGGCATGACCATTGTTGTTTTCATAGAATCACAGAATTCTACAGTGCAGAAGAGGCCATTTGGCTCATCAAGCATGCACTGACCACAATCCCACCCACGCCCTATTCCTGTAACCCCATCCATTTACCCTAGCTAGACCCCTTGACACTAAGGGGTAATTTAGCATGGCCAATCCACCTAACCTTTTGGACTGTGGGAGGAAACCGGAGCACCTGGAGAAAAACCATGCAGATACGGGGAGAATGTGCAGACTCCATATGGATGGTGACCCAAGCTGGGAATCGAACCCATGTCCCTGGCACTGTGAGGCAACAGTGCTAATCACTGTGCTGCCCAGAAAAAGATCTGGGAACCATGGTAGTTCCTACAAAAACTTGCAGCTTGGTAATCTATTTACCAATTTAGGAACAACGAGTCGCATTTTTACAGTTCCTTTTAACATAGCAAAATGTCCAAAAGCATTTCATCTGAGTGCACTCATCAAAATTTAACACCAAATCCATACAATAGATTGTTACAGGAAATAGATCATGTAGCAGGGCCCACAGACAATGATTTTGGTCTTTCCAATACGTAACTGAGCAGAAATTTCCTCCAATCTGTATTAGATGTTGAACAAACCACCTGACAATCAAGGAGTGAGCGAGTGGTGAGGAAGCTTGGGTGTGGAACCTGATGTGTTTCAGATGATGTCCCTTGAGGGGGAAAAAGTAGATGAGCAATCAGAATGGGCCAAGAATCAATCCTCGTGATATCCTTCAGTGGGGGAGGCAGGAAGAGAAGCCAGTGAAGGCAGTTCTCTGGCTATGACTGGACAACTGAGAATGGAACCGGGTGAGTGCAGTCCTACCCAGTTAGATGATGGGGACAATGGCATAGTCAAAGGCTGCAGGCAGCTTGAGCAGGACGGGGAGGGAAAGTTTGCTATTGTCACAGTCAGATAAGACGTAAATTCTGACTTTGATAAGAGCTGTTTTGGGACTGTGGCAGGTTAGAAGCCTGGTGGGAGAATTAAAGGGTGGTCATCTAGGGAAAATGGGCAGGAATTCTAGAGGTAACAAGTACATTCAAGGAGATTGGAGAGAGGGGATGGTAATTTGCAAGGGCCTACTAGCCCTGGGGATGAGCAGAGATGAGGGCCAGGCCCCAGGAAAATGCCCAGGGGAGATTAATGGAAACCAAAGCATCCAGTAAGGCATTCAAACTGGAGATGAGCGTGTGCTTGAAACATTAGCAGCTGTTGAAATGCCATAGTTAATGGGAGGGCCACAGGCTTGATGGTTTGATTTTTGATGTGCTGTTGTAAGCCAGTTGGGAGAATTTCCTTACCCAGGGGAGGGCATAGAGGGAGGTAGGATAAAACACGTGACTACTCAACCTGGGCAAATTGTCTTGTCTCCATCTTGGCTCACTTTGTTCACAATGTGGCAACAAAAGAAAAGTCAACAGGTTTGAATTTTACGTCCTGCACTTTCAGCAGAACTTGAACCGCACAGTCAGCTAAACTGTATCCAAAGCATCCTGAGGATGAACAACTTTAACCATTTGCATTATTTCCTGCTGCAGTACCAATCTAAAACCTACAAGGGTAAATCAAGCAAAAGCTATGATCCTGTATGTGAAGTTAAACTATATTCTGATTATATGAATAGAAGAATAGGTTATTTTCACGTTTGAAATGAAACTCTTTGTACACTTTTAAGGAAACTGGCTTTAGTGATAGCCCAATCTGGGGATGAAGACTGACATTAATGCTTTGTACCACAGAGCAGGAACAGGTTTGTGGATAATGTGGGTGGTCTTCCCATGAACTCAAGAACAACTTCTTCTCTGCTGCCATCGGTCTTTCGAATGGACTTGCCTCACACTAAGTTGATCTTTCTCTACACCCTAGCTAAGATTGTAACACTACATTTGGCACTTTCTTGTTTCCTTCTCTATGAATGGTATGCTTTGTCTGTATCGCACGCAAGAAACAATACTTTTCACTGTATACTAATACATGTGACAATAAATCAAAAAGCTCTTGGCTAGAGGTATTTATGGTGGTCTGAGAGCAAACCATCATCTTGGCTGCAAACCCCAATCCGGGTGGTTTGGGGGAGGAAAAAAATCAGGTATAAGGAAAAGGTGATAGTTGATCAGCCTGTGCTCTGAATATAAGGTACATGTGATTGATGCTGTAAGTGAATTGAGAGACACGATATTTCCTGTTGTATGTGTATTATTTTAATGTGAATTCCTTTTTATTTCAATTTGCATCAATTAAAATCATAGAATCCCTACAGACACAAGGTGGCCATGTGGCCCATCAACAATAATTCCACTCTGTCTCCATAACCCCATGTATTTACCCTGCTAGTCCCCTTGACACCAAGGGGCAATTTGGCATCGCCAGTCAACCTAACCTGCATATCTATGGGCTTAGAGGAAGCTAGAGCACCCAGAGGGAACCCACCCAGCCACAGGGAGAATGTGCAAAGTCCGCACAGGCATCACCTGAGGCCGGAATTGAACCTGGATACGTGGCACTGAGGCAGCAGTGCTAACCACTGTGCCACCGTGTCTACTGAAAGGCAACTGCACAAATTTTTTGTTCCAAGTTTTGCAATACAAATTTGATGCCAGTCTTCCAGCAACAGTTGGCAGTGAATGGGTGGCATAAACCTTTAGCACCAGTTGTGTGTGTCTCCTGCATGGGAAAACAGCAGTTAGTCAGATTGTCTGCCAATCTGTCCTGCAATTTCTCTTTATCCTTCCTGACTGTTTTAACACTTGTATCCAAGCTGAGAAGCCGTTACTACTTCCTCTTTTTATTCCCTTTTTTTTGCTCTTCCTTCCCCTTCCCCTGCCAACTGTATGAACATGAATCTTGATAAAACTAGATGGTTCAGTTGAGAATTTTTGATGCTAAGGATTGAAAATTCCTTGGGGTTAAGAAGTGCTGGGTTCAATCAGGATAGGGGCTAGAGTTGGCAGCATTTTTATGCAAAACTAAGTAACATCCTTTTTTATTGACACACATTTTTGGACATGGATAAATAAGAGCACCTTGCATTTTTTCCCTCCTCTCCCAGCCTTTTCTCTGTATTTTGAGATGTACCTTTTTTACCAAACAATTTTTATAAAAATAAATCAGTAGTCTAACTTTAGGATGTAGGATCTAATTGTTATGCAGAGTGAAGTGAAATTGAGAGGGCTGGCTTCAGGAAGGGGAACCAGAGGGCTTTGCTGGACTCCCCTACTCCCCGCTCACTGGTATGAATGGAGAGAAAGCAGTTGTGCCAATTAATTTCTCCTTGGCCCAGATAGAAAGGGGCTGCTGTCAGATACCAAGGTACTGTATGGGAAATAATTTCAGGGCAGGCCTTAGCTGCCACAGAATGAATCAGTAACACTGTAGTCTAGATTGCAATCTGTGAGCTTGTGTTAAATTTACTGAGCACTAATTGATCTTGCTGCCTCTTCTGATTTGATAGATATCATTGTGGGTGGGACAGGAGAAAGAAGAAAGTTGCAATGGTTGAGATTAATTTTGGTGGATGTACTTTGCTTCAAACATTCTGTAATTTTTGAAGCATTTAATTTGAATGAGAATCTGATCCTACTCTTTCGCACATGTCCCAGTGGTGCTAGCCTGTGTCAGATAATCGGTGTGGATATGATGGACCAAATGGCCTCTTCCTGCACTGTAACCGTTCTGTGAAGACAGACCAGGTCTGGTTTAACAATAGGAGGAGGAAGTGACATTTAAAATTTGCTCTTGCACCAGCTTATTTCTGTTTCCTAAGGAGTTGAGTGAGAATGTTCATCTGTTGGGTGCAAAGAAATCTTTGGCAAGACTTGATTCACACGTTCTGAGCTCCGTCTCCCTATCAATAACATCTTAATTGAAAATGGTTGGTGCTGTGCCTGTGGCAGAGACCACAGGCACATTCGCACAATTTCCAATCACTGATACAAGCCCACTATCCTATACTTAAACTGGCCATCAGTTTTTTTTCCCAGAAAACTTTCCTGAGCCAGCACTAAAACTTTAAGTACAACAACATTTCTAGTACCTGACTTAAATGTTCAGTATAACATAGCCACACATTAATCACGGATGGCCAAACAATGTGGTGTAGAGTTTGGTAACCGTGATTCTCCTTTCCGCTTGAAAAACTTGTCTACGTTGGTCTTGAATCAAAAAACAATCTATCACTAAGAAGTGATTCACTTTATAAATGGTGATTAAACATATTAAGTAAGACCAATTCTTCTAGTTGTACTAATGCTATGTCAGATCCAAAATGAGATCTGTATGAGCGTTCTCTGTTCCCAATGGGTGGGTGAGGTTATGATGCAAATGGGCATGAAGCAAGAGGAAACTTTGGGTTTAAAGTTCATGGTTGGGTTTGTTTAGTTAGTGAAAACTTGATCAGTAAAAATGTGATATGGGAGAACAATACTTTAACTGGCTGAATGCTTTAACGCCCAATCAGCCTTTTGTGACTAGGTATGCATTACATTGCAAGTCTAGGCAATGGTGCAAAAAGTGTCACAATACTGGTTTCTTTCTTCGTTCCATTCCACCCCCCCCACCCCCACCTTCAAAACAACCAATTTGTCTCCTTCAAGGAGTGTGGCAAGATGTTTCTGAACTAACATCAGTGCTGTGTTTCTGCCTGTAGGATTCAAATGAACAGCCCAGCTTGCGTATGTTTTCATGTACTCTTGTGGCACAAACAATGAATGAAAAGGGTGACGGCCCCTAAACTAAAACAAAATGTCAAAGGAAACTGAATTAATCAAATTAAAATATTATGACTGGGGTGATGATGATGACCCCCCAGCCCCCGCAGTGCTCACTGGTCATGGAAGGCCTGAAACATGCCAGTGGATATCCTGTGTTCGCCTTCCAAGGCCACCTGGCTGTGAGCATAGTCAGACTAGACAGTTTGGTCAAATGACCACCCATGGGCTGGCCCTGTTAATGGCCACATTGCCCAAGCCCAGGAACAGGTTTACAAGGCTGTCCTCTCTCCCTGCAGTAAAAAGTCTGACAACACCAGGTTCAAGTCCAACCGATTTATTTGATAGTACGCTCACTAGCTTT
Organism: Carcharhinus amblyrhynchos; assembly: GCF_965287045.1. Taxonomy (NCBI): domain Eukaryota; kingdom Metazoa; phylum Chordata; class Chondrichthyes; order Carcharhiniformes; family Carcharhinidae; genus Carcharhinus; species Carcharhinus amblyrhynchos. Next base: position 18,646,123 of record NC_137344.1, on the reverse strand, counting down.
CGGGTTAGTCTCTTCGTCAGGTCCCTTCACCTGACGAAGGGACTAACCCGAAAGCTAGTGAGCGTACTATCAAATAAATCAGTTGGACTTAAACCTGGTGTTGTCAGACTTTTTACTGTGTTTACCCCAGTCCAACGCCAGCACATCCACGTCACAACCTCTCTCCCTGCACCAGGTGACCAAAGATCAGGAGCATGGGGCTGAAGTGCTACCAAAACTATATAGGGAAAATTTATGCAGCTCTTTCATCCCTTTGTTCTCTCATGCGTCTTGTTAATAAAACCAAAAGCTTTGGCAGATACCTGTGAATCGGTCACCCATCAGCATTTTCTGCCAAGGAATACAATATAAAGTGCAGAGACGAGAAGAGAGACAGAGCAAAAAACAAAAACGCTTCAAATATAGCAAAGGGCAATGTTTATTGTACCGTGTAATAAATAGAAAGATGTGGCTTGCATCTACAGAATAATGGAAAAAATTAACAGATTGTCTTGCCATGCTAATGGATTTTAAAAATTGATATTTAAAATTGAAAAGCATTACATTGGGCTGGCAAACGTGCACTTGTTCCCTACAGTAGGGATACTCTGGTTGTGAAGTATTTGTAATGCAGAAACCAGCCACCCAAATCCTTGCCAGTGTTACACTCCACATGAGCTGCTCTCCATCCTCCTTCATCTAACCTCAGCAACAGACCCTTCTATTCATCTGCACGTCTTGATTTTCTAGCCCCTCTTCAAATGCATCTTTGTCTCAACTGCTCCATATGCCAACAAATGCCACGCTCTGCTCTCTGGGTAATGCAGTTTCTCCTCAATTGTTTAAAGTTTACTTATTAGTGTCACAAGTAGGCTTACATTAACACTGCAATAAAGTTACTGTGAAAATACCCCAGTCACCACATTCTGGCACCTATTCAGGTACACTGAGGGAGAATTTAGCATGACCAGCACATCTTTCAGACTGTGGGAAGAAACTGGAGCACCCAGAGGAAACCCACGCAGATACAGGGAGAATGTGCAGACTATGCACAGACAGTGACCCAAGCCAGTGATTGAAGCCAGGTCTCTGGTGCTGTGAAGTAGCAGTGCTAGCCACAGTGCCGTCCTGTTGGGATTTATTTGTGACCTCTCCTTTGCGTTTATGGCCCTCCAGTTCTGATCTTGCCTGCAATTGGAAACATCTTATCTCCGCCTGCCCCATCCAATATAATTTTAGAAGTTTTTTTTCCCTAGAGAAAGGTCACCCAACCTTTTAAATCATGCATGATGGGTATAACCTCTTAGTTCTGGTATCCCATTCTAATAAATCTTACTCCACTGCCTCTGTCTGTTTTTTCTTTGAATACAAGTATGGAGAAGCAAAGTTCTGTGCAAGTTTAGTGTAACTTCTCCGCTTTTCAATTCAATCCTGCTGGAATTAATTCCTCATGTATGCTATGCAAACACAGCAGTAGGGCTTCAATAATGCAAGAAGAGTCAAAATTAGTATCAAATCTGAAAGAGTGTTAAAATTACCAATGACGTGTGACTCCATATAATCTCTTTACTCTGCGAGACTAAACTGGTTATAATATTTTAATAATTAAACCACATCGTGCTCATACCTGAATCGTTGTAAAAGCATGAAACGATATAATTTAAGATCTTGTCCTTCCAAATTTGCAAGTGTTTTTGACTGAAATAAAGTGCAATTCTAGCAGTTACAGATCTGACACTGATGGTAGGAGCAATTGAAGATAATGAATTGAGATTGGGACACAACATTAAAGCACATTGGCTGATAATTTATTAATGTTATCGGTAGATTAAGTCAGGCAACCATTTTGTGTTGGGCTGCAGAAGTCCGTACCATGGAGCGTCAAGAGTTACACACACAGTTCAAATCGATGTCCCTTTAAATTGCATTCCTGTCGTTCCTTACACAAACTGATCTTGGTGTACTAATTTATCCTCCAATGAAGGCAGGAGCTCTTAAAGCCAGCCCTTGCCAAAACTCTCAGTCCTTGAAATTTAAACAGGGCAAGCCAGTATATTAGAAGCAAGAAAGCCTAGATTGTTTGTGCTTTTGAGGGCTGGATTTCTAATGCTTGAAGGTCAGGGGTTACATTGTTATCACCCTAACCCAAAAGAAATCAGCCACAACTTGCATTTTAACGTAAGGTAGGTTTGTAGGTGCAATTAAAACCTGGGATGTTGAAGGAGATTGGACTTTGGGGGGATGGAAGCGGGTGAGGGAAGGTGCTGGAGGAGATTGTGGTTAGGGAAGGAAAGGCAACGGAAATCTTGGTTTATTTGCTCAGGAATCCTAGTTTATGGTTTAGTTGGGGTTTTTTTGTTGAACTACCCAGGATGAGAAACAAACTTGTTTTGTATGCTGACTAGATTACTCACCATGACGGATGTAATTTTAAACTCCTTTTAATAGAAGAACCAAAGTCTAGAGGGCCCAAAAACTAAGATTTCTGTAGTTGGCTGTCAGGTTTTGATGGATTTTCGACATTGAATTAGGAACTGATCTCCTTCAAACAGATGAACCCAATGGAATAAGTAAAGGTCGTGCTGGCTGCTGTGGTTCCTGCTCTTGTGCTGGCTATTCCACACACTAACAATTGGATGTAGGAGGCCACCATCTCATTTATAAGTTGTTCTGGTGCAAGTGTGTCAATAGTACCTGTGGTGGGTGGGGTCTGCCAGAGATGGACCAGAGTAGAAGCAGGTGAGCAGATCAACTGGAATGGGATCTCCTTTACCTCGTACCAACTTGACCATTTGAAAACTGAGCCACTTCTCTTCCCTGCCTCTGCAAAGCAACAGAGCCATGCTGGGGCATAGATCTGCAGGAGTTAGCAACCTCTGTTTTCTGGCCATGGGTTTCCTATGAGCCCAGAGACCATGGACCTGCGCGTTCATTGATCCATTGCAGACGCATCTCTGTTAAATTCAACATAGTGCTCCCACTGCCTTCATCCAGTGTGCCAGAAGCATGCACATTCCAGCAGGAGTTATTGGATGACAATTAAATTGGAGCCCTAGACATTTTTTACCCACTGTCTTGTTGGCACTGACATCAGGTGCTAGATTTCAATTACAGCCTGCTGAAATCAGCAACATCACCTCACCAGATTCAAAACTGGGATGTTTCCTTCAGCACTGCAGCAGACATTGCCTTTACCCACTCAGCTAGAACGAAGTTTAAACTCCAGACACTTATAACGCACTTCATTTATTAATGTGTTATTTCTGAGATGAGACTGCACATTCACACTGACCTGAACATAGATTTCTCATTTCAAGAATTTTTTTCTTTAACCCTTCTTTACAACGCTGGAAGTTTAAAAATGCTACAGATTTGGGCGTACTGAAATGCAAGACAAAGCTGAGGTGTCTGCCGGTAGGTCAGTTTCGGGGAACTGCTTCTGGGTTTTTGGACCATGCCTGAGAAGGCAGAATAATGGTTTACTGCACAGATCCATGGTGGTAGTCTGGGTGTAGTCAGCCTGTCAGTATTGTATTCAGACTTGCTGACTCATCGTGAATCTCACATTTATAATTAGTTTATGAACAGCGTTTGGTGCAGGGGTTGTGATGAGGCTATTAGGAAGTTCCCGCTGCTACAGACATTTGAGTGATTCTGGCTAAATAGTAAATTAAAGAGTCTTGTCCAGAATTCTTGTTCACTGCTCTGCTTTTTGGTATTCCCCTGGCCATGTTCCAAAAGACTCTCCGTGGGTACTTTGTTTAATTGCACCTACTGTGTGCTTTATTTGTAGGTAAGACTATGCTTTTCTTAAAATGTTCTTACAGTTGAGGACAAATAAAATATTTTGGTGACTTAACTGTGTCGGGGTTGGAGGGGGTGGATTCTCGTCGTCTCTTCAGTTCCTGTGGCATTTACAGTATGTGATGTAACATGAAAATGTATTGTTCATAATGCAAGAATAACTCACGAAGAGTACCACATGCTGCTTCCATCTTTGCTGATGTTCTCTACAGATGGCAATGGATAGACAACCCCTCCCCCCTTCCTCCTCCTCCTCCTCCTCCTCACTGTCTTTCTTAAGTCTGTCTGTTCCATTTGGAGGGTAGAACTTTACAGACCTGCTCATCCTCTGGTAATTTGTCCAAAGCATTAGCAGTCAATTCAACCATGTGGGAGTATCAAGACTAAGCCCTTGCCTGGCAATCAGGTCATCTGTAAGTTAGCCTGACTGCTTAGCAGAGGTCAGATCGTTATAGACTTTGTGGCTCAGCTATTTGTTGAATAAGCCAATTGAACATGTGCTAACAGCCTCTTATGAGGCTGGCCTGTTGCACTTGGGGTGTGCTGATACCTGTGATCATGGTTTGCCTAAGCTAGGTTGGAGTAAAGAATCAGGATGGCCAATGAGGTTAAACTGAGTCTTTACCTGATGCAACTTTTTAAAGCCATCTTGGCCTTTTGGTTAAGATGAAGCTCAGATCAAGTCCAGGAAGGGAAGCAGTGCCTCATCCTGTCAGCTTGGGATGACCACGCCGTTTGATCCTGCCCAAGCTGGGATGCAAAGTCTTGTCATGTTGCTTTGGATCTTGTTTGTCCCTCGTGGGGACCATGATTGGGTTTAATTTGAATTGGCTTTTGTTGATTAGAATTGAAATACCGAAGATACCAGAAAAACAGAAGCTTCACCTGGGTGCAAAGTATTTAATATCTTGACTATTCACAAAAGAAAAATATTGCTCCAAAGAAATATTCACTTTCTTTCTTTTTCTTTTCCCCAGGTTTGTGTGATTTGAACGGGTGCCGTGGTATGACGACTACTAACAAGGGAAACAAGGCCTTAAAGGTACAGCTGACGTCCCTTTAAATTTTTAATGCACAGCTGCTGAGGTCCAGTAAAACTGGTGCTGACCCTGCTCATCAGTTTCATGTGGAGTCAATGGCGCTGCCTGGAATCCATCAGGAGTTCACTTCTGAATTTCTCTCCATGTTTTGTTTCATCTGCAAGTTGGGCATAAGAAATAACACTTAAAAAGATTGGCAAATATTTCACTGAGATTTTCTTGTTCTGTCCCCGTTTTCCCCCCCCCCCCCCCACCCGGCCATCCTTAATTTTATGCCATTGCTTTTCCATTTGCACCCCCTCCCCCAAGCAGGTTTCACTTGCTTTGTTGTCTTTTTGGTTTCAAGGTGCCCTTCAGTCCCTCCCCTATGGTCAAGTTATTAGAAATATCACAATCGAATGTGTACTTTGCAGGATTGAAGCCAAATGTGGACAACTTTTTTCTTTTCTCCCCATGCACTATAGATCCTATGGAACTGATTATTTGGGATATCATAATGAATATTGTAAAAGTTTGCCTTTTTGATACCTGGCTTCTAGTGTTATTTGGCTGAATATATGTACTGGTCTTATTTATATGTCCAGACGTGACTGACCACAAATGTGTAGTCTGAACAGTAAGGCTGAAATATTCTAGTTGCAAGGCAATTTGAGCTCCAGTTCTTGTTACTAGCAGGTGATGTTATGTGATTCAAAGCAAACCTGGCTGAATTCGCTATTGTATTAATAGGAAAAGAAATGTCACTTGTATCATCTCTGTGGAGTTTTGTGGAGTATGACATTGCAACAAACAGAATAAATCAATGAGAATTTGCTACTACTTTTGGATTGTGTTGTACTGGCATTGTTTTATCGGCAGGCTGTTTGGGTACAGCCATAACGTGTACCCGACAGTATGGAAAACGCCTGCGAATGTCCGAACCATAAAAAGCAGGACAAATCCAACCTGGCCATTTGCCAAAACATCAGCCTCCTCTTGATCATCAGCAATTGATGGAAGGTGTCATCAACGGCCCTATCAAGCAACACTCACACAGCAGCACCCTGCTCATTGCTCAGTTTGGGTTCCCGCGACATGTCGACTCAGCACTTGATTCTCAAGTCATGCCCTAGACCCAGCCACCTTCAGCTGCTTTACAAATGACCTTCCCTCCATCATAGGTCAAAGTTTTTTTATTCATTTGTGGGACATGGGTGTTGTTGGTTGTCCAGTATTTATTGCCCTTCCCTAGTAGCCTGAGTATTTGAGAGTCGACCACATTGCTGTGGCTCTGGAGTCACTCGTGGGGATGCAATGCCCACTACCATTCACAGCTTCTCAGCAACTATCTGTGCCAGTGTACAGCAAGACCTGGATGTTCAGGCTTGGCTTGAAAAGTGGCAAGTAGTATTCATGCTCCACAAGTACCAGGCCGTCTGTAACAACACTGAATCTAATCGCCTCCTCTTGACATTCAATGGCGTTGCCATTGTTGAACCTCCTACCTTTAATATCCCAGGGCTTACTATTAACCAGAAATTAAGCTGGACCAACCATATAAATACTATCTACAGAAGAATATCAGCTGAAAATTCTGTTGAAAGTAAATCACTTCCTGACTCCCCAAAGCCTGTCTGCTATTTACAACGCACAAGTTGCGAGTGAGGATTTGAGTAAAGGGGTAGGGATGTTTTGCTGCAATTGTATAGGGCACTGGTGAGGCTATACCCAAAGTATTGTGTGCAGTTTTGGTGTCTTTATCTGAGGAAGTCCTTGCTATAGAGGGAATGCAGCAAAGGTTTACCAGACTGATTCCTGGGATGGTAGGTCTGCCATATGAGGAGAGACTAAGTCAGTTAGGATTATATTCTACTGGAGTTTAACAGTGGGAGGAGATCTCATAGAAACTTAGGAAATTCTAACAGTTTTGGACAGGGTAGATTCAGAAAAAATGTTTCCAATGGTGGGGAGTCCAGAATTAGGGGTCATAATTTGAGGATAAAGGGTAAACCTTTTAGAACTGAGTTGAGGAGAAATTTCTTCACCCAGAGGGTGGTGAATTTGTGGAATTTACTACCACAGAGTGGTTGAGGCCAAAATGTTGTCTGATTTCATTGTGAAGGCAATTAGAGATGGGCAACAAATGATGCTGGCCCAGCCAGTGGTGCCCACATCCCATAAAAGAATTTGGTTACCCATGAGTTGCTTTAATGCTGTGGCAGTGTGACCCTAATGAGAGAACCCTAGAAATGAATGTCACAGTAATGGCAGATAAATCCTGAATGTGGCCGTGTGTTTTTGTGTCTGCTGCTTTTAACCGAGGTATGTAAAATAAATTTGGTGGATACCTGCTTTAAAATAGCAGCTAAAGGAACACTGTACAAACAGTTGAGCAGGTTGGTCCATTAATACAACCAACAGTAGTGTGTACCATTCATTACTTAAAGTATATTGAAAAAGTACCATTTCAAACACACAATCCATCATCTCACTGAAAAGTGAATGTAAAAGAAAATACTTTTTATTTCAAAAATTGCCCCTTTTAAAACAAATGAAATACTGTAATTAATCATTTTTTTTTTTGGCTTGTGCTTGCTAATAAGTGGAAAATGGTTTGTGCTGTCATACAGAGGTAGTTGACTCAATATTGAACAATGCAACAGCAAAAAAACCAGTAGAGTCATGTGGTCAGAAACTGGGGCTGGAATTCTCCCATCCCAACTGCCACTGGAGTTTAAGCAGGCAGATTGCAGAGAAAGTGAAACCCCATTGACAGTCAGGTGAGAGTTTCCGGCTTAGACCAGTTCGGCTGCAGAATCCGCCCTGGACCTGAGTTTGCAATGTGAGGCAGAACATTAGTACCTGCTCTCTCACTCAGTGAAAAGCTTAGAAGAGGTGTTCTACTGCTGGGGGCATTCACCATTGAGTTTCACAATTGTGGTTCTGTCTGCTTTTATGGGTTTTATGGTTCAAAAGTATTCCCCAAATTGCTCATCTCAACAGGCAGAAATCATTCTTGATTCCTGACGATACTTCCATCTGTTCCAAGGGGAGAACCCTTTTGTAATTCCCTACTGGGAATTTCAGGATTATAAATCAGGGGTGATTCTTACAAGAAATACTCAAGATCCTCCTGGGTATAAGAAGAGTAATGCTGGTATATTTAACGCACAGTTACAGGTTCTGCAATGATGTTAAATCTGAAGTGTGAAATTTAACTATGTTTTGTATAGAATGGTCTGTTGGAGGAGGCAGGATGAGGCGATTGATGTGAGAATGGATTATTGTCTGGAGAAAAATTTGTTTGTAGAGATGGTGGGATATGATATTTCTTAGAAGTTGAGCTCTGTGTTATGAACTGTGGTTGTCCTTTCTGATCCTCCTGCTGTTACTGATGCTGTTAATCACATCCAGGACTGAACCATGTTCTGTCTCAGTGTTTCTGCTGAAAATTCCCCTAACGCTAAGTTTTAATTTTGTCACAGGTTCAGAATATCAATCAGCTTTGTGTAAAATACACTGTTGAATCCTTGATGTTGCCTAAGATAAAGCAAGAGCTGATCAGTGACTTATACAGGCTTTTGGTTGGACCACATTTGGAGCACTGTGCAGTTTTGATCTCCAGGTTTAAGGAAGGATTTACTTGCATTGGAGGAGACATGGCAAAGGTTCACTAAATTTGGTATTCGGCATGCAAGGGTCCTCCCTGATGATGGAGGGAGTGAGTTGGACAAATGAGAAGTAATCTCATTGAAACCTGCAAAATTCTGAAGGGATTTGTTAGGGTAGGTTGTTTCTGCTGGTCAGGGAGTCTAAAATACAGGAGCAGAGTCTCAGGATTGATCATTTAAGACTGAGGTGAGGAGAAATGACTCCACTCAAAGGGTTGTGAATCTTTGAAATCCTCTTCCTAAGAGGGCTGTGGATGTTCCATTGTTTTAAGCTGGGGTTGGACAGGTTTTTGGTGTCTCCAGGAATTGACATATGGGGAGTGAGCGGGAGCATGAAGTTGAAGCCACGGTTGTATTGAATGGCAGTGTAGGCTCAGTGAGCCATGTGGTCTGATCCTATATCTTGTACACTTTCCTGTGCTTGTTTGTTCCTAAATCTATTGTATATTGTTTTTCTTCACTTGCTGTTGCAGTCAAAACAAAAATTTTGTTTTGCTAATGGTGAAGAAAGTTTGCAGTCTGACCTGCAGCTGGAAGTTTACAAGCATCTGACAATCTGTAAAGTGCTCCACCAACTGCAATTCAACTCTGACCTTTAAACTAGTGGGACATAGAGTCATAGAGATTTACAATATGGAAACAGGCTCTTCACCCAACTTGTCCATGCCACCCAGTTTTTACCACTAAGCTAGTCCCAATTGCCCACATTTGGCCCATATCCTTCTATACCCAACTTACTTGTGTAACTGCCGAAATGCTTTTTAAAATACAAAATTGTACCCATCTCTACTACTACCTCTGGCAACTTGTTCTAGTTACTCATCACCCTCTATGTGGAAAAAGCTGCCCTTCTCAACCCTCTTGTATCTCTTCCCCTCTTGCCTTAAACCTATGCCCTTTAGTTTTAGACTCCCCTACCTTTGGGAAAATATGTTGACTATCTACCTTACCTATGCCCCTCATTATTTGATAAACCTCTCTACGATCATCCCAAAGCCCCCTGTGCTTCAGGGGAAAAAGCCCAAGTCCATCCAGCCTCTCCTTGTAACTCAAACAATCAAGTCCTGGTAGCATCCCTAGTCAATCTTTTCTGCACTCTTTCTAGTTTAATAATATCCTTCCTCTAATAGGGTGACCAGAACTACACATAGGCCACATTTGAAATACTAATGTCTTGTACAACTTCAACAAGATGTCCAACTCCTGTAGTCAATGTTATGACTAATGAAACCAAGCAAGCTAATGCCTTCTTCACCACTCTGTCCACCTGTGACTCTACTTTTGAGGAGCAATGAACTTGTACTCCTAGATCATGACCATCTTGAACAAAGCTTCACTTTTAGCAGCAGAATAATACATTTGTTTTTTTTTGTTATAATATTTCTGCAATTAGAAATCAGTCTCACATCAGCTTAATCTTCAACAGTGCCATAAGATGTAAACTAAATCTAAATGCTACACACAGACTATGACTAAGTACTGCCAATTGATGCTTGCTTAGGCTTTGGAGAATTTCTTAGTTAACAACCCTTTCACAAATGTATTTCTAAACTCTGGGGACCTAAGAGCTGTGACAGCTAAAATTTTCTTTAACATATAAAGTGAGAGTAGCGGACATATTTCAAGGCTTATTTCATTGGTTGAACCGTGGTTGTTAACAAGGCTGCGAGGAATGTTTTCCATCTTGTTTTTATTTATTTTTGTGTTTTTAGCTGCGCGGGGAAATTGGATTTCTGATTCAAGTCAGAGTTGCTTTAGGGGTCAGTATGGCACAATCCAAGTATTTGGCTACCTGTAATTTTGCCTGGTGGTCATTAGCATGGTGCAGCACCTACAGATATGGACTTACAGAGGGCATTTGATCTACTTAAGGGGTTATTAGCAAAAATAAAGTTAATGGAAATGGAGGTTGCCTTGTGCTCTGTGTTGGGAAGGAGGAAACACAGTACGGAGAAAAGGGACATTCTCTGGTGTGATATGACAAGTGGCATCCCCCATGCTGATACCTCAACTTTGCTTTATACAATCGCTGACTTGGGTATTTAAAAGCACAGTAAATTTTGATGCGAGGAATGTAATGGAATTTGAATCTGACACACCTGACTCCAGCTGTGTTCAGCTAAATCTTTAGAGGCTAAGTAGTTGTGAAACAGATGTAAACACTGTTACTGTGCTTCCTCTGGGCAGTCATAACCTTTGACCCTATTGTGAATGACAGCGCCCAAGACCTTTATAGGCCTCTACTTTCACACCCTGTTCGTGATGATTAACTACGACATGATAGCTCAATGTGAAGAGGACTTCCAAAATTACAAGTGTTCCTCACAAACCAGGTGGCCAATCTTGTTTACTATTAACCATGTAACTAATCTTTGTGTCCCACTATCCCATTTCCTACCTTGAGGCACCCGCTTCACAATGAGTTGTCAAAATTTAGTCAACTGACGTGAATTGGCAGGTCAGAAATTAAACAACCCAGTTGGCTAAATTGAGCACTAGAATACTAAACCCTAACGTATCCTGGAAAAAAACAACTGATTCATTTTAATATTAACTTATAGTACAGGTTAGAGATGTTTACATCAAAGGAAAACAAATTTAATCATGAGATTTGGCCAAACCCTAATCCAACGTAATGTGTTGTGTATTAAGAACAAAGTATCTTGCAGAAGGAAGTTACAATGGCACAATATAACCGACTGCATGAGTTGGCAAAATGAGCTCAATATGTAGCTGTGCACTTTGGAACTGAGAAGGACAGATCAGAATATTTTGCACCTGGCAAGGGACTGGGTGATGAGGGGGAGTAAATGGATTGGTTGTCCAAGCATGTAAAGTAAAGGAATCAAAATGGCTAACTCAAAGGAGTTACTGAAGCTGTCATTATATTTCTTTTCTATCTATTTGGGGCTTTTAGAATAGTAGGTTAGACAGTGAACTATTTCCTTTGGGCAATCAAGGACAATGAGGTATCATAAATATTGAACAAGGTCAATAGGAGTGAAAATTCCCATAGAATCCCTACTGTGCAAAGGGAGGCTATTTGGCCCATCAAGACTACACCAAAATAATCCCACCCAGGTCCTATCCCCTGTAACCCCTCACATTTACCCTGCTAATCCCCCGACACTAAGGGGCAATTTCATAGAATCCTACGGTGCAGAAGGAGGCCATTCAGCCCATCAAGTCTGCACTGACCACAATCCCCATAACTTCATGCATTTACCCTAGTTAGTCCCCCTGACACTAAGGGGCAATTATAGCATAGCCAATCCATTTAACCTGCACATCTTTGGACTGTGGACAAAACCAAAGCACCCAGAGGAAATACATAATGGAGAACATGCAGACTCCACATAGACAGCTACCTGAGGCTGGAATTGAACACGGGCTTCTGGCGCTTGAGGCAGCAGTGCCTCCCACTGTGCTGCCCTCAAAACATCTTTAGATGTAAAAAAAAGAGTGAGATCTGGCATTCTTCAGCTGGCCCAATTGTTGAGGGTGGAAAACTTCCAAAATTGATGGATTTTTGTCAGGTAAATGTATTAAAACAAAGAAATAGGGTTGTGCTGCAGATTCTTCATGATCTAATTGAATGGCAGAATGGGCTCCAGAGATTGAATGGCCTGGTCCTGTTTCTATATTAATCGGGCCGCTGTAGAGTAGTTTTCAAGGAGTGCCTCAGGATGAAATGAATAGATCTGTTCTGTAATGTGCGCAGTGCTTCTCTGCCTCCAACATTTCTGCAGCATCTTGGAAATAGAGTGAAGCTCTAAAATGGTGGGCCTTCAGGAAGTTCAAAATGAATTGCTAAAATGTGGATTTCTACGAGCAACTATCTTTTTTTATTTGCTGCCATTGGGGAAACTTTCTTCCCCCACAAATAATGCAGTTTAGAAACTGGTCTAAATTTCAGCCCAGTACAATGGAATGAAAACAGCCTCTGCTTGATGCCTGTAAATTTGCCCAACCTCAACCCAACTGTAAAGGAGCTACCTCCCTAGTTCCCTTTCAATTGTACTAAATTTACAATTTCACTAAGAGGTTAGCTTATGCGGGAAATGGGAACATGACATAGAGTTTGGCCTGGGGTTGGAAGATTCAGACAGCTGCAATTTATAGAGGAGGCGGCTTTGCTATACTTGACCAGTGATTGCATTATCACATTGAGCGACTGGGAATGTTCCTGTTTCCCAGTGCTAATATTCTTTATCAACTGTGTACTAATCAGCACAAAAAAAACCTATTGGAAAAATGAGGACTCTGTGTAATAGTGGCAGTCTTTGGAGTGCAGTGCAAGTACACACAAAATCAGCTCCCTAAAGACAAATGATAATGTTCCAACAGAGTAGGGACAAAGGTTTCTCTTCACGAAATCTACTCTAAGCAGCCATTCACTGTTCCTCTATTGCTGTAACTAATTCAAAAATTACTCAACATTTCCCTATAAAAATGCATAATTTGAGAAGCAGAGTAAACAATGAGAAACCTGTTTGGTAAATTGACGTACAACACTCGGGGAAAATCCGAAACCCTATTTTTAGACTGATTCCTGGATCTCCTCCAGTGCAATTTGCTTCATGTACCAGACGGACTCATTTGGAGCCGTCCTATTTACACTGCAATTCACAGTCGGGAATGTCGGAACATTCCACGGTTTGATTTCTGGTCCACGTGTGTATCCACCTCCTGGAAAAAAAAAGGCATGTGCACACTTAAATTGCAGCAAAACAAGTTCACTCGTTTATTCAAAATGTGTAAGGACATTTAAAAAGGGACAGGAATAGGTCATACAGCTCCTTGAGCCTGCTCTGCCATTCAGTAAGATTCTAACTGATCTTCTGCACTAAGTCCATTTACCCACCCTATCCCCATAGCCAAAAAGCTATCAATCTCCACCTTGAGGTATTCTCAACAACTGAGCATTCAATGACCCCTGGAGTAGAAAATTCTAAAGATCGTGTTGTGTCTTTTGTTTTAAATTACTCCATCTTTCGCTGTTGTTGTTTTCTCTTATTTGGGCTGGTCTAATGAGAGTTTCATTTCAAGAACGCATAGAACTTTTCTCAGGGAATGCACATGAGAGGGTACTTTTGATCTGTCTATCTGTAATTTAGCCTGCGAGGAACTGTGGTCAGTGCTCTCTGAGGGAGAGAGAAAAGTGGTTGTAACTTGCGCTGCACTTATTTCTGCACCAAGCATAGCTGATCAGGAATCTCTCCTGCTCTTGCCACTTTCCACGGGTGTGTTGGAAGGATTACTAGGCTGATTATCATTGTTTGGCTGCATCATGAGTGTTCCTTTCATGACCATCCAAGGCCAGGAATAGGACTTCAACCTGGATCTTCTGACCCAGGGGTAAGGATGCTACTATTGAGCCTGAAGACATCCTGTTTTCATCTGTAAGACAGATGGAATAGAAACTATTGTACTAGCATTGCATGCTGTCCCAAATTTGCATTTTTTTGTAAAAAGTTGTTTTGATTTCTTTTTTCATTTCATTCTTGGGTCATGGGCATCGCTGGCTGGCCAGCATTTGTTGCCCTTATTCGGAGGGCAGTTGAGAGCCAACCACTTTGCTGTGACTGGAGACCCATGTAGGCCAGACCAAGTAAGAACGGCAGATTTCCTTCTCTAAAGGACTTTAGTGAAACAGATGGGTTTTTCTGACAGTCGACAATGGTTTCACGGTCATCAGTAGATTCTTAATTCCAGATGTTTTTATTGAATTCAGATTCCACCATCTGCCATGATGGGATTTGAACCTGGGTCTCCAGAAATTAGCCGAGTTTCTGGATTAATAGTCTAGCGATGATGCCACTAGACCTTCACCTCCCCTAGATTTGGTTTAAATTTCAGGTTGCTGACCTTTTCTGTGGAAGAGGTTTCGTTTTGAGTAGGAAGCCCACGCAGTGACAAAAGTAACATGTCATGATGCATTGCATGTTGCTGTCCATAGAGGGTCTCAGTGAGCTATGTAAATATGGCTGCTTAATGGTGCGTGCAATTTATTATTATTCTAATGCTCCCACTTCATTGCTGCAGAAGACAGCTATTCAGTGCTTTTTGTCTTTGACGTTGTAATGGCTACCCACTTTTTTCAGAGTCTCCATCATATTGTTAAAGCAACGCAAATTTCTGTTCTGCTGCCATCAAAATTTCTCCGTTCAGCTATTATTTGGCTAAAACGTTCAAATTGCTGATCCCTTTGTTAGACTCCTAGAATATGGAGCGGGCAAACTGCAGTAAAATTTGGTCAGAAATTGAGTGGCAACTGTATGATGTACAGTCCAACTTTATTCTCTGAAGACAGAGAAAACTGGCTTGAGGCAGGATTTGGTATGAAGTTAATGGCCCAATGAAGAGAATATAGAGATAAATGTTTCATGTTGGAAATAGGAAGTATTTATCTGAGTACACTGCTCTTGTGAACAAAAAGGGAGAAGTGTTAAGAATCATAGAATTTTTACAGTGCAGAAAACGGCCATTCGGCCCATCGAGCCAGCACTGACAACACTCCCACCCAGGCCCTATTCCTGAAACCCCACATATTTACCCTACTAATCCCCCGGTAATGAGCATTTTTCCATGGCCAGGCAACCAAACGCCTACGTCTTTGGAGTGTAGGAGGAAACCCATGCAGACACGAGGAGAATGTGCAAACTCTACACAGTCACCTAAGACTGGAGTTGAATCCAGATCCCATGTGCTGTGAGGCAGTAGTGCTAGCCGCTGTGCCACCATGCTGCCCGAGTATTTGCTTTATATCATTATAAAGCTGTAAAAAAAAATTGAGTATTGATGATCTGCCCAATGGCATCCAGTCCAAAGATACACTCATTAAATAAAGCACGCTCAAATTAGTTAGTCTACTCCATTACTTATATGATCATGCTCCAGGAGCTAAATAATAGCTGCAATGTTATTTTACAGCACAGTGCTATTTATTTTCTTGTGCAGAGGTTGCTAAAAGTTTAATCAAACCCAAACCGGTTTTTTTTTGTTTTGTATTTTAATGGCTTATTTCAGTGAAGTTTTATTTTTATCTGTTCTGCATTTGCTGCGTGCAGGATTGGTTACACACTGAGCTTTAATTTTTCATGCTTTTTCTGTCTTCAGAAAATAACTTGCTTGTCAAATAATTTTTCAACTATGATCATCTGTTTTTGTCCCTTCATGAAACAAAATACTCCATAGTATAATTTTATACTTAAATTTCAATTATTTTACCTAGGATCATCAAATTTTACAGCATAGAAGGCCATTCATTCCATCACACACATGCCAATCCTTGAGCTGTCCAATTTCCCCATACCCTTTTAAAACATAAAAACAAATCTATTTAATTTTAAATAGTCATATAGCTTTTGCTTTGGATAGGGTAGGCATCCCATACCATACCTTTACCTTCACCTTCATTCATTTGGTAATTATCTTAAGCTCATGGTTGATTACTTGCCAAGCAATAGAAATAATACTCTCCTTGGTAAAACTTCCAGTCAGATTTTTCTCAAACTTTCTTCTCTCATGAAAAGCATCATCTGGCCTGCTCTTACTACTAAAGCTCTCCAACTCTGGCATCACTGCACCCTCTCCAGAATCTTGATACGCTTCCTAAAGTAAAGGCATCTGAAACTTGACAATATTTAACAACTATTGAGTGGGTTTAGCTTTTGCGCTCCATTCACTGATTTCTAAAACTTATGACCCGTTGTGCTTTTCTAAAAGAAGATTTATCATTGATACCGGAGTTGAGGGGATTGAGCTATGAGGAGAGGCTGAATAAACTAGGCTTGTACTCGTTAGAGTTTAGAAGAATGAGGGGAGATCTCATTGAGACGTATAAGATGATGAATGGGATGGATAGGATAGAGGTGGAGAGACTCTTCCCGCTCAAAAAAGACAGTAGGACTAGGGGGCACAGCCTCAAGATAAAGGGGAGGCGGTTTAGAACGGAGTTGAGGAGGAACTTCTTCACTCAAAGGGTGGTGAATCTCTGGAATTCTCTGCCCGTTGAAGTGGTGGAGGCTGCCTCGCTAAATATTTTTAAGAAGCGGGTTGATGGGTTCTTGATAAGAGAGGGGATTAAGGGTTATGGGGAGAGGGCGGGAAAGTGGAACTGAGCTACGACAGATCAGCCATGATCTTATTGAATGGTGGGGCAGGCTCGAAGGGCTAGATGGCCTACTCCTGCTCCTATTTCTTATGTTCTTATGTTCTTCCCCTGAGCCCAGTAATCTCTGCACCTCTGCTTTCAAAATATTACCTTTTCAGTCTGTATAAATGTTTATCCTGCTTTCAAGATCTGCATCTTGATTTGATATCCATCTACTAACCTGCCCATGTCCTCCTGAAGTGTTTTAACCAAGAATTTTATTTGTTGCACCTACAATAACATTTGGGGTTTTACTTCAGAACACTAGGGTGGCACAGTGGTTAGCACTGCTGTCTCTCAGCACTGGGGACCTGGGTTCCATTCCTGGCTTGTCTGTGCGGAGATTTGCACGTTCTCGTTGTGCCTGCATGGGTTTTCTCCGGGGTGCGCTGGTTTCCTCCCACATCCCAAAAATGTGCGGGTTCGGTTAGGTGAATTGGCCATGCTAAGTTGCCCCTTAGTGTCAGGGGGACTAGCTAGGGTAAATACATGGGGTTATGGGGATAGGGCCTGGTTGGGATTATTTGTTGCAGACTCGATGGGCCGAATGGTCTCCTTCTGCATTATAGGATTCTATGATAATGCTATGATCTATTGCAGTTATCTGGAATTAATGTCAACCATGTGTACAATGCTTCCTTTTCTCAGCAGCAGCCATTTATTTCTGGTTTACAAGGGGGGCTTTTAGGTTTTTCCGAAGTGCTGCGCACTGCCACCCTGAACATTGTCTCTGGGAACTGACCAAGAATCAGGCTTTAGTAAATAACTGTAGGACTAATAAATATTCATTTTATTTCAAATCCACTGGAGGTTCTGTACTTGAATTGACTGGTTACCATCAAGCCACAGATCATTCTAGTTAATGGACTGATTGGATTAAACAAATAATGGCGCTTAATGTAACTTGTACAGAAAATTAATTGCTATCTAGATGTTTAATCTGTCAACGTTGAGACCATTACAGTAATGGAACTATCTGACACGACCGAACCAAAAAATAAGAGGGTGACAACAAACTTCCGATTTTAATGCATTAATATGTAGATATGAAGGTAGCTAAGTCCTAGCTAGTTCCAAATGTCAGCGCTGTGAATATACAATACTCAATTCTTTTATGCGAAAGCCTGATTTATTTTAGTGGAATGGCTACAGTAATAAATGTATTAACTTTTCACATATCAGTGGAGGTCACATAACTGCTCTGAATAGTACAGTTTGGAATTTCTGGCATGCTATTATCTCAGTGAACTTTGTTCCCAGCAAGTTAACCACACAACATTAAGTTGAACAGACCGCTCCCCTTTTCACCTTGCTTCCTCCTTTTATGTAATTCTTCCTATTTATTTTTTGTCATAAGTCCCCTCTTGGACTTCCATCGTAATAAGAGCATAAGATGTAGGAGCACAAGTAGACCATTTGGCCCATTGAGTATGGTCTGCCATTCAATGAGATCATGACTGATCTGATTTTTAATCCTCCTCTCCACTTTCCCATCTTGTCCCCGTAACCTTTGATTCCCTGACTGATTAAAAACCTGCCTATCTCAATCTTGAACATACTTAACGACTTGGCCTTTACTGCCCTCTGCGGTAAAGAATTCCACAGATTCACTACCCTCAGAGGAAATTCCTCCTCCTATCTTAAATGAGCAACTCTTTGCTCTGAGATTATGCCCTCTGACCCTAGACTGTCCCACAAGGTGAAACAATCTCTCAGCATCAATCCTCCCAAGCCCCCTGAGAATCCTATATGTCTCAATAAGATCATCTCTCATTCTTCTAAACTCCAAGTACAGACTCAACCTACTCAACCTGTCCCTGAAGAGAGAATCCCTCTACATCTGGAATCAACCTAGTGAACCTTCTCTGGACTACTTCCAATGCCAGTGTACTCTTCCTCAGATAAAGGAACCAAAATTGTTTCCGGTATTCCACCTGTACCTTGTATAGTTTTAGTTCCCTATTTTTATATTCCATTCCCTTTGACATAAAGGCCAACATTTCAGTTGCCTTTCCTATTAAATGCTGAACTTCCATGCTAGCTTGTGATTTATGCATGATGACTCCTCACTGCACTGTGCCCCCCCCCCCCCAAATCCACTTTGCTAAGCTCTCTGCATTTCTCGCCATTTACACTATATTTTAAAGTCCTTCATTGGTAATTTCTTCCCCATCCGTACTCAGAGTGGAAAAGCTGATTTGCCAACTTCCTAACTGCCATTTGCTTGTGCCTTTTGTGTTTAACATTTTCACTGTTTCTCCTAACCAGTTCCGCTCCTGCTGTTTATTTAAAACAAGGTTAAGATTGCCAGTTCAGTTATCATAGAATTATGGAATCATCATAGAATCCCTGCAGTGCAAAAGGGGACCATTTGGCCCATCGAGCCCACACCAACAACAACAATCCCAGCCAGGCCCTATCCCTGTTACCCCACTAATCCTCTTGACACTAAGGGGCAACTTAGCATGGCCAATCCATGTAACCCACACACCTTTGGACTGTGGGAGGAAACCGAAGCACCTGGAGGAAACCCACACAGGCATGGAGAGAGAGTGCAAACTCCACATGTCACCCTGAGGAATTGAACCTGGGTCCCTGGTTACTGTGAGGCCACCGTGCTGCCCTAGCTAGCTTTAGTTAAATGTTGGAAATTGTGTTCAAGCAGTTATTTTTGATGGATCAAAAATGGTCGTGGAAGCAGAAACATTGCATGGGTTATAGAGAGAGAATATGTTTGTGACGTCAAAGAATCAAACCTCATTATAAAAATAACTCTCTCAGCATTCTCTATTTATAATGAATTGTAAGCCATGTGATTCCGATTTTGTGGTTAATGTTCCCATAGAAAATCCGTCCACCTGTGAGTAAACACCTTTTACAAATGTTTGCCATAATTTTGAATGTATTCACCATCTAACCGATCAAATGGAAACCTGTCCTACAACTAAGTTATGGATGCTTGCTTTTATATTGGTGCCACGTTTTGAAAGCTTTCTTCTTTCTTTCTTTCTTCCTTCCCTCCCCCACCCCCACTCGCACACAGGTGAAGCGGGAGCCAGGTGAAAATGGAGCCAGTCTCACAGATCAGGAGCTTGTCTCTATGTCCGTTCGTGAACTGAACCAACATCTGCGGGGCCTAACCAAAGAGGACATCATCCGGCTGAAACAGCGTCGCAGAACACTCAAGAACCGCGGCTACGCAGCCAGCTGCCGCGTCAAGCGGGTAACTCAGAAGGAGGAGTTGGAGAAGCAGAAAGCAGAACTTCAGCAAGAGGTAGAGAAGTTGGCATCGGAAAATGCCAGCATGAAATTAGAGCTGGATGCCCTGCGTTCCAAGTATGAGGCCTTGCAGAGCTTCGCCAGGACCGTGGCCAGAGGACCCGTCATGCCAGTTAGAGGTCCTATCACCTCTGCCATTGGCCCCATTATGCCAGGCAAAGTGGCTACCACCAGTGTCATCACAATAGTCAAATCCAAAACCGATGCAAGATCTTAGTACACGCTGCTGTAGATACAGGCCAGAGTCAAACTAGTTTGTAGTAAAACTGGTCAATTTATGGAGTTAAACCACAAGGTTTCAAAATAATGAATCCACCCCTTTCTGCCCCCTCCCCCAAACAAATCTTTGAAATACATTTCAGGGAAAAAAGCAATCCCAGGACTGTGGCAACTGGATAAATAAGCAAAGTTAGAATAG
This sequence comes from Carcharhinus amblyrhynchos, assembly GCF_965287045.1. Lineage (NCBI taxonomy): Eukaryota > Metazoa > Chordata > Chondrichthyes > Carcharhiniformes > Carcharhinidae > Carcharhinus > Carcharhinus amblyrhynchos. The sequence continues at coordinate 18,625,798 of NC_137344.1, read as the reverse complement.
TTAACTTCATTTAATCGCAGCAACTAAAACTTGGGTAACAATGTTCAGGGCCTTGGTTTGTCCACCTTTATCACAATTCCTGTAAAGGCCTCCACTTTTAACTGAACCACGTGAAAGCAAAATGAATAGGAAGTCCGATATTCATTCTGGCACCAAATTCACAATGCGCACCATACAGTAGCCACAGCTGAATAAAATGGAGACCTTCATTGATTGGGAGATCTTGCTGTATGACAGCATTTCACACCGACCAAACCATGGTGGTTCCAGAGCCTTCCCAAAGGACAAGCTCACTGATTTTGCTATAACTTGAGCAAACTTTTTGAAAAAAAATTTCAATATTTGGTGAAGTGGCACCATGACCTATTTGAGCATCTTCCAACATTTAAGGTCCAGTAGCAATTGAATCAATTGGGCTGTAAAATGGCCTAGAATGAATTTCTGATTTTGAATCTTGTGGCTAATTTTATGCACTGACCAGTTAACAGCTTCTCATATTCATGCACATCTGAACACGGTGTACCGTATCACCATGGAGTAAGGTAGTTCAAATGACCTGTTCATATGGTTAAGTATTCCTTTCTATTCATATACCACTGGGTCTTTCTTGACAAATTTAATCGCACAAATTAGAAACTTTGATTTTAATTTGTACACTTAACAAAAAGACCAATTATCATTGGAAGACAATGCACAACATTTTTTAGAAAAAAAAGTGCAGAGATGAGAGGAGGCAGGATTAATAGCGCCCTTTGTAACACTATAAACTGTTACAGCAACCCTGCCATCTGCTTGTTACTATCCAATGCAAGCAGTGGAATGTCAGGCTGTACAATAAGCTTTTGATTATTTGAAATGTGCAGTCTTCATATATCAAAGCTTAATTATTTGTGGCTTTAGATTCTTTGAAACGGACAGCTTCTGATAACCCAGTCTTTTTCTCTTGATTTGTTTTTTAATTTAAAGTTTATTAAAATGTGTCATGTATCATTGTTGAATATCGTACAGATAAGAGCTCCAAAGTTTGGTGTCTGAAGTTTACAGATTTCATGGAATGTTTTCCACAACATGGTGTTTCATCGCACGCATTGTGGTGGGTGAATGAATGTTCAGACTACCACTGGTATCAAGTGGTAAAAGAAAAGCAACAGTCTCAGCATCGGAAGAGACAACACTTTCAATACAAACCCTGTTAGCTGTATGGTTTGCTTTTTCCAAGAAGAAAGTTTAACCCCCCTCTCTCGCTGCAAGTCAGATGCAGAGAGTTGGCTCATTGTTCCTGCTGAATAGAACTAGCTGCTGCTCCACCTCCCACCCCCCACTTCTCTCTCCTCAGCCAAAAAAACAAATGAAAATGACCGTATTGGACCTTCTACAGATGTTTGAAATTGCTTCTAAAAAGCAAGTGTGAGTAGAAGGGGCTGATTAACCATATGAATGAAAAATTATTCAGAGAATCTTTGATAGTAAAAGTTCCTCTTTAGTGTATGTATACAAAGTATCTTTGTCAACATGTAAGGGTATTCGAGTTTAATTTTTATAAGTGCACAGATTATCATACAATATTTATATACAAAAAAATTACAAAAAAATTGTTTAATAGCTTTTACAGATGTTTCTAGAGTGGCTTATTGAGATCAATAGCTTTCTAGTGAATCAGCGTGTTAAGTGGATCCAGGGTGATGTATCTGTGATGTGTTAATATGCAGTTTAGTGTTATTTTACAGTTGTTTAGTTCTGTATTTATTTGTGTGTGAGCACAATGGGGTTTTTATGTTGTGTGCATCCTTTTTTCCATACTCCCTCTTCCACACTTGCTGCACATGTGAATTCTAAAAACAGTGCAACTAACTTCAAGGAGGTGTGTGAGCCTCAAGTTCAGTTTGATCTGCAGTCCCTTCTGAAATACCTTTTTAGGCCCATCTTGACCGAAACAGGAATACTAAACTATTGCACAGCATCTAATGTTAACCATTTGAGATCTGTATTCGCTCTGCAGTTTTAAAAAAAAAAAAATGGGGGATGGATCCCTGATGAATCTTGAATTCCTTGAGAACTTTTCTTGGCTTGTATACACACCACTGTCATCTCCCAAGTGTCCCTATGTTGTAACCTCTGAACTTTGTATTAATTTGTACTCATTTACTGCCAACGCAAACTAAGGGATTTGTTCTTTACTTGTATTGAAGTAGAATATATATTACAGTACAAAATTTGGAAATGCAGAATATATTCAATGTCTGATGTAATTTTATGTTGAATGTGTATTCGAAGGTGCTGTTCAATTGTTATTGGAGTTGCTAATTGTTCACTGTTAACCCAATGTTTGGTCTAAAATACAATTCTATTTGGCTAAACTGCATATATGACTTGGTTTCTCGCGCACCTCTATCTAATTGTGATATTGTACTTGTCAAAAATGCTGTTCTACACAATTGTTTTCAGTTAAGAAGAAACTTATTTTTTATTGTCAGAAACAATTTCTATCTGTGCCATAAAAGGGCTGTGCAAAATACACTCGGCATCTCAACACAACCTGGCTTTTGATCTATCCAACAATCCATTCAATAGTCACCAGGGGTTCTTGTTAAAATCCCAAATAGTCCCATACTAAAACAAATGAAACTTTTAACTTGTCCTGCAGCAACTTGTACAATTTGTACAAACCTTGAAGTTCATGTAGAAGTTTTGAATGAGATGGTGTAACTATATATTTTTAGTTTGTTTAACCACAAAACTTCGAGTTACGAGACTGCGCAATACATTTGCGAAACATTGCATCCACGTTTAGGCCGCAACAGATGCCAGTTTGAGATGTTGAGCGTCTGGTACTGACACCATGCCTGCCTTTGGCCAGCTTTAGTGCAATGTGTAGATGTTTTGAATAATGCATAAGCTGTGTCGCGATTAAGTAATCACGTGAGGACACAGCAGCTTATCGCTAGAAATGAAATTGAGTCTAGTTTTCTGGCAATGAGCATATTGTTGAATGTGGAATCATACAGACAGGTGTTAAGTGAGAACAAATACTTAACAGTCTTCAGTTTTAACTGCTCTTAACACTAACTGCTGTGGTCAAAATTACCTGATTCTGGAAGGCTTTTAAACTTAAAAACATGACTTCCATGCTCATGCCTATTCAATCGCAGAGTAGAGTTTTAAAAGTTGAATTGAGATGAGTGGCAAAGTAACGTAATTAAATTTGTATATTTAGTGAGTTTTTTTGCCCACTTCACAAACTTAAGACGTGTTTTACCCACGCTTGTAAATAACCCGTTTGATTTTGAATTGTGCAAGCCTATTTCAAATCCATTTGGAGAAGTACAATTATTTTTTTTAATGACAATATTTGATTGCACAATACCAGCAAGGATTGGTTTTAAGTTTTTAAAAAAAAACAGTTTCTGTTTCATATATTTGTGGGGTGGGGGGAAGCAGAAATGAACAATAACCCTGCAGCATCCTTATATTTGAAGCAGGAGTCTTCAGAGGAAAGGAAATTGCACTAGAACTACAGTTTGCAGGGGGTTGGAGGGGGAGTTGATTTATTTCACACGTTGCTTAGAATGCATCAACTAGACATTTTTAAACAGAGGCAGTGTACTCTGCTAATCCATCGGGAGAAAGGGGCACCTGAGGTAAAGCTTTTTAATGCCATTGGAGTTGAAGGAAAAAAATACTATTTTGATAATCAGCACCTTTTCAAAAAAAGGCTTTTTTTTATACAAATCGATCAATATTTAGCAAGTAGGTTTAAGAAGAAAAAATCCCTTCCGTGCTTGGAAAATTACAAGATTAATAACTGAAACCTTGTTCTGATTCCCATTCAGATGCTGTGGTGATTTGTTTTCCCTCCTCTCTCAATGCTGTCGGCTTGTGATGTTTATTCTGTGAATAGTGTAAGTGCTTGTTTTAGCAAGTGCTTTGTATGTGAGGTGTGTGGCGTACATGTGTACGGCTTGGTGACTGTTGTCAAGTGAGGTTCTTCAAATATGCAAACAGCAATTGGTGTCCAGGCCAACAGTGTTCGAATAGTGCCCTGCTGATAGCAAGGGTGACTACTTATAGTGCAAATAATGTGTTTAATATAAGGGCTAAATAGTGATTTGTGTTACAAGTGTGTGTGTTTGGATGTGTGTGAGTGTGTCTGTTGTTGTGTTCACAAAGTAATAGACTGGAGTATTTCATGACATTGGTCATTTTAATCTATTAGCATAAACAGCAAAAAATGAACATGGCTATTGTGTCTATACCCTTGGGCTTGGGGCTCATATGAAATGTATTCTGGGCATGTAGATGAGGAATGGTTTATTTCCTACAATGATTAAATGAGTTTCAAATTAATCAGAAACAAAGTTGTCCATTTGATTGGATGTTCACCTCTAGCCTGATGACCAAATTTTCACACTTCACTAACCAGTGATTAGTTTGCGCTTCCCAACTTTGCAAGCAAGCCTTCAGTCGTACTGCTCTCCGCATACTAATGATATTTAGGCTAAAATGGAAGTATGCTGCTGGACAAGGATGTTCATCATCCCTCCTGGCTGCAGTTTCTTGTAGATAAGATTCTAGTGCAGGATGTATAATCCCCACTTTGCTACAGCGCAGTAGCTCTCTTGTTTGGAATCGGTTGGGCAGGTATTCTGTTTCACTGTTGTACTGTTGCCAGAGTGCTGCATCCAGCTTTACATTTATTACAGCCCTTTGACCAGAGGCTGGCAGATTTTCAGAAGCATTACTGACCATTATTGGCAGGCACATTATTGGATGATTGCATGTCACTGGGAAGTTAAATAGAAGGAATTAAGCTGGGCAAGGGTCAGCTCTTTTTTAGCTAATTCAGATTGAACCTGATTCTGGAGATCAGTTGGGAAGTGTTCATGCGTTGGAGGAAAATGCGATCATAGATTTTATTTTTGCAAAGGGGGGGGGATGCTGGAGTCTAGCTGCAGTCTTAGTTTTTGACAGTTTTTCTACTGCAGTTGGCTAGTTTATCACTGTACTTACAAAATATTGTGCCAGATTCAGCTAATACTTTTCTTGACACACTTATGCAAAGCTGGGTACTGGATTGAACTTGAAGTTTAAATAAATTTACTGCCCCTCTTGTGCAATCTGCCTGGATCTTTGGAGCCCATTTATATTTTGCAAAGGTTTTCCATGGACTCGAGTGTGTTTACGGTTTCAAAAAAATAAAAATGTTGTATGCCATTGGTACAAAACAATGGGATGTTAGTCTGGGTGCTTTAAAGATCTAAATCTAAGCACAAAGAAAGGGTTATTACTTTTCACTTCCCAGTTGTAATCACACTATTAAGGATGCAGATGTTGTGAGGAGGTTGCATCCAACCAATGTAGTGATGTGAAATTTGTGCAGTATTAGATGAATTAAAGGTAAAACTATTTTGTTGACTAATGCTCTGTATCAAATTCTGGCTCAAAGGGTGTAATGAATCACTGTTGTTGTACTTTGTATAAAGAGTCCATTTAATAAGTATTTATTACCTAAATTATTGTACTTTATGATCTGTAGATAAGTATGTATTCATAACCGCCATGAAAATTAACTGTATCAGTTTCCATTGGACACATCATTAATTTATTTCTGTATATACTGTATGTTTGTTGAGATACAGCTTACTTTATTTTGTATATGACCAATAAACACCTTTTAAAGTGATCTAGCCCAATGGAATGCAAGATGTATCTTTTACGACATGTAGAAGACATGAGATCTAATTTGGATGTAGACTTAATCTTCTATCCCATCAACTTTACTTTTTTTTCATAGAATCCCTACTGTGCAGAAGCAGGCCCATCAAGTCTGTACTGACTCTCCAACGGAGCCTCCCACCCGGACTTTGTTCACAAACCCACATATTTAACCTGCTAAGACATAATGTATGCGTCTTTACGCTAATGGATAATGTAGCATGGCCAATACACCTAACCTGCACATCTTTTGGAGTGTGGAAGGAAACCAGAGCACGTGGAAGAAATCCACGCAAACACTGGGAGACATGCAAACTCCACACAGACAATGACCCGAGGCCAGAATAAACCTGGGTCTCTGGCACTGTGAGGCAGCCTGCTAACCACTGTGCCAATGTGCCACCTGGGAAGGATTTTTTTTTCCTTTTTAAAGAAAGGAATTTTTTTAATTAGTGAAATGCTGAGTGATGGCTTAAATTTTTTTAAATTAGTGAGTAGCAAGGAAGAATTTTTAACTGTAGAATTTAATGAATTTTACAACAAATTTCTTAGTCTTTTGGATCAACCCTTCAATCCAAGACACTCTGATCCTTTAATCCAAGGAACAATGACAGCCCAATTGCTCCATTCTGCTCCAAAAGGTCAAGAGGTCAAACCCATATTCAATTCCAGCAACATAACTGCTGGATTTGCCTGCATGGTCACTTCACTTCAAAAGTAATGCATTATATCTGAAGTGCAAAGATGACTAAGTGCAAATTAATTTGCCACTGCGTTTGGTCAAGTCTGCATTTTGTTCACACGGTACTTACTACATTGTAGACTCCATTTAACTCCCCAGCTGGTGGAAGCCAGGCAGGATGGGGGCAATTAAAATGAAGCACCACTTTTCTATCCTCTTCTGGCCAACGACTGCAATTTTAAATTATACCAATCGAGCTCCAACAATATCATTGAGGCCTGAGTGTGGAACGGTGCTGGCTTCCCTGCTGGGCAGAGAGAGACAAAATAAATCTTAAAAGCTTTTTTTATATAAAAAGGTTTGCCCACATTAAAATGAACAGGAGTGCTGCTGCTGCAATGTGCTGTGAAACCTATTAAGTGTAGGTTTGTGGAAATTGGTGTTATAACAGCACTGACAGGGTTGAGGAAGCAGATTAACCAAGGAACTGTGGACAAATGTGAGAAGAACTAATAAAAGCTTAAAACTGGGGGAGATGTGTAAAGTAAAAGGTCACCGTATCTTACGAGCTTTCAAAAGTATCGAAAGTCTCCGAATGTTCGCAATGCATTGCACCCGTTTTTGAATTAGTTGAAAGAACTATGGTAATCCATGCAAGTGAAAACATCCTATTCAATGGGCAAATCCGCACCTTTTAAATGATTTCTGTTTAGTAAATGAACCATTAAGTAATAATTAAGGAGTATGAATTCCTACATTGCTAGGCAGTTCAGCTGGTATCAACATTCATGGTGTGAAATGTCCTTTGTTTACAATGCCCCATTGTGTTTTGGAACCAGTTTCAGGTTTTGTTTTTTTTAAAAAAGCAGCTCTTTTCATATGGAGAACTTGAATTGTGTTAGCATTAAAATGTACTGATTCAATAACCCTGCACACTTGTGTCCCAAAGATAGTTGGACATGTGGCAGGGACTTTAATATGATTTTAGGCACATACTCACCATCCCTTTCATACTTTTAGGATCACTTGGGCTTAAACCTTTCTAACTCGTATCCAAATTATCTGAGCTGGAATATATCAGGCATGTTCTTTTAGGAAAGGACTTTTTTTTTGTCGATGGATATCAAAACTTGGATGTAGTGTTGTGGATTTTCTTGCATGTCAGAAATCCAGCTGAATTTAAATGATGATGAGAGATAGAGGGCAGCACATTGGTTAGTGCCTCACAACGCCAGGGACCCAGGTTTAATGCACGTTTCCTCCGGGTGCTTCAGTTTCCTCCCACAGTCTGAAAGACATGCTGGTTAGGTACATTAGCCCTGCTAAATTCCCCTCAATGTACCCAAACAGCTGCCGGAATGTGGTGACTAGGGGATTTTCAGTGTTAATGTAAGCCTACTTGTGACACTAACAAAAATTTTGGGTACGTTTGTAAAACTAATTTCATTCACCCAAATTTCTGCAACTGTAACTAAAACTCCCTTCGCTGGAATGTTCTCCAGTATCAATAAGTGCTGTAAAATCTCAGCATGACTAGCAGCGTCCGTGGAGAGGGAAACAGAGTTAAAGTTTTGAGTCCAATATGACCTCTGAAGAAGCAATTTCCCAATGCCTTCTGTTTTTATTTCAGATCTCCAGAATCCAAGGTATTTTGTCTTCATCCTCAAAAGATTAACTTCCATTGATACCCTTGTTCAGGCTAATTGGTGCTGAATGTCCTGAAATCAAGTTGTAATGAAGTCAAACTAATTTCCACAAGCATGCCACTCATGGATTCTTGCATACAGTGAAGGCAAGAGGTGAGGTTACATGCTCTCCTTGTGGGTTCTGAACCCGCAAAATCCATCTGTTTTTAACTTGCTGACGTGACACACACATGTAAATTTAACTTTATTTTAATACCGTTTGTACACTGGGCATGTTGGGTATGGAGTTGCTAATGGTTAAATTCTAATGCTAACAATGCAATTTTAAAAAGTATACATATTTCTTTCTGTTCAGTCTCTCATAAAAGGAGTATTTCAGATATCCAAAATGGTCACACAGAACATAGAAAATAGAAGCAGAGGTAGGCCATTTGGCCCTTCAAGCCTGCTCTGCCATTCATTATAATTAATGTATGATCAGATTCAATATCCTGATCCTGCCTTCCCCTCCATATCCCTCGATTGCTTTAGCCCCAAGAGCTATATCTAATTTCTTCTTGAAATCTCAATCTTTTGGCCTGAAATTCTTTCTACGGTAGTGAATTCCACACATTCGTCACTCTGTCTGGATGAAGACATTTCTCCTCACCTCAGTCCTAAAAAGGTTTACTCTTCATCCTCAAACTATGAACAGAGATAGATGTGCATTTCCAATCACTAGCAGCCTGGATCTGTTTCATGGCTATAACTGAATGAAATACTGGGATTCACATAATTGGGAAGGAGAGAACACCAGCAACCTTCAGGTTGTAATACAGCAATTCCAATGAGACTGAGGCACAAATTGATTTTATTAATTGACTTTTTTTTATTTTGAATCTTGTTTTCTTAGGAACAGTGGAACCAGAGAGCACAAGGCTTGAATTTATTGGGGTGGGAGGTTGGTGAATATGTTTAAAATTAAGTTTCAGATGCTATATTTCAGCAAACAGTCAATTTATAGAACAAATTCCCCTGAGAATTGGTGGAAGCAGAACTGATTTACTCAAGTGTTAATGGTTTTCTTTCAGTGAACAACATTGTGAGAAACAGTATGTCGGTAATTTGCCTCATGAGGTGGCAATATAGCAGGAGAGTTTGCCATAATCTTCCAATTGTTCCTGGATACAGAAGGTGGGCTGGAGAAAGTCCTAGAAGATTGTAGAATAGTAAATGTGACCTTCTTATTCAATAAAGGATATAAGGACAGTCTTAGTAACCATAGATCAGTTTGTTTAACGTCAGTGATAGGTATGGTCTTAGAAACAATATTTAAGGCAACAAAAACCAACAGACACTTAGAGAGGTTTGAGTTAGTTAAGGATAGTCAGCAAGAGTTTGTAAAAGTCAAATTATGCTTGACCAATACGTAACAGAGAAAGCTGATAAAGGGAATGTAGTGGATGTTACGTATGTATAGATTCGAAGCAAGTACCTGACACAATACCACCTAACAGGTAGCTTAACTCTGAACATTGAAGCTCCTGAATTAAGTGGTTCTGTATCATTTAGGATTAAAAAATTGGTTTAAGGACCCAACAACAGTGAGTTGTGATAAATGTTTGTTTTTAAGATGGTAGGCAGAACGAATCTACAAAACAGTTGTGTCCAGGCTGCAAAGTGCAGAAACCTAGGAAATGTCAGGAAGAGAGGAACAACGACTGGATACTAATGAGAGGCAGATGCTGAGATGGATGTGCTGAGTTACCAGAAAGAACAGTAACCTGCAAACCAGCAGTCAGTGAAGACAGAGAGAAGCAGAAAAAAAAGCAGCCAAGAAGAGATGGAAATGGTATGGTCACCTTTTGCAGAGACAGGTAGTGTGGTGAGGTGATGGAGTTTGGATTGCCAGGAAGTGGGCAAAGAGAAAGACCTAGAAAGAGTTGGAAAGATGTGGTGGAAAGTAACTTAAACACAGTAGGATTAGAAGAGGAATGGGTGACTGACAGGAGTAGATGGAGATGGGTGATCATCCAACACAGTGACCAGCTCAAGTCAAATGGGACAAGTCAAAAGGAAGAAGATGATGGGTAGTGGTGTTCCCTAAGAGTCAGTGTCGGGATCTGCTTTTTTGATGACTTGAATATTGGGATGTAGAGTAAATTTTCAAAATTTGTTGTGTGGGCAATACTATTCAATAGGCAATCAAGTCCAAAGATGTGTGGGTTAGGTGGATTGGCCCCTTAATGTCCCAAGATGTGTAGCTTAGATGGATTATAGGTAATGTGTGTGATTACAGTGAAGGACAGGGAAGAGGGCCTAGGTAAGAGAGTTGGTGCAGACTTGATGGGCTGAATGGCCTCTTCTGCACTGTAAGGATTCTGTAAATTTGGCTGCAACAGCACATTGACTAGTACGGTAACTGCGCAAGATTCCCCAAGCCAATTAGCAATGCTTGCAGATCTCTTTATGGTTGCAAAACCTCATGAGAGGGTCATAATGGGACATTTCCAAGCACTGTGTTCCCAGGCCCTCATCAATAGTGTAATCAGGTTCATGCCCAGGAAGGGGGGAACCTGATTTCCATGAATTAGAATGGATTAAAATGCCTTTACGCCACACTTTCAGGCAATGCCAGAAATTAGGAGGCAGTGCAAGGGGCAGGACCTCTAGGGAATGCCATTTTGGGGAGGAGAGGTGTAATGTAGGGAAGCTGTTGTGCCTGCATGGTGGTGGAGGGTGAGCAGACACTGAGAATGGGGGGTACCCCAATGCCAATGAGGGAGGGGGAGGGGGAGGGGGAGGGTGGGGGTGTTGTTTGGATCAACCTGATGCTTGAGTGGGGATGATGGGTGCATAGTTGATACTCTGTGTTCGAGGGTTGTAGTGTTCCCATTGTCTGCCAAGGATCCCTATACCCAGAAAGAGGGGTGGAATGAAGGGTGGTCTTTAGCTTTGAGATGGGGAATCCTTTTAAAATGAGGTCCTGATCCCAAATTTCCTGGTGAGTTTAGTCCACGCGCCCCCCCGCACCCCCCCCCCCCCCACCCCCCCCAACCAAGATATCTGTGTAACCCTTACCAGCTGATCCAAATCCAGCACCCTGGGTGGCCATAATGTCTTTCTATCCTGCTTGAGTCCTGGATGAGCATCAGGAGCCATGTCCTCTGAAGAGATGACTCCTGTATGGCCAACCATGGAGTTGTGATCCAGGTCTGAAGAGCTATGGCACCTGGGACCATCTCAGGATGAAGTAATGATGACTGCTGCTCAGAACTAGATGCAGACCTGCAGGATGAGCTTCCTGTGGTCACTAGGCAGCTTGACATTCAGTGAGCAGAAGCTTTGTTTTTCTGTCGCGGACTTTGACTGGTTAGTCTGTTGTTGTCCTTGGGTCCCCCTCACGAGTCGTATCACCTCCTGCTCATGAATGTAAGCCTCAGCTCCAGCAAAGGTAACTGTGTGCCACTGGTTGAGCAGCTGGGCACTGCGCTCTGACTCTGTGGTATGTTAACCAGTGCATCCATCAGCCCACATGGCTCCCTACTGTATTTGGTCTGCAGCACCCTGACATATCCCAGACACTATTTCCCTTGCCTTAAAGTTACAACTCCTCTAAACCCTCGTACTGAGCTCAAGATCCACCACTTCAGAAGCCCACGGATCTCTCGCTCCTCCAGGACATGATGGCATCATGGTATGACCGTTGTGTTGGTGATTCAGAGGCTTGGAGACCTCATGCTGAGGTGAGTTCAAATCTGAAGAAGGCTAGTAATGGTTTGAAAAATCATTGTCTTAATAATGAGAAGTCTCTTGCTTCTGTCTCCAAGCCACCTCCCCAACTCCTCTATAAAAATCTATGTACACCACACCAAAGATATTACCCTCATCAACAATCATTACTTTTCTCTTTCCTCATGCATGTTAGGCATCATATATCTTTAACAAATCTGTGCTGGCTTTCCTTTAATTAACTTGCTCTTGTCCAAAGATCTGCTAATTTTGTTCCAAAGGTGAGGGAACATGGTCCTCTCCACATTTGCTTTGGCTATCCAAGCAAACAAAAGTTATAATAACTGGCAGGAATGGGGGGGCATTGTCGGATTGCAATGTATGTTTAAGATCACCACCAGCTTTGGGAGGATGTAATTACCTATCCAATTGGTGACGTAAAAAATAAGTGATTAGCAGGATTTGATCAGGGAAATAAACTGGATCTTTGTAATTGTAAAAGGCAGCTGTTATAAGGTGCAGTTGATAAGGCCAGAGTCATGATGACAGACTATTGCATACGTTGTGGAACCGTATTAAAAATAATTTCTTTGTGTAGTGTTGCATTCAACCTCATTTTGTTTCTGACTTACAGCAACACGTTTTGAGATGGTGGAGTATACAGAACAAACTTCATTGATGCAGAATACCGCAGCTGCTGGAGATCTGAAGAAGAGTTGTACTCAACTTCAAACATTAGCTGTTTCTCTTCCCACAGATGCTGCCAGAGTGTCTGAATTCATTTTGTTGATGCCGGCTTTGAGTGATTGGTTCAAGAAAACACAGTTTCTTTTGTCTTTCTTTTCTAGCTTAAGCCCACTGCAAATCTGTTAATGATCACTTCCCTTTCGCATGTTGCATTTTGCCTGTATGAGATAAGATCTCATGATGCATCTATTTCCAAATCCAATGAAAGCAGTCCATTCCTGTTAAGTTGTAATATTTGAATCTTAAACAATTCTCCTTAAACAATAATTCCTGAAATTATGTCTTAAATTCTTTGAGACACAGACTTTATTACTGTCGTAAAAATCCTACAATGCAGGAAGGGGCCATTCGGCCCATCGAGTCTGCGCTGACAACAATCCCACCCTATTCCTACACATTTGTCCCGCTAATCCAGGGCCACTATTGGCAATTTAGCATGATCAATCAGCCTAACCCACACATCTTTGACTGTGGGAGGAAACTGGAACACTCGGAGGGAACTCAAACACGGAGAGAATGTGCACACTCCACGCAGACAGTAACCCAAGCCAGGCATCAAACCCAGGCCCCTGGAGCTGTGAGGCAACAGTGCTAATAATTGTGCCACTGTGCTGCCCTATCTTTTCATCTTTTTTTCTTTTCAAACTATGTTTACTAGCCTAGCCACCAAACTTTCGAGACTCAGCATTACCGTTCCTCAGTGTGCGGGAGTTACTCATGCGTATCACTTGGACACGCAAGTTGTAAAACAAGTCCAGCTTTCCTCTCATGACACTTTGAAGCAACCTTGTTTATACTGGATAGCCAATTTCTCTAAGTTTAAAGATGCTCAAGTATTAACTCTGAACTCCCTAAGATGTTCAATTCATAACTCTTCAGCACTTCAAACATGCAATAACCTACAACGAGAGTAAAGGGACAGAACAATGAAAAGCCAACTGGAGAAAGTCTAATATTATTTAATATTCAACAGATGATGGTGGTTGAAGATTTTTTGATTCACCAGAGGGCTGCTACCATGTCAAAATAAACTCATTCCAATTTAATTGAGCAATATAGCAAAATTGGGTGGATTTTGCTAAAAATTGCTATTAATTGCTTCTTATCCTTTCACATTTTTAGTTATTTGTTAATGTCATGAGTAGGCTTACATTAATGCTGTAATGAAGTTGCTGTGAAAATCCCCCAGTCGCCACACTCCCTCTGTCTGTTCGGGTACACTGAGGGAGAATTTAGCATGGCCAATGCACCTAACCAATGCCTTTTGGACTGTGGGAGGAAACTGGAATACCCGGAGGAAACCCACACAGACATGGGGAGAACATGCAAGCTCCATATAGATAGTGATCCATGTTGGGAATCAAACCCAGGTCCCTGGCATTGTGAGGCAGCTGTGCCAACTATTGTGCACTGTGCCACCCATGTGTAAGGCTTTGTTTATTTAATCACAAAATGCAGTGAAAGGTGCGGAATTAACTTTAGGGAAAGAATAGTGAAACTAGCTACTACTCGTGGAGTTCACAATAATGGTAATATACCTTTAAGGGATAGCAGCATGCCATCATGATTTGAGCTGTGATTTCGACGAGTGGCTGCCTTTTGGTGAGTGTGCTGCATTGTAATTACTGCATTTTGACTTACTACTAGTTCGGGAGGGTTTTTGTTTATTTTGGCGCCCCGTAGTGGGAGATAGGCGCGGGGGCTGCTGGGAAGGGAGCGCGGGAGTATAAAAAGAAGGCCAAGGTAGATAGCGGGCAGCGGAGTGAGGCGGGAAGCAGAGTGAGAGGTAAAAGGGCTTAAGCTTACTGGGCTTGGGCGAACGCAGGCTCGGTAACAGGAATTAATAGGACACCTTAATAGGGGGCAAACATAATGGCAGGGTCTAGGATTACACGTGTTCACTGTGTTCGTTGTCATATGTGGACATTTCTGGAGACAGCACATCTCCCGAAAGCCCACATATGCGGGAAATGTCTAGAGGTGCAGCGATTAAGGGCCCGGGTGAGGCAGCTGGAACTGAGGCTGGAGGATATGTTTTTAGTTAGGGAAAATGAGGAAATAATGGATAGGGACAGTAACACTGAGCAGATACCAGGACCTAGGAGGAGAGATGGATGGGTTACAGTTAGGAAGAGCGAAAAGAAAAGGAGTCATGGCACTAGGACTGCCCCGGAGGAATTACCCCGGAATATCAAGGGTGGGGTGACAGCTGGGGTAGAGAAGGCAAGGGAGGGAGATCAGAATACCTCGGAGGAAGGGAATAGTGCAGGGTGTGAGATAGTGGTGGGGGATGGGAAAGTCAAAGGGATTGACAGGCGGTTCTGTGGGCAAAAGCGGGACTCCAGGATGGTAGTCTGCCTCCCTGGAGCAGGGGTACAGGATGTTTCAGAAAGGGTAGAGGGAATTTTGAAGGGTGGAGGGACTGAGTCTGATGTGATAGTGCACGTAGGAGAGAAGGATGTAGGAACAAAGTGCAGGGGGGACATACGTAGGCAGTTCAGGGAGTTGGGGGCTAGGCTGAAACGTAGGGCCTCCAGGGTGGCGTTCTCTGGGCTGCTGCCGGTGCCTGGGGCTAGCAGGGCTAGAAATAATGAGATACTCCAATTAAATGCGTGGTTGAAGGATTGGTGTAGGGCAGAGGGTTTTAGATTCGTAGACCACTGGGAAGTCTTCATGAAAGAGGGGCAAATATACAAGAGGGATGGGGTACAGTTAACTGGGAAGGGCATGCATATCTTAGCTGGAAGGTTAGCTGGAGTGTTTCGGCAGGGTTTAAACTAATATGGAGGTGGGCTGGGGAGGTGGACGGAACTGGGATTGGGGATAGGGTAAGTCCGGAGGGTAGGAAGAAGGATCGGATTGTTTCTGAGGGTCTTCGGTGCATGTGTTTCAATGCTAGGAGTGTGACTGGCAAAACAGATGAACTGAAGGCATTAATGTTTGAAAGGAGGTTGGAAGTGGTGGCGGTGACAGAGACTTGGTTAAAGGAAGGGCAGGACTGGCAGTTGAATGTTCCTGGGTATAAGTGCTTTAGGCGTGATAGGGGTGGGTCGCTGAGAGGTGGGGGAGTGGCATTGTTAGTTAAGGATTGCATCATAGCAGTGCAGAGGGAGGGAGGTATAGAGGATATAGGAATCGAGTCGCTATGGGTGGAGTTGAGGAATAGGAAGGGAGATGTTACTATGTTGGGTGTGTACTACAGACCGCCCAACAGCCCGAGGGCTGTGGAAGAAGGGATAAGCAGGGACATTCTAGATAAGTGCAGGAAGAATAGGGTGGTGGTAGTGGGAGATTTTAATCTCCCCGGGGTAGATTGGAAGGTGCCGAGATCAGAGGGTGCTGACGGGGAGGAATTTGTACAGTGTGTAATGGAAGGATCCCTGGAGCAGTATGTGGATAGCCCGACCAGAGAGGGGGCTATACTGGACTTGGTTCTGGGGAATGAGCCTGGGCAGGTGGTTGACGTTGAAGTAGGAGAGCATGTGGCTAACAGTGACCACAACTCTGTCTGGTTTAAGATATTAATGGATAAAGATGAAGCCTGTCCTAAGGGGAGGGTGTTAAACTGGGGGAGGGCTAGATACAACCTGATTAGGCAGGATCTTAAAGATACGGACTGGGGTAAGCTGTTTGATGGCAGGTCGACGCTGGGTATGTGGGAGTCTCTCAAGGGAAAACTAAAATCTTTGCAGGAAAGACATGTGCCGGTCAAGAGGAAGGATGGGAAGGGTAGGATTAGAGAGCCGTGGGTAACTAGGGATATTGAGGACCTGGTCAGGAGGAAGAGGGAGGCGTACATTAGATCTAGGCATTTGAGGACAGAGATTGCGTTAGAAGAATACAGAGAATGTAGGAGAGAACTTAAAAGGGGCATCAGAAAGGCAAAAAGGGGCCACAAAATGGCTTTGGCGGGTAGGATTAAGGAAAATCCTAAGGCATTTTACTCCTATGTTAGAAACAAAAGGATGGTTAGAGGGAAGATTGGTCCTCTCAGGGACAGAGGAGGGGAACTATGCTTGGAGCCTGGGGGAATGGGGGAGATCTTGAATGAATACTTTGCGTTGGTATTCACGCAGGAGAGGGGCCTGATGTCTGGTGCTGTGCTTGAGGAGTTTGAGGATCCGTTGAGGGAAATAGTCATCACGAGGGAAGAGGTGTTGGGACTTTTAGACAGTATAAAGACGGATAAATCTCCGGGGCCTGATGGCATCTATCCCAGGCTGCTAAGGGAGGTGAGGGATGAAATTGCTGGGCCTCTGACGCAAATCTTTGTCTCTTCTTTGGACACAGGTGAGGTCCCAGAGGATTGGCGGATTGCAAATGTAGTACCGTTGTTTAAAAAGGGTCAGAGGGATAACCCAGGGAATTATAGGCCGGTGAGCTTGACTTCAGTTATAGGCAAGCTAATGGAGAGGATCCTCAAGGATAGGATGTATGAACATCTGGAGCGCTGCAATCTGATCAGGGATACGCAGCATGGCTTCGTTACAGGGAGGTCGTGCCTTACGAATCTAGTGGAATTTTTTGAAGAGGTGACAAAAACGGTTGACGAAGGACAAGCCGTTGATGTCGTCTATATGGATTTCAGTAAGGCGTTTGACAAGGTCCCTCATGGTAGGCTGATAGAAAAGGTGAAGACTCATGGGATACAAGGCCAGGTATGTAGATGGGTGGAGAACTGGCTTGGGAGGAGGAGACAGCGGGTAGTAGTGGAAGGCTCCTTTTCCAATTGGAGGTCTGTCACCAGTGGTGTGCCGCAGGGCTCGGTACTAGGACCTCTTCTATTTGTGGTATATATTAATGACTTGGAAGAGGGGGTAGGTGGTGTGATCAGCAAATTTGCTGATGACACTAAGATGGTTGGATTGGCGGGTACTGAGGAGCAGTGCCTGGCAATGCAACAGGACATAGACAGGCTGGTAGATTGGGCAGATAGATGGCAAATGGAATTTAATCTGGAGAAATGCGAGGTGATGCACTTTGGCCGGAATAATGTGGAGGGGAGTTATACGATAAAAGGTAGAACTATCCGGAATATAGATACGCAGAGAGACCTGGGGGTGCAAGTGCACAAGTCCCTGAAGGTGTCGGTGCAGGTGCAGAATGTGATGAGGAAAGCGTATGGTATGTTAGCCTTCATAGGAAGGGGTATAGAATATAAGAGTAGGAGTCTGATGTTGCAGTTGTATAGAACGTTGGTTAGGCCTCACTTGGAGTACTGCGTCCAGTTCTGGTCGCCGTACTACCGGAAGGATGTAGAGATCCTGGAGAGAGTGCAGAGGAGATTTACCAGGATGCTGCCTGGTATGGAAGGGCTGTCTTACGAGGAAAGATTGAACGAACTTGGGCTGTTTTCCCTTGAGAGACGTCGGCTGAGGGGGTATCTAATAGAGGTTTATAAGATTATGAAGGGGATAGATAGAGTAAATGGTGGTAAGCTTTTTCCGCTATTAGAAATGGATAGAACGAGGGGTCACGGGCTTAGGGTGAGGGGGGCTAGGTATAAGACAAATATTAGAGGGCAGTTTTTCACGCAAAGGGTAGTGGGGGTGTGGAATGCACTGCCGAGTAAGGTGGTGGAAGCAGGCACGCTAGGGTTGTTTAAGAGTCACTTAGACAGCCACATGAGCGGTCTACATATAGGGGGATATAGCAGGCCTTACTAAACATTGTAGGCTTGGGATTCCGTTTTGCCTCAGGGATGTTACAGTCTTTGCCTGTTTAACAATGAATTTTTTGTCTCCACAGGCATTTAAGTCCACCTTGTTGACCAGCAAGGGGCATGCATGCGGCAGGTTGTAGTGGGCTGCTCTTGGATGTTGTTTCGGGAGTTGCCTATTGCTTCATGTCGTTAGTGTGCTTAAACTGGACCATCTCGAGGGCAACATGACAGCTCAGAGACTATCTCTGTTGCTGTGCGGACACATGGATTTGGGCCTGTGTCTGTGGGAGTTTGCGCATTCTCCC
Source organism: Carcharhinus amblyrhynchos (assembly GCF_965287045.1). Lineage (NCBI taxonomy): Eukaryota > Metazoa > Chordata > Chondrichthyes > Carcharhiniformes > Carcharhinidae > Carcharhinus > Carcharhinus amblyrhynchos. Next base: position 18,607,333 of record NC_137344.1, on the reverse strand, counting down.
CGTGGTTGCGTGGGTTTCCTCTGGGTGCTCCGGTTTCCTCCCACATCCCAAAGATGCGCTTTTAGGCTGATTGATTGGGTAACAAATTGTCCCTATATTGGACCTCCCTGATCCTCGCACATTAGGCGTAGACTAAAATCATGAATAGGTCACTGAGACAATGGGAAGGCGGCGCGGGCTCGTTGGGCCGAAGGGCCTGTTTCCCGTGCTGTGTTGTTCTTTGTTTTATCACCAGAAGGGAAATGTATCACATGATCCAATCTCAGGTTCACTTTAGCTCATGAGCAGAACAGAATACACACAACTCTGCTGCTGATGACTTCAAGTTTTCTATCCATGTACATAATGTGCCTGATTTAAATAAATGAGCACGCAGCGTGTTTATACGATCCCTTACAAGTGATTGTTGCCTTTATATCATTGTAAAACACAACACATTGCAATGTAGAAAACATCGTATTAGTGTAATAGGATAGAATATAAGTGCATATTTGAAAAGTCTCGGCACATTCTATGGAGCAGCTGTGTTTACATGAAACAAGTTGGTTACTGACAAATGGTTTCCAAATTTGTAGTTGGTTCATAGAACAGATCTTCAGATCAGCTCTGCATGAACTGATCTAAGCCACCAGAAAATTAACTCACTGCTCAAACTATGACTCATTTCTTGATGTCTGTTCAGATTCTGGTCTGGTTTCAATGTGATTTCTAATTCTGCATTGGATCTGATATTTCAGAAGCTTCTTTATTTGCTTTTCTCTTCTCTTCTTAACTAGCAGCTCTCCCTGTCTAGGACTCTTCTCTGATTATGCTGCTTTGTTACCCAGCCACACCGATCCTATTTTTGTGCCAGTTTCTGTTTATGTAGCTAATCTAGTCCTGTCTTCAGGCCAACAAAACTACAAAATGTCAGATTGCTACCAGGTCACACTTGTATGAAATCCCTGAGGTCTGTCGCGACATAAAGTCCAAACATGAAATGTGGAAACTGATAGACTGGAGTTCCACATCAGAATTTGGATTTCTTTGATGAGACTTGAGCTGGGATCCCAAAGATCTTCCACCTCCAGTGGGATGCCAACACCAAACATATCTTCCCCTCACCTCTCTTGTTAGAATCCTGAAGGTGCCATTCCACTTGTGACATCCTGGCCCACTTCTCAATCACAGGTAGACTGGATGTAGATTTGGATTTCCAACAGATCCAAATTTTGCCAGCACAGAAAAAGGGGGTGGGACAAGACTTGAACATGAGAGAAATCTAAACTCAACAGGGCCATCCCCCTCTTTGCTGTAGCAATGGTCTTAACCCATTGTGTGGGAGTCACAATTTATAAATGCTTCTGGAGGTGGGTAAGATCTGTACAATGGTGTAGCTGTGTAGTTTAAATCCCCAGCCCTTTAAAAATAAAAGATCGGCTGCCTCTGTCAGTGAGAGTGGAAAAAAAAGATTCACAGTAACTGTTTATTGACATTTCCACAAGGACTAGCGTCATGTCATTGTTAATGCTTCTACATTTATCTCAATAAAAGACTCTATGTTCACAGTTTGACTGACAGCTTAAAGCTGTTATTAAAGGATTGGCTTTCTTTGAATTCTTCTTCTTCAGTTCTCTAACTGAAGGCAGGTCAGACCCACAACACCACAATCTCCACTATGAGTAGGGCAAGGAGTCACAATGGAGATTGAATACCATGCTGTTGGCAACACTCTGATCCACACCAGCTCTCCAGCTAACTGAGCCAATCAGCCCTCACAGTGTCCATTTTGCTGCAACTGGCTCATCAGAAGTCAATGTTACAACATATGACAACAAAACTAACTGCATACAATGAGTCACTCATTCATAGCACAGGTGCATTGACATTGAAATGCAGCTACTGCATATCTACCTGGAAACTACAAATGTCCTACCTGAGGGAAATCTGAATGGACTAGCAGTTGCTGGGTTATTGGTACATAAAGAACTCAATACTGTGGCCGACAAGAGATCACTAAAGTATCAGTCATGGCAGAAGAGACCAAGATAATGCATTGAGTTAGTCCTCAACTTACAACAAACAGACTGTTTCAATGCTATACAATACTTCAGAACTAATGTTGGACCACACCACAGAGAGGATCCAATTCCATCAATATACCCTTCTAACAAATGCAGTGTGCACATACAGGAGAAGCTTAAGAGCAAGTTGGATGGCTTTGAGCTAGCAAGGCACCAAAAAAGGGAAACTGTGTATTGGTCATTGGATCAACAACAACATTCAGAAGAAAGTGAGGATGTGTGAAGCATGTCAGAGTCACAAACCACATCAACACAAAGAACTGCGACACCCTCATCAGATTCCATCATATCCTTGATCAAAAATCACAACTGTTCATGGTGGTGACTAATCTAGATACTGACTACTTTTCCAAGTTTCCAATCAAGAGACAATTGAAGGATATCTCAAGTTCATCCATGGCAGACACAATGAGTGCAATGTTCCCATTTTTGGTACACCTGAAGAGACCCTGTCGGATCATAGACCACTGTACTCTGACATTTGTGCTAAATGGGACATAGACAAAGTGACAGCCTTCCCACACTACCATAGATCTAATGGTCTGACCAAGCAAATGGTATGCACCATTAAGGCATTAAAGACATAGTGCACAGAAAACATCCATATATAATACACACACAAACTCTAAAACAGAGATTCATCTATTTTTATGTAAATAGTTTACACAGTCACCCGTCTGTGAATGTATTTGACCTTTTAATGCATGTAATATTATCTTGGAGCAAAGGAGATGTTGTCATATCACTTTAAGGGCACAAAGTGATCAGCAGCTAGTGTGTGTCGGGATCAGAGCTGTCTTCCTGAGTAGTGGTTGCTGAGTCCATTGAGTAGGTTTGTCCACTGAGCCACGTGGTGCTGCATCTTCAAATAAATTCAGCCTTAGTTTACCAACGTGAGACTGGTAAGATTGTATAAAGCAAACCTAGAAACACACAGGGACTATAAGAGGCCATTGGGGTGGGTGGGTGACATGAGTTGGCACATGTTGGCATAGGGGCATGGAGGTTATTAACCTTCCTCCTTGAGTTATCCTCACCCCTCTGTCACCCTCAACCCCTTGGTTCCATCACCCCCTCCCCCACCATTTCCTCACCCCCACCCCCTCTCCTGATAGATTGGGAAATGTCACTTAAAGTGGTGACGGTGGATAGGCATTGGCAAACATTCAATGAGTACAAGCATGACCTCCAGCAACTGTTTATTCCTATCTGTTGCCAAAACTAAAACTGGAATGGTGGCCAAACCATGGCTTACAAGAGAAATTAGAGATAGTATTAGCTCTAAGATGTATGGGTTAGGTGGATTGGTCGTGCTGAATCTCCCCATAGTGTCTGGGGGACTAGCTAGGGTAAATATGAGGTTGCATGGGGAGCGAGTGTTGGGGCGGGGGGTTGATGCAACGTAAAGAGTGAGGACTAGAGGGGCCAAAGTTTAAGGGGACAACTGGGACGAAATCCCAGCAAACCATGGTGGGCCATTTTAGCAGCCTGCCTTTACATCCAGCAAACCCTGCCCAAACATCTGATCCATGTCTGGAACTCCAATCCTCACCTGCCTCCCTGAAGTGAAAATTGAGCCTGATAGGGCACCATTACCCCCACGGTGGGTGTGGCAAGCCAAGATATTTCCTGCCTTGTGCTACCCATCTTGGGAGCAGAATTCCGGCCTGTTAGAGATGCTGCCAAGCCTGCTGAGTATTTCTAACACATTGGCTAGAACTCTACCAACTTGCGTACCACAGATTTGGTGCAAGTGAGAGTCCACCAATGGAAATCTTCATTAATCTCAGCCGGGAAATTCCAGTCTCACCCAAGCAAGGCTGTAAAATCTCGCCCATTCTCTTTTTATCCCAGTGATGCTGTATGGAATGAAGACACAATATATCGTATACTCAGGGAAGGCTGAGTTCCAGTTTTTTGATAATTTTGCACTGGAAGTTTGCACTTGAGAATTAGAATGCACACTCACTGTGGACCAAGGTTCATGCGTTGGACTTCCAACATCGAGACTCAAAAAATATCTTTCTCATTGAAGTTTGTTCTTGTCGTCTGCTCTTATTTTTCTATTACCAATAAGCTTGTAAACTTTGAGTGCTATCAAAGGCATTTCTTTTTTAGTAAAAATTATAGTGCTTTCTGTGAGAAAATGATTTTAAAAACCTGGTAAACAATTGTGAAATTCCAATAATAAATTAGAGCTATTCATCAAGTTAAACACGCTTCTTATACAAAACAGATTAGGAGGGACCACAAAGAAACCTGTAATGACACTTAAACTCCATTACCCATCCATCCACCTGAAGATCCTTTGGGCAATTTACATTGCATTCCATGAATACCTACCCTAGGTTAACCTGAAATTACACGGTGTAACCTGTCAATGGCATGCTGTTTGCGCATGTGATGACTGGTTTCATTACTTCATACGAACATAAGAAATAGGAGCAGGAGTAGGCCACCTAGCCCTTCGAGCCTGCCCCACCATTCAATAAGATCATGGCTGATCTGAAGTGGATCAGTTCCGCTTTCCCACTTTCTCCCCATAACCCTTAAAAAACTTCAAAAAACATTATTTTATATTGTGAGGTAGAAATTTTTTTTTATTAATTCGTGGGATGTGAGCATCACTGGCTGGCCAGCATTTTTATTGACCATCCCTAGTTGCCCTTGAGAAGGTGATGGTGAGCTGTCTTTTTGAATTGCTGCAGTCCACATGCTATGGGTTGATCCACTATGCCATTAGGGAAGGAATTCCAGCATTTTGACTCAGCGACTGCAGAGGAATGGCAATATATTTCCAGAAATCTTGACAGATAATGTATTACATCACACAGTAGATATGTTGTGTTATGAGAAAGAACACAGCAAGGAAATAAATATTACCAATAAACTTTACAACTACTAATACTCAATAAAATGGTATACAGCAATCAGTAATTATGGTTGCATGCAAGAATAATATTGCAAATGACACCTTGACATTACCACTGAAAAATATAGAATTTTTAAAATTTATTTGTTTATGAGATGTGGCTGTCGCTTGTTGGGCTAGCATTTGTTGCACATCTCCGAGGGCATTTCAGAGTCAACCACATTGCTGTGGCTCTAGAGTCACACATAAGGTAAGGATGGCAGATTTCCTTCCCTAAAGGACAGTAGTGGGTTTTTAAAAGTTATTTATTACTATCACAAGTAAGGCTTACATTAACGTTGCAATGAAGTTGAAAAAATTCCCCTACTCACCCCACTCCTGCACCTGTTTGGGTCAATGCACCTTACCAGCATATCTCTCAGACTGTGGGAGGAGACCAGAGCACCCTGAGGAAACCCATGCAGACACGGGTTGAATGTGCAAACTCCACACAGACAGTAACCTGAGCTGGGAATCGAATCCAGGTCCCTACTGCTGTGAGGCAGCAGTGCGAACCACTGTGCCATTTTACAACAAACAACAATGGTTTCATTGCCATCATTGGACTTTTAATTAATTCCAAATAGTAACTGAATTTAATTTTAATTTTAATTTCACCACCTGCCATGGTGGGGTACAAACCCAGGTCCCCAGAGTTTTACCCTGGGTTTCTGGATTACTAGTCCAGCAACAATACCACTTCGACACTACCTCCCTCCTGTCATTGCTCACAGGCCCTTTACACTACTGGCTTTGTGTCAATGCATAGGAGTGCCATTATCTCTTTGACTGACAATGGATGGTATAATTTTGGAGGTAGATTGATGATGGTCCACAAAGTAGTTTCACATCATTTGGATTTTGCATTTAGTGCAGTAAGACCACAGTCTGGCACAAATAAAAGTTTCAAAATTCCATCTGAAACTAAGAAGCTAGAGAGAAAATAGTTATATGTTTAATCTACATTAAAATACCACATGGAAGATCCCAACTTTACAAACCATTAGCAGCAGCTAATCTTTTATTGGTACATTTGGGCTGCTTTGATCGTCTTGGGGAATGAATGAATTAGTGTCTTTGAATGCATTAGTGGCCCTTTACCTAATTTTCAACCAATGGTTCAGATGACATATAATGATCAGCTAGGAAATATAATAATTATAGGGCCACACTATAAATAGTGACACCTTTTTTGTTGCTTTTGTTCAAAAACAAGCCTCAGCTGCATTGTGTTTTCCATTGCCCGTCCCCTGGGTTACCGATGATAATCCTGTCTAAACAGAAAAATTACCATCTTGTTTAGCGGTTCAAGTGCTTGATAGCCTGGTAGCAAGTGATTATATTACTTTTCAAGGAGCTACTCATTCTATTTTTTTTGAAAATTAATTTGAAGGCAGCTGCAGGAGCTGCCAGTGTTCTTCAGCATCAGCTCTGAGTCACAGCCAATACATTCCAAATGGCGTTCAATGGAAAGTTCGAATTGGAGAGTCAGGAAAACTTCGAAGAACTCATGAAATCTCTGGGTAAGTTTAACTTGTGCCTTATGTAATTTCGCGTTTAAACATCTTTGTGCTTGCCGTAAATTAATCGATACTGTAAGCCTCTGAAAAGTGGTTCCCATTTATGGTAACGCAGCAAGGCTGAACAGGAGCTCAATCATCTGATGTAAAGATTTGTGTCAGATCTAACGTTCCGCTGATCTTTATTGAGATAATTTTTTATGGTATTAGGATGCACTGGAATTGAAGCTTACCCCGACTCTGGAAGACAACACCTACTTTGAAAGTTTTGTGTTCAGATTGACACAGTCACCCCTGTTACGAAGCAAATGTATAAACACAATTTGTGGAATTGCACGATGGAGGGAGCTGAAAAAACATGTGGGTTTTGACCAGGATACTGCAAGACTTGAGCAAAAGGGTGCCTGTCACAAAACCAAAATGAAAGGGGGTTTAGACTAAAACATCACTTTCTTTAAACTATTGTAATGCAACAAGATTTTTCATTGCAAAATGAATTACAGCTCAGTATGCTTTTTATTCCTCGCCATTTAACATCGCGGTGCTCTAACATGATTCAATGTCAAAAGGAAGAAATGCATGATCAGAACCCTGATACTTTGGCTCAATTCTTGAATCCTTTCTTATCAATTTTTAAGATATTTCTCTTTTGTGGTTTAATCCCTTCCAACTACATCTTGATTGTTTGAGTGTTTAGGTAGATTATTATCCAATTTCACATTCTTTGTGCAAGTGTGACATAATGCTAGGTTTGTCTGTCAGGTTATTTACTATAATAGCATCATACCTACCATATTGCCATTTATTTGATTTTTCACATTTCTGTTTTTTCTTTAATTTTCCATAAAGGCAAATGATTCTTGGTTCCAAGCTTTTTGTCCTGTTTGGAATTACAGCAGATTTCCTTTGTTTCTCAGTGGTTTGAAGATGGGTGGCATCTTTAATAGTATCCCACTGTTTACTCACAAAAAAATTAACATCATAAAAATACTTACCAACACAAAAATGTCATAATAATTACCAATAGCACGCACAAAGGCCTGGCCAGACACAAGATTAATTGCCTCTGTACTGAGGTACCGCACTCAGGGATATCACTAGAAAGAAATGCTGAATGGTTTTCTGAATAGGAGGAAACTAGAGGGAAATGGAATTCCCAGGAGTAGGTACAGAGCAGCATCACCTTTGGGTGATGTGTACATCAGGGGACTAAAAATAGCAAGAATGTTGGAGGGAGATTAAACTGATTTTTTTTAAAGTGAGACAATTGTTGCAACAATATTTTGTTACTTTATAGTTGATCGCATTAAACAACATATGTGGGTATGTGGGAGAGACAAGGAATTATGGAAAATATTGTAGCTAACAAATTAAACAGTGCTGGTGCACCTGCCCCAACTCTCTTCCTTTCTAACAACAAACTGTTTACTTCCTCGTTACAAAACCTTACAACGGAAGTGATTTAAATAATTGCAATGAAGATGATGGAGTCGATCCTGATAATGGACTTAAGTAAACACTTTTGACATGGTGTTTTGTACATGTACAATAGTTACATATTGTAACAATTAAAATTTGATCCGATCACAGTGCTAAACACAGTCCCTTTTTTTTAATCTGAAGCATTATACCATGATGAAACAAATTAAGTTTCAATTTCCCTAATATAATTTATGGTCAATTTCAGCAAGGCCGTGTGTGTGCTCGCGATCTAACCTCCACTCTAAAAATCTTCTTTGTAAAAGGAAGTTACTGCGGATGCTGGAATCTGAAACCAAAAGAGAAAATGCTGGAAAATCTCAGCAGGTCTGGCAACATCTGTAAGGTGAGAAAAGAGCTGATGCTTCAAGTCCAGATGAGTCATCTGGATTCAAAATGTCAGGCCTTTTCTCCAAAATCTTCTTTCTTGCCTTCTTTTCCATTATTCCAGGGCGATGCACAAGGGCTGTCGACATCAGAGAAGTGTTAGGATTGTGAGATAACGCGGTGATAGAAATTTCAAACCCATTTAAGCGTTAGGAGCTGTGTTCCTTTTTAATGACTGACCTGCCTCATACCATTCTGCATTTGTAACGCTTATTAAGTGATTAATGTTCCTTTGATATTCAATGGTATTATCATTGGTGAATCCCCGACTATCAACATCCTGGTGGTTAACATTGAACAGGAACCGAACAGCCATATAAATACAATGACTGCAAGAGCAGGCCACAGACTGGGAATTCTGTAGTGAATAACCCACCTCCTGACTCCCCGTCAACCATCTGCAAGACACAAATCAAGACTATGATACTCTCTCCTCGCCTGGATGAGTGCGACTCCAATAAACTCCAAAAAGCTCAACATCATCCAGAACAAAGCAGTCCATTTGATTAGAACCCCATCCACTGCTGATCCGCAAGTGGCAGCCATGTGTACCACCTACAATATGCACTGCAAGGCTCCTTTGGCAGCACCTTTCAAACCTATGACCTCTACTTCCTAGACGAACCATGACAGAAGGTTCATGGGAACACCACCACCACCAAGTTCCTCTCCAAGTCACTTACCACCCTGACTTGGAGACATATTGCTGTCCCTTCACTGTCACTGGACCAAAATCCTGGAATTCCCATCCTACTTGTGACTGTTCTTACACCACATGGACTGCTGTAGTTTAGAAAGGCAGCTCATCATCACCTGCTCAAGAACAACTTGGGAAGGGCAATAAATGCTGGTCTAGCCAACCACACCCTATTTTCCATGAAAAATGCTTTTAAAAAAAAATCACTTCCACTGGCACATGGCCTGCAATCATTCCTTTGCTAATTTTCAATTCAGCCTGTGGAAACTGTGGGTGGAATTTTCCAGCCTTTCCTGCCGGCAGGATTTTCCTGTCCTGCCAAAGTCACCGGATATTTGAATGGCTTTCCACATCTGCCAAAGGAAGGGGGGATGGAAAATCCTGGACTATATTAGAACATGTACAGCAACACAATGCCCCTCTGTTTTGAAGTATATAACTTCCTGCAATAAAACAGAAATTTGTCTTGTGTTTGCGGTGAGTCACAGAGCAAAATATTCACATTCCTTTCATGTTGCATATGTTTGATTTGGATCTTTACTTGAGCACTAACAATTAGGAGATCTGAGAAAATTTTCCTTTCTCCCTGGATAAATATTGAAATATTTGTTCATTTGTTTTTATTTGCTAGGACTCTCAGATGAAGTAATTGAGAAATATAAAGACCAAGGCAAAATCATTGAAATTGCGCAAAATGGGAATACATTTCAAGCCAGATACAATTATGGTAGCAAAGTGATTACCAATGACTTGCCCTTTGGACAAGAGAGTGAGTTTGTGTCATTCACTGGCCACAGAGTCAAGGTAAGATTACTCAATTTTTGTAAAAGTACAAGAACATTATTGAGTGAGCCTTCAGTCTATCAGGCCAACTCCCTCCAATGGTCCGTGTGCTAATCTCAGTGTCTGAGGGTCTGTGAAAGGCATAAAACCACTGTCATGAGCCTGATGTTACCTCCAAGGGTGTCCCAATTCAGAACACCAGTTTGTGATTGTGCATAATTTTGTTTACGGGAATGGTGCGAAGAGTCACAAAGAAGACCCAGTGAGAGCAGTAATCAGCCGAGTCATATTGTTAAAGGTTGTTTATTACAATAAAGACACATATGAACAGAATTATAATCATAGAATCCCTACAGTGCAGAATGAGGCCATTCGGCCCATTGAGCCTGCACCGACAGCAATCCCACCCAGACCCTGTCCCCGTAACCCCACATATTTACTGTTAATACCTCTGACATCCATCTACCACTAAAGGGTAAAATTTAGAATGGCCAACCAACATAACATTCACATTTTTGGACTGTGAGAGGAAACCAGAGCACCTGGAGGAAACTCACACCAACACAGGAAGAAAGTGTAAATTCCACACAGACGGTGACCCAAGCTGGGAACTGAACCTGGATCCCTAGTGCTGCAAGGCAGCAGTGCTAACCACTGTGCCACCACGCCACTCCACTGATCTAAGACAATTACAGTTACATATAGGAATTACTAAACACACCCACACAATTTACATAGAAATTGCCCTTTTTGATCCAAAGTATATTTAAGAGATCTGAACTCTTTCAGGGCTTCCTTCTCCCCAGATAACATCCACTTCAATAGGTCTGTAAGTAAAGACCAGCTTATAGTTATGACACTGCATGCTATTGGTGAGTTATTCTGGGAAACATCTCTTCTTGGTTCAGCGAAGATATGGATTTAATTTCCTCCCCAAAGGTTTCTGCACTTGTGCTTCTTGTCTGTTAGCTAGGACTGGCTTCCAGGCTATAGATGGAATCTACCTTCCACTGTTTCTCTGTGTCCTGACAATTATACTATTTTTCCCTTTGATGGTTCTTCTCTGTGTATTTGCTGTCTGTCCCCTAAGCTTCTGTGGTTCCAAAAGAATAACGTACGTATGCCTTCCCTCGATGGTTCAATCGTCTAACTAAGCTGTTTCTTATTAGCAGGACAATGTATCCTTCTGCTCTTTCTAAAGCTTGCTAATGCCATTACTGGGAGACTCGCTTCCTGCGAAATGCCTTTTGAAATACTGATGACCTCTACCTGTTGACTTTGTTACATTTTTGGAATTGTTTGTTACGAGGTACATTCAGGACACCACTGATAACATTTCAGATTTATTACCATGGAGCCCAATAATAATTGAGTGAATTCCTTTTTTGGCGGAATCTTACTAGAATTTGTCCAAGTATCAGTTCTGAAAATTGGCGTGAATCCCATCGATGCCAGCAGTGGAAAACCTCACGGAATATTGAGTAAAATTTTTTTTTTCCACATGATGCATACTGCACCCATGGCTGCCTAATCCGCTTACTCTGGGACAACATAATCTCTGCAATCAATGAGGAGCTCCATATAAGCACCTGTCTAGCATTGTTCCATATCAAGTCATGGAGATGGCTGCCAGGAAGCCAGCATCACAATTCTGAGCCCTGACCAAACTCCAGGATGGTGTGCAGCAGAGGCGGGATGTCCTCTATCCATGGTGGCACAGATGCTCATCCTGCAAGTTGACGACCTCCCATCAGGGAGGCAGTGGCAGCCTTAGTGAGTGTCAGTTCACTGCAGAAGAGGGAGGGCAGCAGTGCCACAAGAAGATGAATGATCTTTTTTGTACGACCAGGGTAAGTCTGTCTCCTGAAATCTTCCTCTGTACTCAATCACAAATCCCTCACACCTCCAAGCTGATCTCTCATCCAGCCACCTCACGTGTTGCCAACACTTATCACGTGAAGCTCTTTCCCTCACCTGCCACCCTCCCCAACCCCACACCTCAGGTCCCCCCCCCAAGTAACTTCTCTGCTCCTCACATCCCTGTTCCCACTCAAGTCCCACACTTGCCACACACCTTATCACCATCTTAACTGGCAGGGTTCCCAGCAACACTTTCCCCATCTGTCTCATTGTATCATAAACCCGAGCATACCCACTGAGTGGGCACAACCAGCTGGAGTCATGCCCGAGCTCAGCTTCCTCATGCCTTTTGAAGCCCTTGAGTTGGCCGGCGAAGAGTTGGACTGCAGCTGTGCAGAGGGCGAAATGGAAGCAGCAAACAAAAGCGAGAACTCTCAGGTCACACCGTCATGGATCAAGCCTCATGTGAGTAACATTTAGAACATAGAACAGTACAGCACAGTTCAGGCCCTTTGGCCCTCGATGATGTGCCAAGCTTTGTCCGAAACCAAGATCAAGCTATCCCACTCCTTATCATTCTAGTGTGCTTCATATGTCTATCCAATAATCACTTGAAAGTTCCTTAAGTGTCTGCCTCCACTATCACAGCAGGCAGTGCAGTCCCCACCCCAACCACTCTCTGAGTAAAGAACCTACCTTGGACATCCCTCCTATATCTCCCACCATGAACCTTATAGTTATGCTCCCTAGTAACAGCTACATCCACCCGAGGAAATAGTCCCTGAACGTCCACTCTATCTATCCCCCTCATCATCTTATAAACCTCTATTAAGTCACCTCTCATCCTCCTCCACTCAAAAGAGAAAAGCCCTAGTTTCCTCAACCTTTCCTCATAAGACCTACCCTCCAAACCAGGCAACATCCTGGTAAATCTCCTCTACTCTCTTCCAATGCTTCCACATCCTTCTTATTGCATATTCCAGATGTGCTCTCACCAAGGTCCTGTACAGTTGCAGCATAACTTGCACGGCTCTTAAACTCAAACACTCTGTTAATAAATGCTAACACACTGTAGGCCTTCTTCACTGCTCTATCCACTTGAGTGGCAACCTTCAGAGATCTGTGGATATGAACCCCAAGATCTCTCTGTTCCTCCACATTCCTCAGAATGCATCAGTACCCCCATCTCTCTTCCCTTGTCAGTCAATCAGTGGGCAGCCCCAAGGGGGACTTCTCGGACACCACCATATAAGGGGTGTCACATCTGTCACCTGCCAGATACATCAATGTGGATAGTGAATTAACTAGTAGACAGGCTTCTGGATCATTCACTGGTGAGCACCTCACAATCCCAGGGATCTGACACAGGGATGCTGGAGCCCAGGACTCTGCTGAGCCCCTGGCTGATGACATGTCCCTGGACCCAGTTGTCTCAAAGTTGCTGGAGCTGCAAAGGCAGACCCATGAGCATCAGGTAGGGTTAAGAGCAACCCTCCTCAGACTACAAGGCCAACTGGAGGAGTCACGTTGCTTTTAGTCCGTGAGGATGGTGACTTCGGTCCAACGCAGCAAGGCTAATCTGCAAGGGTGGCGTCCACAGTGAGGACATTGGTGCATGAGGTGCACTCCATGGCAGGAGATGTCCACACCATGATTCAACTCATGACCTCCATGGCTGCAGATGTGAGCTCCAGGATTTCAACTGCATGGTGCAGGCATAGGGTCAGGGCTAGAAGATGATAGGGATTTTGGATCTCACTCTGAACACCCCTCTATCCCATGGAAGAGCCCAGGCACCCCATGGCACCAAAAAGGAAGAGGATCAGCAGGAGGACAGCCTGGGAACATGCACCAAGGAGACCATGGAGGCATCCAGCCCATCTGACACCCTCTTCCCTGTGAGCAACACACCTCCGGCCCTGCATACCCAAGACGGCAACACTGTAACATCTGTGCAGCCCAAAATTAGGCCCAGACCCTCAATGTCCAGGATCTCAGGGGACACCTGCCAAGGTCATCATTGTAATATAATTTTAGCATTAAACATTATTTTGTTCACCGACAGATCCTCCACACAGTCATTTCATGGCACCAGGCTCCATGTACAGTCTCCATTCCATCCTTGTGGAGTGCGAGAATGGCAGTGTTATGTCTCTCCCACCTCCCATACCTTTGACAGGGTAAAGACGCACTGCTGCTGACACTTGTGTTGAAGCATGAGCTTCATTACAGCAAATCTCCACGGGTGTTTGTGACCGATACACTGGGGTCACCAGCCACCTCTTGATGGGGTAGCCCCTGTCTCCGAGGAGTCTTCCCTCCAGCTGCTGCTCCCCCTCAAAGATGACTGAGATCTGAGAGTGACCTAGGATGTAACTGTCAAGGACGCCTCCAAGGAAACAGGCACACACCTGCATTATGTGGTCACAAACAAGCTGGCCATTGAGGGAGTGGTATCATGCTGCTATGGAGACCACAGGACCATGTCGGTGCAGTCAATCCCACACTGCAACTGGGGCATGCCTTCTAAGTGGGCAAAACTCTGGTGTCCTGGCTCACCTGGTCTTGGTTCAGGTTAGTTTACATGTGGGCCCTCGCAGAAAGCGCATCTGTAACCTCCCTTACATATTTGCATATGGTTGACTGGGAAGTGCCATAAAGGTCACACATGCTGCCCGGAAACAAGCCACGTACCTAAATATTCAGAGCAGCAATGACTTTAATGGCCAGGAGCAGTGGGTGTCGTCATCCCTTTCCGTGTGATACCAGCTCTTGCAGGATCTGGCAAAGGTGGTCCACCATCTCCCAGAACAGATGCAGTCTTCACTGGCACTGCAACTCTGATGTTTGCAGGGAGGATGTTTGATATCGGAAGACCCTTTGCTGATTGTGTCTCCTACGAGGCTCCACTGTCTGTGATCCTGCTTCTGGAACAGCAAATGACCAGGTCCCTCCTCTAGGGCTCTGGTCTTGGCCATATGCAGCGGCACATCTTTGTCTCTGTTGCTGGTCCATTGCTATGACTAGAATAGGCAGCTCAACTCTCCAGAATCATACACTGAGAGGAAGAGAACATCAAAGTGAGCGATGAAGATTTCTGATGGACCCCTGACCCCCAGCCCTCTATGTTCTGGGAAATCCACCCTTGTGCTTCCCTCTTTGTTAGTGCTTCTCCACCAAGCCTCACTCCCTCCCCTCTCACACTACAGCCATTTCCCCACAGCTGTCCCCCCTACTCCACCTGGATGAAGCAATGGACCCGTGAGAGTCTCAGTGGCACCTAACCCCCAACCATTCCCCCAATCTGTCATTAGATGAAAAGGCAGTGAATGGATGCATGGGACCAGTGTCTGCATCCTCATGAAAGACCTCAAAGATGCTTCCCGCCCCCATCAGGACCTTAAACAGGTGAGTGATGATAGACATCAACATCAGACCTTACATAGGGGTACATACACATCAATGTTAGCTGTGTAATGTTAACGCTTGCATGAGCACCGGAATTCAATGCTTGAAGCTAATGCTTCCAAAAATATAAGAATTTAGCTCCAATCAGTGACACTTATGTATGGCTCTGTTGATTTGTTTGGCACAATTGGCTAGTCAAGGAAGGGTGAGGGAACTGATTGGACAACTGGCTTCTTCTTGTGACAGGCAAACACACCAGATTTGTGGGAAGACTGCAATTATGTCAAGGACACCCTCACTCACCCAGGCCACAAGGGCTGCAGAGTTAACTAGCCATCTATCTGCCACAGCTATCTATCCTTAGACTAATTCCTGACAGTCAAACTTCTCTGACAAGTAGATTTGAGCTTAGAACATAGAACATTACAACACAGTACAGGCCCTTCGGCCCTCGATTATCTCCTTTGTTCTCACACTGCTGCCTCAGTGCAGGGTTCAAATCTCACAGCAGTCATCCTCCCTCACTGAGAAGGTTTCAAGCGTCATGAGCAGGGAAGCACCCTCTTCCTGCCTTTACAACCTGGCCCCTCATGGAACACCACCCAGGAGCCTCACAATTACCCCCAGTGCTGAGCCTCTGTATTAACCTCCTCCCAGCTACTGTCCAGCTCCCACTCTGGAAGGGCACTCCCTCAGCAGTGATACAAACACAAACCCAGCAAGGAGGAACAGGAAGCGCAGCCTGCATGCCAACCGCCAGACTCCTTTAAATGTCAGTGCGCCCTGACGTGAAGGAAAGGTAGGCCTGCAAGCAATCCCTCCCCCCACAATGAACCCTACCCCTCCTGGCCCTGAGTTGAACTTATTTGTGTTCCTCGGTTCCTCGCGGGTGGCTCCTCAGCGTATCACACCCTGGAGGGTGACGGCTGCCTGAGCTCTCAGATCCGATATTCCCCTTGGAATTGAGGTCACCAAGTTCACGCCGGTGCCTGCTGAATATTCTATGGGGGAGGAGGAAGAGTCTTGGAGTGCTGGCTAATGCTATGCTAATGTGTTAAAATGAGGGCTTGAAAATTGGAAATCACGGTATTTTGCATCTGCATTGCTAATCGCGTGCATGGCTAATGCAGTCTCAAAATCGCCCTTGTTATTTCAGCCTGCTCAATTGCATTTCAACAATGATATTTCAATGATTCAAATGACTCTGGAACAAGAGTTTGATGGCATATTTGACTACCCATGGCTGTGATTACCTCTCCAGTCTTTCACTCATTTTTACATAGATATTTTCCACTTTTAAAGTCTTGTTCTTCAATTCCTGTCCAGTTCCTTCCTATCTTCAATTTACAATTAAACTTAAGAAAAATCTCTGAAAACGTATATTGAAATTCACAGATTCTTCTTTTGAAAAGTTCTGCTTAAGACTTACTTTAACATCTACATTGAACATGATGGGTGGTTAGCGCTGCTGCCTCACAGCGCCAGGGACCAGGGTTCAGTTCGCAGCTTGGGTCACTGCCTATGCAGAATCTGCATGTTCTCCCCATGTCTGCATGGGTTTCCTTCAGGTGCTCCAGTTTCCTCCCACAGTCCAAAGATGTGCAGGTTAGGTTGATTGGCCATGCTAAAATTGACCTACTTCCAAGGGGATTAGCAGGGTAAATATGTGGAGTTAAGGTGATAAAGTGGGATTGTGGTCAGTGCAGGCTCGATGGGCTGAATGGCCTCCTCCTGTACTGTAGGGATTCTATGATTCAGTGAAATCTTTGATCAGAGAATGTCAGAACCAGTCCCAGATCTTTACAAACTGTACACATGTGATTCATACATCAAGCTTCATGCCTCCCAAGTGCATAGTCTAACCTATGTTGTCAAGTTTTGAGATTGAAAGAAAAGCATTTATCAGCAGCATCAGGAAATGCTGCACTCATTGGAAGGGATTTAGGAACAGGAGTAGGTCACTTAGTCCCTTGTGCCTGTTTTGCAACTCAGTGAGATCATAGTTGATCTATCATCAGTGACCCAACTCCATCTAACTCAACCTTGGCACAATACTCCAATACCTTTGAACAAATGTCTACCAGTCTCTCAGCTAAAATTAACTATTGACCTGGCAACAATTGCTGTTTGTGGAAGAGAATTTTATTTTATTTCCATACTTTTTGAAGCTAAATTGTTTCCAAACCACTGCAAGACCTAGCTCTGGTTACTAGGCCAGAACTTCTAGACTCTCTAACCAGATGAAATGGTTTCTCTCGGTTCACCCAACAATTCCTTAATATCTTGCAAACTTCAATCAAATCACCCCGTAACCTTCTAACTTCCAGGAAATTAGTTGTCAACATTAGTTTGTATAATCCCCATCCGCGATTTGATCCTTAATATATATTTTATTAATTCCTGGGATGTTGGATTTGCTGGCTGGGCCAGCATTTATTGCCCATGAACTGAGTGGCTTGCTAAGCCATTTCGGAGGGCATTTAAGATTTAACCACATTGCTGTGTATCTGGAGTCAAATGTGGACCAGACCAGGTAAGGACAGCAGATTTCCTTCCCAAAAGAACCAGATGGGTTTTTACGATAATGGACAATGGCTTCATGGTCATCATTAGATTTTTAGTTCCAAAGTTTTATTGAATTCAAGTTTCACCATCTGCTGCAGCGGGATCCAAACCCAGGAACTGAATGCCATACTCCAGGTATGGTGGAACTAGGTCTTTGTATAACTATAGCATAATCTCTAAATCCTTGTCCTCCAGTCCTCTGGACATAAACCATTAACCTTTTTGATTACTTTCTGGACCAGTCCATGACATTTTACTAGCCTTTGCACATTGATCCCTAAAGCTCTATTTGAATTCCACTGTTTCTGGCTTTTCACCATTTAGAAAGTACTCTGTTCTATTTTTCTTGCATCCTAAACGGACGACCTCATATGTGCCTTCGCAGAAATCCATCGGACTGAGTTCAGCCCAGGACTGTCGTCACTAATGATTAATTTTGTAAATTCTTAATGAGGTATTGACAACATTGGGGACGCTATTTTGCTTTGTTAACACAAAAGTCTTTTGAAGAAACTTTAATTATCCTGTCGTTTGCTTTTAGGCTTTGGCAAAGCTGGAAGGTGAGAATAAGCTTGTTATCACAATGGAGGGACTGACTGCAGCCATGGAACTGAGTGGAGACAAAATGATTGAAGTAAGTTAATGTTGTTATTGGCAGTGGCATTGAAGGACTTGGAGCTGCTCTCTGAGATTACTCAAAGACTTATCAATGGCACAATTCTGTGAGTGCCAGGAAGTCTGATTACATTAGGTTTCTGGAAACCTCTTTCACAATCACAAACTCGCATATTCAGTTCTGAAGTTTAATTTAGTTATTTCCTGTATTGATATTTCAAGTGAGTACGTGTACACATAATCATTGCATGTATTTTAAAAGCTGAAATAGAATAAAATAACATTTGAGCTCATTCTGCTATTATAAACTAGATAGGAGATACTATCATTCTAGTTACTGAACCAGAACACTAATGATAAAGGCCATAGATAACACGTTCAAACCCAGCAAAGAGTCATGATGAATGTCCCCAGTTATCCAAAATAACACGATACATTAGCAGAGGATCAAAGGTCATAACCACCGATATAGGCATGTCTAAATTCCCTAACTGGCTAAGCAATAATGGACTTGTTTCCAAATTAAAGGCTGCAGATAATACAAATCAATGGATATCAATACACAAACTGACATCTATTTATGTAACCAGTTTGGCTCATGCCTATATATTAGGGTAGATACAGCTTGTAGGGAAGCCCTTCTGACCTGAGAGGGGCAATTTTAACTCCCATGCTCTTTGGAAACTGGCAGGCTCAGGACAAGGGTAGTTTTATATCCTGCTGATTTTGCTTTCAACTGAATGATTAATTGTGTACAAATATTCTCCAGTATTTATCACAAAAGTAGAAGTCTTGAACTTAACTTTCAGTTGAATTTGCAAGTCTCCAGTCCAGCAGAAATACGACACTATGAAAGTGGATTGCTGTTCCCTTACCCTCAGTCCCTTAACAGGAAAATACAGGGTACATAAAGATAAATTATTTCCACTGGTTGGAGATTCTAGAATTAGGGGGCACCTTCTATAAAATAGGGCCAGACTATTCAAGAGAGATATTAGGAAGCACTTCTCCACTCAAAGGGTGGGATGGGTCAGGAACTCTCTTCCATAAATGGTAGTTGCTGCTAGATCAGTCGCTCATTTTAAATCTGAGATAGATACTTTTTCATTCAGCAAAATTATTAAGGGATATGGGCCAAAGGCATGTATGTGGAGTTAGGCCACAGATCTCATTGAATGGTAGACCAGGCTCAAGGGACTGAATGGCCTATTCTTATGTTCCTAGTACAGTGGCCATTGAAAGTTTTCTGAGGTCTGGGGCAGTGGCCTGAATAGGGTACTTGACTGAAATATTTCAGTAGGGTTGCTGTGATGTTAGTGGAACCCCCATTTTTGGATTGAGTTGGGAGAAGTTACACAGTGCATTCCCAACAAGGAATTACAAAAGGTCATGAACGTAGCCCAATCCATCACACAAACCATCCTCCCATCCATTGACTCTGTCTACACTTCCTGCTGTCTCTGCAAAGCAGCCAGCATAATCAAGGACCCCACACAGCCTGGACATTCTCTCTTCCACCTTCTTCTGTCGGGAAAAAGATACAAAAGTCTGAAGTCATGAACCAACCGACTCAAGAGCAGCTTCTTTCCTGCTGCTGTCAGTTTTTTGAATGGACCTACCTTGCATTAAGTTGATCTTTCTCTATACCCTAGCTATGACTATAACACTACATTCCGCACTCTCTCATTTCCTTCTGTATGAACAGTATTTTTTTCTGTTTAGCGTACAAGAAACAATACTTTTCACTGTATGTTAATACATGTAACATTAATACAACAAATCAAATCAAAATGGTGACTTGCGAAAAGAAAAGTAGATTTGACTTTGTTTTTGTCAGTCTGGGAAGATCAGAAATGGGGCTGTTGCCATGGTATCGTCACCTCCCTCCCACTGTCAAGAGATTAGGATCTGTCAGATGCCTACTTTCTGACTGAGTTTGACTGGGCCACTTGATTTTCTGGCACCCCCGAGCTGACAAACTGTCCCAGGAGCTTTGTTTGTCTGGCTGTAGCCCTTTGTGCCGATGTTGGTGAGATCCAGTCCTCAAAATGAGGTGGCCTTCCACACACTTTGCTGGTCTGCCACCCAAAATCTGCTCCAGGATAAACTTGACCCCGTTATTCTTCTTAAGATAATGGGTGCAATCTCACTGAAAAAAATTCTAAGTGCCAAACGAGCATGAAAAAAGGAGAGAATCGCATCCATTTTTGAGCGAGCACTCAGAAGCAATTGTACGGCATTTAGTGTAAAAAAAGAGAGGTGAGAGGTGGATGGGATCCAAGGGCCTTTGGCCTTGTGGATCAAGAACTGGCTTGCCTGCAGAAGGCAGAGAGTGGTTGTGGATGGGGCTTTTTCTGAATGGAGGTCAGTTACCAGTGGAGTGCCCCAGGGATCTGTTCTAGGACCCTTGCTGTTTGTCATTTTCATAAATGACCTGGATGAGGAAGTGGAGGGATGGGTAAGTAAGTTCGCTGATGACACGAAGGTCAGTGGTGTTGTGGATGGTCTGGAAGGATGGCAAAAGTTGCAGCAGGACATAAATAGGATGCAGGACTGGGCGGAGAAGTGGCAGATGGACTTCAACGCGGATAAATGCGTAGTCGTCCATTTTGGCAGAACCAAAGGGATGAACGAGTACACTATCAAGGGCAGGAGTCTTGGTAGTGTTGAGGAGCAGAAGGATCTTGGGGTCCGGGTCCACAGGACTCTTAAATCGGCCTCGCAGGTGGAAGAGGTGGTCAAGAAGGCGTATGGTGTACTGGCCTTCATTAATCGAGGGATTGAGTTTAGGAGTCAGGAGGTAATGCTGCAACTTTATAAGACCCTTGTCAGGCCTCATTTGGAGTACTGCGCGCAGTTCTGGTCGCCTCACTATAGGAAAGACGTAGAAGCTATTGAAAGGGTACAGAGGAGATTTACAAGGATGTTGCCTGGACTGGGAGGCATGCCTTATGAAGTTAGGTTGAGGGAACTGGGTCTCTTTTCCCTGGAGAGACGTAGGTTGAGAGGCGACCTGATAGAGGTTTATAAAATGTTGAGAGGAATAGATAGGGTGGATTCTCAGAGGCTATTTCCCCGGGTTGAAATGGTCGCTACGAGAGGACACAGGTTTAAGGTGCGGGGAGGAAGGTACGGAAGTGATGTTAGGGGTAAGTTTTTCACTCAGAGGGTGGTGAGTGAATGGAATCGGCTGCCGTCAGTGGTGGTGGAGGCGAACTCGCTGGGGTCTTTTAAAAGACTTCTGGATGAGTATATGGGGTTTTATGGGATTGGGGGTTATAGATAGGTGTTGATGTGATCGGCGCAACTGGTGGGCCGAAGGGCCTGTTTGTGCTGTAGTGTTCTATGTTCTATGTTAAAAGAGGCAAAGTGTGATTCACACCAGCAGGGGGAATGGACAGAATTTGTTCTTGCTGGGAAGCCGGCTGCTGTCTGCAAAGGGCACTATTGTGCATGCATTTTGATCTTCCAGTGTTCTAAGTGTACATTGTACCCCCAGAGATTTGTCATTCCCCACTCCAGATATCACCTCCCCCAACTCCCTCACCCTCCTCTCCCCTGGTTATCACCCACAATCCCCTGCCTAGGATATCACCCCAGCCTCCATCCATTCCGGCCATTCTCCATCCCCCATGATCACTGGCTTTGCCAACTGATCACTGGCCTTCCCAGCCAATTGCAACCCAATACCCTCTCAGCCAATTGCCACCTGATACAACCCCCTGGTCAATCAGCACCTCGATAGTTTCCCAGCCAGTCACTGCCCTGGCCTACCCCTGATACAGATCACCCCCCCTCTGCATTCCTGTTATTGGCCCTGCCCCAGCAAGGCCTTTCCCATTAGGACCCACCAGACTGGCACTGTTCAAGTGGCACTGCCCAGCCCTGCCCCCAACCACCCAGG
Organism: Carcharhinus amblyrhynchos; assembly: GCF_965287045.1. Lineage (NCBI taxonomy): Eukaryota > Metazoa > Chordata > Chondrichthyes > Carcharhiniformes > Carcharhinidae > Carcharhinus > Carcharhinus amblyrhynchos. Next base: position 18,585,141 of record NC_137344.1, on the reverse strand, counting down.
GGTCCTCAATGGGCTTTTGTCCCAATGGCGAGGCCACTATAAAAGGTCCCCATTGCTGGGGGCCATGTGTGATCCTCGCTGTTGAGGGTCTCCACCGGCAAGGCCATTAACACAAGTGAGCCTAGATGATTACATCTGGGACTCACTAATTATATTAAAATAATAATTTAAACATTAAAATTAGCCTCACGCTCTTCCCAGGAGCGAGGCTGACTGTGCGGGCAATCCACTGCTGGTAAGATTGTGAGAGGCAGGAAATCGGGAGCAAACTCGATTTTTTGCCTCTCTCACGATTTTACCAGCTCGCTAAGCTGATCGACTGGTGTGATGAGTCGGTGAGATCACCCCCAATGATTCTATCTGGTCAAATTTTAAATATCATCCTAAATTCCCTTTCTGCCACTCTCCCTCTCTCTCCTCCTTTAAGATGTTACTTTAAAACTTATTTCTCTGATCAAGCCCTTGTTCACTGTTCAAAGATCTCCGTTTGTGGCTTAATGTCAAATCATTATCTCAAGTGCTTTAGGACATTTTACCATGTTAAGAGCGCTGCATAACAGTTAACAGCACAACATAATGGCAAATCAGTTGTTATTGTCCAGAATTTAAGATTGTACACATTTATAGAAAGTCAGAAAAATGTTTACTATTGGTTAAGAGGTGTTATGAATCTAAAAGGATTTATAATTTCCACCAGATAGGATATTAATCACAAACAGCTTCATGCTATGTCAGAGGATTTATAATGTGTCTTCTGAGATTCTCCAACTCAGAATAAAATGTCGCCTGTCAATTTAGTCCATGACAACCGGGTGCCATAGTTTTGCCACACCAAAATAAAAATACCACCTAATACTATGTAACTATTTCTGTTTGCTTGAAAGAATTCATTTAATAATTCCTGGTCAAATCTTTGTTTTTTTTTAAATATTAGCCGATTTCAAATTTGGCAATTACATAAAAAGTAAATAGAAGTAATAGAAATCAGCCAAAGGACATAGGGTCTTTAATGGTATTATGAAAACTCAATGGTTTGCAAAAGGTAGACCAAAATCTTCTAGATTATTTATTCTTAGATACTGGAGGATCCTTACTGTTAATTTTGGAACAGTTCTTATTTTCCCTCATGCTTTTGTTTACAGTCTTATAAAGAAACTTGCTTATTTTGCTGGGGGGCCTACACTGAAACATTAACCTAACTTTCCCTCTCTTCTGATACTGCCAACCAACTGGGCAATTCTGTCACATTCTGTTTTTGTCCTTGCTTAGCCTATACTGGGATGTGTTATTAAGATGAATGTAAAATTGAAATTTGAAGTAGTTTACCCCTGTTCTTTGTCTCATTTCTTCTAGACTCTGACTAATGGAGTAAGTACTGTAAAGAAAATTTGGAAAAGGATCTAAAGTACAGAAAATGGATCTGAACAAAATGAAGCCTGAATTACATTGTGTCAATTTATATAATTGAAACAAATGCAAGTTCATCAGGTTAATAACTATGAATGAATTGTTATTTACACAGTTCAGTCTAAAAGTAGTATTTTTTTCATTCTTTGTCCATGTTAAATCTGTAATGAATATTTGCAGTCAAGCTGTGAAAATCTCTAGTCTCAGGATAATTGGTTGCGATTAAGTTGTAGGGAATCTGGGACGAAAAATTGACTTTTGGAACAATTTGTAACAAATGCTGAAAAAGAAAGATATCAGGTTTAAAAATAATCATTTGATTTGTGTAAACTGAATAAAGTGTTGCGTGATGAATTTAGCCAGACTCTGAGTGTTCATGTTAGAGTTTCACTGTGTTGCAATTTAGTCGAGGGGAATTTTCTTGCCAAACTGTTCTTGTTTCATTGTGAAAATACTCTCATTCGACTCTAGTACCTACGGAGGAAACATTTTTGTCGTGTAGTTAAAATAGATCAGGAAACCCATGAGTGCAAAATCATAAACTAATTGTAAATGTTTATTTACAGGTAGGATAAAAATGTATTCCTTTAATTCTTTTTATACATTCATGTGACATGGGTGTCACTGGCTGGCCCAGTATTTATTGCCCAACCCTAATTGCCCTTGAACTGAGTGGCTGGCTAGGTCATTTCCGAGGGCAACCACCTTGCTGTGGTTCTGGAGTCACATGTAAGTAAGCCAGACCAGGTAAGGACGGCAGATTTCCTTCCCTAAAGGGCATTAGTGAACCAGGTGGGTTTTTACAACAGTTGATAATGGTTTTGTGGTCACCATTAGACTTCTAATTCCAGATTCTTATCAAATTCAAAATTTACCATTTGCTATTGTGGTATTTGAACCCAGGTCTTCAAAGCATTACAGTGAGGCTGGGGATTACTAGTCCAGTGACAATACTACAACACCACATATTTATTTGTGGTCAGACTCCTGATCAGAGATGGGTTTTTTTTAAACTAAGAGATAGATTGTTGAACTGACATCAGTCCTAAATAATAACTTAAATCCCCCACCTCTTGTTACCCAGATTATATGGAATATCTCGCAATGGCTCAGGGATACACAACAATAGATTTTAAAGTGGCTGATGTCATATTTCAATTCATGCCTAGAAACAAATTTGGAAAGTATAGTTAGAGCATTGGTCTTCCCTTTTTACAAGTATTTAGGAGCTTTTTATAGTGGAAGAAAACAATTGGATACATAAAATTACTAAACAATTAAGTAATTAATTCCTAATTTGTTACTTTAATTATGGTTATTACCAAAGGAAAATCCACCTTCCAGATTTGTCAGAAAATATTTTTCAGCTGTTGATTATGGTGCAACAATGTGTATAATAGTAAGGTCAACCCTGCCACCTGGAGGCCAGATGCTCTTTGATTGGAAATCTGAATTCAAACCTAGTGAAGACTGATCAGCTATGGATAATATAAAGGATATTTTTACCTGACTTATAAAAGAGACAATCTTTTGACCATCAAGTATTCAGTTACACCAGCCTTTTCATTGTTAAACCCAAATAACACTTTCTCTCATCCAGTCTACTTTTGATAATTTATAGCTGAGTTTTGTATTTTGAATTATCCAGTGATTTGATTTAATTTGAAGCAATATAAATAGCAAACTGGGAAATTTTTGAATTCTCATATCATTTGAATTATCTCTCGTATAGAAATATATATACAGTCAACATTTTTTGTTGGTTTACTGTCTAGAATCATAAAATCCCTACAGCGCAGAAGGAGGAGATCCAGCCCATCAAATCTGCACTCCCAACTCTCTGATAGAGCATCCTATCCAGGCCCTATCCTCATAACCCCATGCATATACCCACTAATCCCTCTAAACTACATATCTTTGGCCATGCTAAATTGCTCCTGAGTGTCCAATCAATCTAATCCACGTATTTTTAGACTGTGGGAGGAAACTGGAGCACAGGGGAGGGTCGAAAAGAGGAGGGGTAGTGGCGCTGTTAGTTAGGGAGCACATCACAGCGGTGCAGAGGGAGGATAATATAGAGGGGTTAGGAATTGAGTCTCTGTGGGTGGAGTTGAGGAATAGGAAGGGAATGATTACTATGCTAGGGGTGTACTACAGACCGCCCGACAGCCTGCGGGCAACGGAAGAAGGTATGTGTAGAGACATTTTGGATAAGTGTAGGAAGAACAGGGTTGTTGTAGTGGGAGATTTTAATCTCCCTGGGGTGGATTGGAAGGTGCCTAGAGCTGAGGGTTCGGACGGGGAGGAATTCGTAAGATGTGTATTGGAAGGGTCCTTGGAGAAGTATGTGGATAGCCCGACTAGAGAGGGGGCTATACTGGATTTAGTTCTGGGTAATGAGCCGGGTCAGGTGGTTGAGGTTGCAGTAGGTGAACATGTGGCTAATAGTGACCACAACTCTGTCTACTTAAGGATACTAATGGAAAAAGATGAGTGCTGTCCTAAGGGGAGGGTGCTAAATTGGGGGAAGGCTAGATACAGCCGGATTAGGCAGGAGCTTAGGGATACAGATTGGGATAGGCTGTTGGAGGGCAAGTCCACGTTAGGCATGTGGGAGTCTTTCAAGGGAAAACTGAAATGAGTGCAGGAAAGGCATGTGCCGGTTAAGAGGAAGAATGGGAAAGGCAGGATTAGAGAGCCGTGGATTACTAGAGATATTGAGGACTTGGTCAGGAAGAAACGAGAGGCATATGTTAGGTCTAAGCAACTGGGAACGGAGAGAGCGGTGGAGGAATACAGAGAGAGTAGGAGGGATCTCAAAAGGGGAGTTAGGAGGGCAAAAAGGGGACATGAAATGGGGTTGGCAGGTAGGATTAAGGAAAATCCAAAGGCATTTCACTCCTATGTTAGGAACAAAAGAGTGGCTAGGGGAAAAATCGGTCCCCTCAGGGACAGAGGAGGGGAATTGTGCTTAGAGTCCAAGGGAATGGGGGAGATCCTGAATGAATACTTTGTGTCGGTATTCACGGAGAGGGGCTTGATGTCTGGTACGGTCTTCGAGGGAGCTGTAGACCAATTGAAGGAACTATCCATTACGAGGGAAGAAGTGTTAGGGCTTTTAGGTAGCATTAAAACTGATAAATCACTGGGGCCCGATGGCATTTATCCTAGGCTCCTTAGGGAGGCGAGAGACGATATTGCTGGGCCTCTGACACAAATCTTTGTCTCTTCTTTGGACACAGGTGAGGTCCCAGAAGACTGGAGGGTTGCTAATGTGGTACCGTTGTTTAAAAAGGGTAGGAGGGATAACCCTGGTAACTATAGGCCGGTGAGTTTGACATAAGTGGTAGGCAAGTTGATGGAGAGGATTCTTAGGGATAGGATGTATGAGCACTTAGAGTATTGCAATCTGATTAGGGATACGCAGCATGGCTTTGTAAAGGGGAAGTCTTGCCTTACGAATCTGGTAGAATTTTTTGAGGAGGTGACAAAACCAGTCGATGAAAGACGAGCTGTTGATGTCGTCTATATGGATTTCAGTAAGGCATTTGACAAAGTCCCTCATGGTAGGTTGGTTGCAAAGATTAAGGCTCATGGGATACAAGGCCAGGTATCTAGATGGGTTGAGAACTGGCTTGCTAAGAGGAGACAGAGAGTAGTAGTGGAAGTGTCCTTTTCTAGCTGGAGGTCTGTCACTAGTGGTGTGGCCATGATGTGGGTATGCTGGCTTTGGACTGGCGTAAACACAGTAAAAAGTCTGACAACACCAGGTTTTAGTCCAACTGATTTATTTGATAATAGACTCACAAGCTTTCGAGGTTTCCCTCTTCGTCAGGTGAACATTCACCTGACGAAGAGGGAAACCTCGAAAGTTTGTGAGTCTATTATCAAATAAATCGGTTGGACTAAAACCTGGTGTTGTCAAACTTTTTACTAGTGGTGTGGCCGCAGGGCTCAGTACTGGGACCTCTTCTTTTTGTAGTATATATAAATGACTTGGAAGAGGGAGTAAGTGGTGTGATCAGCAAATTTGCTGATGACACCAAGATGGCTGGATTGGCGGGCAGTGAGGAGCAGTGTCTGGCAATACCATAGGATATAGATAGGCTGGCATATTGGGCAGATATATGGCAAATGGAGTTTAATCCTGATAAATGTGAGGTGATTCATTTTGGACGGAATAATGTAGGGGGGAGTTATATGATAAAGGGTAAGCCTATAAAGAGCACAGGTCTTTGAAGGTGGCAGTACAAGTGGAGAAGGTTGTGAAGAAAGCTTGTGGTATGTTAGCCTTTATAGGAAGGGGTATAGAGTATAAGAGCTGGAGTCTAATGTTGCAGTTGTATAGAATGTTGGTTAGGCTGCATTTGGAGTATTGCATCCAGTTCTGGTCGCCTGACTACCGGAAGGACGTGGAGAGTCTGGAGAGAGTACAGAGGAGGTTTACCAGGATGTTGCCTGGTATGGAAGGACTGGGTTATGAGGAAAGATTGAGCAAATTGGGGCTATTTTCCCTTGAAAGACGGCGACTGAGGGGGGATCTAATAGAGGTATATAAGATTATGAAGGGTATAGATAGAATAAAAAGTGGTAAGCTATTTCCTATATTAGGGACACAGTACGAGGGGCCACGGGCTTAGGGTGAGGGGGGAGAGGTATAACACGGAAATTAGAGGGAGGCTTTTCACACAGAGGGTAGTGGGCATATAGAATGCTCTGCCAAGCAAGGTGGTAGAGGCAGGCATGCTGGAGTTGTTTAAGAGTTACTTAGACAGGCATATGAGTGGGTTGGAGATGGGAGGATATAGGAGATTGTTTTAAATAAGATTCATTAGCATTGGGACGTCCCTGGTAATGTATAAGGATGTGGAATGATACTAATGTCTTTCTCTTTTAATTCACAGGTTTTAAGTCGGTCCGCCTTGTTGTCCAACGAGGGGCATACATGCGATGGGTCATACTAGGGCTGCTCTTGGATGTTCGAGAGTAGCCTAGTGCTTCATGTCATTAGTGTGCGCTTAAACTGGACCAGATACTGGGCAACACAACAGCTCAGTGACTATCACTGTTTGCTGTGCAGACACATGGATTTGGGCCAGTGTCTGTGGGAGTTTGCGCATTCTCCCCGTGCTTGCGTGGGTTTTCTCCAGGTGCTCCGGTTTCCTCCCACACCCCAAAGATGTGCTTTAGGCTGATTGGAAATAATAAATTGTCCCTACATTAGTTTTCCCTCAATGTGGAATGCCATAATCATAGATAAGGATCATGGGTGGAGGGGGGGACTGGTAATGTTAAAATGGCGGCGCGGGCTCGTTGGGCCGAAGGGCCTGTTTCCCGGGATGATTTTGTTCTTCGTTCTTTGTACCTGGAGGAAACACACGCAGACACAGGGAGAATGTGGAAACTCCACACAGATGGTCACCCAAGACTGGAATCAAACTCAGGTTGCTGGCACTTGTGGCAACAATGCTCACCACTGTGTGACCACAAGACATTGGAGTAGAATTAGGCCACTCAGCCCATCGAGCCTGCTCCGCCACTCAATCATGGCTGATATTTTTCTCATCCCCATTCCCCTCCCTTTTCCCCATAACCCCTGATCCTCTTATTAATGAAGAACCTATCCTTCTCTGTCTTAAAGACACTCAATGACCCGGCCTCCACAGCCTTCTGCGGCAAAGAGTTCCACAGGTTCACCACTCTCTGGCTAAGAAATTCCTCTCATCTCTGTTTTAAATGATCATCCCTTTAGCCTGAGGTTGTGCCCTTTGGTTCTAGTTTTTCCTACTAATGGAAACATCCTCTCCACATCCACTCTGTCCAGGCCTCACAGTATCCTGTAAGTTTCAACAAGATCACTCCTCATCCTTCTAAGCTTCACCCAGTACAGACTCAGAGTCCTCAACTGTCCCTCAAACGACAAGCTCTTCGTTCCAGGGATCATTTTGTGAAACTCCTCTGGACCCTTTCCAAGGCCAGCACGTCCGTCCTTAGATATAGGGCCCAAAACTGCTCACAATAATCAAAATGGTGTCTGAGCAGAGCCTTATACAGCCACGGAAGTACATCCCCGCTCTTGTATTCTAGCCCTGTCAACATGAGTGCTAACATTGCACATGCCTTCCTAACTGCCGACTGAACCTGCACATTACCATTAACAGAATCTTGAACCAAGTGTCCCAAGTCTCTTTGTGTCTCTGATCTCAGAAGCATTTTCCCATTTAAAAAATAGTCTATGCCCCCAGTCCTCTTTCCAAAATGCATAACCCCACATTTTTCCACATTGTATTTCATCTGCCACTTCTTTGCCCACTTTCCTAATCTGTCCAAATCCTTCTTTAGCCCCCCTGCTTCCTCAATACTACCTGTCCCTTTGCATATCTTTGTATCATCTGCAAACTTTGGATAGCAAATGTTGTTCTCCCCTTGTTCAAGAAGGGGAGTAGAGACCATCCTGGGAATTATAGACCGGTGAGCCTTACTTCTGTTGTGGGCAAAGTTTTGGAAAGAATTATAAGGGATAGGATTTATAATCATCTAGAGGGAAATAAATTGATTAGGGATAGTCAACACAGCTTTGTGAAGGATAGGTCGTGCCTTACAAACCTTATCAAGTTTTTTGAAAAGGTGACCAAAGAAGTGGATAAGGGTAAGGCAGTTGACGTGGTGTATATGGATTTTAGCAAAGTGTTTGATAAGGTTCCCCATGGTAGGCTACTGCAGAAAATGCAGATGCATGTGATTGAGGGTGATTTAGCAGTTTGGATCAGGAATTGGCTAGCTGATAGAAGACAGAGGGTGGTGGTTGATGGGAAATATTCAACCTGGAGTTCAGTTACAAGCAGTGTACCTCAAGGATCTGTTTTGGGGCCACTGCTGTTTGTCATTTTCATAAATGACCTAGATGAGGGTGTAGAAGGATGGATTAGTAAATTTGCTGACGAAACCAAAGTTGGAGGAGTTGTAGACAGTGAAGATGGATGTTACAGTTTGCAGAGGGACATAGATAAGCTTCAGAGCTGGGCCGAGAGGTGGCAGATGGAGTTTAATACTGAAAAGTGTGAGGTGATTCACTTTGGTAAGAGTAACAGGAGTACAGAATATAGGGCTAATGGAAGGACTCTTAGCAGTGTTGACAAGCAGAGAGATCGTGGGGTACATGTGCATAGCTCCCTGAAAGTTGGCACCCAGGTTGATAAGGCTGTTAAGAAGGCGTACGGTGTGTTATCTTTTATTGGTAGTGGGATTGAATTTCGGAGCAGTGCGGTCATATTACAACTGTACAAAACTCTGGTGCGGCCGCACTTGGAGTATTGCGTACAGTTCTGGTCACCGCATTATAAGAAAGATGTGGAGGCATTGGAAAGGGTGCAGAGGAGGTTACCAGGATGTTGCCTGGTATGGTGGGAAGGTCTTATGAGGAAAGGCTGAGGGACTTGAAGTTACTTTCATTAGAGAGAAGAAGGTTACGAGGTGACCTAATTGAGGCATACAAGATGATCAAAGGATTGGATAGGGTGGACAGTGAGAGCCTTTTTCCTCAGGTGGTGATGGCTAACACGAGGGGACATAGCTTTAAATTAAGGGGTGGTAGTTATAGGACAGATGTCAGAGGTAGGTTTTTTTACTCAGAGGGTAGTAAGGGCGTGGAATGCCCTGCCTGCAGCAGTTGTGGACTCGCCAACTTTAAGGGCGTTCAAATGGTCAGTGGATAGGCACATGGATAACATTGGAATAGTTTAGGTTAGAGGGTCATTAGATTGGTTCCACTGGTCGGTGCAACATCGAGGGCCGAAGGGCCTGTACTGTGCTGTAATGTTCTATGTTCTAACTTAGCAACAGTGCCTTCATTTCCTTCCTCCAAATTGTTAATGTATATTGTGAAAAGTTGTGGTCCCAGCCCCGACCCCCTGAAGCACACCACCAATCACTGGCTGCCATCCTGAGAAAGATCCCTTTATCCCCACTCTGTCTTCTGGCAGTCAGCCAATCCTCTATCCAAGCCAGGATCTTACACTTAACAGCGTAGACTCTTCACTTATTTAACAGTCTCCTGTGCGACACCTTGTCAAAGGCCTTCTGGAAATCTAAATTAATCACGTCCACTGGTTCTCCTTTATCTAACTTCCTTATTACCTCCTCAAAGAACTATAACAGATTTGTCAGACATGACCTCCCCTTGACGAAGCTATGCTGCCTGTAATATTCTTTACATTTATATTATACTGCCCTGTAAGTTATATTTCTCTGTGAGAAATTTCAATTGCCTGGGAATGCCCAAACTAAGAACTGAAAGATTCAAGTATATTGTCTAAATGTGCAATCAATAGAGATGTTGCTGCATTGTGTCAACACTGTGTTTTATTAAAATTACCATTTGGGGCAAGTACCTGTAATTAAACTAATGCAGAGTCCTGAGATGACATAAAGTCCCCAGTTTGACTTTGTTTTATTTATGGTGCGTGTTGGTTTGAATAGAGGTTTCAGAAGAAAGGAGAGGCTGGCTTTGTTTACTTTGATAGGACAGAATGCAGAATATGATGCTTAAATTAGAAGGATTTCCATCAAAGTGTAGTCAATAAACCTGTTCTATTGCACATGAAGTATCAGGAATAGACTGGCATTTTACTTTTTTAAACAAAGAACCATATGACGACAATAAAGTAGTGAACATTGACATTACAGTTCTGCCAAAAACAAACTGATTGAAACTGGTTAACTGATGAAAATTGGAGGGAGCAGAATTTTCCAACCCTGCCCACCCCATGAATTGTAGCAGGTGGGACATGGCCCATGCAATGTCCGTTAACCTCGGGCAGGACTTTCTGGTCTTGGGGCGAACGCGGCTGCAATGTCCCACCCAGAGAGTTGGAACGAGAAAGGCATTTTCAGGATGACAACCTGTAACTAGTGGAGTGCCACAGGGATCACTGCTGGTACCGCAGCTATTTACATTATGTATAAATGGCTTGGACAAGGGATGTGAATGTATTATTGCCAACTTTGTGGATGACACAAAAATAAGTGGGAAAGCAAGAGGTGAGGATGACACAATGAGAGATATGGATAGTTCAGGTGAGTGAGCAAAAACTTGACAGAATGAATACAGTGTAGGAAGATGTGAAGTTATGCACTTTGGTAGGAAGAATAAAGGAGCTGAATATTATTTAAATAGAAAAAGACTGCAGAAAACTATAGTACAGAGGGATTTGGACGTCTTCGTGCATAGTTCACAAGAAGCTACCATGCATGTTCAGCAGATAATTGGGAAGGCAAATGGAATGTTGGCCTTTATTTCAAAGGGAAAGTACCACAATCGACAAATAGAAAAACAATCTAAGCCACTAATTAGACTACACCTGGAATACTGTGAACAGTTTTGGCCTCATTATCTAAGGAAATATATACTGGCATTGGAGACAGTCCAGAGAAGACACACTAGGTTGTTTCTGGGTATGGAGAAATTTTCTTATGATGAGCAGTTAAGTAGGTTGAATCTGTACTCATTGGAATTTAGAAGAATGAGAGGTGACCTTATTGATTCTGAGGGGGCTTGTCAGGGTAGATGTTGAGAGGTTGTTTCCCCTTGAGGGAGAGTCTAAGACCAGGGAGCATAAGGTAAGGGGTTGCCCATTTAAGACAGAGATGAGAAGGAATTTCTTCTCTCTGAAGATAGTGAATCTGTAGAATTCTTTGCCACAGAGGGATGTAGAGGTTGGGTTGTTAAGTACGTTCAAGGCTGAGGTAGACAGATTTTTAATCAGTACAGGAATCTAAGGTCATGGGGATATAAGGTGGGAAAGTGGAATTGAGGATTATATCAGATCATCTGTGGGATAGTGGAGCAGATTCAATGGGCTATTTCTGTTCCCATATCTTCCTGTCTAAAATATATAACTAAATATTTTGAATGGAGCAGCAAGCTTTTAACCTAATCAGTTTTGCCTGATGACTTGAGTTCCTGAGGCAGCATATTGGTCAATGGTATCTGCAATAACTTTACGATTGTTTCCCGCACGACAGCTGGAGACAGAACTATACAGATTTGGAGTATAGCTGAGCAACCCTGATTTTCAAAAGTACATTCTCCAAAAGTATAAAGGTACATCTAACTTCCACTAATTTAAACTAAAAGGCTAATCAAAGCGCTTAGTTAAAGCTGTAATTCCCCTGCTCCGTGTCCTGTGTTGTAATGAACTTAAAAATTGTAAACTGGGAAGTCACTAAGACTTTAAGTGGGTAATGTATTCTAATAGCTCCTGAGCCTAGTTGCAGAAATGCTGCTAATTCAACCTGCAACAGAAAGAGGTTTTTGCATCAATGGAGAGGTGAAGGAGGGAGTGAAGACTAGAGAGATGAAATTAAAGCATCTTGGAGATTATAGTATTGATGGTGCAAGACCATGGGGGAGGGGGGGTTTATATGATTTCCCCGAAGTGGAAAGAGACTGACTACAAAAGGGAAGTATTTTTCAATGTATGGTACTTCTCCCTTTAATGCTTCAAATCCAAGATGTCCCTAAGGAAAGATGGCATTTTAGGATGAGTACAGTCATTCAGCTAACATCATCCATGGGTTTGAAAAGCAACAAGCTAACCATAAGATGACCAATCTCCTTTCTTCCCTGGCTGCTGATCTAAAGCTCCCTTTCATTCCTTTAACAAATGCAGACAGAGTGCTCCTGTTTACAGTTTCCAGACATACTTTTCAAACGAGACAAAAATAACCTTATCTCAATTTTAATTTAAGGGACATTTCATAAAGCTTTATTGACAAGTATTGGGAGTGGAAATGTACAACATCATGTTGAAAAAGACAGATTAGGAGATGGGACCAAAAGCTAGCTATTTGAAGAGATAGGTTTTAAGAAGTTAAGGTTTTGAAGATGGTGGAAGAACAGGGAGATCTAAGGGGGGAATTCTAGAATTCAAGACCAAGATAGCTGAAGACTCTGATATCAATGAAGGAGGGAGTGAGAAACAGAAAGATGAAATCAAAAACATCTTAGTGATCATTGTTTTGATGGTAGAAGGCCATGGCGGGGCTTATATATGGCATAAAGATTTTAAATTGAATGTCTGAGTAATAGGAAGCCAGTCAGCAAGAATGGGTTAGAGGATGATTAGAACTTAACGTGAGAAGGACATGAAAGGCAAGGTTTTGAATAAGTTGGAGTTTATGGAGGAAGGCAAGATTGGTATTGAACAGTCAAGTCTCAACGTGACAAAGGTTTGTGTAAGGTTTTCAGCAAGGGAGGATCCAACATAAGATCCGGGGTATGCATTATTGTATGTCTTGATAAGTCTCTCCACAGGGGTTAACTCAGTTCTCTTTCTACAGATGCTGTCAGACCTGCTGAGATTTTCCAGCATTCTCTGTTCTTGTTGTAAATGGTCTCATTCTGCTTGAGATGTGTGTTGGTTGAGGAACAAAGTTAATAGGAAAGAAGAAGAATTGCTGACAAGGCCTGAGGACAATGGCTTCAGTCTTCTCAGTTTTGGTTTACAGTAACTCATCTAGAACTTGATACCCCACAAATGTGAAGCATTTCCAGAGGTCAAGACATTAGATGGAGTGATAAACCTGGATGTCATCAACGTATATGTGAAAATTGATTCAGCGTCTGACATTGTTGAGACATTGCAAAAGATCAAGAGTAGGGCAAAATGATTGAACCTTAGGGGACTCCAGGAATGGTGCCAATAAAGAATTATCGCTAAAAGAACCAAGGGGAATGTTGAAAGAAATCTTCTCATTAGAATATGTGTAGGGAACTGAAAAGACTGCTGCCTCATAGAGCGAAAACCCAAGTTCAATTCTGGCCTTGGGTCACTGCTTGTGTGGAGTTTGTACATTCTCCCTGTGTCTGCACTGGTTTTCTCTGCATGTTTCTGTTTCCTCCCACAGTCCAAAGATGTGCATGTTAGGTGGATTGGCCATGCCAAATTGCCCCTTAGTGTTAGGGGAACTAGCAGGGTAAATACATGGGATTACAAAGATAGGAACTGGGTGGGATTGTTGTCAGTGTGGGCTCAATGACCTCCTTCTATAGGGATTCTATGAATCTAATGAGTTAGCATACCCCATTGCTGAAGATGTGCTGATTAAGGTGTGATATGTTTGAATTGAACCATTGAAATCCCATGTGGATAGACAAACAGGAGATACAATGGAGGACATTGTGAAACATTACAGTTACATCTAATATTGTAGGACACCACATGGAAAGAACAGAATAACTTCAGTCTGCATCCAGACTTCCCTCCACACAGTTGCTGTACTGAGATCTTCCTTGTAACAGGTGGCACTCTACACCAAAGCTGCAGTTGTTTGTGCTGAAATATGGGCCAATCACAGATATACTACAACTCCCTGTTCTTCCAAGGACAGAAGGAAATTCTGGATTGGATTTGAAGGCTGTGCCAAATAGACAATGGAAGTTCACTATGTGTGAAAGAATGCAAAACTATTCCCATTCTGTGAATCCGATTGGGTGTGATGATCTGTGGATTGAGTCAATTATTATAGAAAAATTTACAGCCACTGCACGTGTGCCTGCTGTTAAACTGGTGATTCCTAATCCCATGTACATATATCCTTTTAAATTATTCTTTTTAAATATGCAAACCATTTAAAATATTACTATGGACTCTGCCTCAATAGCTGGCCATATTAAATCACTCTATTCTCTAATGCCTTCTGTGTGAAAAGATTAGTCTTACCACAGTGAATAATCTGTGAACAGATGCTATTCACAGTGAATAGCACTGCTGCCTCACAATGCCAGGGACCCAGTTCAATTCCAGCCTCAAGTGACTGTCTTTGTGGAATCTGCACATTCTCCCCTTGTCTATGTGGTTTCCTCCAGGTGCTCTGGTGTCCTCCCACACTCCAAAGGTGTGTGAGTTAGGTTGATTAGCCATGTTAAATTGTCCCTCGTTAACAGGGGGATCAGCAGACTAAATACTTGGGATTATGAGGATAGGGCTTGAGTGGAATTGTTTTCAGTGCAGCCTCAATGGGCCAAATGGCTTCCTTCTGAACTGTAGGGATTCTATGATTATTGTTTTCTATGTCCTATGATGTATTACCAATTTTCCAATAAGCAGAACCAACCTTTCATTCTCATCCTTTTAATTGTTTTATAGTGTTAGAAACCTTGATTTGGTCTCCCTTAAATCTCTTTTAATAAGAAGCCCCCAGTTCTGAGTTATTCGTTATGATAATCCCCAATATAATTTTGGAGAATCCTTATTGGATCCATCTTACATTATGGCATTTAGAACTGCATGATATTCCACATGGAAAATAACTAATGTCTTGTGCAAATTCAACATCACCATTTGTTTGTTTTTGTATTTGATGTTTCAGCTCACTCATACCCCAGAATCCTACTCATCCTTTATGGCCAAATAGTGAATTACATATCTACAACCTCAGATGTAGCTGTTTCTCCACTCTAATATTGCATATTGTACGCAAGTGTGAATCCAGTTACACAGTATGAATACAATGCCATTGTGTTTAAAGATGCAAGCTCAGTTCCACTGTGAGTGAATACAATTCTGTTGTATATTTGAAGTTAAAAAACTTGCACATATAAGCTGGAGTTTTATCACTTCACCTGTCCGAGGCTTGTAAAATGCCATCCCAGGCCAATGGAGAATGCCAGTCTGCGAGCTTTGTCCGCCCCTATTCTAGGGCAGGCAAGGCATAAAATTCTAGCCATAGAGTCAGACATACAGCACAAAAAGAGGCCTTATGTCCTTCACAGCCAATGAAGTACTATTGAAGTGTAATCACTATTGTAATGAAGGAAATATGTAGGAATGTTTTTTGTGAATGTACATATTACCACTATGATTAAACACATGAGCCCATCTCCATTGAGGCTGAATGCAGTTCCATTGCGTGTGGCACAGTTTCATGTCAGCATTTATGCTAATAATGTCCCCTCACATTCCTCTTTTAATCATTGTATCATTCATCCTTTCTCTCTCATGTTTAATTAGCTGCTCTTTCAAGGCATCTCTGCTATTTGCCTCCAGTACTTGTGGTAACCACCTTCTGAATCCACCTATTGAATTAATTGTCTTACTTTACTCCCCTTACAGCTTAGTTCCCCCACAAGTTCAAGTGTGTTCCCTAACTCTCTCTTGGCCTCAATCAGGTTATTCTTCATAGAGTCACAGAATCATAGAATCTACAGTGCAGAAGGAGGCCATTTGGCCCATCAAATCTGCACAGACAACAATCCCACCCAGGTCCTACGTATTCACCCTACTAATTCGCCTGACACTAAGGGGCAATTAAGCATGCCAATCAATCTAAGCAGTATCTTTGGAGTCTTCTCTTTTCCAGAGAAAAGAACCCCCAGCCTATTTATTCTTTTTTCCCCCTGATCAGCATAGCCTCTCAGTGTTGGTGTCAATCAATCTAATAAACCTCTGTGACTCTGAAATATAAGCATCCGGTGTGAGAGTGAGTGAACCCGGTCCCAGTTACCTGGAAGTCTAGTTCCAGTGATTGCAGAGTGCCTGGGCTGAGGGGACGGATGGTTTGGTCCGGGAGAGAGCTCAAAATGGTTTTGTCATTGCTGCTTCTCAGTCTAAATTTCACATCAATGTAAACTCCGGCTGAACGGAGGTTGGAGCCAGTGTTATTGCGGAGTGTCTGCTTATAGCGTTAGGAGCCACACTGTGAAGGTTTGTAGTGTTGCAAAAACGCTTTCTCGCCGCAAAATAATGTGCAAAGCACGTTAATGAAGGCAACGCAGTGATATTGACACAGGGCGACGTGCTGGGATTCCCAGTATCATTGTATTCCTCCAGTTACATGGGCCAGTTCACAATATGATCAAACAAACAAAGGCAAAAGAAATAAATATTGCCTGGGCTGCAACAGGCAGGCTGGAGAGGATGACCGTTCGCTTACTTTTGAGTTCAAGGTTATGTGTGACCTTAAGGTGGGGGAGCGGAATGTGTGGAATTTAATTCTGCAGCGAAGTTTTATCCTCTTTCAACGGTATTTCTTTACTTCAAATGCCCTCACGGTGGCACAGTGGTTAGCACTGTTGCCTCACAGCGCCAGGGACCTGGGTTTTGTGCATTTGTCAAGGAACTCCAGCATTCACCATTTTCATATATATTTTAAAAGCCATTTCAAATTATTATGTAAAAATATATCCTGACATACTTCTTTTTAGGAGGTTATGTGTAACATTTTCAGACATTAGGATATGATTACTCAGTAAGGTTTTAATAACCCCTGACAGGTCGAGGCATAAAAAGTGTGAGAAAGCTTATGGCTTTAAAACATTTTACCTTTAGTGAAAAAGTAGAACCCTTTGAAGATTTTCCTCAGAAAAATGGTCCAAGTGTCAGTTCAGAGATTTTCCCGATATAATGGTCTGAATCTGAATATCATCTCTTGGTTTGTTCCTGTCTTCCCAATTCAATTTTCCAGAGAAGTTTCTGCATGCTAGCTAGACATCTACCCCACTGTCTGTTAATCCACAAATATGAATACTTCAGATAATGCATTAAGTTTTAATGACAGTTTATCCACCTCAAACTGTAGCTGTGTTGAAATTTTGAGTTTATTTATTAGTGTCAAAAGTAGGCTTACATGGAGTTACTGTGAAAATCCCCTAGCCGGCACATTCTGGCGCTTGTTTGGGTTATACTGAGGGAAAATTTAGCACAGTCAATGCACCTAACCAGCACGTCTTTCAGAATGTGGGAGGAAACCGGATCATCCGGAGGAAACCCACACAGACAGAATGTGCAAACACCACACAGATAGTGACCTGAGCTGGGAACCGAACCCGGATCCCTGTTGCTGTGAAGCAACAGTGCTAACCACTGTCGTAGAGGTTTACAGCATGGGAACAGACCCTGTGGCCCAACTTGTCCGTGCCGCCTTTTTTTTAACCACCAAGCTAGTTCCAATTGCCCGCATTTGGCCCATGTCCCTGTATATCCATCTTACCCATATAATTGTCTAAATACCTGCCTCTACTTCTACCTCTTGCAGCTCATTCCAGACACTCACCATCCTCTGTGAAAAAATTGTACCTCTGGAACCTTTTTATACCTTTCCCCTCTCACCTTGAACCTATGTCCTCTAGTTTTTGACTCCCTTACCTTAGGGAAAAGATGTTGACCATCTAACTGATCTATGCCCCTCATTATTTTATAGACCTCTATAAGATCACCCCTAAGCCTCCTATGCACCAGGGAGAAAAGCCCTAGTCTATCCAGTCTCCTTTTAACTCAAACCATCAAGTCCCAATAGCATCCTAGTAAATCTTTTCCACACTCTTTCTAGTTTAGTAATATCCTTTCTATAATAGGGTGACCAGAACTGGACACAGTAGTCCAAGTGTGGTCTTACTAATGGTCAGGACTATTACTTACATGGCGAAAATCTGCAGCATGCAACGGTGCAGAGGGACCTCAGGGTCCTTGTGCATGAGTCACAAAAACCCAGCCTGCAGGTGCAGCAGGTGGTCAGGAAGGCAAATGGGATGCTGGCCTTTATAGCGAGGGGGATTGAATATAAAAGTAGGGAGGTCTTGCTGCAACTGTACAGGGCACTGGTGAGGCCGCAGCTGGAGTACGGTGTGCAGTTTTGGTTGCTGCACTTATGCAAGGATATTTTGGCCTTGGAGGGAATGCAGAGGAGGTTTACTAGGCTGATACCGGAGTTGAGGGGGTTGAGCTATGAGGAGAGGCTGAATAAACTAGGCTTGTACTCGTTAGAGTTTAGAAGAATGAGGGGAGATCTCATTGAGACATACAAGATGATGGATGGGATGGATAGGATAGAGGTGGAGAGGCTCTTCCCACTCAGAAAGGACAGTAGGACTAGAGGGCACAGCCTCAAGATGGGGGGGCAGTTTAGAACGGAGTTGAGGAGGAACTTCTTCACTCAAAGGGTGGTGAATCTCTGGAATTCTCTGCCCGTTGAAGTGGTGGAGGCTGCCTCGCTAAATATATTTAAGACGCGGGTTGATAGGTTTTTGATAGGCAAGGGGATTAAGGGTTATGGGGAGAGGGTGGGAAAGTGGAACTGAGCCACGACAGATCAGCCATGATCTTATTGAATGGCGGGGCAGGCTCGAAGGGCTAGATGGCCTACTCCTGCTCCTATTTCTTATGTTCTTAATGTCTTGTACAACTTCAACAAGACATCCCAATTTTTGTATTCAGTGTTCTGACCAATGAAACCAAGCATGCCGAATGCCTTCTTCACCACCCTGTCCACCTGTGACTCCACTTTCAAGGAGCTATGTACCAGTACCCCCAGATCTCTTTGTTCTATAACTCTCCCCAATGCCCTAACATTAACTGTGCCACCGTGCCACTCAGAGCTCCATTTCTCTGTATGAAGACGCCGTCTTGACCTGCTGAGTGTTTCCAGCATTTTCTGTTTCTTTTATTTCACATAAGCTGGTCTCAACAGTAAGATATTTGTTGTTTTCATGTAGACACAAGACTGTGATCCTCCATTTTAAATTTTGATGTGGAAGGAATACTTTTCATGCCAGCTGTGGTTGTTTGTATGAATAAGATGCAACTTCCCCTGTGCATCCATTACTCCAAAGGCCTTAAGTTCAATTAACCAACATTTCATAGAATCATGGAATGCCTACAGTGCAGAAGGAGGCCATTTGACCCACCATGTCTGTACCAACCATGATCCCACCCAGCCCCTATTCCTGTAGCCCCACTTATTTACCCTGCTAGTCCCCCAGACACTAATGGGAAATTTACTATGACCAGTCAACCTAACCTGCACACCTTTGGACTGTGGGAGGAAACCAGAGCACCTGGAGGAAACCCACGTGGACAGAGGGAGAATGTGAAAACCCCACAAAGACAGTGGCCCAAGACGGGAATCGAACCCTGGTCTCTTGGGCTGTAAAGCAGCAGTGCTAAACACTGCGCCACCCTACCACCCCAATTCAGCTTTTGATTGCTATCCTGTGATTGGTTGTTGGGTGTGATTGTTCTAGGACTTCATTCTCCCTGTCACCTTGTGGAAAGAGTTATCGAGGTTCACTACCCAGCTCCATGTGGCTGTCATTTTATTGTTAAAGAACATTTTTTCTGCTGAACTGAGTTGTATCTGATAATATTTAAACTTCAGTCAGGCAAAGCGATTGTATCAGTAATTCTCAAGACATGCTTTCTGAGATCCATCGAAGTGTGCTCCCCTAGCATTTTTATCACTGATGTTAGTTTATTTAGAATATGGTTATGTAGGGCGTTTCATGAAATATCATTACTTTCTGCATATTTCCTTCTGCAGAATGGAGAGTTACGAAGAATTTTGCCAAGGTCGACTTGCTCAGATCAAAGCTAAAGTTAAGTTGGAGAAAGGTTCTCTACCGGCAACCAACTACAGAGGATCTTTGATTCGATTTCATGGTATTGCTATACTTCCACCACTGGCAAGTGACCATGGCTTTGCCATGTCTAATTTGACTTCAAATACTGAAATGGTGGGGGGGATAGTGAGATACAAAATTTCAACAAACTGTATCTTTCAAACAAAGAAGATGAAATTGTATAAAAGGAAATGTAAGTGTAAAACTAGTTCGGAGCATGTGGTGCTGTTTAGACCAATGCTTGTACCACATTTAGGTGTGTGGACATTGAAGGGCCAACATCAGAAAAAATACATCTCAGAAATGTTTCAAAGAGTTTCACATATCATGAATTATTTTGAAATATAATCATTGTTGTTACATAGCAAGTGTGGTAGCCCACAGACTAGTTTGTTCACTGAAGTCATGTTATTTGTGTTGCATCATTATGAATGTGGCAATTTTTGACACGTTTGGCAATAATTTTTAAACACATAAGTGTATATTCTCATAGGGTTCAATTGGCATTTTATTATTTACTTTGTCAACTCTTTATTAAAGAAGAAGTTACACCAAAACACTGCCATGTGTTTTGTTTGCTAAATTGACCATGTTCAGAAGTATTTTTTACTCTATCAGAGTAATGGACAATAAGAACAACAAAATAGTTAAATTGGTTGTCAATGTATTTAAAAGGTTCTACATTTACGCTTTCTTGCATGCCTTGTACATTGGACTTACCAGAAAAGAGAGCTTTAAATTTCCTGGCCCTTTCCTGGCCAAAGGTGTGCAGGTTAGGTTGATTGGCCATGCTAAATTGCCCCTTAATGTCAAGGAGGGGTAGTGGTATTATCGCGAGACTATTAATCCAGAAACTCAGCTAATGTACTGGGGACCTGGGTTCGAATCCCGTCACGGTAGTTGCTGGAATTTGAATTCAATTTTTAAAAATCTGGAATTAAGAATCTATTGATGACCTTGAAATCATAGTCAATTGTCGGAAAAACTCATCTGGTTCACTAGTGTTCTTTAGGGAAGGAAATCTGCCGTCTTTACCTGGACTGGCTTACATGTGACTCCAGAGCCACAGCAATGTGGTTGACTTTCAACTGTCCCCTGACCAAGGGCGACTCGGGATGGGCAATAAATGCTGGCCAACCAGCGATGCCCATGTCCGACAAATAAATTTTTTAAAAATATGGGGTTAGGGGATAGGACAGGACCTGGGTCGGAATGTTGTCGGTACAGGCTCAATGGGCCTAATGGTCTCCTTCTGCACTGTAGCTTCAATGATTGTGGCCTTCTCTGAAATCAGATTATAAATACACAAACTTAAGTTTCTTTGCAGTGACAACAAGAAAAGACAATTTTCACCAGATCATATTTTTTGATCAATATTAACTGTTGCTTCTAAAGATTATCTTATTGTTCTATAAAGGGATGAAAATGCTATAAGAAACATTTGTTAAATTATGCTGGTTCTTTTCAGCCTTCCCCAGAACTAAGGAAAGAGATACAGAAATTACAATTGAAGGCCATGCACAATAGTGAAACCGTAAAGGACAAACTGCATGAATCACAACCAAATATGCAATTATTGGAGGTAGACAGTGTGGAGGTGAGGCCTTCCTATTCCTTAAATTTATCAGGTCTACTCTTTGTCTAGCACTGTGCTGCAAGGTTCAGTTATTTATAAAAACTCAGTTCCAGGGAACCTGCCAGATTATTCACGTAATGTGAGCACAGACAAAATGTCTGGGCTCTGTATTATATTCTGCCAAACTCTGTTTTCTAAAATGTGTAGGTACTGTAGTTTCTTGATTGTAAGCATTTTTTAAAAATGTTATTTCTTTCTCAAAGTTACAAAGCCAATACACATTGTGGACAGGGCAAACTCTTAATCTATCTCTTTGTCTGCTCCAAAATTAAATTCAAATTGAACCAATTCACGGTCCCTACAAGAAAGACATACAAGATACAAGCTGACAAGAAAAGGCATTGCACCCTATCTTGGGCTTGACCTGACACTTGATCTTAGCCAAAAGGCTGAGAAATGATATAGTTTACATTGTACCATGACAAATTTCAAAAATTGTATGATGGGAGGAATAACAATAAAGGCTGTCAGTATTGCCTGCAGCCTGGCTCCTATCAAAGTTAATGGAGCTACTTGTAGAATAGAATCACTATAGTGCAGAAGGAGGCCATTTGGCCCATCAAGCCTGCACTGACCACAATCCACTCCAGGCTCTATCCCCATAACCCCTCTTCTAATCCCCCTAACACTAAAAGGCAATTTTCCATGGCCAATCAACCTGACCTGCATATCTTTGGATTGTGGGCGGAAACTGGAGCACCCAGAATAAACCCACACAGACACAGGGAGAAAGTGCAAACTCACACAGATTGTCACCTGAGGCCAGAATCAAACCCGGGTCCATGGCACTGTGAGGCAGCAGTGCTAAGCACTGTGCCACCGTGCCACCCTACTCTAAAAGGTGTGCTAATGCACTTTAAACTAAATCATTAGGGTGACAGAGAAGGGAACTGGAGATGCAAAGTGTTAATCTGCATAATGAAGAGAGAAATATCAAAACCAAAACGGTAACACTTACCGTTGAGTCAAAATTAACACCTTTTTGGAAAATAATCTTTGGTTTTGATATTTCTCTGAGTCAGGAGCTGGTGGATATAAATCCTGTTCCAGAGACTTGACCACATAATCTGAGATGATATATTCAGGTGCAGTAATAAACCCATGCTTCATGGTTGGACTTCTTTTAGATTAGCCATCAAACTGAAAACCCTCTTCCCAGGTGGGCATGAAAGACCCCATGGCATTAATGAAAGTAGCACAAGGGAGTTTACCCAGTGCCCACATCAACACCATTAAAACAGATTAAATCATCATTTAGCTTATTTGTGAAACATTACTGTGTTGAAATTGGCTGCAGGATTTCTTTCCATGAATACACTTTCAAAAAATATTTAATTGGCTGTGAAACCAGTGGGCGTGTGATGAAAGGCATTATATTTTTGTAGAGTGTGCTGTCCAGAGGTTCCTTCTCTGACTTCCAGTGGCCTTTTTGTTTACTAATAAATATTCTTGACTCTCTTTTGTACCACTAAGCCAAAGCTGACAGTTATTAATTTTTTTTAGAAAATACCTTTCATTTTGCTATTGCACTAAACCTGCTTTTGTTCTCTTCTATTTAAAAACAGTTGACATTAAATCAGTATTTGGAATCTAAAGATTGTGGTAGAAATTGTATGATGCCTAGCTTGGTGTATATTATAAATATACACTTAATAATCTGTTCTAGGAAGGACATTTTTATGGTTCCTCCATGAATGCCCTCCTTCTCAAGGACAATTAGCAGTGGGCAATAAATGCTGACTCAGCCAACAATTCCCACATCCCATGAATGAATAATTTAAAAAGGAACTATTAGCACAGCCAATCAGCATTGCGCTAGTTGAGAGCTATGACATCCAAATATAATCAGTAATTCTATATTCGTAATCTGTTTTTCAATTATTTGTTACAGCTAATCGAATTGCCATCAGTTAAGGAGATTCTGGAAGATCACTCGTTGTTAATGTTACCTAACATGCCTGTGGCTAACGGCCCTGTTAAAGAGATGAAGAGTGGATGTGTAAAGCATTCCAATTCCACCGCAATACACAAAACCTCACATGGACACAATGAGCCTCAAATATTTGAGCCTCCTATTGCACAGATGTCTCAAGACATTGAAGAAATGTATACTGCAAACCTTCTGACTGACCCTGTGCCTGTAACAATGAGGTCTGACTTGACTGATGAAAGTGCTTCAAATGACCATGCCAGATTTTCTTGCCTGGGTCTTGTGGCAAGTAATAGTCCAAGGGCTAATAGTCACAATAAGAATGGTCCCAAATCAGATGATCTTCAAAAAACAGCCATTCACGCTCTTCAAAGCTTTACCGAAAATAAAATAATTGATAAAACAAAGCACAAAGCTAATAATTCTATCAAAAAGCAAGAGAATTTATATGGAATTGAGAATGATGGCTCTCTAGCAATACCCACAGAAGATAAAAGCAATAGCTGTATCTCAGAACACTGCCGTCATCCAACTGATAGACCTGATGGGAGCCAAAATTCATCTCCTAATCCCCCTGCACTTAGTCTCCAGAGCCTACTGAAAAAGTCCAGAGAATATCGAGACAGGAGGAGGCAATCCAGGCTGCTTAAAACCTTACAACTCAGTGTACCAGGAGTAAACCTTTCTGGCAAGGAAAATGAATTAGATGCAACTAAAGAGAACAAAAGCCGCAGAGAGGAAAGAAATGATCCAGGAAAAACCATGCTGCCGAACACAACATTAAAGCCTGAATCAATTTGGCCTTCTGTTTTCTTACCTTGTTCCCAAACTCTTTCTGAACCCAACCAAACTTCCAGTACCTGTGATGTGAACACAGGACCACACAGTTGTCAAATATTGCCTAAGGACAATAAAGGTGTCAAAATAGATGACCTGATTCTCAAGAAGGACTTCAAGTCCTCAAAGCCATGTGAAATGATAAAGAAATGTAACTGCTCCAAGGGAAGCCCAGAACAATTAAATGCAGCAAAGCGAGCACCCCAATGCCAGGAGGGAGGTAACAACTTGAGTGGGTCTGCAAAGAGTCAGAATGAAAGTTTTTTGGTACCCAGATTAACACTGAGCAAAAGTCCGGTGTTTTCAAAAAAACGGATCTGCCCATCACAAAATCTGCTAGTAAATACTCCAATCAGTGTAAGCAGTGAAAAGAGTGAACAACAGCAGAAAGGAAGTGGTTCAGACACTTTGGAGGATGGAGCAGAAATCAGCCAAGCTCAGACACAATGCATTACTGAACTGGAGGTGAACCAGGCCAGTGTGAGAGCTGTAATAATAGGTCTGCAAACCGCACTAGCCTCATCCTGTGAAGTCACAAGAAATGAGCACTTGTTCAATAATAAAGCAGCTGCACTACAGAGAAACAGTGACTCTTTGTGCATCAAGTACACACAGGAGGATGATGGAAACACTGACATTGCAATAGCCAATTTACATTGGAATAAAGGACATAATGATCTGTCATGTGAAGATTCTATCCCACAGACTCTCAATAGTTCTCCTGCTGCATCTCATGCCAGTAAATTACAGTCCTTTGTCACACAAAAAATTCAGTGCCCCAACCAACAGTTATTAGTACAGCGTATTCCCACAATAATAGCATCTCAGGTTCCGAGTCCAAAGTCCACCATTTATCCGACTGCAGACAGAACTTCAGAAAACCAAACTACCAGAGAGTGTTCTGATATGGATTCACCATTTCCACATTGGACACCGGATTTTAATTTGAAACAGGAGGTGGATAATTCAAAAAGCTCCACCACTCCAGAATTTGGACTGAATCCATTGGACTGCAGTGTCAAAAGGAAATTATTCCTGAATATTGCCAGCAATGGGCAGGAACAGCAACCTGTTTCCCTGACTGAATCCTCCAGGATATCTTTCCAGTTACATAATTGAAAGTTAAAAAGAAAACTTCAGCCACTTGGTAAGTCAAAGGCATTTAATCCACTTGTGTCAAAGTAATTTTGATAATCTTACACAAAATACGCAAAATCCTCCATTTTCTATGGGTTGTAAATGATTTATATTCTCAGCTATTTAATAGCAAGTATAGTATTTAGAACCTATAATCAGTGTGTTAAATTATTATTTAAAAATCCTCACAACTCCCCAATGTAACCAAATGATTTTCAACACCACCATGTGCGGATATGCACAGAGCAATTTTCCTTCAACCCACGGAGAACTATTTGCATTGACATTAGGGAAGGACGGATTCAGGATAAAAGCAAATTACTGTGGATGCTGGAATCTGAAACCAAAAGAGAAAATGCTGGAAAATCTCAGCAGGTTTGACAGCATCTGTAAGAAGAGAAAAG
This sequence comes from Carcharhinus amblyrhynchos, assembly GCF_965287045.1. Classification (NCBI taxonomy): domain Eukaryota; kingdom Metazoa; phylum Chordata; class Chondrichthyes; order Carcharhiniformes; family Carcharhinidae; genus Carcharhinus; species Carcharhinus amblyrhynchos. Next base: position 18,559,396 of record NC_137344.1, on the reverse strand, counting down.
ATCTGATGTTTGGAGTCCAGGCGACCCTTTGTCAAAGCTGCAAAGAACAGATACAGGCTTGGCTGAGATACTCCACTTTTCATCTCCAGACCCATTTTGGGTAAATCCTACATTCCCAGTGAAGAATCAAACATGGAGAGACTTGCACTTGCAGTGCTCCCACAGCTCAGTTTTCCAACTCATGTCCCCTGCTGAGTGAAGCTTTCCACTGAAAGAGCTCAAGATCAGTAAATATATTCCTGTGTCCAGTGATGCCCAAATGTACAGGACCAGTTCAGATAGGATGCGCTATTATAATTTAGGAAGATCTGAAGCTAATTGTGATCAAAAGCCAGTCCAATCATACAGCTCCATATGCATGAATACATCCATATTTGTAGAAGGGATGGCTTTGAGAGGAGCCTGAATTGTGATTGGACACTGAAAACAGGGGACCCAAGGAAGAAAGTCTAAACTAAAACTCCCATGTTTACTACAGGCAATAGACTGTAAGCATACCATTCCTGACTCAGTCTCATTCTGAATATAACCTCTTCTCCCCACAGCCATTTGGCATCTCCTGTGGCACCACCACAACTAACCTTGTATTCACCGACATCTTTATCTCTGACCTCTCCCTGTTGCATATTTAAATATTTTATTATTTGCAGTACAGTATGATGAAAGAAGTGCTGAAAATCAATTCCCTTTGTTACTTGCTCTTTCTAACTGTAAATTTATAAATATAGCTGGTTTAGTAACCACAAACCTTACAAATGAACAAATAAAACCTCAATTTTTGTTTTCAATCCTGAAAATGGCTTTGTGTTTTTCTTCAGTTTTAAAGTTTATTTATTGGTGTAAATAAATTTGGACAACAATTTGGAAAGATGATAGAAAGGAACAACTTACAAACAGCAAAGCTTCTTGTTCAGCAATAAAATTTTCCTGGAATTATCCTCACATAGTCATGATTAACCTTATATAAAACAGCCGCAAAGTTTACAGTTTACGTTGTTAGATTTTTGTACAGAACAGTTAAGGTAGCAAGTTGGCACAGTGGTTAGCACTGCTGCCTCACAGTATCAGGGACCTGGGTTTGATTCTCAGCTCGGGTTATTGTCTTTGTGGAATTTGCATGTTCTCCCTGTGTCTGCGTGGGTTTCTTCTGGGTGCTTCAGTTTCCCCCCACAGTCCGAAAGATGTGCTGGTTAGGTGCATTGGTCAGGCTGAATTTTCCTGCAGTGTACCCGAACAGGTACCTGAATGTGGTGTCCAAGGGATTTTCACAGTAACTTCATTGCAGTGTTAATGTAAGCCTACTTGTGACACCAATAAATAAACTTTAAAATAAACTTACTATGTGGGACTTTTCCACTTCGTGGTAATGAGACACGGATTACGAATAGCCAAAGATGGCACAGAAACCCCCGATGTAAAAATGCACCTACTTAATTTCATGGAGGTCTAGCTGAAAAAATACTTATAAAACTCATTCTGCAACTTGTTTTCAAAACTTTTGAAAAAGAAAACTCAGAAGGGACCTGGGTTCAATTCCCAGCTGTGTGGAGTTTACACATTCTCCCTGTATCTGCGCAGGTTTCTTCCAAGTGCTCCGATTTCCTCCCACACTCCAAAAATATGTGGGTTAGGTGGATTGGCCACGCAAAATTGGCCTTTAGTGTTGGGGGGGACCAGCAGGTTAGATATTTGGTGTTAGAGAGGTAGGGTCTGTGTGGAACTGTTGTCAGTGCAGGCCCGATGGGCCGAATGGCCTCCTTCTGCATTGTCGGGATTCACAGATTCTATGAAATACTCTTTTTGACTTAAAAATGATAGTACAAAACCAGACTAACAATTGTACAACCCAACAAGATTAATGATGTTGAAAAGATAAAACTGCAAACTGCTCAGTGTTTTTGCTTCCCTCAGTATAATTCAAGAGGAAAAGGATCACTTGATTTAAAGCATATAATCTCTTCTATACACAGCCACTTGTCCATCCCACGCTTTGTATGCCATGATTGGGCATTTCAGTCAGTAGCTGAACTGTGCTAATTGTGCTCACTGTGGGGTTGAAAATATGGAGTAATATTTTTCAATGCATTGATGTAATCGAATTTCTGCATCGGACTTGGGCCGGGATTCTCCCAGTCCACTGTGCTGCTCGAGCCCGGAGACAACACAGGAGGCCTTTCGTGAGTCTCCCAGGTGCTTTTCTTGGCACAATCGGCCCTGGCACGGAACTGATTATCATCTGGAAATGTCATTGAAATTGAAGGGATGGTCATCATTGGGCCCACTAGCATCTCTCCCCCCACCCCTGCTGCATGTAGAACTGATCTCCCACCCCAACGGGGAATAGGCATCCTCACACCGCTGGTGGAGACATGACATTGAGGCCCCCCCCTGGAGTTTGGGGTCAAGCGGAATGCCCCTTGGTCAGTATCAACCTTGGGAGGGAGGGTTGGCGGTGGAGATGTGGGCTGGCTCAGGGGAGAGAACGGGGCTGGCTTGGGGCTGGGGGCATTGAGGCTGGCCCAGGCAGGGGGTTGGGGAGGCTAGCAATCAGAGAAGGATTGGGAAGGCCAGGACTGGGGAGCTGGCGGTGGGATTGGGAGGCCAGCGATCAGGGAGGCCCTGGTGAAGGCCAGCAATTGGAGGCTGGCAATCAGGTGGCTGGCATTAATGGGGGTGGAGGGGGGGTGGTGGGGTAGAACAGTGCACATACGCCGATCTCCGCTCTGACAGATCAGTGTGTGTACAGTGGCCCGCTCAGCACTATGCTGCTGGCTCTCAGGCAGGAAAAGGCATTGCTCACCACTTTTCAGAGTGAATCTTCCTGAGGCTCTCTGCAGTGCTTAGAGTGTCAGAGATTCATTCAGGTCAGTCTGCTCAAAAAACAGGGAAGAAATACTCCCATTTTCACGCCCATTGGGCACTGCATTTTGTTTCTGCACCAGCACAGCATATGAATATTAACTGATTCTGTTTAGAATGGTTGATGCAGATTTAGTCACCTGTATCTGAGTTGCAACATTTGATGATTCCATGTTTTTTACATCATGTTCTGGTACATACTTAGTGAATAAAGATCTTTGTTACATACCTCTTCCACAAAGATAGTGCTTTTTTTGTGCATCTTTTTCAATTTAAAAGGAATACAAAATCCCACAAGGGAAGACACAAACAGGCTCAGAAATAACAGAGCAAATCAGAATCTGTACTTTAACATTACAGGTACAACAATTCATAACAAATTCAATATAAAGGTTCCATTCAGGGTTTGAGTGACACATTTGAGATTTTGTGCAGGAGTGATGAGGAAATAATTTATTTCATTTGGTCTTATAAAATGTTTTGAAGTATTTTGAGAACAAATGAGCGATTATAAATGGATGGTGGAATCCATGGAAATGTTTCAGAAATCTTTCTAATTTTGAAGGGAAACAGGAAGAAACAAATAAAATAATAGCATCTTTGTCAAGAGACCATATTGTTCAAGACAGTTATTCCCATCAGTAATGTAGAGAAGGGCAGGCTCTTGAGAAACAGTTTACATTTGTGTTCCAATTCAGTTCAAAGCTATTTCTAAGCATTTAATTTTCAGTTGAGCTCTGTCACAATACTTGTATTCTGCTTTGACTATTTCTTGAAAACTGCTTAAATATACTTCATCACAATTAAAGAATATCTGATCTGATTTGGGCAGCACGGTGGCACAGTGGTTAGCACTGCTGCTTCACAGTGCCAGGGATACAGGTTCAATTCCGGCCTCGGTCACAGTCTGTGTGGAGTTTGTTCTCCCTGTGTCTGCATGAATTTCCTCTGGGTGCTCCGGTTTCTTCCTACAATCCAAAGATGTGCGGGTTAGGTTGATTGGTCATGCTAAATTGCCCTAAAGTGTCAGGGGAATTTAACAGGGTAAATACGTGGTGTTATGGGGATAGGGCCTGGGTGGGATAGTTGTCGGTGCAGGCTTGATGGGCTGAATGGTCCCTTTCTGCACTGTAGGGATTCTGGATTCTGTGAGAAGAATCTGAGAAATAAGGGCTGGAGTTGGCCAGATGGTCCACTGTGCCAGCTCCACGATTCAATAAGATCACAGTGAGTTTAGGGGAGATCAGGATATTGAATTAGATGATCAGCGCTGATCAAAATGAATGGTGGAGCAGGCTTGAAGAGCTGAATGATCTACTCCTGCTTCTAGTTTCTATGTTTCTATGATCAAAATTTCCAGTTGAAAGCAGTCAAATCCCATCAGGCCAGACATGATTTGAATGTGCATTATTCATTATCTGTATCAGAATGCGGGTTCATACAATGATTACACTTTATGTATTAAACCAGGGATGTCACACTCAATTCACATCGTAAGCCTGATTTTGGAACATGACATGGATTCAGCAGTGATTGGTTGGACATAGCTGGTGTAGAAATCGGTGTCTGTGTTTTGCCTATTCCTTGGAAGTAAACAAGTGTAATGCAAACTAATATCTGTCAGTGAGACCCTGCAACTAATCTGTGTCGGAGGCATGGCTGGCACCTTATTGGCTTCACTGATTTTAGGCATAGCTCGTGACCACTTGTCGTCAACTTTTGATCAATGTAAATATACGATGAAGGCCTGTTTCAGGAGCCCTTTGACAAAATATGTGGAAAAACTCTGGCTAGTTATTCCAGTTCCACCATGACATGTCCGATAGACTTAAAGGGATGGCTGGATGCAACAGAGGAAATGGTAGTGAAAGATACTGGGAGTTATCTAGAGGCTCCGTTCACTGTGGATGCAAATTCCACTCTGGCCGCTAAATCTCGCCAGAGGGCCAAACCAGTATTTGCACTGATGACAGCTTGGGTTGATATCTTCCCTGACCCTGCTGGTGATGTGATTTCCATTAATTTGAATAAATCTAATTGTACTCAAAGACTTTACAGCACAGTGTCGGTCCACAATGGATTCTCCTCTTTGGTGACGTGATGCTGACGGAAATCACTACTGGTTTTGAAACCAGCCATAATAGAAATCATAGAAACCTTATGGTACAGAAAGAGACCATTCAGCCCATCGAATCAAGACCGATCACAATCCCACCCAGGCCCTACCCCCATAGCCCTACATATTTTATCCACTAATCCTCTAACCTATACATCTCAGGACTCTAAGGGGCAATTTTAGCATGGCCAATCAACCTAACCTGCACATCTTTGGGCTGTGGGAGGAAACCGGAGCACCTGGAGGAAACCCACACAGACACGAGGAGAATGTGCAAACTCCACACAGACAGAGACCCAAGCCAGGAATCAAACCCAGGTCCCTGGAGCTGTGAAGCACCAGTGCTAACCACTGTGCTACCATGCTGCCCACCATGCCAGGGGAATGGAGATGCCCAGAGGCACCAGGGGTTGAGGATTAAAGCTGGATATTACTCCGATGGCACCCTGGCACTGCCAGGAGACAATCCTCCTCCATAGAGGGGATTCCCCTTTTGTATGGTGGGGGAGCAGGGAAAGCCCTGATGACAGCATGGAGGTGAGGAAGGTGGGTGAGTGCCCCCCGATACTTCACAGGCTGGGGGCTCATCCCAAAGTTTGTGGGAATAGTGGGAGTGGTCCCCCGTGCCCATGGAGGGTTCGAAGGATTTTATTTTAAGTAGATTGGATGCTTTGGCAATGGCGCTGGTCTTGTTGGCTCTAACATGCCCTGACCTGTCAGAGTGACAGCGTAAATCACACCCTCCCCAGACTGACTGAGCAGTGCCAGAAAACCTGGTCTGAAAACTTGGCGGTGTTTCTTGGTGAGAAACACGCTGCTTTTCAGTCTGAGCCTGTCAATGACAAACCTTGGGAGAAGTCCACCCGTTGTAGAATCAGCACTGAAGGTGGCCATTCAGCCTATTCTGCCTATGTCAGATCGCTGCAAAATTAACACAGCTGTTCCCACTGTCATGCCTTTACACCTTGCTCTGCAATTTGTTCAAGTAATTGTCCAATTCCCTGTTAAGAGCCATAACTGAATCTGCCTTTCCCACACTCATTACAGGTTCAGTATCCAGATGTAATAACTTAACCATATTTTTCTATCTCTTGTCTCTCTTTCCTCCTCCCATCATGTCCTGTAAGAATTGATTAATTGATTTGTACTTTTACAACAAAATGACTATTGGTTCTACTTTTTTGCAGACAAATCACATTTGATGTGCTACCTTATTTCCCTTCCCATTAGGGCACTTTTGATCAGTAGCACTCCCTATAGACTATAACAACCAGCAGCAGTGACCCTCCTCACTATGACTGTCATCTGCCTAGCTGTACCAACCTAGAGTTGGTCTTCTTATACCTCCCCCATGTTTGGATCTTATGATGCTCTCCAAGTGCAATGAGAATCCTCAGTCTTGCTCCTACGGTTCCACATTTTCCCTCCTGTTCATTATTTATCTAAAATCTCTCCAGTTTCCACCCACCCCTTCATCACATTTCTACCTCTCCCTAGAAGAATGATGTCGGACTGGAAACACTAACTCTGTTTCTCTCTCCACAAACGCTGCCAGACCTGCTGAGTTTATCCAGCATTTTCTGCTTTTATTTCACTCACTCCTTGACCAGCTGCTGCTCCTCACTTATCACCGCTCCCACTCACCTTGTTACTGCTGTATCCAGTTCTGTAGAAAATATCAGGTAAAGCCTTCCAAATCCTAAACACAAATTGCGTTAAAAGAAAGTATTTCCTCATATTGCCACTGGTTCTTCTTCCAGTCACCTTACATCTTTGCCCCTTGGTTATCAGTCTGTCAGCAATTGAAGACAGTTACTCTTTATTTATTTAGTTAATTCAAATGCTTCATCTACATTAATCTATCATCCTGAGAATCACTTTAGTAAATGTCTTCTGTAGCCGCTCCAAGGTCCTGGATCAAAATCCTGAAACTCCCTCTGTAACAGCACTGTACCTGCACCACATGGACTGCAGCAATTCAAGAAGATAGCTCACCACCATCTTCACAAGGGCAACTAGGAATGGGAAACAAATTCTGGCCTAGCCAGCAATGCCCATATCCTGCAAAATAGGTTTTTTAAAAAACCTATCTAAAGTGTGGTGACATTGACATCCAGCTGGGTTTTGGGTAGACTACCTTCCTGGCTTTTGTACTCTATGGGTGAGATTTTAACTCATTCAAACACCATCGGCTGGCGCAAAATTAAAACTGGATCCATTATTTTCATTAAGCCTAGGATGCCATATTCTTTATTAACTGCTGTGCTAACCTGACCTGCCACCTTCCAGAATATCTGCACAAACATCCCCAGCTCTATCTGTTCTTATACTCTCTTTCAGCTTCTGCTTGTATTGTCCTTCATCACATTTCCAACCATTTCCTATATTATCACCCAAACTCTTCTGGCAGATTCCGTTCTGGAGAAGGAAAAGCTTTCTTTAGCACCATCTACCCTAGCTGGTCACAAAGTAACTTTGGTCTTGGATTGATCGCTGGCCAATTCTGATTATGATGTGGGTATGCCGGCGTTGGACTGGGGTAAACACAGTAAAAAGTCTGACAACACCAGGTTTAAGTCCAACCGATTTATTTGATAGTAAATTCACAAGCTTTCGATGTTAAGCTCTTCTTCAGGTGAATGTTCTTCTTCACCTGAAGAAGAGCTTAACCTCGAAAGCTTGTGAGTTTACTATCAAATAAATCGGTTGGACTTAAACCTGGTGTTGTCAGACTTTTCACTACAATTCTGATTAAACAGATTCAGAGAATCACTACAGTGTAGAAGGAGGCTATTTGGTCCATTGAGCCTGCATCAACAATCCTACCCAGGCCCAATCCCAGTTACCCCATGTACTTGCCCTGTTAATCTCCCTGACACCAAGAGACAATTTAACATGGCCAATCAACCTAACCTGCATATCTTTAGAGTGACAAAAGAAATTGGAGTACCTGGAGGAAACCCACGGAGACATAGGGAGAATGTGCAAACTTCGCACAGACAGTCTGCTGAGGCCGGAATTGAACCCAGGTCCCTGGCGCTGTGAGACAGCGGTGCTAATCAATGTGCTGCCTCGAATATCTCGCAGACCAAGGTCACCATTTTGACTTCCGCCATGGGTTCTGCTCCCCTTTAATTGACTCCGTTTCCATCCCTTGTACTTATTCAGGCTGTGGGAAACTTCTGCATTTTGCACAAAATAAAACTGCCCATCCTGTGTGGGGAATGAAAGTATCACAGAAATGTGCAGAGAGTGGAGTACACTTCTTCATTTCAAAATAATGTTTATAATGAGCTACAGAGATGTTAATCTTGAAATTAGTTTGCAAAATAAGTCTATAAATATCGTCTTTTGCATTATTGGAGACTTTAATCTATTTCAAATGAACCCATTTTAGACCTTAGTCAAAATTGCGGGCAGAGAAATGTGAGATAAACATATGTTTTCACCCATTTATATTGAGAATATTTCAAGACTGTTGCAAGTTAAGAATTTCCCCTCCTTTTCTCAGATGACTGACTACCCCGAATCTGACAACACTGAAGAAACTTTAGACCTTCTATCAACATTAAATGAAACGATTACAATGGAACAAAATAGCCAAGAAAGCAGGAATAGCCTTCAGCAACTGTTGCTAACTGTTACAAACATGCAGAGGAACATACAAAGTAAGAGCAGAAGTAGGACATTCAGCCCATCAAGCTTTCTCTGCCATTGCTAAGAATATGGCTGAGCTGGTTGTGTTTCAAGTCCCACATTCCCATCTACCCCCAATAACCTTTGATTCCTTTGCACTGCAAGAAACTACATACCTCTGCCTTAAAAATATTCAATGACTCTGCCTTCTCTGCCTTTTGAGACAGAATTCCAAAGTTGCACAACCGTCTGAGAGAAAGGGTTGTGCATCTCTATCCTTAAAAGGGCAACCCCTAATTTTAAAACACTGCCCCTTAGTGTGGACTTCCTCACAAGAGGAAACATCATTTCCACATTCACCTTGTCAAATTATTCAGGATCTCATATACTTCAATCAAGTCACTCTAACTCTTCTAAACTTCAGTGAAAACAAGCCCAGGTCTGTCTAACCTTCCTGCTTAAGCCAAACCGTTCACTCCAGGTATCAATCTTTTTAAAGTTTATTTATTAATCACAAGTAGGCTTACATTCACACTGCAATGAAGTTACTGTGAAAATCCCCTAGTCGCCACACTGCAATGCCCGTTCGGGTACACTGAGGGGAAATTTAGCACGGCCAATTCACCTACACTGCACATTTTTGGAGCGTGGGACAAAACCAGAGCACCTGGAGGAAACCCATGCAGACACGGGAAGAACATGCAAACTCTACCCAAGCTGGGAATTGAACCTGGGTCCCTGGCGCTGTGAGGCAGCAGTGTTAATCACTGTGCCACCATGCTGCCCCTCTGGTAAACCTCCTGTGAGCCACTTGCAATGCATTTACATCCTTCCTTAAATAAGGAGACCAAAACTGCAGGCAATATTCACGATATGGTCTTACCAATAAATGAAACATAATATCCTTATTTTTGTGTTCAATTCCTCTCATAATAAAGGATAGTTTTCCATTAGCCTTTTTAATTATTTGCTGTCCCTGCATACTAACTTTTTGTGACACACACAAGAACAGATCCCTCTGCATATCTGCAATCATTCTGTTTAAGCAATGCTGTTAGGTTGATTGGCCAAAGTGAGCAACTTCACATTTTCCTGTATTATACTCCACCTGCCAGATGTTTGCCCACTCACTGAACCTCTGTATATCCATCTGCAACCTCCTTATGTCCGCTTCACAATATACTTTCCTATCAATCTTTGTGTCATCTGCAAAGTTAGTGCTGCCTTCACTAAGGCATTGGTATTGTTGCAGGTTGAGAAATATATCTTCATAAGACAGACTACTTTGGAATCTTTTGATGTGCTTTTCATAAAGGGTAATTGAGAAACTGACAAGTTGGCTTCTGGAAGTTTCTGAACTGTTTCAAAGTGAACAAAGGCTAATGTAACACTCCTTGCATCTCATAAACATTCCAGCCAAGCCAGCACAAAGGCCTATTAGATAAGCTGTCTGCCCTAGCCAGCTATAAACTAAGGCATCTGATTGCAAGTCCTAATTTCCAATAATGGTGCTAATGGCCTTAGCATTAACTTTCCCAACATAATGGTTTGAACAAGGGGGAGTTGATTAACAACTAGAAACCAGGATCACATGACTGAGACTGGGCTGTCTGAACTCTTTTAATTATTGGACCTTCAACAGAAACTGTAGTTCCAGGCAAGCAGCCTGCACTGTTACCACCAAGCCGGTGACAGCAGAAAGAACTCTGATCCTCATCAAAATTACGTTGGAACTTGTGCCTCCAGGACTAACTATGTGCCTTCTCCTATTGTGGAAGTCTCACTTATGGGAACACAGATCACTCTTGAACAGACAGTCAACCTCCCCATAAAGAAAAACACCATTAAACTTCTCAGTGTGGACTCTGCACATATGCAAAACCATAACTTCTATTTGATGGTGATTATCCCTGACCTCTCTTCTTTTTTCCTTATTCCTCATTCAATGTGTGAATGTGAAAGTGGTGGACATTGTGAATCTCTCTTGTGCACATGTATGTGTAAAATAAATCAATTCCTTCCTTCTTTTCTTACTATGAGTCTGCTGTGCAAGTTATTCATAGAGGTTTGGAAAATTCCTAATTTAAGACTGGGGGAAATTTAAAGAGAGAAATTAAAATCAAAACACTTTTCTGTTTACGGATGGGGAGTGAGAAGAGGAATCAAGGCTGTTTAAAATTAGTACCACTCCTGTTGCAACAGGATAAATTGTAAAAGGTTGAGGCTCCTGCAGAACTCCATTCATCACATCCTGCCAATCAGAAAAAGACCCATTTATGCACACTCTCTGTTTTCTGCCAGTCAGCTAATCTTCTATTTATGCTATTATGTTACCCCAGTAAGAAATCTTACAACACCAGGTTAAATTCCAAATAAACCTGTTGGACTTTAACCTGGTGTTGTGAGACTTCTTATTGTGCCCATCCCAGTCCAGCACCAGCATCTCCACTTCATGTGTTACCCCCTACATCTTTTATTTTCCACAATAACCTTTGATGTGGCACCTTATCAAATACCATCTGGAACTCCAAGTACAGTATGTCTATAGGCTTCCTTTATCCACATGGCATGTTAATTCTTCAAAAAATAAAATAAATTAGTTAAACATGATTTCTCTTCCATAAAACCATGTCGCCCCTGTCCGATTACTTGGAATTTTTCTAACTGCCCAGTTATAACCTCCTTGGTGATCAATGTTAATATCTTCCCAAGACAGTCAATAAGCCTATAGTTTCCTGTTTTCTGCCTCCCTCTTTTCTTGAATATGTTTGGTACTTTCCAGTCTGAAGAAGCATTTCCAGAATCTAGCTATTGGAAATTTTAACACCAATGTATCTACTACCTCATTATCTCTGTTAAGACTCTAGGATAAAGTCCACCCAGACCCGTAAACTTGTCAGTGTGCAGCTCCGTCAGTTTGCTGTGAAATTGTAATTTCACCAACCTTTCCCCTCCACCCCTTGATTTATGGCTCTTACTGAAATGATTTTGAATCCCCTAAAGTGAAGACAGAAGCAAAATAGTTGTTAATTTCATCCTGAATTTCCTTTTTGTCTATTAACTCCCTATTGTCACTCTCTAGAGTACCAATACTTTCTCTTTTCCTTTTTAAATACTTTCAAAATGTCTTGTTATCCATGTTTACATTTCTAGCCAGCTTTCTCTCGAACTCTTTAACTTATTTCTCCTGTTTAACCTTTTAGTCATTCTCTGCTAGTCTGACCAATCATGTGACCTGCCACTCATCTTTGCACATTTTTGTTTCTTCCAGAACTTAGAGCCACAAAAACTAACAACTAATTGGGTCCTTGGTTTCATGCAATGGAAAATATCAGGAAGAAATCATGAGTGCAGACATTAGCCTGGCAGTATATATAGCTTTATAACATCAAGGGCAGGATATTGCATTCCATCCCAGTGAGGTTTTAAGTTTATTTATTAGTGTCACAAGTAGGCTTACATTAACACCGCAATGAAGGTACTGTGAAAATCCCCTAGTCACCACACTCCAGCACCTGTTCAGGTACACTGAGGAAGAATTTAGCATGGCCAATGCACGTAACATAGAACATAGAACATTACAGCGCAGAACAGGCCCTTCGGCCCACGATGTTGCGCCGACCAGTTAAAAAACAATGACCCACTAACCTAAACCAATCCCTTTTCGTCCATAAACCTATCCACAGATCTCTTAAACGCCCCCAAACTAGGCGCATTTACAACCTCAGCAGGCAGGGCATTCCAATCCCTCACCACCCTCTGGGTAAAGAACCTACCCCTGACATCCGTCCTATAACTACCCCCCCTTAATTTAAAGCCATGCCCCCTCGTACTAGCTTTCTCCATCCGAGGAAAAAGGCTATCACTGTCCACCCTATCTAAACCTCTAATCATCTTATATGTTTCAATAAGATCCCCTCTTAGCCGCCTTCTTTCCAGCGAAAACACGTAACCAACACGTCTTTCAGATGAAGGATGTAACACAGAGAGGAATGTACTTAGTCAATAGTAAACATTAACAACCAACGTCTGTGTCACCTTATAGCAAATATCTAGTTTTGTTTCCAGAATTAGAAATGATCTACAACAAAGAAACAACACCCACCCACATTGTCCCATAAGGAACTGTGCTGAGGTAGATTATTTAAACAGGCCTCTAAATGCCCATGGAGACATTCCCATTGGATTATATGCTGTTCCAGGAGATGAATTCACCTGGGAATCTCTAAAATGTAAAATAAAACAAAGACTTCTATATAACCTGAAATTATTTAAGCTTCATTATATCTTATTTATCTGACCTGTGTTACACAATGCAGTTTAATGACTGTTGGTTTATTGCGCAAGTGATTTATAATGGTTGACCTTCTAAGTGCCAATTGGTCTGAAGAATTTCCTTGTCCCTCAGCCAGCCTTTACTCAATATTGGCAACTCATGGCTGAAAAAGTCAAACACGTGCTTTGAACAAATCATCCAAACATTTCTAATCAAAATGACTTTCTCAGCCTCTTCCTCACTTGGACACTTTATACAGAATGTAACAAGCTGAGAACAAATGTATTGTAACAAAATGTGATGAGGTGAGACAAATTGTAACAAAATGTATAGACAGATTGTAATCAAATGTAACAAGCTGATGTAGATAGATTGTAACAAAATGTAGCAAACTGAGCTGGAATATTCTCTGAGTGAAGCTGGCTTTTCTTGCAGTGTGACAGAATATTTTAAAAGAGGAAGACTAAGCTAAGTGGTAGGCAAAAATGCCAAATTTTGTTTCCGTTTTCTTCTCCAATTTCAGTCATCACAATGATTTTAAAAAGAGCGAATCTTGGGCCAGTTTCTATTTTCATTTGTAATATTGTCGATTGTAGATATTTCAAATATTATGATTATTAGATGAATGTATATTCCTACTTTAGAATCTAATCTGCTAATTTTTGCAATTTTTTGGTGCAGGATTAAACTTTAATGTTTATGTATTTTGCTGTTATGAATCCTTAACTCACTTTGAATTTTTTACTGTTTGTGTAACTCATGGCGAGTAAGCATAGATCACAGACATTGTAGCTGAGGAGGAAGATGAAAATTAGGATGGGATAACAATAGTGAGGGAGGAAATATTAAAGGGTTTAGCATCTTTGAAAATTGATAGATTTATTGGCTCAGATGAAATGTATCCTAGGCTGTTAAGGGAAGTGGAGACTCTAATCATCCTTTTCCAATCTTCTGTGAGCATGGTGCAGGATTTTGGAGGACTAGTCATTTTGCACCATTTGTTAAAAAGAGAGAAAGGGATAGACCGAGTAATTGCAGGGCAGTCATAAAATCATAGAATCCTACAGTGAAGAAGAAAGCCATTCAGCCCATTGAGCCTACACCAACAACAATCCCACCCAGGCCCTATCCCTGTAACCCCACATATTTACCCTGCAAATCCACCGGACATTTAGAGGCAATTTTTCATGACCGATCCACCTAACACACACATCTTTGGAGTGTGGGAGGAAACTGGAGCATCTGCAGGAACCCACGCTGACACAGGGAGAATATGCAGAAGGCCAGAATTGAACCTGGGTCCTTGGCACTGTGAGGCAACAGTGCCAAAATGCAGTCAGTCTAACCTAGGTATGGGGAAATTATTGGAAAAGAATTGAGGGATGGTATTAATTTTCATTTGAACATAAGAACATAAGAAATAGGAGCAGGAGTAGGCCACCTAGCCCTTTGAGCCTGCCCTGCCATTCAACAAGATCATGGCTGATCTGAAGTGGATCAGTTCCACTTTCCCACTTTCTCCCCATAACCCTTAATTCCCTTGTCTATCAGAAACCTATCTACCCATGACTTAAATATATTCAGCGAGGTAGCCTCCACCACTTCAATGGGCAGAGAATTCCAGAGATTCGCCAGAAGTTCCTCCTCAACTCCAATCTAAACTGCCCCCCTCCCCCCCACTTATCTTGAGGCTGTGCCCTCTAGTTCTGCTATCCTTTCTAAGTGGGAAGAATCTCTCTACCTCTACCCTATCCATCCCCTTCATTATCTTATATGTCTCTATAAGATCCCCCCTCAGCCTTCTAAACTCCAACGAGTACAGACTCAGTCTATTTGATTTGATTTGATTTGATTTATTATTGTCACATGCATTAATATACAGTGAAAAATATTGTTTCTTGCGCGCCATACAGACAAAGCATACCATTCATAGAGAAGGAAAAGAGAGAGTGAAGAATGTAGTGTTACAGTCATAGCTGGGGTGTAGAGAAAGTTCAAGTTAGTGCGAGGTAGGTCCATTCAAAAGTCTGATGGCAGCAGGGAAGAAGTTGTTCCTGAGTTGGTTGATACATGACCTCAGACTTTTGTATCTTTTTCCCAATGAAAAAAGGTGGAAGAGAGTATGTCCGAGGTGCATGGGGTCCTTAATTATGCTGGCTGCTTTTTTGAGACAGCAGGAAGTATAGACAGAGTCAATGGATGGGAGGCTGCTTTGTGTGATGGACTGCCTATCCCTGAAGATAACAGAACAAGTAAATAAGGTGGTTACAGAATAATGGCACTTGTGTAGCACAGATGTTATTTGCCACTTATAAGCCCAAGCCTGAATATTGCCCAGGTCTTGCTGCATGTGGGACACATTGTAGAATGTGAGAAGCTGCAAATGGTACAGAATACCGTGCACGAGGTAATATTCCACTTCTGGATGTATGTTGGAGGAAAGATCATTGATGAAACAGCTGAATATGGCAGTGTCTCAGAAACCATCTGGATGAAGCCCTGCAGCAACACCCTGGGGTTGAGATGATTGACCTCCAACAACCACAACCATCATCCTTTCTGCTATGAATGATTTCAAACCAGTGGAGAGTTTTTCCCAATTCCCTGGATTTCAGTTTTGCTAGGGCTGCTTTATGCTACACTTGTTCATCTGCTGCCTCAATGTCAAGAACAATGGCTCCCACCAAACCTCTTGAATTCAGCTATTTTGTCCATGCTTGGAACAAGACTGTATTGATGTCTGTGGAACCTAAACCGAACATTGGTAAGTGGGTTATTTCTGAGAAATTGCCACTTGAAATCATAGTATAAGTCTATATATATATATATATGCTAAGATTTATGGGGTTCATTTGTTTGCAATAGCCACCTCCCCAATCATTATTTCACATAAGGTTGTAGAGTCTTAACCATATGGCAAGAAAGAACACTTAAAATGATGAATCAGAAAGTTTATTAACCATTGAAAATGTAACAAGTCAGAGAGATAAAAAGCAAAGTATTAATTAACAACAATTAACAATAAATAATAAGAGGAGAAAGCTTAACTTTAACATTTGAACAGACTTCTCACCACCTTTCTCAGACCAAGCCATGAAATAACAGATGCAAAAAATCTCAAACAGTTTTCAGCACACCACTGTCTTGCCTTTCTCTAACTCTCTGCCTCTCGGCCCATCATTTCCTTCTCTGTGCCTCAATTCCCAAATGGCTACTCAGGATCCTTTTTTTAAAACCTTAAAATATTGAAAGCCCATTTTAGCTCATTTGTTATAAAAGTAACCAATTGCTCTTTAAATTGTCGGTAATGAAATAAGAATTAGCCCATTGGTTTTTAGCTAATTGCACATATTGTCTTAGCCTTCTTCTCAAACAATGGCTAGAATTTTACCAGCCTGACCACCACGGGAATCAGAGCAGTTGAGGGGCAGAGCGTGGAAAGATCCATTGACGTCGGGTGGGATTTTATGGTTTCGGGACGAGAAAGGCCATTAAATCCTGCCCAATATTCTCACCTTGAGGTAGGTTTGGACCTTGACTAATAATTGGTGAACATGGCTGTCTGTTGTCTGGAGTTGAGGTCTCTTAGACAAGAGCATATTTAGCCTTTTTCCCAGTCATGGTTAACATTCATGTGATCTTTTTACTCGGCGGGTTGAGAAACATATATTAACCTTTTCTTCTCACAGCTCTTTAAAAGTCTTGTATTAATATGCTTCTTATTGCAAAAGCTATAAACATTGTGCTTCAAATTAGATTTCCAGTCTTTCTAACGTATCTATAAGTGAGTTACTTATTCTTTAACCGTCTCGCAATTAAGGCTGTCTTCTTAACTAAGTCTGACTGGCTTCCAATAATAATGGCTTAGTTTTTATAAAGTGGCCTCCATCAGTTTCAGCAAAGAACATATTGGGCGGGATCTTACAGCCTCGCTTGAGCGAGACCGGAAAATTGTGCCTGAGGTCAACAGACATTTCTGTTGTTTGCCCCTCATTTGCTCTGATTCCTAGATGAGACCAAAGCTGTAATGAGGTCTGAGGAGCACTGCTGAACAGTTTGTTTCTGAGTAATTGCCACTTGATAGCGCTGTTAATGACACTTTTTGTCATTTTGCTGATGATTGAGGGTGGACTGATAGAGTGGTAATTGGCCGGATTGAATTTGTCCTGCTTTTTCTGGAAGGGACATACTTGGGCGATTTTTCACATCATCGGGTAGATGCCAATGTTATAGCTATAACCACGCATGTCTCAGTAAGCTCTACTAGATCAAACCCATTTATTTCTGTGCCACTAACTCATCTATCCTTCACAAATGCTTTGTGCTTTCAGGTATTGTGCCTTTAATTATAACTTTAGAACTATTTGTCCCCTATTGCAGGCTTAGCCGCTAATATCCAATTAGTGTTATTAAACTCTCTGTCCCTTCTGGACACAGTCTGTTAGAGATTTTAACCAAACTGTTTCTCTGCTATACATCATTGGCTTTGTTTTTCAGGCTCAACCCTCACCTGAACCCTCCCTTCCCCCAATTGGTTTCCAAAATAAGATTTTCCATTGACCCCTTTAGCTTTAGGAGAAGCAACAATTCATTTACAGTCTCCTGTAAATGTACTTTAGAACTGGTTTTGGTGTAGAAATAATGGTAAGGCTAACAACTACCACTAATCATAAAATCCCATCAGTGCAAAAGGAGCCCATCGAGCCTGCACTGATAACAATCCCACCCAAGCCCTATGCCCACAATCTCATGTATTTACCCAGCTCGTCTCCCTGGGCAAGTTAGCATGTTATACTGCTGTCTTGCTAAGAGACTTAACTCCCGAACAGTTGCACAATGGTTAGCACTGCTTCCTCACAGCGCCAGGCACTCAAGTTCAATTGCCAGCTTGGGTCACTGTCTGTGTGACATTTGCACATTCTCCCTGTGTCTGCGTGGGTTTCCTCCGGGTGCTCCAGTTTCCTCCTACAGTCTGAAAGACATGCCGGTTAGATGCATTGACCCGCATAGGTGCTGGAGTGTGGCGACGAGGGGAATTTCACAGTAACTTCATTGCAGTGTTAATATAAGTTTGTGACTAATAAATAAACTTTACTAAAATATGGAACAATGGACTTCAGCGATAAATACTCAGTAAACTGTCAAAAAAGATTAGGCCTTGTTCATTTCAGTGGAAGTAAACTTTTTGTGCTGTGATAAATCTCAATGACTTCCACAGAACCTCAATGACACTGAAAACTAACTTTTATTAGTGAAGAGTCTCATTCCTTTTTCCAACTTTATCTATTGTTGAAAGCATTTTTCAAAACACTTTTCTTTCTGTCTTTTTTATCTCTCCTTAATCTGCTGATTGCCATGCAGACACATGGATTTGGGCCGGTGTCTGTGGGAGTTTGCGCATTCTCCCCGTGCTTGCGTGGGTTTTCTCCGGGTGCTCCAGTTTCCTCCCACACCCCAAAGATGTGCTGTTAGGCTGATTGGCAGGAATAAATTGTCCCTAACTCAGTTTCCCTCAATCTGGATGGCCATAAAACATTAGACAGGGGTCGTGGGTGGAGAGGGGGACTGGTGGTGTTGAGATGGCGGTGCGGGCTCGTTGGGCCGAAGGGCCTGTTTCCCGGGCTGATTTTGTTCTTTTGTTTTTTTTTGTTCTTTTGTTGCTTTTTTGCCCCCTCTTTCTGATTTGACATTAAATTAGATATTAGTCTAACTTCTGCAGTGCAAATTAACAATTCTTTAATCTGATTTATTATAGGACACTTTGCCCTATTGACACATAATCCAGATCCCCTGTAGAGGGTGCTACACCCTCTGAAATCACAAAGTTCCAGTGTGAAATGCCATGGAAAGATTGTGGACAAGAACAAGGGCTGTTCATTTGCCACTGAGAGTGGAGTTTACCCATTAATTATCTCTTCTAAGTATAGAGAGGTGAAAACATGGTGAAGATAGAATATTACTTATTAGCTTTATTGGATTATCATGAAAAATGTTCTGAAGTATCAGTTTTAATGCAATGTTACAAATGATGAACAGGTGAAGTGTGAGCTCCAAAAACTTACCATTAGAATTTGAGTTTGAATACAGGACATTAAATGTTCTTTCTCGGCATTGAATTGGGACAGTCTTTACCCCGTTTTCGATGAGGTCAAAACCAGCAAAGAAAGCTAACTGCAATTTAGCATTAATTAGCACTCTTTGGGAGTGAGGTTATAAATACCATAAGACCATTAGACATAGGAGCAGAATTAGGCCTCTCGGCCCATCAAGTCTCCTCCGCCATTCAAACATGGCTAATATTTTTCTCATCCCTATTCTCCTGCCTTTTTCCATAACTCCTGATCCCCTTATTAATCAAGAACCATCTGTCTCTGTCTTAAAGAGACTGGCATCCACAGCGTTCTGCAGCAAAGAGTTCCACAAATTCATCAGTCCCTGGCTGAAGAAATTCCTCCTCATCTCTGTTGTAAAGGATCGTCTGTTTAGCCTGAAGTTGTGCCATCTGGTTCTAGTTCTTCCTACTAATGGAAACGTCCAGTCTGTCCAGGCCTCACAGTATCCTGTAAGTTTGAATAAGATCACCCCTCATCCTTCTAAACGCCAACGAGTACAGACCCAGAGTCCTTAACTGTTCCTCATACGACAAACTTTTCATTCCAGGGATCATTCTTGTGAACCTCCTCTGGATCCTTTCCAAGGCCAATACATTTTTCCTTACTGGGCCCAAAACTGCTCATAATGCTTCAAATGGGGTCTGACCAGATCCTTATACAGCCTGAGGAGTCCATGTTTGCTTTTGTATTCTAGCCCTCTCAACATGAATGCTAACATTGTATTTGCCTTCCTAACTTCTGACTAAGCCTGCAGGTTAACCTTAAGAGAATCTTGATCGATGACTTCCAAGTCCCTTTGTGTTTTTGATTTCCTAAGCATTTCCCCATTTAAAGAACAGTCTATGCCTCCATTCCTCCTTCCAAAGTGCATAACCTCACACTTTTCCACATTGTATTCCATCTGCCACATCTTTGCCCACTCTCCTAACCTGTCCAATACAGCTTGTGTGAGAAACAGGAACAATCTCATTGGTCTTTATCAACTTACTACCACTCCTGATGTGTAAAATTAATACTCCAATGCCAAGAAAACTGGGTTCTTACTTTTTAGCTCCAGTCAGTCTGCTTATGAAATAGAGCTTACGTTCCAAATGAGAACACTGCTTTGAGCAATCAAGTATATCATAGAATCCCTACAGTGCAGAAAGAAGCCAGTCAGTGCATTGATTCTGCACCAACAACAATCCCACCCAAGCCTGTCCCCGTAACCCTACATCTTTATGCTGCTAATCCCTTTGACACTAAGGGACAATTTAGCATAAATGGAGAAAGAATGGCTGCAACAATGATTTAAGAATAATAATGACAGTAATGGCTTTAACATGGCTATTCTGGCTGAGAGTTAAGCATGCTGGGATTTTTGGTCAACTTATAATTAAAATCATCTGCAGATCATAAAGTTACTCTGAATCAGGGTTCTGGCCTGGGACCTATGATCTGAAGCTCCCTATGTTGATTAAGTAGGTGTTGTTTACCTTCAAACAGACATAGTAGCATTGAATTTTATTGCCCTTATGTGTGGACATGTCTTGTGAAGTATTAATATAATGGTGTCCTTTAAAAGTAATTTCATTGAATTTTCAAGCAATGTGATCTGTTTTTGGCTACAAATTTGGCTGTATGACAGAGAATTTTCTGGAAGCAAGTGGAGAATTTGTGGATAAAAGACACTGCAGTCCTTTGTTTGCCAACAATAACTCTATAGAGATTAACCATCGCAAGACATATGCCCTAAAGGATTCTTCAGAGAGAAGATAGATTCTATACTGGGAATATTTCTTGGCCAAGGTTTTTCTAAACTCAGTAGTATATGCTTCCAGTTAAATAATTACAGTGCTGTTAAAGTGAATGTGCAGTTAAGAGTTAGAGTTCAATAAAAGAGTTGATGAGTTGCAACAATTTAAGTTTGAGTTGGTACCTGAGTGTAAAATAAAGAAAGAAATTGCTGAGTATATTAAAGAGTTGACTACGGTTCTTGTTTGTCTCCTTAAACTGGAATGCTTGGAAGGTGTTTAAGTTAAAAGCTGAATAACATTAGCATGTCTAATCAACCTAACCCGCACATCTTTGTACTATGGGAAGAAACCAGGGCACCTGGAGGAAACCCATGCAGACTCGGGAAGAACATGAAAACTCCACACAGACAATGATCCAAGGCTGGAATTCAAACCCAGGTCCCTGGTGCTGAGAGGCAGCAATATTAACTACTGTACCACCACGCCACCCAACATTATTTGAGTAAAGTTCTGACGAAGTTTTGAAAAAAGAACTCTGTTTCTCTCCATAGATAATGCTGATTGTTAAATATTTCCAGCATTATCTGTTTTAACTTTAGGTTTCCAGCAGCCGGAGCATTTTGCTTTGGTAATCAACTTTAAGTTTTGTTTCCTCTTTTGAATTGTGTCAGATATCTGATTCATATGCCCAAACACAACACAAGCTGTTTCCATGACGGTGAGGGCTGATATTGGGACACTCTAAGTTCTGCTTATGTTATTACATTTTGAGGCCAAAGAACCCTAACTCCAGCTGGACAGACTTTCCCATTCAGTGCAATCTGACATAGAATCTGCTCATTACTCTCATCCCAGTCAAGACTAAATCATAGAGTCATAGAACTCTACAGTGCAGAAAGAGGCCCTTTGGCCGATCGAGTCTGCACTGACCACAATCCCACCCAGGCCCTACCCCATATCCCTAAATATTTTACCCGTTAATCCCTCTAACCTAAGCATCTCAGGACACTAAGGGGCAATTTTAGCATGGCCAATCAACCTAACCCACACATCTTTGGACTGTGGGAGGAAACCGGAGCACCCGGAGGAAACCCACACAGACACGAGGAGAATGTGCAAACTCCACACAGACAGTGACCCGAGCCGGGAATTTAACCCAGGTTCCTGGAGCTGTGAAGCAGCAGTGCTAACCACTGTGCTACTGTACTGTACTTTCTTCTTCACTGCAGTTCAGGTAGATGGTTCTCTCTCCACCTTCTCAAGGGCAATAGAGATGGACAATAGCTGCTCACATTGTATGAAAGAATTTAAAACATATCAGTCCCTTGATCTGCCTCTATTTTTCAATGAGAATACGATATCTTCATATCTCTTATATCTATATCTATATATCTTACTGGTTTTCTATCACTTTATTCCCTTACCCAACGTAAATCCATTTATGTCAGCCTTGAAAACACCAATTCTCCCAGCGTCATAGCCTGCTGGGGGAGAGTATTGCAGATATATACCAATAATTATATGAACAATTAGAATTAGACCATTTAAGTAGGACATCTGGAGGGAACATAACTACATGGAATTTAAGTTGTAAGTTGATTTATTAGCGTTATAAGTAGGCTTGCATTAACCTGCAATGCAGTTACTATGAAATTCTCCTAGTTTACATGACTGAAATGTGCCTTTTGTCTATGCTAGTTTTCACTGATGAATGTTAGAAGATATGAAGTAAGAGGAGAAGGGCATTCAGTCCATCAAAACTGCTCCACCATTAAGTTGTTGGCTGCTCATTCTGCTCAGCTATCTTGGGTTTATACACAGAGTGAAACCTCTGCATGGGACGTGGAAGATTAAGATGAGAATTGGTGAACTGAACTGAAAGGCAGCAGTCAAATGGGTGTCACGATGGCACAGTGGTTGGCACTGTTGCCTCACAGCTCCAAGGAACAGGTTCAATTCCAGCCTCGAGTCACTGTCTGTGTAGAATTTGTACATCCTTCCCATATCTGCATGTGTTTCCTCTGGGTGCTCTGGTTTCCTCCCGCAATCCAAAGGCATGCAGGTTAGGTTGATTGGCCATGTTAAATTGTCCCTTGCTGTCATGGAGCCTGGCGGGATGAATGTGTGGAGTTGCAGGGATGGAGCTTGGGTGGGATTGTTGACAGTGCAGGCTCGATGGTCTGAATGGCCTTCTTCTGCATTAAAGGGATTAATAAAAAATCTCTGCCATGGCAAGAATCTGGCAAGCAACACCTTCCTGGAAATAAAAGTCAGGGAAGAGTCTTTCACAATTAAAATTGTCCATACCTCTTTTCCATATACAATCAGGTCCAGAACACAATACTATTTATAATATAGCACAACATGGACTGTGTAAAGATCCCACATATTTACACTACTAATGCCCCTGACCTCCCTCTAATACTAAGGAGCAATTTAGCATGGCCAATCAACCTAACCCACACATCTTTGGACTGTGGGAGGAAATCAGAGCACCCAGAGGGAACACACCCAGACATGTGCAGGACATGCAGACTCTGCACAGGCAGTCACCCAAGCCGGGAATCGAACCCAGGTCCCGGGTGCTATGAAGCAGCAGTGCTAACTTCTATGCCTCCGTGCTTCCCTCCTTCTGCATGTTCCAGTTTCCTCCCACAGTCTGAAAGATCATAGAATCCCTACAGAGCAGAAAAAGGCCATTTGGCCCATTAAGTCTGCATCAACTCACTGAAAGAGCATCCCACCCAGGTCCAACCCTTTGCTTTATCTCCGTAATCCCATACATAGCCAATCCACCTAACCCGCACATCTTTGACTGTGGAAGTCGGAGCATCCAGAGGAAATCCACGCAGACACATGACTCCACACAGTCAGTCACTCAAGGCCAGAACTGAACCTGGGTCTCTGGTGCTGTGAGGCAACAGTGCTAACCACTGTGCCACCATGCTGTCCTTTCAGCCCATTTAGCCCTCCTATCCATAGTGTTCCCTTCAGCCATCCAGCACATCAATCCACTGCATTCCCTTTGGCCCATCTAGCCCTCCTATCCATGCTAATTATTTGATGAATTGCTTATAACTGTGAATTCCATTTATTCACAAGATCCTGTCTGGTTCCTTCTTGAAACCCATTAAAGTTTCATGTTTCACTGCTTGTGTCTGTAATCTCTTCCTTACTTACCACCCTTTTAGTTAAAACATTTGCTCCTCCATTTTCGAAACTATTTCAATGTCCTTAATTTGTACATGTCACCCCCTGTCTAGCAAAAGAGGCTATTCAGATTCAATTCTTCCCAATTTTTCATAATTATAACCGCTTTTAAGAATTGCTGGTTAGGTGCATTGGCCATGCTAAATTCTCCCTCAGTGTACCCGAACAGGTGCCGGAGTGTGGTGACTAGAGGATTTTCACAGTAACTGCATCACAGTGTTAATGTGAGCCTACCTGTGACACTAATAAATAAACTTTAACAATGGCTGGAATGTTACAGGCACGCCCATCCCAATTCTGGGAGCGGGCGAGGCTCAGTGAATGGCATTCTCCATTGGCCTGGGGTTGCACCATACGAACCTCAGACAGACGTGCCAGAAAAATTCCACCCAATGACTTTGTGAAATCCATCACAAAGAGTTTTTGAAAGCTAACACAGACAATTTAGCTGCGAACCCTCTGTGTGTGAAAAGGTGCTTACATCTACCATAACCAATGTGTTGAATTAGAGCTTCACTGTTGAGGAAAACAGTTTCTAAGATTTTAATTTAGTCTGCCTGGTTATAAAATTGATCTACCCCTCCGAACTCTGCTCTGACTAATCAAATTCACCAGTCCAGTAAGAAGGAAGTCGACAATAAGTTTCACTTTCTTATTTGTCTTGGGTGGAAGATTTCAACAAAGAACTGGATTCACCCATTGAAACCCAGCGCTATTTCAGACAGCCTTTTGCTGACATTATCCCAGGATCAGGTAAGGGAAACTCACTCCTCCAGTTAAAAATTGCTTAGTTTCACTGCAATCTGACAGTGAATGCAGTCTCAAGAGTAATTGCTGGAAATCCGAAATAAAAACAGAAAATACTGGGGGGGTTTGGGGGGAGAATTCAGCAGGTCTGGCAGCTTCTGTGGAGAGAGCAATAGTGTCCAATCCGTGTAACTGCTTCAGAACTGTCCATGGCGAGTTGACCGAAACTCTGTAAATGTCAGTCAGTTACTTACAGTTTCGTTGCAACCTGATTTGCTGTGAATCTTCCATGTGTGTAGATCATGTACCATGCTTAATGTGCCCAAATAATTCTCTAATATTATTTTCTTAAAAAAACACTTTCAGATCCACGTGTAATCGCTATGATTTTACATTTAAGGTTTCCCCTCTATTCCAGAACTGGTTTAACCACTTGAAGGAAAAAGCGAACTAGAAATAAGTTTCGTTTTCTCCATTTTGAAGGTCGGTTTCTCGCGCCTAACTCAATACCAATGCTGTTAACCAAAAAGATATTTGGAGTTGAACTTTATCCCACTTTATTGATGTAAAGTGATGGGGGGTGGGATTTTTATGTATTTCTGGTGGTGCTCAATATTAACTGGATTTGTATTCAGAGCGCAATAGAATTGGGTGTTTCCTTTTAGTAAAAAAAATCTGCAGCTTAGCATTGGATTCATCTCGAGCAGCGAGTGAATGAAGTCAGCGTTCTATAAATTGACCCATTAGTAAAGCTGGATAAGTTAAATTTTAATATTGAGATGCAGAAACCATTATATATTCGAGTTTTGATTCTACTTTGCCATTGGGTGAAACCTGTAATCTCCACATACCAGATAGAAGGTATTACAGGAAGATTGCTCTACATCCGGAGTTAGATTATTAGCCAGTGTTATGGATTGAGCCAATGAATTATGTATCTATTTTTTGGTTTTAGGCTGGAATTTTTGGATCATGCTTATTTAAATGTGCAAATTAGGCAGTCCAAAAACACCAATTAATATTTCAGTTTTAGATTAAATAGCAAAAGACGATAATTTTCTGCAAATTTAATACCATATATGCTATTAAATTCATCGAAAAAGTACGTGCAGTGAGGAGTCTCACAATGCCAGATTAAAGTCCAACAGGTTTATTTGGAATCACAAGCTTTTGGAGCACTGCCCCTTCATCTGGTGATTGAAGGAGCATCACTTAACACTGCAATGAAGTTACTGTGAAATTCCCCTGAAATGATCAGATAATTATCTGATTTCCCCATCTAAACTCAGCATAGGTAGGGTAAGGGCTGCTACTGGGACACTGCAGAAGTTCTGTTAACATTACACTCTGAGGAAAGAAAACACCAAGTCCAGCAGGACAGACCCTCTCCTCCAATACAACCTGGCATAGAACTTGCTCATCAGTCTCTCCTCAGAGGAGACTAAACTTATTGCAAGTTTTCTTTCAAAAATATTTCACAGGATGTGGGTGTCACTGGCTAAGCCAGCATTTGTTGTCCATTTCTAATTGCTGGTGAGAAGGTGGTGATGAGCCATCTTCTTGCAGTCCATGTGATGTGGGTACACCCATGGTGCTGACTGAATGCATTAATATTAATCGCTATCGGCTCATCTCACTGACGTGTTAAGTCAATGGTAATAAATTGGCTCAGGTTCTGTATCCACATAATGTGACTTTGCAGTCTACGGATCAACCTTGTGCCTCTTCTCCCTGCATGATTTTGAGTGCTCCCCTGCATGTGAACTCCCTTCTCCAAATCCACAACTGCAGTAGTAACCCTTCATGATGGACATCTCCACAATAAAAACATCATATGAAAGATGTAGGCCATTCGGTCTCTCGATGCTGCTTATCACTCGATAAAAGCATGGTGGGCAGAATTTCCCAGCCTCACTCTCCCCGGAACTGGAAAATCCCACCTGTGATCAACAGACCTTTCCATGGTCCATTCCTTGCCTGTTCCAATTCCTGTGGCGGATGGGATGGTAAAATTCTGACCAATGTCCCTGCACCTCAACTACATTTACCCATTTACACATAATCCCCGTACACAATATAAATCCATCACTGCCAGTTTCAAAACCATCAATTCTTCCAGCACTACAGCATGTTTGCAGATATACATCAATATTTGTGTGAAAAATTAGAGTTAGGCCATTTGGAAAGGAAATCAAGAAGTGCATCTACTTACAAATTACATGATAGAAGGTGCTATTTGTCCTACATGGTCAATTTGGATTCCCACACTCCTTAAGGATGTTAGGAGTTAAGAAACAAGAGAAAGCATAGGATTTTCAGTCCTTCAGTCCTGCTCTACATTCAGTGATATCATGGCTGTTTTTCCTTCTCAGCTACACTTTCTCACAACTTTCCTCGTGTCCTTTTGATTCCTTTAGTATCCATAAATGTATCTCTAATAGTCTTGAATCTGCCCATCAAATCAGCACCTCTGTGGTAGAGGATTCCAAAGATGCAGGATCCTCTGAATGAAGAAATTCCTTTTTCAGTCTTGATTTGATTTGATTTATTATTGTTACCTGTATACAATGAAAAGTATTATTTCTTCCTCGCTAGAGGCAAAGCATACCATTCTAGAGAAGAAAACAAAGAGTGCAGAATGTAGTGTTACAGTCATAGCTAGGGTGCAGAGAAAAATCAACTCAATGCAAGGTAAGTCCATTCAAACGTCTGACAGCAGCAGGGAAGAAGCTGTTCTTGAGTCGGTTGGTAAATGACCTCAGACTTTTGTATCTTTTTCCTGATGGAAGGAGGTGGAAAAGAGAATGTCTGGGGTGCACGGGGTCCTTAATTATGAGGGCTGCTTTGCCGAGGCAGTGGGAATTTTCGACAGAATCAGTGGATGGGAGACTGGTTTGCATGATGGATTGGGCTACATTCACGACCAGCTGACCCCTTATCGCCTTATGATAGCACCGAGTCCTAGACTGTCTAGACAAAGGAAGATTTTAGCACAATCTGCCGTGTTAAGCCCCCTCTATGTGTCAATTAAAGCTTTTTTTTCTAAGTTCAAAGCAACATTGGCCAAACGGACACATTTTTCCCATCTGGGACACCCCTTTTCCCAAGAACCCGAGTCAAGTGAATCTTTGCTGCCTTTTCTCCAAGGTAAAGTAAGTAAGCCAAAACAGTACACATTGCCGCAGATGTGATGCATTGAGTTCTTTTACAATTGTGATGGGACTTTCTGGGATTTGTGTACAAGGTTACATTGGCTCCTTTGAATACCAATATTTCCCAGTCTCCTAGAAAATTCAAAACTTCTGAAGAAAGGATCTTTGACCTGAAACTTTTCTTCTCTCTCCGCAGATGCTGCCAGATCTGCAGTATTTCCAGCACTTTTTATTCCATGCATTTAATGATCTGTACACTTGGACACAAGAACAACAACTTGCACTCATATGGTGCCTTAAATATAGTAAAATGTCCCAAGGTGCTCAATCAAAATTTGACACTAAACCATATAAGAAGATATTAGGGCAGGTAATCAAAAACTTGTTCAAAAAAGGAAATTTAAAGAGCTCATCAAGGAGGAAAGGGAAGCAGAAAGTGAGAGAAGTTTATAGCGGCAGGGCCTAAATCTAAGCAGCAAAAGGTGCATCAGTGAAACAGTGCAAATCAGAAAAGCTAGAATTTGAGGTGTGCAGAGATCATGGAGTGTCATAGGGCCCCCAGGAGGCTATAGCGATAAAGAGGAGAAGGCCATGAAAGAATAATAAAAATGAATTACAATTTAAAAACCAAAGAATTGCTCCTGAGGTGTCAATGTTAGTATGTGACAACAGGGACATGAGTGACTGGGATTTGGACTTCCACACTTCTTAGCTGCCTTACAGATTCTAATTTGTAACTAATTAGAGAGAAGCTTTATTCATCTTTCTTAAGTCAAAGGTGGATGAATTCA
Source organism: Carcharhinus amblyrhynchos (assembly GCF_965287045.1). Classification (NCBI taxonomy): domain Eukaryota; kingdom Metazoa; phylum Chordata; class Chondrichthyes; order Carcharhiniformes; family Carcharhinidae; genus Carcharhinus; species Carcharhinus amblyrhynchos. Next base: position 18,530,760 of record NC_137344.1, on the reverse strand, counting down.
CACTTGTCCACATTTAATTCCATCGGCCACACTTCCCCGTTCACTTCATCTCTCTTCCCCTTTATAACTTCCTCCTCACAAATACATTATTTACAGTTGCTCCTTATTTACCATATAACCCCTACAGTGCAGAAGGAGGCCATTCAGCCCAATGAGTCTGCGCCGACTCTCTAACAAAATGTCTTGCCCAGGCTTACCACCCCATTCTATCCCTACACATTTTCCATGACTAAATTTAGTATCATCTGTAAACCTGAACAAATATCGTTCTATATCTTCAACAAAGTCATTGGTAAATATTGTTAAAGACTAAGGCCCCAGATCAGATTCCTGAAAAATAGACTCTTGCCAATCCGAGTATCCACCCTTTACCCTACTGTCTTTCTCTTATCTTTCAACCAATTACTGATTTCTCTCTCCCAGCTTTATTCAACCATAGAGTAGTATTAACAATTTTCCAATCTAACTCCACAATTGCCAAACCAAGGGAACGTTGAAAGATTATAATCAACGCTATTTAATTTTCTTAGCTTTTTTCATTTAATACAGAGATGCAGAAACCATCTAGCCCTGAAGATATATCAATCCAAAGCCCTTTTACTTATTCCTATATCCTTTTCTTAAACTAATACTGTGTATTAAACATCACAACAACTTCCTAGTTAATGTGCATTAATGCACATGATCAAATGCTTGGCTTTATGTGGTATTTGAGTGTTTCTTAAGTGAAAATATTCCCTAGTAGTGAAATTAAGAGAATTCTTCTGAAAGGTTTAAGTGACTCGTTTTATCAGTTACTCCTTATACTTCAAGGAAGCTTACTGATCTGTGGAATTGGGCAGGTCCTTTTCTTCAAAAGTTCTATGCAGAAGACCCATCTTAAAAGAGTATCACTGCCTTTATACAATGGTGAAATGTTGTCTATAAAATTGATGGTGATGATCTCAAAGCAGTAAACTCGATGAAGTGGCCAGCTATTTGTTGAAAACAAACATCATCTGTTATTCATGACTGTAATTTTTTCCCATCCACCTTCTTTCATTTCCTTCTTCGGAACAGCGAGGGAGGAGAGGAGTCCTCATTGGGAAATCCATTTCTCTAATTGAAAAAAAGGTTTCCTCCGGGTGCTCTGGTTTCCTCCAACAGTCCAAAGATGTGCGGGTTAGGTGGATTGGCCATTCTAAATTTCCCCTTAGTGTCAGGGGTATGGGGAGGGGGTGTTAGCGAGGGTGAGTGCATGGGGTTATGGGGATAGGGCCAAGGTGGAATTGTGGTCAATGCAGACTCGATAGGCTGAATGGCCTCCTTCTGCATTGTAGGATTCTATGATTCTATGAACTGGCAGGAGAAGTCTTCAGGAAAACTCTAGATCTGTAAACAGCAAGAAGCAATGTGCAGAGCTTCCAATATCAACAACACAGTAGGCTTCACAGGGATAATGTTGTGCTGCTCATGTTCTTTCTAGACGTACAAAGAGAGTGTTTTCAGAGGTCAGGTTTAGACCCCCACCTTTTTCTCAATACCACAAACTGCCAGCTCAAAGTGGAGAGGATCTCCAAGAAGATCACGCATATAGACACAGATGTGTTTATGAACTAACCTCCACTCACCTGATGAAGGAGCAGCATTCCAAAAGCTCATGATTCCAAATAAACCTGTTGGACTTTAACTTGATGTTGTGAGACATCCTACTGTGCCCACCCGAGTCCAATGCTGGCATCGCCACCTCAGGTTTAGAATGGTAATTATGATGAATTGAAATGAGGCCCAAGCAAGATGCACCTACCCTCATACGTATGGTGGGTTAGGTTCTGACTGGGTCATGGTCCAGACTAGCAGGTTTTAAGGAGAATTGATGGTTTGGGATGTATTTCAAGGGTCGACTGTATCATCCCATCTGTTGTATCTTCACTCTCTACCTTACTAAAGGTAGACAAACAAAAGATGGAAAATATAACCCAATTTAATAAAATATAACCCAATCCTACAAAATTAGAATATTCTATTTTTATCTGCTAAATCATCTGTTTAAATTTACTCCTAGAGTTTGAGGAAGAATGGTTAACTTTGTAGAAGCCAACACAAGACAGGTCCAGATCTTTGCCAAGAGTGAAACTCAGTTTTTCTACAAGTTTCTGCATTTCATTGCAACTTCTGTGCGAGAGAGAAGGCTTAATGGGGATAGAGGAAGAGCCTATATCAAAGAGGTAATGTTTTAAACTAGTTCATTAAAGATACAGAAAATTTGACGGTGAATGTTTCAGTTTTACTTCAAAAAGACATTGGGCAAAATCTGCCCAAAGAAAAACCCAAGTGCTATAACAGCGAGAATAGTGGATTGAGGCACACTCCACGTCACAATCTTCTGACAGTGCGATGAAAGAGCCTAGACATGAAATTATGTGGTTATGGGGGCTCCAGATTCCTGACTCACCCCAAGTGGCCACAGCTGTGCGCTGTTAAGCAAGGAGAGCTTCATTTAAACGCTGCCACTGCACCCGCAGTCAGTCACGCACAGGAGGATGGCAGCCCAGAGGGCAGCTACACGGTTTGCAGAGGGAGACCTCGGATGGCTGCAGAATGCTATAGAGGAGAGGTGGGCCATCTTGTTCCCCTGAGTCTCTGCACCACCGCACACTGCCCTCAAAGTGGTTGTGGGGGAGATGAGACGGTCGCACACCTCCTTGTGGAATGCGCCTTTGCAAAGGAGGTCTAGAGAGGGATGCAGTGGTACTTGTCGAGGTTCATCCTGAGCAGTTCTGTGAAACATCCTGAGATTGAGGCTGACAATTCTTTGGTATGCTTTTGTGAAGGTTCAAGCATGGTTTGGAGATTCTCTTCTGAGAGAACAGAGGTAGCGATATTATCCGCATACTGAAGTTCCAAGAACGATGGCAGCGTAATTTTCTTCTTGAACTTCAACTGGTAAAGTTTTCCGTCCATCCTGGCTGAAAAGTTATATTTAATCTTTTTTTAATTTTGCAGATGTTGCATGTAATATTATTTTACGGACAAATTAATCTTCCAATTATTAAACCAGAAGAAATTTTGACAGAAAATTTTCAGACATTTCTTCAGAAGTATCCGGACGTCTTTCAGGAATGCAAAACCCACCTCCCCACACGTCCGCCATACACAGTGCTACTCGATGCGGTAAGTTCAGTCAGCTCATCCTGAGAAGTACAATGGGTTAGGGAACAGATATTGGCCATTTAGTCAATTAAATCTGAGCCACTTAATCTTGTCCCTGCTCACTCCACAGATCCTTTGCTATTGCTCTGCAAAGAATACAGCAGGTCAGACTTTGCCCTGTGAACAACAGATCACAGTCTCAGAATACGGGGTAGGCCTTTTAGGACTGAGATTAGGAGAAATTTCTTCACTAGAGGGTGGTGAACCCATGGAATTCTCTACCACTGAAGGCTATGGAGACCCAATCACTGCATATTCCTACACAGGAAATAGATAGATTTCTGGACTCTAAAGGTGTCAGGGAAGAGCACTGGAGTATGGTGTTGAGATAGAGCATCAGCCATGATCACATTGAATGGTTGGAGCAGGCTCAAGGGGCCAAATGGCCGACTCCTGCTCCTATTTTTGACATTTCTGAGTAAGTAATGATCATCTGCAACTTACCAGCAAAGTGTAGGAGGTCCAACAATACCCCTTTTTCCCCCTGAAAATATTCCTTTATTTACTGCTGATCATGTAGGGAAGCAATGGAAACCTTCAATGACAGATTTTTCATTGCCAGAATGTTCTCACCCACATTAAGGGATGTCTTATGAAAAACAAATTGAATTCCATAAGGCACACCGAGTGACTTCACTCAGGATTTTCTTAATGGGAAAGTGGCCCACAACCAAACACAAAGAGGTGTTTGAAACCAAAACAGAAAATGCTGGAAAATCTCAGCAGGTCTGGCAGCCTCTGTAAGGAGAGAGCGTTTTCTCTTTTGGTTTCAGATTCCAGCATCTGCAGTAATTACAAAGAGGTATTTGCTTCAATTCCCGCATAAGTCATGGGCAAGATTCCTTGGAACCTCCTATTCCCCTGAGAAAGTTAGATGGCAAGGAATGACAGGGCATAGAGTAACAGAGCAGGCATCCAGGGAAACAAGGTGGTCTAAAATAATAGGAAAATAGGCAGATTTGTTTGCAATGAGATACTTTTGACACAGAAGGACTGTCCGTGGAATGGTCTGGAGCAAGTTGGGAGAATGCCTTAAGTTTCAAAAACAGGAGTAGGTGTTAGTTATGGAGAAGAATGACATACCAGCGAGTGATTGAATTGTGTTTGCTGCTGAGAGGGGCTCATGGTGGCTGGACTCAATTTTCAAAAGTAGTCAGTGTCAGAGTTTCAGTTTATCAGCAAAAGATTGACGGATAATTCCTATTTTAACTTGCTCTCCTTCATGCTTTCTTATTTCACTTGCAGTGTGGAATTTGTCTTCTGTGATTGCCTACCCAGCAACTGATGTCTATGAAAAGTGATTTATTGAAATGTCTTAGATTGAAAGGTATTGTTTCTTTCTTATTTCAGGCTGTTTCTTTCTTTTGATTGTACCTTTTGTTTTGTAGATTGTTGAGATCAAGGGAACAAGAAATGCCGAGGATGTTTTAAGGTGCCTGTTAGATCTGACTGATAAAATGGATGTTACGAATGATGAGGGCAAGCAATGCGGAAATGTTTTGGTATCAACGGTCATCAGTTGCTGCAATTTCAATGATGTTACTACCAATTATTTTGGTGCTTCTGTGTCATGCATGGGATGGAAACAGAGAAAAGCTATGATCAATATATTGTGTTGTAAGACTTGGCACAAAGACATTAGTTGGGCAGTATGTGTTGGCAACACATACAATGAAAAAGCTTTCACATTTCCTGCTGGTGTATGCTCCATGGCTTTTAATATATACAGTTCAGCAAAAGCCACTGAACAAAAACAGCGAATTGAACGTGCTAAGGCTAGACTTCAGCGCTTCCAGATGATCAGATCTCGCAATATTGCTAACATTCTTGAGCCATTTGGAACATTAGTTCCAAGGGAACCTTGTAAGTACTGCTTCATAATGTTTCCTGATATTTGTTTTGATCCATCTTCACATAGTCATAATGCTGGAAAATGGGAATATGGAAACTGTGCTGAGTGTGAATCTCTAAGCCAGCTTCTGTACTCTGATGAGAATATTGTCCAAAGACTAAAGCGGGAGACATTTACAAAGACCCCTGAAGTGCTGCTTAATGAGAAATATAATCAACTTAAAGAGTATCTCGAAAAATTAAACTTTAACTTTGGAAATAGAATATTATATTACAATAATCAGGCTTAAAACAATCTAACACTGAAGGCACATTCTATCACTCTGTCATTTACTTGGTCAACAAATAATTCAACTGCCTATATGCAGCTGTGGAATCTTACGCTTTGTACTATGTATAATTTAACACAGAAAATCCTGATGGGCACATTCCCAATTCTCCAATTTGTGCTTTCTGCGTATAGTTGTTCATAAGAACATAAGAAATAGGAGCAGGAGTAGGCCATCTAGTCCTTCAACAAAATCATGGCTGATCTGAAGTGGATCAGTTCCACTTTCCCGCTTTCTCCCCATAACCCTTAATTCTCCTGTCTATCGAAACCTATCTACCCGTGACTTAAATATATTTGGCGAGGTAGCCACCACCACTTCAACGGGCAGAGAATTCCAGAGATTCACCACCCTTTGAATGAAGAAGTTCCTCCTGAACTCTGATCTAAACTGCACCCCCCCTTATCTTGAGGCTGTGCCGTCTAGTCCTGCTGTCCTTTCTAAGCAGGAAGAATCTCTCTACCTCTACCCTATCCATCCCCTTCATTATGTTATATGTTTCTATAAGATCCCCCCTCATCCTTCTAAACTCCAACGATTACAGACCCAGTCTATTTAGTCTCTCTTCATAGGCCAACCCCCTCATCTCCGGTATCAGCCTAGTGAACCTCGTCTGCACTCCCTGAAGGTCAAAATATCCTTGCGCAAGTGCGGCGACCGAAACTGCACACAGTACTCCAGCTGCGGCCTCACCAGTGCCCTGTACAGTTGCAGCAAGACCTCCCTGCTTTTATATTCTATCCCCCTCGCTATAAAGGCCAGCATACCATTCACATCAGGAAAATCTATCTCTGTGCAATACATCAAACGTAGTCGGCAAAATCTTACCAAAAAAATGGCCAAGTGTTGGTTCCAATGAGAAACATGGTGGGCGGGATTTTACATCCTCACTCGAGCGAGATTGGAAATTCCCGTCTGAGGAGATTTCTGTTTTTATACCCTCGCCAGTGCTAATTCCATGGCGGGCGAGGTGGTAGAGCTCCGGCTGGTGTGCTTCTCTCCCGAAGATGCCCTGATCAGATCGAAAACTAATGGCCCATCCAACCCACAGCAGCAGTCTAAGGGGCTTCCCTCCATCACCACTACCAACGCCACCACACTTCCCCTCGCCACCTGTCCCGCTGTTGTCAGAGTCGGCATTTGTCCCCAGCGACCTTCCCCCAACTCCACACCCACACAGTCAATACTGGAATGACCCCGAACATTGGACCTCTTCCCCTCAACCCCACCCATACAGTCATCCCCACCCACACCGCTAGTGCCAGCATTCCCAGCTCTCACATCTTTTCCCCAACTCTCAGCCTCCTCCTAACCCACCACCACAAATAAATTAATCCCCCTCTGCTATGAGGCTTCCACTGGGGTCTGGGCATGGTGTCTTCTTGCAGTGCCAACTGGGCCAATAGCCTTATCCTGTTTTCTCCCCATAAGCTTTGATCCTATTCACCCCAAAACACCTTTTCCCAAATGTAGGGGAGTCTAAAACTAGAGAGCATAGGCTTAAAGTGAGAAAGGAGAGATACAAAAGGATCCAGAGGAGCAATACTTTCGCACAGAGGGTGGCGAGTGTCTGGAACAAGCTGCCAGAGATAGTAGCAGAGGCAGATACAATTATGTCTTTGAAAAAGAATTTAGACAGTTACATGGGCAAATTGGTTATAGAGGGATAAGGGCCCAACACAGGCAATTGGGACTATCTTAATGGTTAAAAACTGGATAGCATGGACAAGTTGGGCTAAAGGGCCTGTTTCTGTGCTGTAAAACCTCTATGACTCTATGATTGGATCCCTAATCTAATTTGTTCTTTTAGTTTATCCCATGCACTAGCGTAGTTTGGAAACAAAAGCAAATGATGTTGATATTTATAAGCATGGGCTATTTTTAAAACTGCAGACAAATTACGAGTACTTGTAAATAAATGCCTCGCCTGGGACTGTCACAATGTATAATGAACTCAGAATCTCTTTTATCTTTTTTCAATAAAACCTATTCAGTCTCAATGTGCCATCTTTAAATATAACATAAAAATTAAAATGAGATAGCTTTACAGGAAACTTAATGTATTTCTATTCCCAGTTGTGTAGAACTTTATATTTACCTACTAAATTTTATAGAATGAGATACTTACAGTTTTATATTCCAAATGAACATTTTTTTTGCATTCTGCGAGGCATTTGACGTAATTTATCAAAAGATTCTCAGTTTGCAGGAGCATTTGCTGGGCCAAGTGAGTTTGCCAATATAGGATTTCTGATTGTATTGGATTGGAATACAAGAAAATGACTATTTAGGTCATTAGAACCATGAATTGTTTGCAGATGCTTGCTATACTGAATGATGTTAGGAAAAGAATAGAGATTGGATACAACATAAGCTTCCTGAATTCAATACGCTGTTACTTCACCAACCTCAATGTAAATAAAAGTTGTGCAAAGGAAATCCCAATTGTCAATGTTTTTATTTGAACAGAAAGAATGGAGAAAGATTTGCATTCATATAAAGCACTTTTCATGACCTCAGAACCCACGAAAGTGACAGAGAATCTGGTAAACTGATGGAATGACAATACCCCATTGCTCCTGGTATGGTGGCACAGTGCTGTGTAGACTGCTGTCTTGCAGCATCAGAAACCTGGGTTCGATTCCCAGCATGGGTCACTGTCTTTGTGGAGCTTGCACATTCTCCTCATGTCTGTGTGGGTTTCCTGTGGGTGCTCCAGTTTCCTGTCACAGTCCAAAGATGTGCGGATTAGGTGGATTGGCAATGCTAAATTGCCCTTTAGTATCAGGGAGACTAGCTAGGGTAAATGTGTGGGATTATGGGAATTGATCCTAGGTGGAATTATGGTTGGTGCAGACTCAATGGCCTCCTTCTGCATTGTAGGGTTCTATGATTCTCATTTCTGCTCAATAGGACTCGAGCAGATTTGACAGCAACTGGTTTACCTATTCACTGCCACACATACCCAAGGCTAGAATCCAACTCAACCTGGGGTCCCTGTGAGATAGCAGTGCTAACCACTGTAGCCACTCGTTACAACAAAGTGGCGAAACTCTAATATCAATGGGATGGTTACAATGACCTGGTGCAATCTATCACTAGTGTTTTGCAAGTCGTGTGAGTGTTTGTAGATTTTGTGTTTGCATTTTCTATATCTAATGTGTCACAAAAGTTGTCCCATTCCAGAGGAAATGTCTTGTAGCACAATCAAACTGTGCTCTCATGTCTATTCCAGAACTTTAAATTTGACCAATAAGGCACACCTTCCGAATTAGCAAGAAATCAACAATAAGTTTCATTTTTCTCTTTTTTGCTTCAGGTCATCATCATCATCATCAGATTGCTTCTTTATCATTTTTGGGCTGCACAATGATTAGCACTACTGCCTAATAAGGCCAGGGACCCAGGTTTAATTACGGCCTTGGGTGACTGTGTGCTTGGTCCCATCGTGTCTGCGTGTGTTTCCTCCCACAGTCCAAAGATGTGCAGGTTAGGTGGATTTGCCATGCTAAAATTTGTCCCTTAGTGTCTAAAGATGTGTAAGGGCATAACTGGAGTAAATATGTGGGGTTACAGGGATAGGGCCTTGGTAAGGTGTTCTACCAGAGGGTAGGTGCAGACTCAATGTGCCAAATGGCCTCCCATCTGTACTGCAATTATTTGCATTCTACAAATCAACACATCTTGTTTGGATTTAACACTACCAGGCAACTAGCAAGTGAAGTAAGCCAGGCATCTGTTAATTGATCACTTGGTATAGTTGGATAATGCTGAGGTTTATTGGAATGCTGAGTTACAGAAGTCAGAGTTTTTGATTCTACTTTGCTATTAGCTGAAACCTGTATTCTCCAACTATCTGATAATGTGCAGGGAAATGTTGAATGTGATATATTATAGAATCCTTACAGTGCAGGAGGAGGCCATTTGGCACATTAAGCCTGCACCAACAATCTCACCCAAGCCCTAATTCCATGTATTTATTCTGCTAATCTCCCTGACACTAAAGGGTCAATTTAACATGGCCATCAACCTAACCTGCATATCTTAGGATTGTGAGAGGGGGTATTGTATTTAACTTAGAATCATAGAATCCCTACAGTGCAGAAGGAGGCTATTTGGTCCATTGAGTCTGGACTGACAATTTTGCTCCAGTTTCCTCCCACAATCCAAAGATGTGCAGGTTAGGTTGATTGGCCGTGCTAAATTGTCCCTCTGCATTCTAAGATGACATTCACCCTGGGGTTAGCCATGGTAAATGTGTGGGATAGTAGGGAGGAGGAGAGAGCCTGGGTAAAACACTCTGCCAGAGAGTCGGTGCAGACTTGACGGGCTGAATGCACTGTAGGGATTCTATGATTTGTTTTCAGAGAGATGCTTTGTCACTAATAGCGCATCTCTATAATGGTTCTTAGGATGAGAGAATGCCTTAACAAAGGAGTATTACAATGATCTCTAGAATGGAAGTTTTGTAGAGAAAAGCAACATACCAGCTACTGAGTTGGGTTTGTTGTCAAAGAAGGTCAAAGGATGCAATTTTTAGAAAGGAGTTAGTGCTAGAGCTATTCATTGGAAAAACCTTAGTAGAAGACCCCTTTCCACTATTAGTTTCCTGTCTCTCTCCAAAACAACTCTTCTTGTCTTACGCCATTTTATTGGTTCTCTCTGAACGTTCTTGTTCCCTTTAAGCTTTTAGACACTCTTCTCCCTCTGCAATTTCTGATTGTGATCAAATCAGTACATCGTCATTATTAGGATTGTATTTGCTGGAGTTCAGGAGAATGATGGGGGAGGAGGTATCTCACAGAAATCTGTATAATTTGAACAGGACTATATAGGGGGGATGCAAGAAGGCTGTTCCCAACGGTGGGGGTGTCCTGAACCAGGAGCCACAGGCTGAGGATACAGGGTAAACCTTTCTGGATAGAGATAAAGAGGAATTTCTTCACCCAGAGAGTGGTCAGCCTGTGGCACTTGTTACCACAGAAAGTAGTTGAGGCCAAAACATTGAATGTTTTCAAGAAACAGTTAGATCTAGGACTTAGGGCAAAAGGGATCAAAGGATATGGGGGAAAGGCGGAATCAGGCAATTATGTTGGACGATCAGCCACAATCATAATGAATGGTGGAGTAGGCTCAAGGGGCCAAATGACTTCCTCCTGTATATTTCTATGATTTCCCATTGCAAGCCATTCTTTCTCAGAACCTTAAATCACCACTTGCCATAGTTTCTCTATCCTCATACGATCTCAGGCATTTCAAACCCAAGTTTTTGTGTCTCCGAATCCTTACTTACGAAATTGCCTTGCCCTCCCTTTCAGTCTTATCAGCCTTGATAGGATTTTACACTGTGGTCCTCCAGCTAGAATTATTTCAATAATAAATAGGATGTTGAACTATGCTAAGATATGAATTATGATTCAATTCCAGTAGGCCACAAACATCCATTTTGCGAACTTGCTAACGGTGTTGAGTGTGAATCTTTAAGCCAGCTGTTGTAAAGTGAAAAGGTGGGTAAATGTACCTTGACTAACCTTGACCAGTTTGTAGTAACCCTTTTTTACCTCAGGTGCATGATGCAGTGAGATATACAAAGGCGACAAGAGTCAGGTGAGGGTTCAACACAAATTTATTGAACATTTTATCAAGGAAAATCAATACATTTTTTATTCATTCATGGACATGGGCATCGCTGGATGGCCAGCATTTATTGCCCATCCCTAGTTACCCTTGTTCAAAGGGTAGTTAAGAGTCAACCACATTGCTGGAGTCACAAGTAGGCCAGACCAGGTAAGGATGGCAGATTTCCTTCCCTAAAGGATATTAGTGAACCAGACAGGTTTTTCTGAAATCGAAAATGATTTCATGGTCATCAGTAAATTCTTAATTCCAGATTTTAAAAAATTGAATTCAAATTCCACCATTTGCCATGATGGGATTCAAACCCAGGTCCCCAGAACATTAGCTGAGTTTCTGGATTAATAGTCTAGCAATAATACCATTCAGCCATCACCTTATCAGACTCTCCTGCTGTACGTCAAGTAAACTCTTATCAATCTCTTCACAGGACTCTTCAGTTAACAGTCTTAAATCTCCAAGTAAACAGTCCCAAATCTGATACACACTTCCAAGGGTTTGCTACACCCTATCCACAGGTCCCTATCAGTATATCTGAATTGTTTGTCTGCAAGAATTGGTAATACCAGTTCAATAAGGCTGGGACAGGCTGTTCCTCAGTCTTTTGAGTGTTGGCTGATGTTTCAGGATCTGCAGTCACCAATTTGGGTTTCTCCTCTCATCTCGGACTGGTTCTGGTCTTTGGGTCATCTCTGGGTCTGGTCATTCTGATGATGCTTGCCATGAGATACAAGGAACTGGAGATGTGGGGCTGCCCAGCTGTCAGTCAGAGGTGCTCTTTGGAGATACCGTTGGTGCAAAAGGCAAAGTGAAAGTTGGGGCTCCAGGTTGCCCCTTTGTCCCCCTCTTCTCATCCTTCTCGAATATTCTGTGGCTCGAGTCCAATACTAGCATTAGGCAGGAACAGGAAGATCCAATGAGGTGACTACTTTCCATAATTGGAGGTCACAGAACATGGTTTTGAACCTTCAACCGTCAAGGACTGTCCTTATCATGCTATGTCATTAACTCCTACTGGGCTGGGTACCACCAAGTCTGCATAGCATGCTTCTAACAATGATGTGGAGATGCCAGCGTTGGACTGAGGTAAACACAGTAAGAAGTCTCACAAAACCAGGTTAAAGTCCAACCAATTTATTTGATAGTAAACTCACAAGCTTTCGGGGTTTGCTCCTTCGTCAGGTGAATGGAAAATTTGTTTGGCAAGATCACCCCCAATATTTTCGCCTATGTTAACAGCATTTGATGGGTTAGATTACAACCCAGGGAGAATCATAGAATCGTACAGCACAGAAAGAGGCCATTCAGCCATCAAATCTGCACTGACTACAATCCCACCCAGGCCCTATCCCCATAACTCCACGTATTCACCCGAGCTAGTCCCGCTGACACTAAGGCTCAATTTAGCATAGTAAAAAGTCTCACAACGCCAGGTTTAAATTCAACAGGTTTATCTAGGTAGCATGAGCTTTCAGAGCACTGCCCCTTCATCAGACAGTAACTAAAGCCAGGAATTGAACCCGGGTCCCTGGCGCTGTGAGGCAGCAGTGCTGACCACTGTGCCACCATGCCACCGAACATGGACCAAAATATTCTGCCGGTGTTCGCCACGGGTGAAAATGGGAACGCTGGCCGAAATTCCTGCGAGAATTGGAAAATTAGATTCTCGAGATCCTATTTCCCAATTTTAACTGCCTGTAATGTATTGAAGGCAGGAACCTCATTTCAATGCATTTTAAATACGTTATTGAGAATTCCCCACTTGCCAATGTGGCACCAGGTCAGCGAGTTTTATATTCATAAAAATATAAAATAGCCAAAGGGAACCAACTGAGGGTACAGAGGTGAATATAGTGTCCGGGGGAGAGGGACATGCCTGGGCAGGGTGGCACTGTGACAGTGCCATGCCGGAGGGGGCCCTCTGGGGACCATGTATGTGGCGTTCACCTTTTTAATCGAAGATCATGGGATTCTCAGCTGCCAGCTTTTTCTGGCCCTGCCCCTGTGACAGCACAAATCAGGTTTCAAGACCTTTTAAAGAATTTTTTCAAAATTCATTCATGGGGATGTGGGCGTCATTGGTTGGGCCAGACTTTATTGCCCCTCTCTAACTGCCCTTGAACTGAGTGGCTTGCTGGGCCAATTCAGAGGGCAGTTAAGAGTCAACCACGTTGCTGTGGCCCTGGAGTCAGGCCGGACCAGTTAAGGACGGCATATTTCCTTCCCGAAAGGACGTTAGCGAACATCTGATAACATGGCAAGAAAATTGGCTGTGCAGCCAATGAGCTGTGCACTGGTTTTCTCACTTGAACCTAAAGAAAAATGGGAAGTCCCACCTGTGAACCTTTACTTATAAAACTAAATTACTCAGAATTAAGTGCTCTTCCCAACTTCAACTCTGGCTGCTAGTCAGTGATGTTTGAACTGGAGAAATGAGTTCCGGGTGTGGTAAAACCAGAGGCCACGGGTATGCCAAGGCCCAAACTCGCTCCTCCAGAGTAGGGCTCTAGTTCCTCATTGACCGCATCAGCTATTTACCATTTATATAGATGATCTGGAGGAGGGAACCGAGTGTATGGTGTCGAAATTTGCTGATGACACCAAGATTGGTGGAACGGCAAATTGTGCGGAGGGTGTGGAGAGTCTGCAGAAGGATCTAGATAGGCTGGGCGAATGGGCCAGGAACTGGCAAATGGAATTTAATGTTAGCAAGTGTGAAGTTGTCCACTTTGGTAGGAATAATGGTAGGAAGGACTATTACTTACATGGCGAAAAACTGCAGCAGGCGACGGTGCAGAGGGACCTCGGGGTCCTTGTGCATGAGTCGCAAAAACCCAGCCTGCAGGTGCAGCAGGTCGTCAGGAAGGCGAATGGGATGCTGGCCTTCATAGCGAGGGGGATTGAATATAAAAGTAGGGAGGTCTTGCTGCAACTGTACAGGGCACTGGTGAGGCCGCAGCTGGAGTACTGTGTGCAGTTTTGGTCACCGCACTTACGCAAGGATATGTTGGCCTTGGAGGGAGTGCAGAGGAGGTTTACTAGGCTGATACCGGAGTTGAGGGGGTTGAACTATGAGGAGAGGCTGAATAAACTAGGCTTGTACTCGTTAGAGTTTAGAAGAATGAGGGGAGATCTCATTGAGACGTATAAGATGATGAATGGGATGGATAGGATAGAGGTGGAGAGGCTCTTCCCGCTCAGAAAGGACAGTAGGACTAGAGGGCACAGCCTCAAGATAAAAGGGGGGCAGTTTAGAATGGAGCTGAGGAGGAACTTCTTCACTCAAAGGGTGGTGAATCTCTGGAATTCTCTGCCCGTTGAAGTGGTGGAGGCTGCCTTGCTAAATATTTTTAAGACGCGGGTAGATAGGTTTTTGATAGGCAAGGGGATTAAGGGTTATGGGGAGAAAGTGGGAAAGTGGAACTGATCCACTTCAGATCAGCCATGATCTTATTGAATGGCGGGGCAGGCTCGAAGGGCTAGATGGCCTACTCCTGCTCCTATTTCTTATGTTCTTATGTGTGCAAGGGTCACCATGTTGAGTGTGCCAGAGCTCCCATCTATCTGGTCACTCGCATGGAGTACTTGACCTGCAAGTTCCTCGAGCTGGTTGGTAATGTGGCCAAGGACAAAAAGACCCACATCAAGCCCACCAGCTGCAGCACACCATCCTGAACATGCTGCCGGGTGGGGTCATCAAAGCCCAGGTTGGGATGCCCAATATCCAGGCTGCGCTGCTGCCCAAGCAACTTGGGTGCTTCAGCAAGGTTTATTTATGTCTGGAAAGGCAAGATGAGAAAAATATCAGAACTTCAAATTACACAAAGCTTTACAGAATTGAGCTGGTAAATGAAAAGCTCGAAGAAGGGCTGTAAGATTTGGAATTCAACCAACAAGATAGCAGTGATCTCAGTTCATCAGTTCCTATTTGTCACAGATTCAGAGGGAGTTCATTCATATCCATACTTTCAATATTTCTTTGTTACACTGCTGCTAAACATTTTAGTTCCCCTTGAGCAGTAAGAAACCTGGAATTCTAGAAATTTGGGCCTAAAATTTCCCAGCCAAATTGATACAAAATCACCCTAAACTAAAGAGATGGATGGAAACAAAGTTTCAGACTTCACCCTTTTTGCTGCTCTTCAGAATATATTTGGGGTTGGACATAGTACAATCCTTTGCAAATTGGGGAAATTGGCTATGTAACATATTTCCTGCCATTTGCTTCCTAATACATACAGTAAGGGCAGCCTCAGCATCAAATATTGACACCTACATGAGGGGATTAGTGTATTTAAAACCTAAAAGGCCAGGTTCTCTACTAAAATTCGTTGTGCAGCAATTCACTGAATTAGAGTCAGTGTTGATATATCTCCAAAGCTGTGCTGTCTGTGTGAGATGGATCGTAAAAGAATAAATTATCACCCACATTAAACCCTACGGATCTGAGATTATCTACAAGTCTTCTCAACTTTCTGAGAATCAGACCTTCAGGCAGTTCAATGTGTTCGGTCGGATATTGTAGAGTTGTTCTTTGTACATAATAGGTTAACCTCCTGACAATGTCTGGATGTGCATGCAGAAGTTGGCTTAACGATTCACACTCGGCACAGTTCCCATATTCCCAATATGGATGCTCATGATACTCTGGACTTGGATGATAAATTACATCTGGGAACATAGTGAGGCACCTCTCACAAGGATGTCTAGTGTTTAAGAATGCACGTTGCCTAAGAGTTATGTTCTTCTCTAGAGAGTTGGTCTTCTGGGCACCTCCCGGTACATCCACAGCTTGCTCAAGCTGATTGTTTGGTGGAGATTCAGAAGGTTGTTCTCTGGTGAAAATTATATTGTAAGCTACAGAGTGTACAGCTGGAGGGAACAAAATAATTTGGTTTTTGTACCAATTGCCAACACAGACAGCCAGGCTAATCTTTTGGTGCCATGTTTGACAGCACATGATATCGATCATAATTTCTGCCTGCTGCCTTCCTTTACATGACACTGAAGCACCAAAATAATTGTCTGTTTTATCATTTGGGATATGAAGATCCTGAAAGTAGCAGTAGTTGATGACAGTTGACACAAAGATGTTTCTACATTTACTGCCTTTAGCATCAGTAGATTCCACAATCATTTGTTCACTCAGCTCCAGCAGACACTTTAAAACTTCATCAATGTTTCTTCTTCCCACAATTTCAACAACCTGGAAAATAAATATGGACTAATCAAAAAAAAACAAAGAACAAAGGACAGCACAGGAACAGGCCCTTTGGCCCTCCAAGCCTACGCAGATCACTTTTACCTATCTAAACCAATCGCTTATATCACTCTATTCCCTGTTTGTTCATATGCCTATCGAGATAAGTCTTAAATGTGGATTCCAGGCCCTCATAACCCTCTGTGTAAAAGAACTTCGACCACACATCTCCATTGAACCTTCCCCCCCCCTTATCTTGAACTTGTGACCCTTTGTAATTGTCATTTCTACCCTGGGAAGAAGCTTCCAACTGTTCACCCTATCTATTTCCCTCATGATTTTATAAACTTCTATCAGGTTGCCACTCAGCCTCCGTCTTTCCAGGGAGAACAATCGCAGTTTGTTCTATAGCTAATCTCATAGCTAATACCCCACCCCCCATACCAGGCAACATACTGGTAAACCTTTACAGTGTCTTGCATTTGCACAGCATCTTTCAACCAAAGGCATTTCAGGGTCAATGAATTTCAGAATATTGTGACTTGGTTGAGACGGGGAGAGGGGAACTAAATACATACCTATTGTTGTACAAATCTGTATGTTTTAAACCTCTGCAGCAAATAAAGACGTAAAGTTGACTTTAAATACTTAAACACAATTTCCTTTATTCTGTAACTATTTAAACAACAGCAAATACTTGCAATGCATAAACCAAATACTCACTATCTGTTACTTAAGGCTGATTCCCACTCACAACTAAAACCTGGCCAGGGCTTTGTTGTCTTTGTTTTTTTTTACTCCAGATATTATCCCTCCTTGTGAGCTTGGTATCCCGGCTTCTGCTTTTCTGAACACGCTCTTTTATGTTTGCAGAATTAAAACTCCAAATGTTCCTTGGTAACCAGCCAATGAATTGATCAGAAAACTCCAATTGCATCGTTGGATTAGGCCAATCAAATGGAGACAGAGTAGTGGTATTGATCACTCCAGATCCCATAATATTTTGGCACCTTAAGTGCCTATTGTTTACATTCCAACACCCAGGAACGGAACACTGGGTCCAAAAGTCTGTAAAGAACTCCTCCCTGCCAAGGACAAGCTGTTACATCTGACACCTTCTGTCCTTTGATAAGCTCCAGGCCAATGGCCACAAGAAATCCTCCGTCCTGGTACAGTAGACTAGCTCTCATCTACATTGTGCACGACTGAAACATTGGAACTGGTGCCTTGAAATCTAATTCAAATCTATGTGCCTTCTCCCCTCGTGGAAGTCTCACTTCTGTAAAAACGGATCACTATGTGACAGTCAATCGACCTCCCATGGGAAGCAACCCTCCTTTAGACTTTGATTCTCTATTCTGAACTCACATAAAACCATAACTTATATTTTCACTGTAGTCTGGTCCTCTAACTCTCTCTTTCCCTTATCTCACTATTGAGTGAGTGCACAAATGGGTGGACATTGTGAAACCCCTTTCCCACATTTTGTGTGTGCATGAGAAATAAGCTAACCCTTTTATTTTTTCATATCTCAAGTTTGCTGTGGGCAACACGGTGGCACAGTGGTTAGCACTGATGCCTCACAGCGCCAGGGACCATGGTTCAATTCCCAGCTTGGGCCACTGTCTGTGTGGAGTCTGCACGTTCTCCCTGTTTCTGCGTGGGTTTCCTCTGAGTGCTCTGTTTTTCTCCCACAGTCCAAAGATGAATGGGTTAGGTAGATTGGCCATGCTAAATTAGTGTTGGGGGACTAGCTAGGGTAAATGTATGGGAGTATGGGAATAGGACCTGGGTGGGATTGTGGTTGGTGCAGACTTGATGGGCCAAATGGCCTCCTTCTACATTGTAGGAATCTATGAGTTATTCAGAGGATTGGAACACTCCAAATTTAAAGGTTGGGGAAAATACACCACTCAGTGGGGAAATCAAAAATCAAAAACACCTTTCTGTTTATGGAGAGGTAGCAAGAGGAGAAACCAGGACTGTTTAAATCAATCCCCCTTCTGCTAACAATAGTTAGCATTGCACAAGCAAACACAGGAAGAAATATGCTTACACCCAGGTCCCACAAGGTCAATAATTCATCAATCTATTTGGCTGATGTTGACTGATGGAGAATAGCACCTGATGTTCCTCAGACAGTGGCATGGAATATTTTACATTTACCTGAACATCATATAGACAGTTTAAGGTATAATCTAAAGGAATACATCTCTGATATTAAAAGTTTTCCTCCAAATGCTCACAAAGATGTGCAGATTAGGTGGATCGGCCATGCTAAATTGACCCTTAGGGTGGATTTTACGGGCTCGCTCGGGTGAAACTGGAAACTTGCGCCTGAGGTCAATGGAAATTTCCGTCGTCGGACTCTCACCCGCTCGATTCCGTGGTAGAGGTCCAGCCTTAGTGTCAGGGGGATTGGCAGGATAAATATGTGGTGTTACAAAGATAGGGCCTGGTGGGATTGTTGTCAGTGCAGACTTGATGGGCTGAATGGCCTCCCTTTGCAGTGTACAAATTCTATGAAAACTATGAAATAATGCATTGAAGTATCAATATTGGAGTGAATCCATAATCTGACTCAGCTACCACTGAGCCCATCTGACACACTGACAAGGGACTTCCACCCATGAGATTAGTCCAGATGCTGACTGATGTGCCGACATACCAGCATTTCCAATTTTGTTAGATGTTTAATTTATTTCCAGCATCTTTTCAGGTGCTGTTCCTCAGGATTCCCCTTCATTTCTGAGAGATGGTGAGAAAAATAATTCTCATTTTTATTTAATTGTTTATTTGGCAATGTTTTCTTCCCCTTTCCCCTGGTTGAGTTTCGGCACATCATCTCTAATCAGCAAGATAAATGGAGGCAATTGGCCAACTTCTATCCACATTGTTCTGAACGGCTGCTACTTTATTAAAGCTGCATCCTGCCCTCACAACTCCTCATTAACAACAAACTCAACTGAGTTGCGAGCTAGCCAATTCCTGATTAATAAAGATCCCATTTTGGAGATTATAGGGGAGGCGATGGCCTAGTGGCATTATCACTAAAACTATTAATCCAAAAACTCAACTAATGTTCTGGGGACCCAGGTTCGAATCTCACCACGGTAGATAGTGGAATTTGAATTCAATAAAAATAATCTGGAATTAAGAATCTATTGTTGACCATGAAACCACTGTCGATTGCTGGAAAAACTCTTCTGGTTCACTAATGTCCTGTGGCGAAGGAAATCTCCCATCCTCACCTGGTCTGGCCTACATGTGAGTCCAGAGCGACAGCAATGTGGTTGACTCTCAACTGCCCTCTGAAATGGCCTAGCAAGCCACTCAGCTGTGTCAATCGCAAAGAAGGCAGCTCACCACCACCTTCTCAAGGCAATAAATGCTGGCCAGTCAGTGACGCACATGTCCCACAAATGTTTTTGAAACTCCCTTGCCATGGTATTCTCCTATCTTACTCCAGACCATTCCACAGATATTCCATCATTGGCAAAAGAATCTCATTGCAAACAAACCTAATAATGTTCCTGCAGTTTAAGACCACCATGTCTCCCCTGGATGACTACAACATGTGCCCTACTAATCTCATAGAAACATAGAAATAGGAGCAGGAGGAAGCTATTTGGCCCTTCGAACTGGCTCCGCCATTCATTATGATCGTGGGTGATCGTCCAACTCAATAGTCTAATCCTGCTTTTTCCTCATAACATTTGATCCTATTTGCCTTAAGTGCTACATCGAGTCACCTCTTGAATATATTCAATGTTCTGGCATCAACTACTTCCTGTGGTAATGAATTCCATAGGCTCACCATGCTTTGGGTGAAGAAATGTCTCCTCACCTCTGTCCTAAATGGTCTACTCCAAATCCTCAGACTGTGACCCCTGGTTCTGGGCTCCCCCACCAACGGAAACATTCTCCCTGAATTTTATAAGTCTCTATGAGATATCCCCTCATTCATCTGAACTCCAGCGAAAACAATCCTAACTTCATACATCAGTCCCGCCATCCCTGGAATCAGCCTGGTAAACCTTTACTACACTCTCTCAAGAACAAGAACATCCTTCCTCAGAAAAGGAGACCAAAACTGCACGCAATACTCTAGGTGTGGCCTCACCAAGGCCTTGTATAATTGAAACAACGTCTCAGCCTTCAAGCTCTCCCATAATGATCAGGGATTCTGAGGCAGCTAACAGGAGCCTTGGGAGAATTGAAGTGACATTTCTTTGTCTTTGGCGGTGGTCACATTAATAAGAAGGTATCGAGTGTGTTCAGTGCATCTCAGAAGCAATGTCGTTTTTCAAGAAATTCCTTAAAGCAGGTGGGCACTGGTGCTGGTAATGAAAAAAATCATGATCTAAGCTTTCCACTGTTTTTTATATACTCAGAGTGGGAAGGGAGCACAAATCATAGTGGGGTACATCCTGGCTGTTAGGAGCAGGTGTTCAATACAGTGAGGGCAAATTTGGCTAAAACTGTTCCAGGGTTTGAGTGCCTACACTATCTTAGAAACCTGGGAGAGGTCAGCTAATTCTGACTTTGAATATTTCTTGGGGAATTGAGGTGGTACTCTTGTGAAGACGTCCCGCCTTCCTGGAGGCCATCGTCATTCCATCTGTGAAACCTTTTACCTCTACCTGTGCTGAATTATAGACAATAACACCTCAGTGAAGAGTCTTCAATGTTTTGAGCTTCATGTTCTGCAGAAGCATCAGTCTCAGACACTGCAGTGAACATTACACAAACTTGGCTTGTCAGCTGTTACCGCAGCATGAGTCTGTTCCCCCAATTCATCAGGTGGATATTTTATCGAGGACATTAATCATAGAGTCATAGAGGTTTACAGCATGTAAACAGACCCTTTGGCCCAACTTGTCCATGCTGCCCAAATTTTATCACTAAGCTAGTCCCAATTGCCCGCATTTGGCCCATATCCCTTTATACCCATCTTACCCATGTATCTGCCCAAATGCTTTCTAAAAGACAAAATAGCACCCGCCTCTATTACTGCCGCGTTCCAGACACTCACCACTCTCTGAGTGAAAAAATCGTCCCTCTGGACCCTTCTGTGTCTCTCACCCCCTCAGCTTAAATATTAATAATGCTGGAGTTTACCATGAATTTTTAATGAGACAACACCAAGTGAAAATGGCCTTGTTCTCTGCGCTGCAACATTAGCTCCTGAAATGAAATTCTGGTGCACTTGCAGCAGTAACCTCATCACAAAGCAAAATCTGACCTGCTGCATGTAAAGTGAGCAGGATATGGACTAATAGCTCAGATTTAATCGACTAAGTGACCCATCTCTGTTATTTACCACACTGCACTTCTGAGGGTGAACTAATTGAACTTACTGCATCAAGTAGCACTGTGAAGGGTGGGCGTTTGGGAAGGTGGTTGTTGTATTTCTGAAAGACGTCTGGATACTTGGCAGACAATTGTTCAAATTCCTCTTCTTTCCCAAAAAATGATCTGGGTTCAATGATAGGATTATTAATACTGCCACAAAACAGTATTGTATGCAATATCTGTAAAATTAAAAAGGAAACATTTTAACAAAAAACTGCTGAGTCATCATAATACACGCCTCATTCAGTTTATTTCCTGTGTCACAAGTAGGCTTACATTAATGCTGTAATGAAGTTACTGTGAAAATACCCTAGTCGCCACACTCAGGCTCCTGTTCAGATACACTGAGGGCGAATTTAGCACAGCCAATGCAGCAGGCCAGCACGTCTTTCAGGCTGTGGGAGGCAGCCAGACCACCTGGGGGAATCCACGCAGACACAAAGAGAATGCAAAAATTGGTTCACTTAGAATGAAGTCGAAGCAAGAAATGCAGCACAAAAAGAGCAAAACTAATAGATTATCGGGTAGGAGAAAATGGTCAAATTTCAGAATCCCCACCCTGAGTAAGATATTGTGCCCTCCGTTAGTTATCTGTGATTTTCCAAAACATAAAGGACAAGATATAACGAGGATTAGATTGGTGCAAAGAGCACAGAGTTCGAACTCCATTCTGGCTGGAATGGTTTGGGACTTGCCTCCTTTACCTACCCATGGTGGAGATCGAGGCACTGAGGCTTGGAGCTGCCTCCAGGCAAAGAATTCAAGAAGCAAAATGAATGATTCTAGCGCTTTTTCTTTTGTTTCTCTTGCCCCTTCCTCCCACTGCAATCCCACCTCCCACTGCACCCCCACCTCGCACTGTACCCCCACCTCGCACTGCACCCCCACCTCGCACTGCACCCCCACCTCCCACTGCACCCCCACCTCCCGCTGCACCCCCACCTCCCGCTGCACCCCCACCTCCCGCTGCACCCCCACCTCCCGCTGCACCCCCACCTCCCACTGCACCCCCGCCTCCCACTGCACCCCCACCTCCCACTGCAATCCCACCTCCCGCTGCACCCCCACCTCCCACTGCACCCCCACCTCCCACTGCACCCCCACCTCCCACTGCACCCCCGCCTCCCACTGCACCCCCACCTCCCACTGCACCCCCGCCTCCCACTGCACCCCCGCCTCCCACTGCACCCCCACCTCCCACTGCACCCCCACCTCCCACTGCACCCCCGCCTCCCACTGCACCCCCGCCTCCCACTGCAATCCCACCTCCCGCTGCACCCCCGCCTCCCGCTGCAATCCCACCTCCCGCTGCACCCCCGCCTCCCGCTGCAATCCCACCTCCCACTGCACCCCCGCCTCCCACTGCACCCCCGCCTCCCACTGCAATCCCACCTCCCGCTGCACCCCCACCTCCCGCTGCACCCCCACCTCCCGCTGCACCCCCACCTCCCACTGCACCCCCACCTCCCACTGCACCCCCGCCTCCCACTGCACCCCCACCTCCCACTGCAATCCCACCTCCCGCTGCACCCCCACCTCCCACTGCACCCCCACCTCCCACCTCCCACTGCACCCCCACCTCCCACTGCACCCCCGCCTCCCACTGCACCCCCACCTCCCACTGCACCCCCGCCTCCCACTGCACCCCCACCTCCCACTGCACCCCCACCTCCCACTGCACCCCCGCCTCCCACTGCACCCCCGCCTCCCACTGCAATCCCACCTCCCGCTGCACCCCCGCCTCCCGCTGCAATCCCACCTCCCGCTGCACCCCCGCCTCCCACTGCAATCCCACCTCCCACTGCACCCCCACCTCCCGCTGCACCCCCACCTCCCACTGCACCCCCACCTCCCACTGCACCCCCACCTCCCACTGCACCCCCGCCTCCCACTGCACCCCCACCTCCCACTGCACCCCCACCTCCCACTGCACCCCCGCCTCCCACTGCACCCCCACCTCCCACTGCACCCCCACCTCCCACTGCACCCCCACCTCCCACTGCACCCCCGCCTCCCACTGCACCCCCGCCTCGCACTGCACCCCCGCCTCGCACTGCACCCCCGCCTCCCACTGCACCCCCGCCTCCCACTGCACCCCCGCCTCCCACTGCACCCCCGCCTCCCACTGCACCCCCGCCTCGCACTGCACCCCCACCTCCCACTGCACCCCCGCCTCGCACTGCACCCCCACCTCCCACTGCACCCCCACCTCCCACTGCACCCCCACCTCCCACTGCACTCTGTCATATTGCCCAAGTTTACCATTATTCATCCTAAAAGGTGTAGCCATTCGATCTCACCATTTGGGGATGGGGAGAGTGATTTTCTGCTGGTTTAAAAGCCCTGTAGCTGTTTAAGGAGCCATTACACCCAAATTTGTTTTGTGCCTACAGCTGAAAACCAGTTACTAAATAATGTCTGTGAGCTTGGCAGGAGGACTGAAAGGTTTACGTGACAAAACTGTGTAAATGTTCCTCCAAGAAGTCAGGCAGAATCACAAAGTTGTTGTGGCAAGAGGTGGCCAAGGTGGCATGTGCCAATTCCAACATTCACACAAATAAACTCAATGCACAGGTCAAGGTTGAGAGACGGTAGATTTAAAACTGAGATGAGGGGGAACTGCTTCTCGCAGAGGGTGGTGAACTTGTGGAATTCTCTGCCCCATAGCGCGGTGGAATCGTTGAATGGTTTCAAGAGGGAGATAGATATATTTCTAATAAAAAAAAGACAGATGTGGGGAACAGGTGGGGAGAGGGATTTGAGACAGGGCAATATCAGCCATGATCTGATTGAATGACGGAGCAGGCTCAAAGGGCTGAATATTCTGCACCTAATTCCTATGTTGCTGCGCGCCTAGAAAAAGTTAATGACTTCTGTTTGGGAAAGTAAGAATAAAGAGTCAAAGCCTCTAACAATGCACTGTATGTTAGGCAAGAACTGTGACTTTACCCTCACACTGTGTTAAAAGTCTGCAATTACTTATATCTCCAATAAACTATGTGGCATTCTACACATCCCCAACTTTCATCTCAGCCTCTCCTCTTAGCCTTAACAGGGAATTACTTTGCTAAAATCTTCACATTAAAACCAAACTGGTTGATGCCTATGCTTCATGCCTGCTGACATGAGCTTTACTAAACCACATGGCAAAGAGAAGGATCATTTCTGAGGTGATCTAGAATCATAGCATTCCTACAGTGCAGAAGGAGGCTATCTGGCCCATCAAGCCTGCGCCGACAACAATCTCACACAGGCCCTATCCATAGAACTTCACGTATTTACCCTGCTGATCCCCCTGACACTAAGGAGTAATTTACCATGGCCAATCAAGCTAACTGCTCAGTTTTAGAATGTAGGAGGAAACCGGAGCACCCCAGAGGAAACCCACACAGGCACAGAGAGAATGTGCAAACGCCACATGGTCGCCCGAGGTCGGAATTGAACTCAGGTCCCTGGTGCTGTGAGGCAGCAGTGCTAACCATTGTGCCACCGTGCTGCCCTTAAAGGAAGGATGTGGCAGCCCATATCAGCAAAGGGAGATTGGCAAATGGTGACACACCCAGAAATTATTGCTGTTCTCCTTACAACTGCACTGCAGTATGTTAACATCCTCTCCCGCAGGTCTGAAGCACTTCTGCAGGTTCTTCATTGAACCCAGGGACCCTCAGCCCTCTTATAAATTTGACTGAGGTTCTTTAGCATCAAACCTTCAGTTCTGCTTCCAGACTAATTTTTACTGCTAAAGTTCCTTAAAACTGGTGCTGGACTTCACATCTATTTCCCATCCCCTCTGACCAATGCAAAGGAGAAGCATTCAGACCCCATGAGGTGAAGCCATAGAGAGAGATGTATGTGGGGTTACAGGGAGCTGTAGGTTTGTGAGAACATTGTCATCCTTCTCAGTCAAACGGGAGTGAAACATGGTGCATTAGTGACCAGGACTGGGAGGATAACGGATGTTGCCCTGGGCTTAACGAGTGTCAGTATTCAGCTCCTGGGGTTCTTGCCTTTATAAGAACAGAGGGTTGATAGACAGTGTGCTGCATACGGGGTGGGTCATATGGAATGGGCAAATGGATCCCTGCCCCTACTTGTCCACTCAGTGCCGTAAAGACAAATGGACGGTGGCAACCCGTATATCAATTAAAAATATTTCAAAATTAGTAAAAGCCAGCTATCAATTTCATATGTTAGTCTGAGAGAAAACTGGATCATCCAATTTCCGAATCTTACATCATCTTTAACGATCATACCTCTTTGAAGTAATTTCTTCCTTTATCTTGAGGAAGCTTTCTCTCTCGTACACAGTTTGCAATGAATAAACGAACCTTGTCCAAAAATAGATATCCACTCAGAACAAAGTTTTGCACCTTAGGGTTTTCACGTATTGCCAAGTCCACCATTTTCTGTCTAGCACAAGAGTAAATTAAACAGGTCATTTATTGGCCAAAATCGGAACAAGCCTATTAGAACATAGAACATAGAACACTACAGCATAAACAGGCCCTTCGGCCCACAAGTTGCACCAATCATATCCATACCTACTAGGCCATAGAACTATCTGTAACTCTCAATCCCATTAAATCCCATGTACTCACCCAGAAGTCTTTTAAAAGACCCCAGCGAGCTCGCCTCTACCACCACTGACGGCAGCTGATTCCACTCACTCACCACCCTCTGGGTGAAAAACTTACCCCTATGTAGGAACATGTTGAGCTGCTTTTTCTATCTTTTTCTTTTGACAATTTCTTGCTCAGCTTTGGGGTACAGATAACAGTAAAATGGGGAAAAACAGCTGACACTACTACAAAACTGCCCTAAATGGATTGTGCCAAATCTATCCTCTCTAATACCTGCCAGTCCATCAGATTCTGTGCCACCACATGTAAATGAGGGAGGATGTGGTCCAGGTCTCAGTCAACTTATCACAGTCACCACCCCAAAACCTGACCTCTGAAACACTGTCACTATATACATGGGTGGCAGCATGTACATTATCCTCAAATACATCATGTGCTTTTGAAAAAATCGTGTGCAGGTTCTGAACGTTGTTGGAAAACCAGCACTTATTTCCCATCCCCTTCATTACAATTGAGTGGCTTTCTAGGCCATTTCTGTTAGAAATCAATCATGTGTGTCTGGAGTCATATGTAAATCAGACTGGGTAAAGTCAACAAATTTCCTATCTTAAAGGATATTAATGCACCAGAAGGATTTTTGCAAACAATCCAACATTTCATGATCACCATTACTGAAACTAGCCTTTATTTTGATTCCTGATTGTGTAATTAATTAAATTTAAGTTCTCCATTGCCGTTAGCACATTAATTCAGTTCTCTGGATTACTAGTCCAGTCATATAACCCCAGTGTTCTCAAGCTTTTTATTGACATTCGGGTTGTGATATCTGAAGCTTTGTGAAACTTTGCAGATCAGGTTTCCCTGACTTAGAACCATAGAACACTAACAGCACAGAAACAGGCCTTCTGGCCCTTCTTGGCTGTGCCGAACCATTTTTCTGCCTAGTCCCACTGACCTGCACCTGGACCTTCCACATTCCTCTCATCCATGTACCTGTCCCAGTTTTTCTTAAGTGTTAAAACTGAGCCCGCATTTACCACTACATCTGGCAGCTCATTCCACACTCCCACCATGCTCTGTGTGAAGACCTCACCACTAATATTCCTATGGTTATGACTTCTCCTATGGTTATGAGGAACATTGGAAGAAATCTTTTTTGGATTGGATTTTCAATGGCAATCTCTCTCTTCCTGTGCTATTCTAATGGAAAGATGTGAGAGATGTTACTACAGGTTATGATCTTTTATCCAAAACTCGCAGCAGGAATTCTTTGGTCTCGCATGCCCCACTGCGGTGGCGGATTAACCATTAGGCCGAGTAGGCTGAAGCCTAGGGGCCTGGAAGGGAGGGGGGCCCAAGAGCAAAAAAAAATTGGTTTAACCCTTTTGCGGCACTGAAAAGGATCAAAATCTATGCGCTCAACATTGAGCGATGAGAAACTTAGTCATCCGGCACTCATGCAGATTGAATCAACGTGCTTCAATCTGTTGATTTACATGCTGTTATCGACACTTTTGTGAACCAAAAAACACGGAAGCTTTTTAAAGTACAAATGTAAAGAAAATGAAAAATAAACGAATAAAAGGATTGTAATTGATTCATACAATTTTATGCTATTATACATGTAGTACATTATACATAGTACAACAATATAAGTTATCTATACTTAATGTCACTTTATTCTATTCAACGAAGGGTGGGGCAAGGTGCAGGGGGAAAGGTCAGGGAGCCTTACTAAAGGTCAGCCTAGGGGTCCGGGTGGTAGTTAATCTGCCACTGCCCCACTGCCACTACCAGCGAGAAGGGAGAA
Source organism: Carcharhinus amblyrhynchos (assembly GCF_965287045.1). Taxonomy (NCBI): domain Eukaryota; kingdom Metazoa; phylum Chordata; class Chondrichthyes; order Carcharhiniformes; family Carcharhinidae; genus Carcharhinus; species Carcharhinus amblyrhynchos. The sequence continues at coordinate 18,502,809 of NC_137344.1, read as the reverse complement.
TTTGACACTCAGCCAAATCTTCATTCATGGCAGTGGGGCTGGAGAAGCCCAGCTGCTGGTGAGGTTGGAGAATTCTGGCCATCATATGCTCTATAAAAGCAGTCTGGTGACCTTGACAGACTGGTTTGATAAACTGGCAATTCAGAGATGAAATCTTCAGGCCAAAAGGAATGTAAACTTTCTTTAGTCAGAAATCATGCTCTGCCTATACATTCAAGTTTGACACCACCATCAGTCGTTTTGCCTCTGGTCTTTGACAGACTTTGTCTCTGGACTTAGTTGACATCAACCACACATTCACACCTTTAGTGTTCAGTAATTTTGGTAAAGGGGATTCCATAGACTAGACCTTACTGTCAGCAGGTGAACACAACACATTCTTAACAGCAAATATTAGAACTGTCTTACCTTCTGGTTGTAGGTACCATCGGAACTAGAAAAGAAAAATATATTGTAATTACCACTTGAAATTCCTAAGCATCACCAAAAAATTATACATAAAGAGCCCACAGAATCCCTCTAATTACTGACCGTAACAAATCAACATTCACCTATTTTAAAGGATGCACAGTAAGAAGTCTCGCAACACCAGGTTAAAGTCCAACAGGTTTATTTGGTAGCATGAGCTTCCTGAGCACTGCCCCTTCATTTATCCATTTATTTTGATAGTCTTAATGCCTCCGTTAAAATAACAGATAAAGGAATATTAATTATTTAAATGCATATTTGGCTAAGTGTCATTTCTATTCTTTTTGATTTTAAATGTAGCCTGCTTGTCAGCTTCGTCTCAGATAAGTCACCATGCACTTGCATTATGTTTGTCTGTTAAACATAATTCAGATATAGGATTACCCTGTGTGAAATGCATTAGCCCCATGCCGTCTGCTCTAGAAGTGGGTACAAGTGCATTAACAGTCATACCGGAGTTTGGTGGAATGATCCCACATTCGAAGAACTGACGGGCTTTCTCGTGGTACATGGGACAGTTTCGTTGTGTACAGTGATTTGCTTTTTCCTCTGCTTTGCACAGAAAATATGCCACCATTACCTGGAAACAAAATTTGCAGCTCTTACATTGCAGCCTTTATAATCCTTCTACACAACTAAACATCCATGTGAGCTGTGAACATAACAACTGGTAAAAATGAACAACTTCCTGTTTGTTGTTATCTGGTTCATTTTTTGTAATTTCCAACAGTATACACACTATAAAGGACAATTTACATGAGCAAGGATGGGAAAGTAACTGTATTCCATTTACTTGTTTCTATTCAGTTAAGTTAATTGGTTCAAGTGCTTGTCTAGCAAACAGGAGATCCTGGGCCCGATTTTACCAAAACTTCGGGCCCGAAATCGCGGTAAATTTGGGCGTCGGGCCTGTAACGCAATCTGCACCCGAATCCGAGCAGATCGCACCTTTACCGACACCCGATTTGGGCACGGATCTGGCCCTCGCCCCAGTTGGGCGGCCCGACGATTTAAATCGACTTAATGAACCACGTACCCAACTCTACAGCCAAATCCCACTTTACCATCTTCGGATCCATTCCGGATCCGCCCTGTTATCAACATGCGGAATAAAAATCCGAAGCGGGTTCCTATTCTGCAGGGGAACCTCTGAAGCCCATCCTCCTCCAACACCCTTCGCAGAACCCCCGCTAACCACCCTGGCAGACCCGCACCACACCCCCCTGGCAGACCCGCACCACACCCCCCTGCGATCCGACCTCCCTGGGAGGCAAGCCCCCCTCCACCCCAGATCGGACCCCGCCCCCCAAGGAGGCAGGTCCCCCTCGGCAGAACAGCCCCCAACCTACCTTGATCGCTGCTCTCCCTCCACCATCCTTCTGAGCTGCACTCGTTGGACAGCCTCAGCACCTTCCTGGCCTTCCAGAGGGGGGGCGGGCTCAGGTGGATCTGCCCTCCCACCCCCAACCCCAACTCTCTCTCTCATGTTTTTGTCTTTCGCGATGTGGAGATGCCAGCGTTGGACTGGGATAAACACAGTAAGAAGTTTTTTTATAATAAACTAGTTAGACTTTAACCTGGCGTTGTGAGACTTCTTACTTTATCTTTCGTGCCCAGGTGCGCTGCTTCAGATTTTTTTCGAACTGCGAATGCGCAGTTCAGAGTCCGATCATTCCGGCAGCGCTAAGCCCCGCCCACAGCGCAGACCAGTTCGGAGCCGGCAGAAAGCGTATGGGCACGCTGGAACGAGGATTCCGGGCTCAGATACATTTTACACCCGGATCCGGCCCTTAGCCTCCGATTGGTAAAATCGGACCCCCCGAGTTCAAATCTCACTGGTGCCTAAGTCACTTTAGGGCGGCGCACTGGCACAGTGGTTAGCACTGCTGCCTCACAATGCCAGGGATCTGGGTTCGATTCCCAGCTTGGGTCACTGTCTGTGCGGAGTCTGCATGTTCTCCCCATGTCTGTGTGGGTTTTCTCCGGGTACTCCACTTTCCTACCACAGCTTGAAATACGTGCATTGGCCCTGCTAAATTCTCCCTTAGTGTACCTGAACAAGCGCCAGAGTGCGGTGACTGGGGGATTTTCATAGTAACTTCATTGCAATGTTAATGTAAGCCAACTTGTGACACTAATAAATAAACTTCAAATAAGTAACGCATTAAAGAACTTCAAGTTTTGTTTCTAGCAATGAAACAACTTATGATTATAAAAAAGTTGTATTTCTTTCTCAGAGTTACAAAGCCAAATGTGCAGAGTGGACGGGGCAAACCCTTAATCCATCTCCTTGCCTGCTCCAAAAATCAATTAAAACTCAAACCATTTAATGTTCCCACGACAGAGAGAAACAAGATCCAAGCTGACAAGACAAGGCATCGCAGACTATCTCGGGCTTGATCCGACACGGGCCAGAATTCTCAGCCACTTATACCCCAATGCCGCTGTCAGAACGGAGAAGTTGGCGCTCCACCAAATCTCCATTCACTGCAGCGAGACCGGAGAATGCCAGCTGCAGGTGAGGTCGGAGATGCCGGCTTTGATCTTCACCAAACAGCTGAGAACAATTTATAATTCAGAAATACTTCCTCCAATTGGAGGTGCTGTCAAAGAGCTCTTGATTTGATTTGATTTGTTATTGTCACATGTATTGGTCTTCAGTGAAAAGTATTGTTTCTTGCGCGCTATTCAGACAAAGCATACTGTTCATAGAGAATATAAGAGAGAAGGAAAGGATAGGGTGTAGAATATAGCATTGCAGTTACAGACAGGGTGAAGAGAAAGATCAGCTTAATATATGGTAGGCCCATTTAAAAGTCTGATGGCAGCAGGGAAGGAGCTGTTCTTGAGTCGGTTGGTACGTGATCTTCGGCTTTTGTATCTTTTTCCTTAGAGAAGAAGATGGAAGAGAATATGTCCAGGGTGCTTGGGAATCCTTGATTACGTTGGATGCTTTTCTGAAGTGTAGTCAGAGTCAATGGATGGGAGACTGGTTTGCATGATGGACTGGGCTATGTTCACAATCCTCTGTAGTTTCTTGCGATCTTGATCAGAGCAGGAGCCATACCAAACTGAGATACATCCGGATAGGATGCTTTCTATGGTGCATCTTCTCTTCCCTTCTGTTTACCAGAGCAGTGCAGAAGGAAATGAACGTTTACTCTGGCCAATACTATTACTTAATTAAAACTATGGAAACACACACATTCAGCAGGTGAGCTAGTTGAAGACCTGTTTACATAGGTATGTTTCAGAGCCATTGCTGAGAAACCTTTGATGTGCTTCACATGTCTAACCATTACAGTTAATACATGGGTACCTCTCAGCCCTGAAGCAGAAATGGTGCCTTTCGAGAGAGAGGTTGATAACTCAGACAGTCAGATCTCTCACTTGAAAGAAGCCAATTGCACTGAAAGAAAATATTAAAGCTTTGCAGCCATGACTACAAAGTTTGTTTAAAGAAGTTACGCTAATAGCAAACAATCTGAAAATGGATCATATGTTATACTGCAAACAAACCACACATCCTATGGTCAGGAAAACTGCCTTGATCTCCCCCTCCTGTGGTCTTAAAGGTGATTCATCATACCATTTTCAAGCTATTTCATTAAAAGAATTCCATAAACAATTTCTGGTGTTGAGGGGTGTGTGTGGGTGGGATGCGGGGGGCAGGTTGCAGTGACAATAATCTGAAAGAAACATAAAATGTTAGGCACATTCATTTGACTGGGAAATTGAGCAGTTTGTACAGAATCACAGAATACTATACTGCAGAAGAGACCCTTCGGCCCAACAAGTCTGCACCAACGTGCAAAATGTCCTGGTCTGCCCAAGTAATCCCACTTGCCAGCACTTGGCCCATAGCCTTGAAGTTTTCATTAAGAATTCCACCTGAAGTATTTACATTTTTCCTCTCAAATAACACTGTCCCCCTGAGTCAAATGATCTCAGTTGAGACAGCAACAAAGTTGTGGTAAGTGTCTAGGGAGGAAGAAAATGAACAATGATTTCCGTTCCTTAATAATAGGGGAAATCCAGCACTTTGGGAGGGGCAAGATGGAAAGTTTTTTTTTCTGACCTCGTGGCTTAAATGCTTCTTGGGACATTTCTTGTTTCTGCATTTCCTGTATCGAAACCAGTCCACACAGGTCTCAGATGAGTCCTTGCAATTCTCCCGGTGTTGAAATTTGCACCGTTCCTGTGGAAACAAATGTGACGTAGCTAAACTGCATGTTTGTGTGAATATCCAAAAAAGCTTCACAGCAAAGGTTCAGGATTCAGCAGCAAGTAACAGAGAAAACACTACATTGAGGGGCCAGTGAAAAATAACAGAACGGATTGAATATTCTCACTCAGTTTAACATTGAATCAGGGTGGCAAATTCAGTCATTACACCTGGTTTTCCATTTATTTCTATGTTGCATCTGTTTGACAGGATCAGGTTTAATCTATATATGGGTACAGCTCCCACAGTAAACTAGGGGTAATTCTTCCTAATGGACACATCTACAATCACTGGCAGCACAGTGGTTAGCACTGCTGCCTCGCAGCGCCAGGGACCCGGGCTCGATTCCTGGCTTGGGTCACTGTCTGCACATTCTCCCTGTGTCTGCATGGGTTTCCTCTGGGTACTCCAGTTTCCTCCCACAGTCCAAACATGTGCGGGTTAGGTTGATTGCCCGTGCTAAATTGCCCCTTAGTGTCAGGGGGATTAGCAGGGTAAATACATGGGGTTACAGGGATAGGACCTGGGTGGGATTGTTGTTGTTGTAAGCGCTATGGGCCGAATGGCCTCCTTCTGCAGTGTAGGGATTCTATGATGATCAATGATTATTACAGACATAGCAACACTGGATGGTGATAACACTGGAATGTTTCTGAAAACCAGTGATGCTATGGCTGGTGGCAGGTTTTTAATGTTCTCCTCCCTTTGTGAGTACAATTGAATTGCTATTGAACATCACCTCCTTGCATGATTTTTGAATGATTGCTGAATATCTGGAAATCTGCAGATAGGTTTCATAGAATCGTAGAATCCCTACAGTATAGAAGGAGGTCATTCGGCCCATCAATCTGTACTGGCCACATTCCTATAATCCTCATTTACCCTGCTAATCCCCCTGACATTCCAGTGTTATCACCATCCAGTTTGCTATTGATCATCATAGAATCCCTGCATGGCAGAAGGAGTCCATTCGGCCCAAAGAGATTGCAACAACAACAACCGCACCAGGCCCTATCCCTGTAACCCCATGTATTTATCCTGTAAAGCCTCCTGACACTAAGGATCAATTTAGCATGGCCTATCAAACCAACCTGCACATCTTTGGATTGTGGGAGGAAACAGGAGCAGCCGGAGGAAACACACACACACACGGGGAGAAAGTACAAACTCCACACAGACAGTGACCCAAGACGAGAATCAATCCCTGGAGCTGTGAGGCAGAGCAGCTCGGCTGATTTTCATTCTATAATGGAATATACGTAAGGTGCTTTCTACAGGAACAATCTGCTCCACCCAACTGACAGCCTGGTGATGAGAGTGAACATGTTCCGTCTACATTTAATCTGTGGCCCTTAACAGTTTGGGTTTCTGATCTGACAAGAACACTTTGCACTGCCAACTCCTTTATGACTGGATATCATCACCAGTGGCTTTTCATTCTCCTATAACTGTGCAGATTGGACATGCTGGGCACAGCACACAGAGGAGAACTCAATCAGTGGATCAGACCCCCGCAAAGGATCCTAATGGATTTTATCTCCATTTAATACAATGGATGATAATTTGGATGGGTTCTCTTGCTTTGTGCTCACTGCATGCAGACACTCAATATACACAGCAGCAGAAACAGAAAAAAATTCCATGATAAAAACAATTTTCTATTAAAAGGTATATGTCAACATCTGGAATCCAACGTGACTGTGAGCATGGTCAACTATTGCTACCCCTTGACCAATAAACTTTGACACAATTGACCAACTCAGTCTTCACCAAAGCCTCTCCACCATCATTCTGCTAAGTAGGGACTGCTATTCCCTGGTTTTCTATCTGGTTGTGGCCAGAGAACCACCTTCAGTGGTTTCTCTTCCCGCACCACCCCCTCCCCCATCATTATCTCTAGAGTTCTCTAAATTTCAATCCTTGGGCCCAGTAGGTCAAGTGTCAGTGAGGTAGCATTTAGGAGAGAGTGATCACTGTATCATAAGGTTTAAGATGATGGTAGAAGAGGACAGTTCAGAGTAAGAATATTTAATTAGGCAAAGCCAATGTCAATGGGTCAAGATGGAGCTAAGCCGGATAGACTGGAACAAAAGATTGATGGAAAAACTCGCGAAACAATGGGCTATCTTCAAAACAGAAATGGTTCGGCCACAGTCAAGGTATATTCCCTCAAAAGGGAACGATAGGGCAAACAAATCCAGAACTCAATTGATGAAAAGGAGATCGAGATTAAGAAAACAAAGGAAAAGTGTGCTTATGATGGATCAGGTAGAAAATGCAACTGACAGCTAAGAGAAATACAATGGGTGGGATTTTATGGCCTTGCTTGTCCCGAAACCGTAAAATCCCACCCGAGGTCAACAGATCTTTCCATAGACTGCCCCTCACCTGCTCCAATTCCCATGGTGGGCAGGGCGGTAAAATTCTGGTCATAAGGCCAGAGGGGAGGTGAAAAAGTATATTTACAGAAGCAAGAAGGGATCATGAGGAAAGACTGGCAGTTAACATAAAGGGGAATCCCAAAGTCTTCTATAGGCATAAAAATGCTAAAAGGGCGATAAAGGAGGAGTAGGGCCACTTAGGGATCTAAAAGAGACTTTACAAATGGAAGCAAGCACATATTAAATGAATACTTTGCATTTGTCTTTACCAATGTTGTAGATGCTACGCAGGCTATGGAGAAGGACGAAAAAACTCTGTCACTAGCACAGTTCAAAATTGATTATTAAGAAGTGTTGGGTAGACTGTCAGTGCTTAAAGTTGACAAGGCACCCGGGCCAAATGAGATTTATCCAAGGATATTGAAAGAAGTGAGTGGAAATTGTTGGCATGCTGGCCATAATCTTTTAGTCTTCTGCAGAGTTGAGGTGGTGCTAGAAGACTGGAGAATTGCAAACATTGCGCAGTTGTTCAAAGATGTATGGATAAGCCCAGCAATTGTGCACCGGTCAGTTTAACTTCAGTGGTAGAATTGGAAGTCACATGGAAAAATGTGGGTTGATTAGAAAGAGCCAGCACAGATTTCCAAAAGGGAAATCATGTTTAACTAACTTGCTGAAATTTCTGATGTGGTGTTAGAGGCTCTATGAGAGTAACACTATGAATGTTGTGTACATCGTCTTTCAAAAGGCATTTGATACAATGCCAGACAACAGACTTGTGAGAAAAGTTACAGCTCATGGAATAAAAGGGACGAGAGCAATAGCTGAATAATAGGAAGTAGAGAGTAATGGCCATTGGACATTTTTCGGGCTTGAGGAAGGTTTGTAGTGGTATTTGCCAGAGGTTGTTATTCAAACCCTTACTTTTCTCAATTTATAAATTATTGATTTAGTGGATCTTGGTATGTAGGGGACAATTTCAAAGTTTGCAGATGCCACAAAACTTGGAGGCATTGTAAACTGTGAGGAGGATAGTGTAGAGTTTCAAAAGGACACAGGGAAGTTGGTGGAGTGTGCAGATAGGTGACAGATGAAGTTCAATGTGGAGTGGTGTGAGGTGATGCATTTTGGTAGCAATAACATGGACAGACAATACAAAATAAAAGGTACAATTTTTAAGTGGGTGCAGGAGTAGAGGGGCCCAAGTCTTTATGTGCATGGATCATTGAAGATGGCAGGACAGGTAGAGAAAGCAGTTAATAAAGCATACAGTATTGTGGGCTTTATTAAAAGGGGCATAGAGTACAAGAACAAAGAGGTTATGCTGAACTTATACAATACACTAGTTAAACTTCAGCTGGAATATTGTGCAGAGTTCTGGGTGCCATACTATAGGAAGGATGTGGACACATTGGAGACAGTGCAGAGAGGTTTACAAGAATAGCTTCAGGATGAGAAACTTCAATTGTAAGGATAGATTAAACAGGTTGGGAGCGTTCTCCTTGGATTTGATAGAGATGTTCAAAATCATGAGGGAGCTAGACAGAATTGATAGGGAGAAACTGTTTCCACTCGTAAAAGGATCGAGAATGGGAGTGCACAGATTTAAAGCGATTTGCAAAAGAAACAAATGTGATGTGAAAAAAATTATTTTCATACAGCAAATAATTTGGTTTTGGAATGCACTGCCTGAAAGTGTGGTGAAGGCAGGCAATCGAGGAATTCAAGAGGGCACTAGGTGATTATTTGAATATAAACAATGTGCAGGGGTACGGGGAAAAGGCAGGCAATGGCACTAAGTCATGATGCACATTGGGAGAGCCGGTGCAGACATGGTGATGATGAATTGTCTCTTTCTGTACTCATAACACTGCTTTGACTCAATGGGAACCTTCTAATTCTCATGTACAGACAATCCTCTCAGCAACATCATCTGAAAAACAATATCAGGATCTACATGCACAATGACAACTTAGAGCTTTACCTCACTACTATTTCTCCCAACACCTCCATGGATTTTGATTTGTTGTAGTGGTAGTATGACACCCTGTACTGGATGAGCACAAATTTCCTCAAACTAAATACTGGGGAGAATTGTTCTCTGAACCCACCACAGACTCTGTTCCCTCATCACCAACCCTATCCCTCTTCCTGTCCATAATCTGAGGCTGAAGCAGCCTCTTTGCCACTTTGATATGATGGAAAGATGAGCTTCCAACCCCATTTCTGCTCTTTCTTCCCACCTCCATCATCTATCCTTCATTTGATGCTGAAATTCTCATCCATGTTTTCACTAACTCTGGGCTCAACTTTCCCGATGCTCTCCTAGTCAACTTCCAATATCGCACCAAACATAGACTGCAGCTCAAACTCTGCTGCCCACGTCCTAACTCATGTCACCCCTGAGTTCACTGAAGACCTTTGGCTCCCTGTCTGGCAATACCTCAATTTTACAATTCTCTTCTTCATTTCCAAACTCCTCTGTGGCCTCAAACCTCCTTTTCCCTGACATCTCCTCCAGTCGTACAAATCTGCAAGATCTTCACACTCATCTTTTTGCGTATCCCCAATTTTAACTTCAACATCAGTGGCCGCTGTTCCTTCAATTGCCTAGCCCTTAAGATCTGCAATTCCCTCCATAAACCTCTCTGTCTCTCATCTTTAAAATCTATTTCTTCGACTAAATTTCTGGTCACCTTTTCCTTAAGTGCCTCGATGCAAAATTGATAACATCCATAGAACATGGTTATAAGTACAAGTGGTTTGCTCCCAGTGAAAACAATAACTCCAGAGACAAGACTTACATTGGTACATTGAGTATACTGAAAGCAGAAGCAGTCAATGTTTTCCACCTTGTAGCCCTGCATTAAAAACAAATTAATGATCAGAATGACTGAAGAATGGCCAGCTAAATCCTAAAGTTCAATTCAACTGTTTTGGTCCTATTTTCCTGTCAATTACAAGTCATATTTCTTGCTTCTGAAAATAAAATTCACATCACTCAAACCTCCTAGCAATTCCATTTATCCCTTTTGTATATGCTGAATCTCTATTCTTCTCACTGCATATGTTGCCATTTATTAGCCATTTTAATTGCCTTACTTTTAAAGTTTAAATTTAAAGTTTTCTTAAGTTTATTTATTAGTGTCACAAGTAGGCTTAATGAAGTTACTACAATGAAGTTACTGTGAAAATCCCTAGTCGCCACACTTCAGTGCCTGTTTGGGTACCTTGAGGGAGAATTTAGCGTGGCCAATGCACCTGACCAGCATGTCTTTTGGACCGTGGAAGGAAACTGGAGCACCCGGAGTTCACAGGGCACCACATAGACACAAGGAGAATATGCAGACTCTGCATAGACAGTGACCCAAGCCAGTGCTAACCACTGTGCCACCGTGACTTTATTGATTGAACAGCACTAGAGACAAGCTCACTGCTTTTCTCAATCCCTTCCAAATTCACCTTGCACTAATCATTTTTTGTATGTGGTGCACGCTACAATAGCTTGGCTAATCCATAATGCTTTGTCTTATGCCAATATTAAATGTAATCTTCCATGTGCATAATTCTGCCACCACATCGCAAAGGAGATGTACATTTGAAAAAAAAGACATGTTATTGAAACATTTCGTCTTTACTCATCAGGACAATTTGCAAGAATACTAAACTGAAAGAGAACAACAATTTATACTGCTTGAGAGTGCTGATTGCTTGACAAGTGGCTCTGATTGATAGAAGCATTGCCATGGCGAATGCACCGGTAACTGACAACTGACAGTTAACTGCCAAGCTTGGTTTACTTTCAAACTGGGCAGGTCGACACTGTTTGGTCAAGATAGCAAGAAGGACAAGGGCAGCATATACATTAGAACACCACCACCTGGAAGCTTCCCCCCCCAACTCACTCACCATCCTGACATGGAAACATATTACCATTCCTTCACTGTCATTGAATCAAAATTTTAGAACTCCCTCCCTATTAGCACTATGGGTATATCTACATCACAGGGGCTGCAGCGGTTCAAGAAAGCAGTATACCACGATCTTCCCAAAGGCAATTAGGGTTGGGCAATAAATGTTGGCCTAGCCAGCCACATCCACATCCCGTAACAGAATCTCATGGAGAATGATCCAGGGAATGGCAGTCCCTTAAATTTTTGTTAAGTGTAAAGGTCCTAATGTATGTACATGCTCTTTCTCTCACAAAGGACAGGACTCTGTGTGTGAATATAAAGCTTGGCAGTTAACCACCAGATTTCAGTTACTGGTACATTCTCCATGGCAATGCTTCTATCAATCAAGTGTCCTTTTGCCAATTAATCAATACTCTTCTCATGCAGTACGAATTATTGTTCACCTTACAACTGATATTGCGAAATGTCCCAATGAGTGCAGGACAAAAAGCTTCAACAGCAATACTCAAGTTCTGAACTCCAATGTAGGGTGACAAACTTTTTAAATCAGTTGCCGGGCAGAATAACAGATTAAAGCAGATTTGGATCTGCACTAACAGTGTGAGAATTCAGCGAGGCAAATCCTTGGCTTTTCTTATGTTCTTGTGACCTTATGTTTGTATCACCGTGCACATGCACTTATCTCCTGGTTCAGGAAATCACCCTGCTGGATTAACAGGACAACTTTCCCACTGTAACCAAATGCTCACAACTGGACTCTGATGCTTACAGATGAATATCAACCGATTATTAGTGATTCTGACTGAATCGTGTAATAAAGAGAAGAACGTACCTGCATCATTTTGATAATTTTCGTTATTAATGAAAAATGTTCTGGAAAGAAAAACAAACCTTTGAGTGTTCCTTATCTTTACATCATCTGCCCAAAGGCAGTACTCAAAGTAAGTTGCAATATAATGGTTAACATTCAGTGATATTTAAAAAGTATTATAACAATTCCTTTCCCAGGTATAGATGGCAGTTCTCTGCCAGTTCAGAGATTCCTGTTCTGCTATTTTGCACCCCATGCAGAGATGAGCATTTGAAAATATTCAGTTTTTTTATTCATTCATGGGACTGTCTGGCCAGTATTTATTGTCCATCCCTTGTTGCCCTTGGATGGCAGTTGAGAATCAACCACTTGCTGTGGCTCTGGAAACACATGTAGGCCAGACCAGGTAAGGACGGCAGATTTCCTTCCCTAAAGGACTAGATTTTTTCCGACAATTGATAATGGTTTTCATGGTCATTAGTAGATTTTAATTCCAGATATTTTTTAATTGGATTCAAATTCCACCATCTGCTGTGGCGGGGATTCGAACCCGGGTCCCCAGAACATTAGCTGAGTTTCTGGATTAATAGTCCAGTGATAATACCACTAGGCCATCGTCAAACCACCCCCAACACCACCAACCCCCCCCCCCCATCCCAAGTCTATAGATGACTCTATAGTTTAAACTTAATATTGCAGACTGGGTGCTTGAGTGCAATATTATTAGGAGTATTAGCAAAGCATTACACCTCCTGTTATTTTGTAAACCAGAAAGTCTGGATTGAAATGTTGTTGGCTGTTACTTAATTTTGATTTTTAAGTAAACCTCTTTCAAAGAACCTAGCCTTAGGCACATGCTTTGACAATATGACGGCCATTGATCATGGTGGAAATGATATAAGAACATAAGAACATAAGAAATAGGAGCAGGAGTAGGCCATCTAGCCCTTCGAGCCTGCCCCGCCATTCAATAAGATCATGGCTGATCTGTTGCTGCTCAGTTCCACTTTCCCGCCCTCTCCCCATAACCCTTAATCCCCTCTCCTATCAAAAACCCATCAACCCGTGTCTTAAAAATATTTAGCGAGGCAGCCTCCACCACTTCAACGGGCAGAGAATTCCAGAGATTCACCACCCTTTGAGTGAAGAAGTTCCTCCTCAACTCTATCAAACATATGGTGCGTACTGAGTAGTGTTGAGTAATTCTGAAGTCAAGCAGACTCAAAACATTGGGCACAATCTTCCCACCCATTCATGCTACACTCCCGCTACAGTAAAGGTGGAGAATTTGGCGACCAGCCAAATCTCTGATCACTGCAGCGAGATGGGAAAGATCCCATTGGTGTGAACGGTCGGAAACTTCCCGCCATTAACTCTCTTTCTCCCTCCACAGATGCTGCCAGTCATTTCCAGCATTTTATTTGAGTAATTCTTTTGTCATCTAAAAATCAGAATAACACATATTTGCATTATGTTTAACCCCAAAGGTTATCAGCTATTACATGTATAAAATTATCACTTTTACAGTATGTGGGTGTCACCGGCAACGATTAACATTTGTTGCCCTTGAACTTAGTGGCTAGTCCACTGTGGCACTTAAGAGTCACCACATTGTTGTGGGCCATATGTAGGTCAGACCCAGTAAAGATGTTCCCTCCAGCTGGGCTTTTACACCAGTGATGACTACCATTATTGATTCCAGATTATTTTCAATTTATTGAATTCAAATTCATTGAATTCAAGTTCCAGCAGCTGCCATGGTGGGATTTGAATCCGTGCCCCAGAGCATTACTAACCCAATGGCATTATCACTGCACCATCATCTTCCCCATTCATTTCACAAGGAATGAGGGCTTACTTAGAGGAGTGAGAACTTGACACAGAAGATGTTATTTGCTGAGCAGATCAAATCCCAGAAGGAAACTTGTCTTATTAATCATAATTTTTTTTTTCATTTGGAAAATGAAGGAAAATACCGTTGAGTGCAGGACATAGAATCCCAACAATGCCTTCGGGATTTAAAAAAATTAAAGATATACGAACAGAAAAAAGAAATTCAAACACACAAGATTAAAGTGACATAGTCAAACAGTCTCACAAAACAACCCCCCTCAAAAACAAACCCACTTAACAGAACACGCAAGTAAACATCTCTTGGTAACACTTGCTTTTTGATTCTTTTACTCTAAAAATCCAGTGATATTATCCAAGGCAAAACTGTTGTCACTTCAGTAAAGGTATACCTCACAACTTTGCACTCGCTTCTATCCTGTTGTGCACATCCAAGAAAATTGGCCATGTATTACTGGGTGTTTTTGTCAATGTGCAATGTAATAGTGTGTGTGTGTCAAAATCTCGACTTCCACGTTTGACTTTAACACAAACACACATTAACACAAGGTGCTTAACTGACAGACTGTCTTTATTTACTTGCTAGCAAGGGGAGAAGTCTTGACACATTGGGCCGGAGAAAGAAAGTCATCCTGGTTTATACAATTCTGCAGCTCATAGTCAGTTGGACACAATCCAATCAAAAGTGTCACAAATGACATCCTTTTCGTATTGATCCAAAAGAACGAAAATACTGAATCACCCTGATCTATGAGATCACGGTACCTCGTGGAATACCCCAATATATCACCCCTAAGCCTGTCCTCACTCGACAATCACCAGGCAAGACTGTTCCCTTCCTGTTGGCAAACACTTCAGCGGTCACAGGCATTTGACCTCTGATCTTCGGGTAAGCGTTCTCCAAGGTGGCCTTCACAACACACGACAGCACAGAGTCGCTGAGCAGAGACTGATAACCAAGTTCCGCACACATGAGGACGGTCTCAACCGGGATCTTGGGTTCATGTCGCACTATCTGTAACCCCCATGACTTGCCTGGGTTTGCAAAACCTCACTTACTGTACTGACTGGAGACAATACACGTCTCTTTAACCTATGCCTAATGCTCTTTCCACTCACATTGTCTGCATCTTTAAGACTTGAATAGCAGGTTAGTTGGAACAACTCGCACTCTAATCAGTAATCTGTAAACTGTGTGTGCTGTTATATGCTCTGTCTGAGGCCAGAACTCTCCATTCACCTGAAGAAGGGGCAAACCCCGAAAGATTCTGGGTTTACTATCAAATAAACCTGTTGGACTTTAACCTGGTGCTGTCAGACTTCTTACTCTAGTCTCTTAGTCAGACATCATGGCTGCAATTCTCCCATTGCCACCCACAACTTTTTTGTCAGGTCGCGGTGGGAGATGCACATCTGCAGCCTTGAACAGGGATTTGTGCATGTGCTGGGGAACACACGGCATCTCCCAGTGCTGGCAAACAGACACCATTCAGACCATGCTGGGAATCGGCAGGAAGTCAGGTAACTCATTTAAATATGTTTTTAATCTGTTTTAAATATGCATATTAAGTAATTATCGGGACCTTTCAAATCCTGATTGAATTGATTGAGATTGAGTAAAGTAAAAGACTTTACTCTCCCAGGGGAGTTGGAGGAGGGGGCGGGGGGGATCCTGATGGTGTGAGGGGGGTAGGGGGATCACCAATGCTGGGTGCGGATCCTGGATATCAGGGCGCTCGGGTGTGGGGGTCAGGGATGGCCCGGGAATTGCTGTGGGGGTCATGATCAGGCCGTGGGGGGTCGGGGTGCTGGACGGGTAGCACTGTAGGAGTCCTGAGCTGGCCAGTGATCAAGTTGGCCAGCAAACCAGAGGTTGACAGTTTGGGGCCACTGTGCGTGCATAGAGTTCCAGAACTGTCAAACTCCAGTGTGTATAGGCCCCGTCCCCCCTTGGTTTTTAATGAGATGCAGAAATATATAGAATATATATTTATATGTATGGACTAACTAAAAGTATTACATGTACCTTTAAAACTACAAAATATTTAAAACACCTAATTACAACTACTAACAAACTTGCTCCCCCTTTTCAAGTGGATTCTACATCTAAGTTGATTCAACAAAAACCCAAGCAGAGTCTGACAAGTTTACAGTAGCCCATTTCTTTTCTTTCTTTCTACGTGTGTCACTAAGTGCAGTGAAATGCCTAACCGAGCGGGTATGCGTCACTAGGAATATTTCTCACTGTTGAATTGTATAGCGGAAAGTTCACTATCTCTTGATGGACATACATATTTGTCATTATGTCTTAATAAACCACTATTGCTGTAATGTGACATTTGAACATAAGAACTAGAAGCAGGAGTAGGCCACCTTGCCCCTCGAGCCTGCTCTGCCATTCAATAAGATCATGGCTGAGCTTTTGGTGGACTCAGCTCCATTTATCCACCCACTCACTATAACCCTTAATTCCTTTATTGTTCAAAAATCTATCTACCTTTGTCTTAAAAACTTTGTCTTAAAGAAGCCTCAATGCTTCACTGGGTAGAAAATTCCACACATTCACAACCCCTTGGGTGAAGAAGTTTCTCCTCAACTCTGCTTTCTCCTAAATCTGCTTCTCCTTATTTTGAGGCCATGCCCCTGGTTCTATTTCACCCGCCAGTGGAAATAACCTACCTGCTTCTATCTTATCTATTCCCTTCATAATTCTAGATGTATCTATAAGATCTCCCCTCATTCTTCTGAATTCCAATGAGTATAGCCCCAGTCTACTCAGTCTCTCTTCAGAAGCCAACCCTCTCAACTCCAAAATCTACCTAGTGAATCTCCAGATTACGAGGCAAGGTATTCCTCTTTGAGGGATTCAGTGTTACTCCTCAAAAGAGGATCAACCTTGCATCATAACACAAAGAATCATTTTGGACTCAAAACGTTAAACATGATAATAGAACAAATTGTTTCAATGCAATATTACATAAGAACAGGCTGAATACATATTTAATTCATAAATAAAACTGAAAAATAATCCAATTTAAGATGTAGAACAACATCATATTTAATATCTTCCTGTGCAATATCCTTTGGCTGGTGACTATGGAGAGCAGTGGCTGTGATGTCATTAAAGTAGCTAAGCAATGTAGATGGAGAAAGAATGAATACAATAATGATTTAACAACAATAATGGCAATAGTGGCTTTAAAATGGCTATTCTGGCTGAGAGTTAAACATGCTGGTATTTTTGGTCAACGTATAATTAAAATCATTACTCTGAATCAGGGTTCTGGTCTAGGAACTATGATCTGAAGCTTCCTGTGTTGACTAAATAAGAAATGTTTAGAGCTGACCCAGTGATTTCAAATTTTATTGCCAATATGTGAGACGTGTCAGCTGAAGAAAGCATAATGATGTCATTCACAAGTAATTTTATTGGCTGTCTGAGTCATGTGATCAGTTTCGGGTTACACAACTGGCTGGATGACAGAGAATTTTCTGGGAGCAAGTGGAGAATGTTAAAAAACATTGCAGTCCTTTGTTTGCCAATGACAAACTCTATAGAGATTAACCATTGTAAGAAGTGTGCGCTGAACGAATTTTTCTCAGAGAAGATTGTGACGATAGATTCTACATCAGAAAGAATTTGACCAATTCTTCCTCGAAGCTGGTAGAATGGTAGGGATTTGAGGTTACAATCAGATCAGTCGTGAATTCTTGGGTGGCATGGTGACACAGTGGTTAGCACTGCTGCTTCACAACGCCAGGGACCCGGGTTCGATTCCAGCCTTGGGTCACTGTCAGTGTGGAGTTTGTACATTCTCCGTGTCTGTGTTGGTTTCCTCCGGGTGCTCTGGTTTCCTTCCACAGTCCAAAGATGTTCAGGTTAGGTGGATTAGCGATGCTACAATTGTCCTTTAGTGTCCCAGGAAGTGTAGGTTAGGTGGGTGGGGTTGTGAGGGGAAAGCCTGGGTGAGATGCTTCTTCAGAGAGTTGCTGAATGGCCTCTTTCTGCACCGTTGGGTCTATGGTTCTAATGGCACAGCAGATTCAGGCAGCCTACTACTACATTTAATTCATCGACATGCATAATTTATTTATCGTTCATGGAAGGTGTCATTGGTAAGGCCAACGTTCGTTGCCTAACATTTGCTTCACTTGCCGAATCTAACAAAAGGGCGCAACAAAAAACAAAGAATAATACAGCACAGGAACAGACCCTTCAGCCCACCAAACCTGCATTGACACATGACACCTTTTTAAACTTTTGCCTCTATACAGTCTATATCCCTCTATTCCCTGCATATTCATGTATCAGTTGAGATGCCTCTTAAAGGTTGCTATTGTATCTGCTTCTACCACCTCCTCTGGCAATGTATTCCAGGCACTTACCACCCTCTATGTAAAAAATCTGCCTCTCTCATCTCCTGTAAACTATCTCCTTTTTACCTCAAACCTAGTAATTGACATTTTCACCCTGAGAAAAAGACTCCAACTATCCATTCTATCCATGCCTCTCATAACTTTGTAAACTTATATCAGGTTTCCCCTGAGCCTCTAACATTTAAGTGAAAATAAACCAAGTTTGTCTAAGCTCTCCTCATAGCTAGTATCTGCAAACCAGACAACATTCTGGGAAATTTTTGCTGTACTCTCTCCAAAGCCTCCACATCCTTCTGGTAGTCTGATGACCAGAACTGTACACAATATTCCAAATGTGGCCTAACTGAAGTTATATGTAGCTTCAACATGACTTGCCAGTTTTTACACTCAATGCCCCAATTGATGAAGGCGAGCATACCATACGCCTTCTTAACCACCTTATCCATTTGTGTTGTCACTTTTCAGGGAACAGTGGATCTGTTGCCTCGATCCCTCTATATGTTAATGCTTCAAAAGGTTCTGCCATTTACTGTATATTTCTCACATGCATTAGAACTTCCAAAATGCATCACCTCGCATTTGTCCAGATTAAATTCCATCTGCCATTTCTCCTCCAGAGTCTCCAGCCTATCTATATCCTCTGTATCCTCTGGCAATCCTCCTCACTGTCCACAGCTCCCCCAATCTTTGTGTCATCCACAAACTTACCAATCAGACCACCTACATTCTCCTCCAAATCATTTATATAGATCGCAAACAACAGGGGTCCCAGGACTGACCCCTGCAGAACACATTGGTTATAAATCCCCAGTCAGAAAAACACCCACCGCTACTCTCTGTCTTCTCTAACCAAGCCAGTTCTCTATCCATCTTACTAGCTAACTATAGATCCCATATGACTTCACCTTCTGTATCAGCCTGCCATGAAGAACCTTGTCAGAGGCTTTGCTAAAGTTCATGTAGACAAAATTCACCACCCTGTCCTCATTAACCACTTCCTCAAAAATCTCAATCAAGTTTGTGAGACACAACCTCCTAAGCACAAAGCCATGCTGCCTATCGCTAATGAGTCCATACTTTTCCAAATGTGAGTAAATGCTGTCCCTAAGGATGTTCTCCAATTATTTCCCCACTGCTGACAGAAAGCTCACTGGCCTGTAATTTCCCAGATTATCCCTGTAACCCCCGTGACTTGCCTGGGTTTGCAAAACCTCACTTACTGTACTGTCTGGAGACAATACACATCTCTTTAAACTGTGATCAGTGCTCCTACCACTCACATTGTCAGCCACTTCAGGTCTTGAACAGCAGGTTAGGTGTAAGGATTCGCATTTTAATCAGTAATCTCTAAACTGTCTGTGCTTTATATGCTCTGTCTGAGGCCAGAACTCTCCATTCACCTGACGAAGAGGCTGTCCCCTCGAAAGCTAGTGAGAATATTATCAAATAAATAGGTTGGACTAAAACCTGGTGTTGTCAGACTTTTTACTGTGTTTACGCCAGTCCAACGCCGGCATACCCACATCATAACCAAAGGAACAACATTGGCTATTCTCCAATCCCCTGAAGCTTCTCCTGTGAGATTTCACACAAACCCTTGCAATTTCTTCCCTCAGTATTCTGGGATAGATCCCAGCAGCTCCTGGTGTTGTCTACCTTAATGCTTTTTAAAACACCCAATATCTCTCCTTTTTTATATTGACAGAATATCAACATACCCCTCTCTAGACTCAACATGTCTTTCTCCTTTCTGAATATGGATGCAAAGTATTCATTAAGGACCTCACCCACTTTCTCTGGCTCCACGCATAAATCCCCTCCTTTGTCTTTGAGTGGACCTACCTCTTCCCTAGCTACCCTCTGTTCCTTATATATGTATAAAATGCCTTGGGATTTTCCTTAATCCTGCATATCAGGTATATTTCATTGCCTCCTTTGGTCCTCTGAACTCCTTGTTAAACTTCTTTCCTGCTTTTTTTATGTTAAATTGTACATTTGAAAGCAAAAGAATATCCAATTCTATTGAATCCATTACAGTCAATGGGCTAGTCTTGCTAACTCTTCGCAGGGCCGCAGGCAGAGATTTCCTACACGAACAGTGAAGTACTCTTAAGTTTTCCAGCTCAACAAAAGAAAAGATGTATTCAAGTACTCTGTTGTTTTTTATATTTACTCCCTTATACGTGTGACTCGTCACTATTGCCAAATATTTTCACAGACGTAAGACCAATATTTTTTTCAGTGTCTGTTCGTTCCACTCTGCACAATTCTGTGCAAAAAAAGGCGGCTGTCTCTGCCTAAAGAGTGGGTTCACTGTCACCCGGGACAGACGGGGTGGAGTGGGGGAGTGAGTGTCCAGCTGGAGTCAGGGACCTCTTACCTGATGCTGTAATAGTGCCAGTGTCCCAATGTCAGCTCACACCACAGTGAGAAAGAAGCGGTTCCCTGCAGTCAGAATGGGCGGCTAGATCGGATGGCGGTCTAATGCAAAAAAAGGAGAAAACGAAACTGATCGGGGTTGACTTCCTGTTTCCACGAGCAGGCGTTTTGTATTTGTTGGCCAAATAAGACATCTGTAACAGAGGCCGGTGGAAGTTCAATTTTATCACCAACCAACACAAAGAATTAACACTGTAGAAAGAATTCTATTTTTGACTCTGCAGGTAGAGACAATACAAACTACAAGATCCCCATCACACACCATTCGCAGAACACTGGGAACATATTGTAATAATTGTTACTGTAACTAACACATTAGTTCCGAGTCATGCAGAGAGTGTTTCTCTTGATTTGATTTATTATTGACACATGTATTAGTATACAGTGAAAAGTATTGTTTCTTGCGGCTATACAGGCAAAGCATACAGTACATAGAGAAGGAAAGAGTGTAGAATGTAGTGTTACAGTCATAGGGTGCAGAGAACGAACAACTTAATGCAAAGTAGGTCCATTCTAAAGTCTAATAGCACCAGGGAAGAAGCTGTTCTTGAGTCAGTTGATAAGTGTTCTCAGACTTCTGTATCTTTTTCCTGCCAGAAGAAGGTAGAAGAGAATATGTCCGGGATGTATGGGGTCATTGATTATGCTGGCTGTTCTAAAGCAGCGGAGAGTGTAGACTGTCAATGGGTGGGAGGCTGGTTTGTGTGCTGGATTGGGTGACATTCACTACCCATAGATGCTGCCGGACCTGCTGAGTTTATCCAGCATTTTTTGTTTTTATTAGATTGATAACCAGCTTGCTGCAATTTAGACCTGATTCAGCAACCATCATTTCCCACACTGAATTCATCCACACTTCAAGTAGAATATATTGGTCACCAGAAGAATTTTAGATTCCTGAAGTTTATATTGGTTTGTTTCAAAAACCATTGAAGGGGTAGTTAATAAAAACAACATATGATAGGATCCTGAGAGATACTGACCAGGAATGCCCCAAGATAGCTTTCATTTTAAAAAGGTTTTCTAGCAGATTTAGAAAATCTGGCAAGTTAACTTTGATGTTGCCAATAGCTGCACACTGGCACTAAGTCAAGTAAAAAGGCAAAGTAGATTATTTTACCAAACCTAAAACCACTACCATCTGGAAGTTAGGCCAAGGGAAGAAGATGCTGCAAACATCACCACCTGGAAGTTCCCCTGCAAGCCACCCATCATTTTGATTTGGAAACATATTCCATCACTGTCGCTGAGTTAAAATCCTGGAACTCCCTCCCTGACAGCACCCTGGGTGCACCTAGACCAAATGGACTAGAACAGTTTAAGACGGTGGCTCACCATCCTCTTCTTAAAGGCAATTTGGGATGAGTAATAAATGCTGGCCTTGCAGTTGAAGCCCACACCCAATGAATGAATAAAAGTTAATTGGGTGAAAACTACCCAAGCTCACAGAATTAATGTAGCACAGGAAGAGAACACTAAGGATGGGATTCTTCAGCCTCCCAGCCATGTGTTTCTCAACAGCAGGAGATGGTGTGCCATTCACAGGTGGTTGGACTCTTTGGTTTTCCCATTAAAGCCACCCCACAACACCAGGAAACCTGCAGGCGGGGGTGCGATACTGGCAGGACCAGAAAATCCCGTTGGTGTGAATGGCTGGAGAATTCCACCCTAAGCATTTTCTGTCCTGCCTCTGGGTGCACATCTCAGCTAGTCCCACTTGCCTACCCTTTCCCCAGACCCCTGCAATTTTTCTCTCTTCAGATGATTATTCAATTCCCTTTTGAAATTCCTGATCGAATCTGCCTTCACCACACCCTGAGGCAGTGTATTCCAGATCCTAACCACATGCTGCAGTAAAGTTTTATCTCTTATTTCCATTGGTTCCTTTGTCAACCATACTTAATCACCTCCAATAAACCTTCCATGAATTGAACACTCCTACCAGATCTCCTCTCAACCTTCTCTAAGAGCAATTCCTGCCTCTCCAATTTAAGTAACTGAAATTCCTCATCCTTCAAACCCATCTTGTATTTTGTTTCTGTACCTTCTCAAATGTCTTCACGTTATTCCTAAGTATGGTGTAAGGAAATGGACACAGTGCTCCAGTTGTGGTTGAACTGGTGTTTTATAAAGATTCAAATTAACCTCCGAGCTCTTGTACTCAATTCATCTATTTATAAAGGCAAGCATCCCATTTGCCTCACTGAGCACTTTCTCCAGCGTTCCTGACACCTCCCAAAAATCTATGCACGAATCTCAGGCTCCCTCTGCACTTTTAGAATGTGTAATTATACTGTTTCTCCTTGCTCTTTCTTTCAATTCAGAGAAAGCCATGTTGGCGAAATTTTCTCCCAAAAATTCTAAGTGTCACAACAGCAAGAAAATGGAAGGCCTCCATGCCAGTCTGTGCAGCGTGCTCTGGATCACAATCTTTCAGCACTCAGTCATGATTCTGGGCAGCTGGGAGCTTGTTGCCGGTCAGAGCGGGCAGAAACTAACACACCAGTGAAACTAGCTTCAGAGCACTCAGGCGCCATTGCGCTAGGGCACCCCAATCTGCTGGTGAACTGGGCGACCTCCTCTCACCCCCCCCTTTACCGGCTGTATGTTCTCCCCCAACTCTGACACGGCATCAGGCAGCAGGGCCCTCGCGATGGATGCCCTGCAGACCCCAACATGCCTGCCCTGTCATGACCTCCTTCACAATCCCCCCATCCACCCCTGTACAACCCCTTGTGCATAGCCCCTGATGCATTATCACCCACAAAAGTCCCCATGCATAGTCCCCACCCCATGCATAGCCCCTCTCCCCCTCTACATGCATAGGCACTCATCAAATCCCATTGTTTACAGGGATAGACACCCATAACAGCCTGTGCATAACCTCCTCAGGCAGAGGCACCCATCACAGCCCCTGTGCATAGCCCCCTATGCATAAGCACCCATCATAGCCCACATGCAGGATCTATATTCACTCAGACCTCACCTCCTTAGCACTGCCTTGGCACAATTTGTGCCCAGTTGACTCTGCCAGTGTGTCAAGTGGGCACTGCCCGATAGACATTGCCCTGCCATGTCCCCAACCATCCAGGGACTTCAATGGCCTCTGATCCCCCCCACCACCTTGCCTCTATTGGTGGAAACCAGTGGTGATTCATATTGGTGTGGCATCTCGCTGGCGAGAGGAGATGAGGGAGGATGCATCCGGGAGTCGGGGGCGGTGGCGGGAAGCAGCCATGTCAACCTCCGTAATGAGATGGAAATCCTGGCAATCTGCTGCTATTAAGCTTTGCACCTTTTCTGAAGGCAAATGGTTTTTGACAGTAAAAAGGAGCCAGGAAGATCCGCAAATCAGTTTTTTGGCCTCTCGTGCAATTTTCCAAGCTTGCCGCATTGAGGCACAGGTGCAGTGAGCTGATAAGTTTGCGCCCGGTATGCCCTGCATTGACTTCTCAAAATAAACTTGTCGCTCAGTCTCTACCTTCTCCTGGGTGCGTAAAATTGGATTAAGAACCTTGATAGTGTTGGACATTTTGCAGGTCAATCCAAAACTCCCATGCATTTCATTTTTACTATCTTCTCATTGGCTTGTAGTTAGACAGGAGATAAGGGCATTTATCAGTACTACAGAGATTCAAGGGATATTTCCAGTGAACGTAAAGTCTTGTTGGATTCTCTGACTCTGTGAAAATCCTACTTGCTTTTAAAACTGCAAATTGTCCTGAATGAACAACTGAGCATCAAAAATGTGACAAAGAATAACTTCCAACACCAAATTAATTTATTTGAACTAATTACCTTGAAAAACACAAGATGCAGCAAAGGTGTACTTTTTTTTACTTTGGTTTAAGATCACACGAACCGTACTCTGGTAAATACAATCAATCAGTTTTCCTAAGGTGCCTATTGCACCAACACAAATGGGGAAGTGAATGTTCGAATTTTCTTGTCAGGAACAGAGCAGATTGTCACTTTGGAGCCTCCGGCCATTCTAGTTTTCACTCTCCATTAATTACAAAAACATTATAAAATTCAAGGTGAACTGACAACTCACTGTAGCAAATAAATAAATCCATACAGTTTAATATTATACAGTAAATTCCACAAAAATACACACAGTAGGAAAAATAGAAACGCGGGATAGCACCTGACTGAAATATGTAACTATTTAAAATCATTGTTGCAATGATTTAAAGTGTTTGGTTTAATTGGTGGCTTGACTGATCATTAGCTTGGCATACTTTCTCTCAAAATGCTGTCGTGGTACAAAATAGTTTGGAAGCCAGCTTTCACTCGGAAAAGAATGCTTCAGTTTAACTTGTTACATTTTGTTACAATCTGTATTATGATTATCCAAGTGAGGGAGTGGCAAGCCAGTCAACTCAATTATAGAAACATAAAAACATAGAAAATTGGAGAAGGCCATTCAGCCTTTTGAGTTTGTTCCTCCATTCATTATGATTGTGACTGATCATCAAATTCAATATCCTGATCCCCTCTTCCTCCCATATCCCTTGATCCCTTTAACCTCAAAAGCTGTATGTAATTTCTTCTTGAAATCACACAACATTTTGCCTTAACTACTTTCTGTGGTAGTGAATTCCACAGATTCAGCACTCCCTGGGTGAAGAAATTTCTCCTCATCTCAGTCCTAAAAGGTTTACCCTTATCCTCAACTATGGTCCCTAGTTCTGGATTCCCCCACCATTGGGAACATTCTTTCTGAATCTACCCTGTCTAAGCCTGTTAGAATTTTATAAGTTGCAATGAGATCCCCTCTCGCTCTTCTAAACTCCAATGAATATCATCCTAAGTTCACAAATGACTCTTCAGCCAGACACAAAACATTGGCTCTATTCTCTCTCCACTGGTGCTGTCAGATCCACTGAGTTTTTCCAGCATTTTCTGTTTTTGTATTAGTTAAACTGAGCTTGCACCTCTTAAAGAGGGGGCACATTTTGGCCAGAACTAGTTAAATAGATGTTGGCAGAAAGAGAAGTGGAAATGGAGCAATAGACCAGATAGCATGCTCCAACATTCTTTGATGCAGCATTGAAAGCCACTGGAGATGGACAGGTGTAGAGAAATCCTCCATCCACCCTGCAGCCAATGAAGTACTTTGGAAATGCATTCTGTGATAGGTTCAGCATGTGAAGTTGGCTAAAACCAGGTTTTCCGTTCATTATCTTTTCCATACTGCAACAGTTTGCTGGGATATTAAGAGGAATGGATATTTTTTATAGGATGCTGCAAACTGGGACCCATATACACAAGCTCTCTGACATAATTTACTGGGAAAAGAACAAAGAAACTCAGATACATTGCAATATGTTCCCTCCCTCACAGTCAAAAAAAATGCGATCTAATGGGCATTCATCATTTAGTTATCCAAGCAACCTCAAAATTTCAGGTCTTGAATATTTGTTTTAGGTTTATTTACAAAATTATTTAAACATTTTTAAAAAATCAATTAATTGACCCATAAAAAGTTTGCATTAAATATGTGTTATCAAATGTAGGGCTGAAACCAATGCAGGGATACTAGTACAGAAATTTATCCCAGATTAATATATATCTGAATTTTACCTTAAAATGTTTATCTTCGTTGCAGCGGCTCAGTACCACAGCAATAAGAGTACTCCAGCCACCTGAACATCTTTATTATTGTAATATTAATTTTTTGTCATAGCTTGTGAGCTGCACATTGAATATCAAGAATTGTAAAGCACTTGTACATTAAGCTGGATTCCGTGGTTCAGAAGGTCTGTAAAATAAAAGACTATTTCCCAATTGAAAGTTGAATAATTTTAAGTTATGTACAAGTCTTCCTTTTCTTTTGTGCTTAAGAGATTCCAAAGTGAATTGATCCTCTGGAGGAACAGTTAATCCCCTGAAAATGTCTCCATGGTCATTCAGAAGCCTGTTCAAAGAGTCAACCTCAGCACAGTTCCCATATGGCCAATGTTGGGCATTGCTTATTTGTTGTACATCAACTCCTATGTCTGGGAACAGGTTTAGGCATTTCCTACAAGGTGGGATGGGAGTATGTTGGTGATGTTTACCATTGATCATTCCTCTCTGTCTGTTAGGATTATCCCTCATTTGGTAAGCAATAGAATGTACCTCAGGGTGGAACAAAATAGCCTGTGGAACATGTTCTAAAGCCATACAAATTGCCAAGCTAATGACGTCATTCCACGTATGGTAGCACAATATGTCTATCATGATTTCTTTCTGATGCTTTCCAAAGCATGAAACTGAGGCACCAAAATAATTTTTAGTTTTTGTTCCTCTCATCACATCTTGGAAGAAAGAGCAGCTGATAACTGTTGATACAAAACAAAGGCTATTCCCGCACCTACTGGCATCTTGAGCATTTTGTTCCACGGACATTCTCCTATTTAGTATTGACAGAAAATCTAGCATTCTTTCAATTTCATCTGATTCCTTGTAGCCAACCACCTGAGAAAAGAAAAGAAAATTCTTAAGCTTGCAATATTCTTGAAATGGCCTCCATCCAGCACAACCATCTTCTTCAATTTGGGGTATGACTTACCAATGTGCCTACATTCTGTCTACCAGACTTCTGAGCAACCAGTTCCAGTGTAATGGCTGGTACGTAGGCCATACATCCTAATGATCGGCTGTTTGAACCAAACAATATGTACCTTCAACTGTTGGTACTTGGTATAGATTATACTCAACGTGCCTGCACTTGCACAATCCAAACAAAACATCCCCTTAATTTTCAGTGCCAGAGAGGTTGGTTGATAGTCACTCATACTTATCCCATAGCTAAGAGGATTCCTTCACTTGTAATAACTACCACAGTGTTAAAAAGGGTACTTACACTTGTACTGACTAAACTATGATGAGTTTAACAGGTAATTAACATGCAAGTACATCAAAATACAAGAGAAAGGAGAGGCTCGGTGAAGTGCCATTTCTGCTAAGCTAATGGCAGAGTAAAGTTGTATCATTTATTCATAGATAACAAGGAGCACGAGATGTTAACTTGACAATAAATTCTGACCAATTATGTTTCACATCAGCTCTGAGTAAAAAAAGCTCTGTAGCCCTAGTTTACATGCACATCTTTCAGTTTCAGTTCATGCACTTCTATTTGCCTTTGTGCATGGGAGATCTTGTCTTACAAATTTGATAGAGTTTTTTGAAGGAGTGACCAATAAGATATATGAGGGCAATGCAGTTGACATTGTCTGCATGGGCTTTAGCAAGGTCTTCAACAAAGTTGTCAGTAAGGTTAGATCACATGGGACCAAGGAAGGATTAGTAAATTGGATACAAAATTGTCTTGTCGTTGGGAGATGGAGGGGACCAAGAAAATAGATGAGGACAGTGCAGTAGATGTCTACATGGACTTCAGCAAAGTCTTCAACAGGGTACCGCATGGTAGACTTGTCAGTAAGGTTAGATCACATGGGACTGAGGAAGAACTAGTTAATTAGACACAATTGTCTTGTTGATAGGAGATGGAGGGTGGGTGCACAGGGTTGTTTTTCATATTAGAGGCCTGTGACTAGCAGTGTACTTCAGGGATTGGTGCTGGGCCCACTGTTGTTTGTCATTTATATAAATGATTTGGATGAAAATATAGGAGGCATTGATAGCAAGTTTGTGGATGAAACTAAAACTGGTGGTATAGTGGACAGAGATGGTGGAACTGAGCCACGTCAGATTAGCCATGATCTTATTGAATGGCGGGGCAGGCTCAAAGGGCTAGATGGCCTACTCCTGCTCCTATTTCTTACGTTCTTATCTAAGACTACAAGGAATTCTTGATCAACTGAGACATTGAGCTGAGGAATGGCAGATGGAGTTTAATTCAGATAAATACAAAGTGTTGCATTTTGGTAAGACAAACCAGGGCAGGACTTACTCAGTTAATAATAAGGTCCTGGGCAGTGTTGTCGAACAAGGTACATCGTTCCATGAAAATGGCGTCACAAGTAGACACAGTGGTGAAGAAGGTGTTTGGCACACTTATCTTCATCCTCAGAGCATTGAGTACAGGAGTTAGGACATTATATTACAACTGTTCAAGACAGTGGTAAGGCCACATTCGGAGTTCAGTGTACAATTCTGGTCACCCTGCTATAAGGAGGATGTTATTAAACTGATAAGGGCACAAGAGATTTACAAGGATGTTACCGGGACTGGAAGGTTTGAATTATAAAGAGAAGCTGGATAGGCTGGAGCTTTTTCCCCTGGAGCATAGGAGGATGAAGGATTACCTTAGATGTTTATAGAATCATAAGGGGCATAGATAAGGTAAATAGCCAAGGTTTTTTCCCCAGGGGCATCCAAAACTAGAGGGCATAGATGCAAGGTGAGAGGGGAAAGATTTAAAACCCAAGGGGCAACTTTGTCCACAGAGGGTGGTGCGTATATGAAATGAGCTGCCAGGGGAGATGACAGGGGAAGGTACAATTACAACATTTAAAAGGCATTTGGAAAGGTTTAGTGGGGTATGGGCCAAATACAGGCAAATCAGACTAGTTCACAGTTTCATTTTTTTCCTCTCTCAAATTAGTTTGTCACAAGAGCTATCTGTGATGTGAACCAAGGATCAATGCAATGTGAACAATAGTATGAGGCAAGTACATCACCCATTTACTATCTCAACCGGTGTAACAAAAATTTGCTGAGAATGTTTTGTAATATTTGATTAAAAGCAGCACAAAAGTATGAAATAACAGGAACAGTAAATTTTCACTCGCACCATGAGCCATTAAATGCACAGTCTGACGTCACTTCTACTCACTATTTCAAGTAGAATTGTGTAAGGTGGTCGAGTTGGAAGATGCGTCTTGTACTGTTCAAACACATCTGGAAGCTTGCGAAACCAAGATCCTATTGAGTCTTCCAATATGTCTTGTGGTTCAAAAGAAGGGTAATTGATATGACACAGAAACAGAACTGTATGCAGTATCTGCAAAATTAAGAAGGGTATATCTCAGTGAAATCAACAACTCCCTGGGTTTTGTTATAGGATCAGACGAACATGGAGCACAAATCTGTATTTTACTTCTGAAGAAGTTGGAAGGAATACTGGCGGGGGGGGGAACTCTGTTAGTTACAGCAACTGTAACAGTTCGTTACAGTTTCTGTTAGACATAATGGTTAGAACTGCTGCCTCACAGCGCCAGGAACCTGGGTTTGATTCCTGCCTTGGGTCACTGTCTGTGTGAAATTTACACGTTCTCTCTGTGTCTGTGTGAGTGTCCTTGGAGTGCTCCAGTTTCCCCCCTACATTTCAAAGATGTGCAGGTTAGGTGCATTGGCCACGATAAATTCTCCCACAGTGTACCCGAACAGGCACCGGGGTGTCGTAACTAGGGGATTTTCACAGTAACTTCATTGCAGTGTGAATGTAAGCCTATTTGTAACTAATAAATAAATTTTTCTTTAACTAAATTATTTAACTTTCATGAAGACTAAAAGTACAAGTGGGGCAGCATGGTGGCACAGTGGTTAGCACTGCTGCCTCACAGTGCCAGGGACCTGGGTGCGATTTTCAGCTTGTGTGTAATTTGCACATTCTCCCTGTGTTTGCATGGGTTTCCTTCAGGTGATCCGGTTTCCTCCCACAGTCCAAAGACGTGTGGGTTAGGTGGATTCACCAATTGCCCCTTAGTGTCAGGGAGACTAGCTAGGATAAATGTATGGAGTTATGGGGATAGGACCTGGTAGGATAGTGGTCAGTGCAGACTCAGTAGGCCGAATGGCCTCCTTCTGTACGGTAGGGATTCTAAGATACATCAACTCCATATTTCATAGAAATACTAAGTTAAATTTTCTTGAGATTTTTGTGCAAAATATATTAATTCTTAAGTTTGAATGATTTAAAATTGGAATTTTGTTCAACAAAATTACACCAAAATCAACACAAATATCCAAATAGAATTTACTGTTTTGGTTTAAATTCAAGAATGTGTTTAATGAGTAAACTACTCATTTAGAAAAATTGCAGGAAATAACTATCAAAATACTTTCCCCACGTTTAGTAATATGTCCGTCGTGCAATGCTAATAAATACTGGAGCTTTATCATTCAAAACTTTATTATTGTGATCATAAAATAAGAACAAAACCTCTTTAATGTACTGCTTTCCTCTGTCCCTAGACAGCTTCCTGTCTCCAACAGCCTGCCGAATGAAGCTCACAGCTACTTTTATGAACTGGCTTGCGCTTTGCAGAGAGATCTGTGTCTGTGTGAAGTTCTTCTTCATAAAATTGTTCTGCTCAATTCTGGTGAGAGAAAACACAGATCTCCATAGCATTCAATAGGAAAAAGTTGCATTGGTAAAACGGTTTTATTCAGGAATACACTGAATGCATTGCTTATTAGAAATTAACTATAGATTATCACTTTTTTGTCTTATAGAATCCTACTGTGCAGAAGGAGGCTATTCAGCCCAGTGAATCTGCACTGACAACAATCCCACCCAGGCCCTATCCCCACAGCCCAAGGTATTTACCCTGCTAATCCCTCTGACACTAACAGACAATTTGCATGGGTTTCCTCCGGGTGCTCTGGTTTCTTCCCACACTCCAAAGATGTGCAGGTTAGGTGGATTGGCCATGCTAAATTGCTCCTTAGTGCCAGGGGGACTAACAGAGTAAATGCATGGGGTTATGGGGAAAGGGCATGGTTGGGATGGTAGTCGGTACAGACCTGATGGGCTGAATGGCCTCCTTCTGTACCATATGATTCTAATTTGAAATATCATATCAGGTTTGGTGAGCCTGACCACTCCAAACAATAATTTTGCAAAGACATTTAAAACATTCATCACAGTTCTGCATCACAATATAAGTCTTTAAGATATAAAATTATTATAAATTGATTTTACAGTGAAAAATGGAAAATCTGAACTCAAATGGTCAAATTGATAGAAATAATGAACTATCTCACCTTCTCTCTTCAGCTAACACTGGAACTGGGAAGACAAAACAGATTGCATTAATATTCCATGAATTTGTGATTTCTACCAACCTATAATATGCATTCAAATTGACATACATTAAATTAAATTAGGGGAGGCAATGGCCAAGTGGTGTTATTGCTAGACTATTAATCCAGAAACTCAGCTTAAGTTCTGGGGACCACCTTTGAATCCTGCCACGGCTGATGGTGGAATTTGAATTCAATAAAGAAAATCTGGAATTAAGAATCTACTGATGACCATGGAACCATTGTCGATTGTCAGAAAAACCCATCTGGTTCACTAATGTCCTTTAGAGAAGGAAATCTGCAGTCCTTACCAGGTCTGGCCTACGTGTGACTCCAGAGCCACAGCAACGTGATTAACTCTCAACTGCCCTCTGGACAAGGGCAACTCAGGATGGGCAATTAATGCTGGCAAACCAGTGATGCCCATGTCCCACAAATGAATAATAAACCCAGATCTTATAGGTTTTACAGATTAAATATTAATCATTGATGTCCCTGTAGCATTAATACTATTATAAAACCTGACAGACGCCCAAACATTCTTTACAACTAAGAACAAAATTTGAACACAAGAATCATATTGTTGATATTCATCTTGTGATTTCTCTCCAGGCCAAGAAAATTTAAAAATGAACCTTCAATGGCGTTGCTAAGAAGTATCTCCAAGACTAACATTTGTCAAAATATTACTCTCCTTACTACCTTCAAAAGGAAAAAATTCTGATCTGTAACCATAGAACCCCTACAGTGTAGAAGGAGGCCATTTGGCCCATTAAGTTTACACTGACTCACTGACAGAGGATCCAACCCAAGTCCTTACCCACAACCTCTTACTGATCCCCCTAACCTTCACATCTTGGGACACTAAGGGGCAATTTATCATGGCCAATCCACTTAACCTACACATCTTTGGAGTGTGGGGGGAAAACGGGAGCACCCACGCAAACACGGGGAGAACGTGCTGACTCCGCACAGACAGTTACACAAGGCTGGAACTGAACCTGTGTCCCTGGCACTGTGAAGCATCAGTGCTAAGCTTTGTGTTGCACTGGCATTCAATATTAACCCCTGTGAAGAAGGACAGAGTAGACCGTGGAGCTATCTAGGACCACAGTCTGTGCAGGTCTGTGACTAGCCTGGGTAAATGGTACTAAGGAAAACTGACAGAAGTGACAGTGCCAGCATTTCCCATCCCAGCACAGTGATGGCATCATCCAAATGGTGTTGATTTCAGCTGATTCCTGGTCAGCTCGGTGATGAAGTTGGGCCTCTCCCATCACTATCCATAGTCCTAGGCTCTAATACGCATGTAAGTATGCTGTTACCACAGCAATCAGACTCCCTGAGTGATCTGTTACACACAAAGTCGACTGAGAACTAATAAGTTTGAAGTGGCAGGCATGTGATCATCTGGTTACAACCTAAATTATTCATACTATATGGGTCAACTTAGAAAGTAGAATTTTAGTTGCTTCTAAAATGTCTTGTGCAAAAGAATAGTATTTGAACTGTATTCTGACACCAACTTGCAATTATATGGAGCCTTTAAAAAGGAAAAGTGTATCAAGATGCTTCACAGAAACGTTTGGAAAAGGGATGCCAAGTTACGAGTGATTAGGAGGTGTATCCAAAAACCACAGGTTTTCAGCAGAGTCTTAAAAAGAGAAGGGGTGAAGGGGCTTTGGGAAGGAGACCAGAGTTAAGCAACAGAGATTTTGAGGGTGTGGGAGTGCAGAATGGGAAAAGGTTACACTTGCAGGGATGAGTAAGAGTATGGAGAGATTTAAAAACAAGGGTAGTATTACACTTGAGTGAGTGTAGGTCAGCAAGGACACAGACGATGGTGAAGAAGGCCTGTGAACCACAGGATACAAGCAACAGAGCTTTGACTGAAGTGGATTTTCAGGTTTTAAGTACGCCTGAGTATAAACTGGAGATTGATAGGAAAGTCTTCTCTCTGCTGACTACAGCGGAAAATGCTAACAGCCCATCATATTAAAGTACTGGTAGATAAATAGATACATAATTAGCAGTACCTTCACTTGCAGAACGGTAAAATCCATCGAAATTGCTGGTTTTCTCATGATACATGTGACAGTCTCTCTGCCCACAGTAATTATTTCTATTCTCTTGATTACATAAGAAGTACTTTCTCAGAACCTGTGAACATACATAGAATCATTTACTGTTCCTAGAAACAAATGCAATGACTGAATAAAAATACTGGCATCATGAGTTATCTGTTATTTTCATCCGTGTGTGTGCAGGTCCTAGTTAGTGCTGACAGCCACAAACTATCCTCTTCACAGGGGAGAAACAACAGATTTTTGACATCCTTCTTAGGCTACTTCCATTTAGGTTAGTATTTCATGTATTACTAGATGGTCAACCAGTGCTGCCCAACTACTGGCTCACTCACAAACAGAAGCAAAATGCATAGGCTCCGCACTCACGAGCTTAATGTTCCATTTTCATTAAATTAATTTTGATGATATACAATTGTTTTATTCATTCACAGGATATGTTTTGTTTTCAGTTTATTTATTGGTGTCACAAGTAGGCTTACGTTAACATTGCAATGAAGTTACTGTGAAAATCTCCTAGTTGCCACACTCCAGCACCTGTTTGGGTACACCGAGGTAGAATTCAGCACGGCCAATGCACCTAACCAACACGTCTTTCCAGACTGCGGGAGGAAACCCACGCAGCCACAGAGAGAACGTGCAGACAGTGGCTCAAACTGGGAATCAAACCTGTGTCCCTGGCAGTGCCACCAAACCACCTATTGGCAAGGCCAATATTTGTTGCCCATCCCTAGTTACCTTTAAGTAGTTTCACAACACCAAGTTAAAGTCCAACAGGTTTATTTGGAATCAGATGCTTTTGGAGAACTGCCCCTTCATCAGGCTACTCATGTGATGAAGGAGCAGTGCTCCATAAGCTCGTGATTCCAAATAAACCTGATTGACTTTAACCTGGCATTGAGAGACTTCTCTCTGTGCCCACCCAGTCCATCACCGGCATCCCTACATCTTAGTTACCTTTGCGAAGGTACTAGTGAGATTCCTGTTCAACTTTTACAGTCCAAATGGTCTAGATACACCCAAAGTGCTCCTAGGGAGGGAATTCCTGGTTTCTGATCCAGTGATGGTGAAAGTATGGCAACAATTAATCATACATAATTCTAAGAAATATAAGACTTCATCGGGTTTGCACTTCCTTCACTGTTCTTGCATACTGATGCTGCCATAATATTGGAGAGGATTCTCAAACAGTTTTGTGAAGAAAAGGAAAGAAGTAATAAAACAGTACAAGTGTCATCAGTGATGTGATGGCTAACATAGGCTGCCGCAGAATGATGCAGATTGAACGTTGGAATTCCTACAGTGCTATGTTCTTTTATGAGCCATTGTTGTTGGGTAAGTTGGTCAATTGAAAAATCAGCCACAGGTTCTTAACATTCACGAACCAGTGGCTGCTCAAAAAGCAACATTGATGAAGGTCTGCTAACTGGTTGCCTGCCAACTTGTTGGTTGTAGTTAAATATGTGGCATTGGAAGATGGCCTTTGCATAGGGAGCAACGCAACAAGAAAAGGTTGTTACATGGCACCTTTTAACACAGTGAATGTCCCAAGACACTTTACAGGAGCATTATCGCAAAGCGTTTTTGCCCCACCACACAAGGAGCTATTAGGGCAAATAACCAAAAACGTGGTCAAAGTTTAAAGGAGCTTCTTAAAAGAGGAAAGAGAAGTGGAGAGGGATAGGAATTGCAGAGCTTCGGTCTTGACAGCTGAAAACTCCAATGATGAAAAGGTTAAAATAGAGGCTCATCTTTCAAAAAGAACGCAGGTTTGAACTATCTACAGATTAACAATAAAATCATGCTGTACCTCTCGATTTAAATGTTTTTGGGGGCAGTCGTGGTTTGTGCATCCATTTTGCTCATGCCACACCAGACAGACATCTCTTGATGACTTGCAGCTCTCTCTATGTAAGAACGGACAATTTTGCCCCTGTTAAATATGAAGTTTAAGATTAAACACTGAAACATTAAAATATTACTTTCAGCTGGAAAATCCATTGCTTGTTTACCCTGCTTAATAGGAAGTCATATGAAGTACATTCAATTAAAACATTTTAAATCACATATTTCTTATTCCGTTTTTAAATCGAGCAGGCTATTTTCATCAAATACACAACTGTACAAAGTGTGCATATTATTCAATATTAAAACAGAATTTAATGTACAGAATATTAATTAACAGCACACAAATTAACTATATTCAAGGTAGTAAATGGTTGAGTAGCTTCAATCAGTGAGCTATAAAATACTACAATTTTTTAAAGCGATGAACATTTAGGATTAGGAATACCTTCTGAGATAGGGTGATGGATACAAATTCAATTATCACCTTCAAAAGGAACTGGATATATACTTAACTGGGTTTATTCAAGATACAAAGAGAGTTAATGTGTCGGGTGCAGTGGTTATGGAACCACGGAATAGCACAGCAGAGAAGGAGGCTCTTAGAAGTCTGGAGTACTCCAAATCCATATTATGTGGCTGACTATTCTTGCCCTCTCGCGTAATCCAGTCAAATCTTACAATCATTATAAAGATTACTGATATCACTGTGTGAATAGCATCACTGCAAGTCCTGTAGCAGTACACATCACTCTTTCCACGGTATAGGAATCAACAACAACAACAAAAAAAAGCTCTTATCTGCATTTCCCATACCACGAAAACAAATTTTAAAAATCAAAGATATGCTCAGTGAAAGTTTCAATGCACAAAATAAATGTTCTGGTAATTCATATCAACAAAGAGCTGAATAAAACTTACTTCCTCACAGTGAGTCTGGTATTGAAAGAAAAAACAGTCAATGTGTTCTGGCTGGTAATCATTGCCCTGTAGTAAAAATGGTACATAATCAATGAGAAAAATATCAATGGTACGTCAGCCCATAGAGCTCACTACTCATTTAAACCTCTCATGGATTTCACTACAGGTGAAATCCCATTGGTACCCCAGTCCAACACTGGCATCGCTACATCATGATGTGACAGTCACCCAGATTTAGTGCTCTAATACTCGCTAACAATGTAATCATTGTTAACCCATGCCGGCAAAAACTAATGGGGTCTTCTAGGAAGCCTGGAATTCCTCAGTCCCTTCTCCAAATGGAATGTAAAATGGAATTTTGCTGCAATGATACAAATTCCTAGTCCAGCGATATCTGGCACACCGCTTACAGTTTTGGGCATTGTACCTTGGAAAGAGTATGCTACATTGGAAAGGACACACCATGGAATCACCAGAATGCTGCCAGGGTCCCAGACCATTTTCTTTGAGAAGTGGGCTGACTGTCTGGTCAGACTGCCTAAAAGTGCTCAGGGAATGGTTTGGAAGGACTTGTGTCCCTTAGAGACTGGAGGGAGCGAGGAGGTATAACAAACCAAAAGCTGGGTATGTGGGAACAACACTCCCTCACCACTGCAGGTAAGAACCTGGTAATCAGGCATGAGGCATCCTCGGTATTGTTGTACATGAGCATTGAAGCTCCCTTGGTGGCTGGGTGCAGGGCTGTGCACTGCCCCTTGGGCAGTGCCAGACTGGCACACTAGCACTGCCCACCAGGTACTAGGCAGTGCCAAGGAGGTGGCAGATCCTGTGGGCATGGAACCATTGCCCAATATGGGAAAAGGAAGTTAGAAAAAACATATCTGAAAACAAAGATTATTTTAAAAGAATTACTTAGGCCACAGATAGAACATATGCATGGGAAGGGGGCTGACTCATTAGCAACAGGACTAGACCACTTGGCCCCCTTACAGCTGTTCTGTAAGTCAGTAAGTTCAGGGCTAATCTCATAACCTCAATTGCACATTCTACCCTCGATAATCTTTCCTATGCTTGCTTATCAAGGAAGATTACCTTTTATTACATATACCGAGTGTTCACTCTGCTACTATATTACAAATTCATAGAACTTGGTTTTGTTTATTCATTAATTTATAAAACAAAATATTTCTTCATGATGAGCACGCCAGGAAGCTTACCTCAGACATTTTGTTTCAAACGGGTGTTCTCTTTAAACTTTAATGAATCTCGAGATCATCAATGTTTCAAATCACTGCAAAAATCATCTGTCAATATAAACAAAACATCAAAGTTACTGGCCAGATGCGAGAAGCAATGAGTTCACTAAGGGTGGCACGTTGGCACAATGGCTAGCAGTGCTGCCTCGCAGCACCAGAGGACCCGGGTTCAATCCTAGTCTTAGATCACTGTCTGTGTGTAGAGTTTGCACATTGCCCCCATGTCTGCGTGGGTTTCCTCCAGGTGCTCCGGTTGCCTCCCACAGTCCAAAGATGCGCGGGTTAGGTTGATTGGTCATGCTAAATTGACCCTAGTATCAGGGGGACTGGCTAGGGTAAACATGTGGGGTTATGAGGATATAGGGCCTGGGTACGATTGTGGTCGGTGTAGGCTCGATGGGCCTCCCTCTGCACTGTAGGGATTCTACGATTAAAGATTCGCACAAGAACAGCTGATATTGTTATTTCATGAAGTTAACATTATAATTTCAACAAGAAAGCCGGGTTACTCCAGAATAAACCAAACTGTGAATAACTCTCCGTTCGAGATTTGCCACGTGCAATTTAACATAAACTCACAAGGCGGTAAAGAACAGGTATGGAGACAACTTCTATTGGAGATAGACACTGAAACGCCAGACCATCCCGAGAATGGGACGAAAGATTAACTTATTCCCGCTCTAGGTTAAGCTTCCAATGTTCGGCAGAAGGAAGTAACCAGGATCAAAACCAACCTGCATTGTGAACACTTTTTCCGGAGAATAAACTATAATAATGAATCCTCCTTCCTCATTTTCAATCGCAAAGCAGGGCGTCAGAATCAGGAAAACGAAACTCATCGAAGTCCCACCCTCTGTGGCGACACTGATCAAATAGTGTAAAGGGCGGGGAAAGACAATTTAGGTAAAACGCGGCGAATTGCACTGGTTCAAAGTGCAATATAATCCCGTTTAAGTAATCAAGAAATTAAGGTGCATTTTTTTAAAGAAAGACGCCCTTCATCCTTCGTGCATTATTTCAGTTGTGCGAGTAGTGAATCTTAGAAATTGGACATCAAATCGGGCCACGCAGACTGGAGCAGCTAGATGTGGCTTGCGAATCAATTTACTCACTTCAACAGTGAGAGTGTTTTCCACCTACAATCCTTAAGGAGTGGACCACCAGCCAGAGGAAGGCGGGAGGGTAAATCTGAGAAATACACAAACACTCGGGTAGTAATAGTGAACTACGCAAACATCAACTAAAGAGTGTGCAAGTCACAAAGGGAGTTCAAATCTTACAATCTATTCAAGACAACCTTTTTGCCTGTAACGTACCAAGTCCACCAAGGGTGAGGTGAAGGGTCCGGTCACGACTTGCGCAACACGTTAATGGTAGGGTCTTACCAAGTCTTGTACAGTTGTAACAAATACCCCAACCACCGCCCTCCCCTTCTGGTACGCAATGCTTTGCCCAATGAAGGCAAATGTGTCAAACGCCTCCTTTGCCACCCTACCTGTGGTGCCACTTTCAAGGAACCACGTACCTGCACCACTAGCTCTCTCTGCTGGCCAATACTCCCCAGGGCCCTACTATTAACTGTGCAAGTCCTGCCCTGGTTTGTCTTACCAAAAGAGCACGCAAACAACTCCTCTGTGCCAACTAGGTTTCCTAAACTGAACTACTCCCATTTCGCCTGCATTTGGCCCATATCCCTCTAAACCTTTCCCATCCATGTATCTATCCAAATGTTTTCTAAATGTTGTAATTGTACCCACCTCTAAAACCTCCTCTGGCAGTTCATTCAATATGCACACCACCCTCTGTGTGCAAAAGTTGCACCTCACATCCCTTTTAAATCTCTCATCTTAAACCTATGTTTTCTAGTTTTGAACTCCTCTATCCTGGGGAAAAGACCTTGGCTATTCACCTTATCTATGCCCCTCATGATTTTATAAACGTCTATAAGGTCACACCTTCATCCTCCTACGCTCCAGGGAAAGAAGTCCCAGCCTATCCAGCTTCTCCTTATAAATCAAACCTGGGCCTTGACACCTCCCTCTGCGACTGGATCTTGAACTTCCTAACTCACAGACCACATCAGTCAAGGTTGACAACAACACCTCCTCCACAATCATTCTCAATACTGGTGCCTCAGAAGGCTGTGTTCTCAGTCCCCTACTATACTTCTTATACACTTACGACTGTGCGACCAAATTCTCCTCCAATTCGATTTTCAAGTTTGCTGACAACATCACTGTAGTGGGTTGGATCTCAAACAATGACAAGACAGAGTACAGGAATGAGATAGAGAATCTGGTGAACTGATGTGGCGACAATAATCTCTCCCTCAATGTCAACAAAATGAAGGAGATTCTCATCGACTTCAGGAAGCACAGTGGAGAACATGCTGCCATCTACATCAATGGGGTTGAAGTAGAAAGGGTCGACAACTTCAAGTTTTTAGGTGTCCAGATCACCAACAACCTGTCCTGGTCCCCCCATGCTGATACTATAGTTAAGAAAGCCCACCAACGCCTCTACTTTCTCAGAAGACTAAGGAAATTTGGCATGTTAGCTACAACTCTCGCCAACTTTTACAGATGCACTATAAAAAGCATTCTTTCTTGTTGTATTACAGCTTGGTATGGCTCCTGCTGTGCCCAAGATTGCGAGGAACTACAAAAGGTTGTGAATGTAGCCCGATCCATCACGCAAACCAGCCTCCCATCCATTGATTCTGTCTACACTTCCTGCTGCCTCGGCAAAGCAGCCAGCACAATTAAGGATCTCATGCACCCTGGACATTCTCTCTTCCACCTTCTTCCTTCGGAAAAAAGATACAAAAGTCTGAGGTCACATACCAACCGACTCAAGAACTACTTCTTCCCTGCTGCTGTCAGGCTTTTGAATTGGCTTACCTTGGATTAAGTTGATCTTTCTCTACACCCTAGCTATGACTGTAACACTACATTCTGCACTCTCTCGTTTTCTTCTGTATGAACGGTATATTTTGTCTGTCTAGCGTGCAAGAAACAATACCTTTCACTGTATGTTAATACATGTGACAATAATAAATCAAATCAAATCAAAATTCCAGTGGTGGTAACATCCTTGTAAATCTTTTGTGCCCTTTCCAGTTTAATAACATCCTTCGTATAGCAGGGCAATCAGAATTGTACCAAGTACTCCAAATGTGGCCTTACCAATGTCTTGTACAGTTGTAACAAACACCCCAATCCCCGTACTCAATGCTTTGACCAATGAAGGCAAATGTGCCAAAAGCCTTCTTCACCATCCTACCTGTGGTGCCACTTTCAAGGAACTATGTACCTGCACCCTAGGTCTCTCTATTCAACAACACTCTCCAGGGCCCTACCATTAACTGTGCAAGTGCTGCCCTGGTTTGTCTTACCAAAATGCAACACCTTGCATTTATCAAAATTAAACTATATCTGCCATTCCTCGGCCTACTGTAGTCTTAGATAACCTTCTACACTGTCCATTAACCACCAAGTGTGGTTTAATCCACAAACTTATTAACCATGCCTCCTACCTTCTCATCCAAATTGTTTATATAAATGACAAACAACAGTGAACTCAGCTCCTGGACCTAGATGTGGAACAATTAAAGCAAAGGAGAAAGACAAACAAGTTCTCAGTTGGAGAAAAGCTAATTTTGCTAAGCTGAAATGTGATTGAGCTAAAGTAGACTGGAAACAGCTCCATACAGGTTAATTGTTGCCTGATCATAGAAGGCAATCAAGGAAGAGATAGTGAGGAATCGGAGCAAGTAGGTTCCCTTAAAGGAAAAGGACGGGTTGACAGGATCTCTTCTGGAGCAGGTGGGACCTGTACAGGAAGGAAGGGTTGCATCTAAACTGGAAGAGCATACATATTCTGGCTGGGTGGTTTGCTAATGTTATACAGGAGGATTTAAACTACTTTGGCGGGAGGTGAGAACCAAGGCAAAGGTGAATTAACTGAAAGGGAACTAGAGAGTCAGGCCAGTATTGGCCTTGGAGGAAGTGCAGTGAAGGTTCATTAGGCTGATACCGGAGATGAGGGGGTTAGCCTATGAAGAGAGACTGAATAGACTGGGTCTGTACTCGTTAGAGTTTAGAAGGCTGAGGGGGTATCATAGCGACGTATAAGATAATGAAGGGGATAGATCGGGTAAAGGTAGAGAGATTCTTCCTGCTTAGAAAGGATAGCAGGACTAGAGGGCACAGCCTCAAGATAAGGGGGGGGTGGTCAGTTTAGATCAGAGTTGAGGAGGAACTTCTTCACTCAAAGGGTGGTGAATCTCTGGGATTCTCTGCCCGTTGAAGTGCTGGAGGCTACCTCGCTGAATATATTTAAGTCACGGGTAGATAGGTTTCTGATAGACAGGGGAATTAAGGGTTATGGGGAGAAAGCGGAAAAGTGGAACTGATCCACTTCAGATCAGCCATTATCTTATTGAATGGCGGGGCAGGCTCGAAGGGCTAGATGGCCTACTCCTGCTCCTATTTCTTAAGTTCTTATGTTCTTATGACTCAGTGAAAGAGCAGGCAGCGTGTGGTTGCTAATCAAAGGTGGTCTGATGGACCAAAGTGCACATGTTTCAATGCCAGAAGAATAACAGGCAAGGCAGATGAACTTAGAGCTTGGATTAGTACTTGGAATTATGATGTTGTTGCAATTACAAAGATTTAGTTAAGGAAAGGACAGGATTGGCAGCTTAACCTTCCAGGATACAGATGTTTCAGGTGGGTTAGAGGGGGATGTAAAAGGGGTGGGGAAGTTGCCCTATTGGTTAAGGAGAATATCAAAACTATACTGCAGGAGGACATCTCAGGGCTCATACAGCAAGGCAATATAGGTAGAGCTAAGGTATAGGAAGGTTATAGTCACAATGTTGGGGGTTTACTATAGGTCGCCCAACAGCCAGCAGGAAATAGAGGAACAGACACGTAGGCAGATTTTGGCAAGGTGTAACAGTAACAGAGTTATTGTGATGGGAGATTTTAACTTCCTCTATATTGACTGGGACTTACTTGGTGCTCGGGGCGTGGATGGGGCAGAGTTTGTAAGGAGCATTCAGGAGGGCTTCTTGAAGCATGCAAAGTAGTTTAAATGCTCCCATGTGACACTAGCAAACCATTAGTGTGGTTCGAGGAAGTGACAAAGATAATTGATGAGGGTAGTGCAGTGGATGTTATCTACATGGAATATGCAAATAGTCCAACTAGGGAAGGGGCCATACTGGATCTGCTAATGGGGAAATGAGCCC
Source organism: Carcharhinus amblyrhynchos (assembly GCF_965287045.1). Taxonomy (NCBI): domain Eukaryota; kingdom Metazoa; phylum Chordata; class Chondrichthyes; order Carcharhiniformes; family Carcharhinidae; genus Carcharhinus; species Carcharhinus amblyrhynchos. The sequence goes on along the minus strand of NC_137344.1, from coordinate 18,460,006 downwards.
GGCCATGTGGTCAATGTTTCAGTAGGGGAGCAGTTTGGGAACAGTGACTGCAATTCAGTAAGCTTTAAGGTACTGATGGATAAAGCTAAGTCCTCAAGTGAAGATGCTAAATTAGGAGGAGGCAAATTTCAACAATATTAGGCAAGAACTGAAGAATATAGATTGGGGACAAATGTTTGAGGCAAATCAACATCTGGCATGTGGGAGGCTTTTAAGGCTTACGTTCCTGTAAGGATGAAGGATAAGTATGGCAAGTTTTGGCAACCTTGGATAATGAGAGATATTGTGAGCCTAGTCAAAGAGAGAAAGGAAGCATTTGTCAAGGCTAGAGGCTGGGAACACACAAAGCAAGTATGGAATACAAGGAAAGTAGAAAGAAACTAACGGAAGGAACAAGGAGGGTTAAAAAAGGTCATGGAAAGTCATTGGCCAGCAGGATTACGGAAAATCCCAATGTTTTTTAGACATATATAAAGAGCAGAAGGATAACCAGGGAGAGGGTTGGCCCACTCAAGGTCAGGGAATCTATGCGTGGAGTAAGAGGAAATGGGCAAGGTATTAAATGAGTACTTTGTGTCAGCGTTCACCAAAGAAAAGGACTTGGTGGATGATGAGTCAGGGAAAGGGTGTGTAGGTAGTTTGAGTCATATTGAAATCAGAATGGAGGAGGTATTGGGGATCTTGAGAAACATTAAGGTAGACAAGTCCCCAGGGCCTGATGTGATATACTCCAAAATACTGAGAGGAAGGTAGGAAATTGCTGGGGCCTTGAGAGTAATCTTTGTATCCTCACTGGCTACAGGGGAGGTCCCAGAGGATCGGAAAATAGCCAATATTGTCCTTTTGTTTAAGAAGGGGAACAAGGATAATCCAAGTAATTACAGGCCAGTGAGCCTTATAACAGTGGTAGGGAAATTATTGGAGAGGATTCTTCGAGACAGGATTTACTCTCACTTGGAAAGAAATGGATGTATTAGCGAGAGGCAACGTCGTATTGTGAAAGGGAGGTCATGTCTCGCTAACTTGATTGTTTCGAGGAAGTGACAAAGATGGTTGCTGAGGGTAGCGCAGTGGATGTTATCTACATGGACTTCAGTAAGGCCTTTGTCCCTCATAGCAGACTGGTACAGAAGGAGAAGTCACATGGGATCAGAGGTGAGCTGGCAAGGTGGACACAGAACTGACTTGATCATAGAAGACAGAGGGTAGCAATGGAAAGGTGTGCTTCTGAATGGAGGGCTGTGACAAGTGGCATTCTTCAGGGATCAGTGCTGGGACCTTTGCGTTTTGTAATATAATATAAATTATTTGGAGGAAAATATGATTGGTTTGATTAGTAAGTTTGCGGTCAACACAAAGTTGGTGGATTTGCGGATAGTGATGAGGACCATCAGAAGATACAGCGGAATATAGATCCTTTGGAGACTTGGCAGATGGAGTTTAATCCAGATAAATGTGAGGTAATGCATTTTGGAAGGTCTAATAAATATAAGAAATATACAGTAAATGGCAGAACCCTTATGCGTATTGATAGACAGAAGGATCTGGGTTTACAGGTACGCAGGTCTCTGAAAGTGGCAACACAGGTGGAGAAGGTCATCAGGAAGGCATACGCATGCTTGCCTACATCAGCTGGGCCATTGAGTAAAAACTGGCAAGTCATGTTGCAGCTTTGTAGAACCTTAGTTAGGTTGCATTTAAAATATAATGTTCAATTCTGGTCACTACACCACCAGAAGGATGTGGAGGCTTTGGAGAGGGCACAGAAAAGATTTATCAGGATGTTGTTTAGTATGGAGGCATTAGTTATGAGGAGAGGTTGGAGAAACTTGGTTTATTCTCAGGAACAACAGAGGTTGAGGGATGACCTCATAGACGTCTACAAGATTATGAGGGGCATGGACAGAGTGGATAGTCAAAAGCTTTTTCCCAGAGTGGAAGAGTCAATTTCCAGGGGGCATGGGTTTGAGGTGTGAGAGACAAGGTTTAAAGGAGACGTACAAGGCAGGTTTTTTATTCAGAGGGTAACGCACTGCCGGAGGAGGTAGTGGAAGCGGATACGATAGTGACTTTTAGGGACGTATGGACAAATACATGAATAGGATGGGAATGGACGGATATGGTACCCAGAACAGTAGTTCAGACGGGCAGCATGGCCAGTGCAGGCTTGGAGGGTTGAAGAGCCTGTTCCTCTACTGTAATTTTCTTTGTTCTTTGACATATCCAGAGGCCTCCAGATGACAGAGGCTTAAGGGAGGAAATAAAGAAAGAAAGTTTGTGATAGTTTCTGAGGGCACTGAAAAAGTTAAAGTTTAATGTTTACTTATTAGTCACAAGCAAGACTTACATTAACACTGGGGGCAGGGGAAGGATGCCTTTGAAGCTTTGAGTTTAAGAAAAATCTCTGCAGCAACATATGCAGGTTAGGTTGAGTTGCTGTGCTAAATTGACCCTTAGTGTCAGGGGATTAGCAGGGTAAATATGTGGGATTACAGGGATAGGGCCAACTTGGGATTGTTGTCAGTGTAGGCTCCTTCTGCAATGTAGGGATTTTATGATTTAAAGTTTATTTATTAGTCACAAGTAAGGCTTAGATTAACACTGCAGTGAAGTTACTGCGAAAGTCCCCCAGTCACCACAGTCCTGCATCTGTTTGGGCCAATGCACCTAACCAGCATGTCTTTCAGATTGTGGAAGGAAACTGGAGCACCTGAAGGAAACCCACGCAAACACAGTGAGAATGTGCAAACTCCACAGTCAGTGACCCAACTCGGAAATTGAACCAGGGTCTCTGCACTGAGGCAGCAGTGCTAACCACTGTACTGTGCCGAAGAAAACCTATACGAATAATAAAGAGCGTAGGGATGAGATTGAACAGGAAATTGCGAAGGCAAAGAGAGTACGTGAAAATATTGACAAGTAAAATCAGGGAAAATAGTCCCTGGCATTGAGGCAGCACTGCTAACCACTGTGCCACTCTGCTACAGGTCTCGAATAAAGGTACCTGACTAGCTGTCCTCCAGTCATCTGGCACTTCACCTGTGACCGGCGAAGATTTAAAGATCGTCATCAGGGCCCTTGCAATCTCCAGCTTGCCGCCCATAGCAGGCTGGGATACTTATTTACCAATTATATTTTGTGGCTCCTTCATTGCCCTCCTCATTTCTTTTCTAAACACTTGAACTTTTTCACTTTTAAAAAGATTGCCATTTTCCAAATTTAGACTTACTTGCAAGTAGCTACTTCCAGTCTACATTTGCCAGATCCAGCTTGATGGTATTGAAAACAGCGTTCTCCCAGTGCAGATAATTGATTTTTGGGCTATCCTTATCCCTTTTCATAACTTTGAATTACTATCCACAAAATTCTCATCCACTGACACTTTGCCACTTGCCCAGCTTCATGCTCTAATACCACCCCCACCCCCCCCAGTAGGGTTATGTACTAGCACAGAAAACTCTGCTGAAACTTTAAAAATTGCAACCCATCTATCTTTTCGTACTAATGTAATTCCAGTTAATATTGGTAAAGTTGAAATCCGGTATATTATAATCCTGTTCCTCACATACCTCTGATGTGCCTACACGTCTGCTTTTCTATCTCCCGTTGACAGTTGGGAGACTTGTAATATACTCCCAGCAAACGATTGCCTTTTTATTTCTAAGCTTTGATCATATGGCCATATTTGGAAACTCTAAAACATCCTTCCTCTATATTGTAGTGATGGTCTATCCATTCCCCCTCCTCTAGAGTTGCCAGTCCTTCTTTCAATCATGTCTTAGGGATTGCAACACTATCACAGTTCTATATGCTGACCAATGTTATATTCATGTGCCTTGTTTTATAGGGGGCTATGGGGAAATAACACAGAAAAGGAGTAAGGGTAGCATAGAGCAGCCATCTGGCACTTAATGGCAGGCAGGATTTAAGGGCCAGGTGGCCCACTCTTGCTTCTACTTCTCCTTCTCGTGTTGTGTTCTTGTAACAGCCCACTTCCAAAATAGACCACTTCCAATTCTTCCAAGTGCCTTTTGGCTACTGGACTGATCTAGTTTTCCTTCTATATTTGACAGATCACTCACATTCTCTGCCAGATTAGTTTAAAACCTCCGACAACATAAGCAAACTTCCCAACAAGCATGTTGGACCCATTCTGGTTCAGGTGCAGAGTCAGAGGTTTACAGCATAGAAACAGGTCCTTTGGCCCAACTTGTCCATGCTGCTGTTTTTTAAAACCCCTAAGTTAGTCCCAATTACCCACATTTAGCTGATATCCCTCTATATCTACCTTACCATGTAACTGTCTAAACACTTTACAAGACAAAATTGTACCTGCCTCTGGCAGCTTGTTCCAGGTACTCACCACCCTCTGAAAAAATTGCCCCCCTCCCCCACTTTTGTACCTCTCCCCTTTTGTCTTAAACCTATGCCTTTAGACTCCCCTATTTTTGGGGAAGATATTGACTTTCTAGCTGATCTATGCCCATTGTTATTTTGTAGATCTCTAAGATTACCCCTCAGCCTCCTACACGCGAGAAAAAAGTCCCAATCTATCAAGCCCCTCCTTATAACTCAATCCAAGTCCCAGTAGCATCCTAGTAAATCTCTTCTGCACTCTAATTTAATAACAACTTTCTATTAGGGTGACCAGAATCTCACACAGTGTTCCAAGTGTGGCCTTACCAATGTCTTGTACAACATCAACATTTCAACTCCTGTATTCAATGTTCTGACCAATGAAACCAAGCATGCTGAATGCCTTTTTCACCAATCTCTCTACCTGTGACTCCACAGCTATGAACACATACCCCTAGATTTCTGTTCTGTAACTTTCCCCAATGCCCTACCATCAACTAAGTCCTGCCCTGGTTTAATCTACCAAAATGCATTACCTCACGTTTATCCAATTTAAATTCCATCTGCTATTCGTCAGCCCACTGGCCCAATTGATTAAGTTCCCGTTGCAATCCGAGATTACCTTCTTGACTGTCCAGTATGCCACTACTCTTGATAAACTTATTAACCATGCCTCCTATATTCTCATCCAAGTCATTAGTATAAATGACAACAATAGACCCAGCACTGATCCAAGGCACACCGCTGGTCACAGGTCTCCAGTTTAGGTCCCACCTACCCCAGAAACCATCCCAATGTTCCACCTGTTTACTCCTCTTCAGAGTCCCCTATCACTATGGCTCAGTCTCCTCCCCCATTGTGCAGCAGCTAACTGTGGTGCAAACTTGACTATTCCCGCTTACCCAAGAAGCCATTCCTTCTCCCAATGTATGCACAGTAATCTGTTTGATGGCCATGGCTACAGGTTACACTTGCACTCCGTCCTCACCTGCCACTCTTCTTGATACTCACCCATTGCTTGCTAAACCAGCTCACTAAAACATGTTATCCACATCCTCACCATCACAGGTGCTCCATAGTCTTATCTGCAGCTCCAGTCATCCAATGGACATTTTACTGCATAATGTCAAAGACACACGAAGTGCCCCCAGTTTCACTAGAATGCAGAGGGGTCAAGTTCTGCCATACCTTTCAACTGACGTGGCTTCTCCCTTTAAAGTCCTGGCTATGCAATGAACTTGCTCAATATTAAACACTGGCTTTTTCAAACTGATGTTCCTGAAAGAATTAAAAAGGTAAAAAACCCACCTGCCACTCCTCAATCAGCTGCCTCCACTGTCGTATCATTTTGAATAGTGGCATAACTATTCAACTGCCGCTGGCACCTTGCTATTGTCTTGAATGCTCTGCACCAGTGTTTGTTCATGTCAACTCCCAAATTTTGATAGAAGTAACAAACATGAAATTACTCAACCATACCCACTGCTCACCAAATCAATTTTTTTTTGCTGTTTCCAAAGCTTTTCTGGCTGCACTCCTGCCCAGACCAAGCTGGAACTCTATACACTCAGCTTCATCCGAATCTAAAGCACACTTGTTTAATCAAGCAGTGTTCTCAACTGCAGCAAGATTGCTTCCTTATCATGGGTCCCAAAAGCAATTCTTTTGAAACTGGAGTAAACACATCCTTTGCTTCTTTACTAAATGTTACCAATCCCTTTGTCATTTAAAATATGCTCTCCAAAACATCCCTCTACTCCAGCCACTACTCAAAAAGGTCACTAAGCTGAAACCTCAACTCCTTCTTGGGGCATCTTTTAAGATGACAGCTTATGCTGTTTTAACTGCTCAAGTTAGTGAACTTGATAGGTTTTAGAATCACAGCTGGCATTTAAGATTTACCAATGGAGTTCAGGTTTGCCAGTTGCCTTAGTGGGATCTGAATTAGTTTCTGGAACTGTGCCTGGTAACATTACTATGCCAGCTTAAAGCTCAAATACAACAGCCATCTAGATAGGGCTTAAAAAATATACCAACGTTTGGTGCAGGGCCATCAGTATGACATAAAAAAATGGGAAAAAGTACTTTACATCATCTGTTGTAGACATCTATTCCACCACAGTACTGGTAATGATAACCATTCTGTGGGAGACCAAGTCTACCTTCATATCAAGGTCACCCTCCAGCAGCAGCACCACCACAGTGGCAGCTCAAAACTAGGCACCCATGGTAGTCCACAACAGTAAAACTGTTTTCAATCAGCCTAATCTGCCAATTTTTATGCCAGAATTGAAGCAGTAGCCTATGTGATCCTACTGATTTCCCAGCTGAAGCTGGACAATTCTGAATTGACAAGGTGCAATTTAGAGTCAACTTTATAATCTCAGTTGCAAAGCTTTAAAAAGTGTTAACACCCAAATAATACACAATTTTAACTCAAATTACTGTGAAGTTAACCAACTCCAATTTACCAAGGAGTGGTTAATAGTTTGGATTTATTCAGTCCACCACAGGAACAAAATCAATCTTTTGGTCTGATATCCAAATTTCAGCTAAAAAAACTTGCACCAAAATCCAAACAATAATTTTAACTATTCGGCATTTCTCTTCCGAACAAAGATTTTCCTTGACAGCAATGTAGCTGGATAACTCAAAATTGGTGAATTAAGATTTACAAGAAAAATGTACTGATGCAGTTTGGGTTCTACAAACATTGCAGTAATGATTGTTGATCTATAGAAGGTTTTTGAACATAAATGTACAACAATTTTTTTTTTAAAAAAAGCTTTTATTCACAAAATCAACAGGATGTCATTTTCATGTTACCATCCATTGTTGCCCAATTTGTGCATTTATTGCAAAAAGTTGCTTCATTTGTTTGGTGAGAAGTCTCACAGCATGCAAGACTCACCCAATGAAGGTTTATTTGGGATCACGAGGTTTTGGAGTGATGCTGCTTAATCAGGTAAGTGGAGGTTAGTTCAAACAGCAATATAGGCAAAGACACAATTGCAAGATAACGGAAGATTAGAATGTGAAGCATGGTTGGAATACTAGTCTAATTATCTTGCAATTGTGTTTTTGCCTATATACACCATGTTTGTGAACTAACCTCCACTCACCTGGCAAAGGAGCAGCGCTGCAAAAGCTTGTGATTCCAAATAAACCAGAACTTTAATCTGGTGTTCAGACTTCTTGCCGCGCTCACCCCAGTCCAACGCCGGCATCTCCACATCTTGACTGGCTGGGTTGTCCTCACATGGCAATTGGTACTATAACACCATGGATTCTTAGGCAGCACTTTCCAAGCCACCTGGAGGTTACCCCTCCACAAATCACAAACTTGATTTGGAAATATCTCACTGTTCCTTACTGTCATAGTCAAAATGCTGAAACAGCATGTAATTGCACCATAGTGACTGAAGTGGTTTAATAGGCAGCTCATCGCCACCTACCCACAATAACAGTAGGGTTAGTCTATTAACCAAGTTGTCACAAGAAATCCAAATCATCAATCAGTTGCTTCATTTCACGTGCATTCTTGGTAATGAACATCCTTGTCTCATCAGAGATCTTCTTCAATCCTGCTTCCTCCAGGGCAGCCAAATATTCTTCATTAGTCTGAATAATTAGAAAAGCAGTTGGTTATGTTTTGTAAGTGTCATATTATGCAATTCAGATTTACAGGAATACACCTCAATTACACAGACATTAATCATGGTGCAGCTCCAATACATGCTTGACATCACACAACGCAAAGCAACTTGACCGGCACACATTCACCACCTTCAGCAGCCCTCCGCTAAGTGGCATCAGCATGTACCATGAATGGGAGACTGCAGCAAATCATGGCTCCTTCAACAGCAACTTTAACATCTACAAGTCGCAAGACCATCCTGACTTGCAAAAATCACCAATCCTTTACTGCCCTGGATCAAAATTACAAAAACTTCTGCTCTGGTAGCACTCTGCATCTAAATATACCATTCAAGGCAGCGGACCACTACCTTTTAAAGGGTAAACATGTTGGCCTAGCCAACACCACCCATATCCTGTGAAAGATCTTTATCTACATCCTGACTACAACACTACATTCTGCATTTTCTCCTTCTCTATGCACAGTATACTTTGCTGTATAAGCGCTCAATAAACAATACTTTTCACTATACTAATAGTTGTGACAATAAATCAATGAATTTATGACCATGGCTTTTAACAATAAAATAATAGCAACAAAGCAAGAATCCAACATCACTGTCATGGGAAACTGTGGGAGAGAAACCTGGAATTCTAAAAATGGATCCCAAATGAAAATCAGTGCTGGACATTTACTTTGCTGGAGCAGCATTACAAAATTACTTGCAGTAACTCAGGTTTATTTTATATGCAAGGAATGGCAAATTATTGCAAGCACAGCTGTTAAATGTACAAATATTAAATACTAGTACCAATAATAAATCTCAAAACGGTCAAGTGTCATTCAGGCATAAGGACATGTTTAGCATTTCAGAAGGGAACTTTCACGGCTTATATTGAATCTAGTTTTGAAAATAATTCTCTTTCCTTCACAATACATATTGATTTTCGGCACACAAAACAGAAACCCAATATTACCATGAAATTTTACCTTTGGCCTGAAGCCTTTGCCATATTCATAGATTTCAGTTCCAGGAAATGTCACACCTTCTAAAAAGAGCTGTTGTAAATCATTGGCAATTTTGTGCAATACTTCCTCTTCATAGGCAAACACTGAACCATCCTTGCCAGCAAGAATAACAAGTTGCAGTCCTGGAGCCAGGCATGGATAACCATCAATGGTACCCATGACCACCATGTCCATTCTCTGGGGCAGGTAGAGATCTTGCCAACATTCAAGCAGGTCAGGCCTTCCCCAATAAGTAGTATCATCCAGGTCTCCAATTATAATTGGAATGCCTTTAGGGAGCTGTATTGACTTCCCTCTGTGGACCATCACATTTTTTGTCACCAGCTGTAGATACTTTCCACCTAGTTCAAAACATGATATGCATTCAAGTGAAAGACTATTCAGGGGATAAATGCACCAGATGAGGCAGCATGCAATTGAAAAGTTATCAGTTCAATTATTTTGGGCATTGGGGTAGCCCTTTTTAACAAGAACAAAAAAAGCACAGCACAGGTGCAGTCCCTTCAGCCCTCCACATCCGTGATCATGGTGCCCTAACTAAAAAACCTTCTGCCCTTAATCTGTGCGTCCCCCTATTCATGTACCCATCCAGATGCTAATATGTCTGCTTCCACCCTGCATATATGTTAACTTACCCCTTCAACTTGAAGCTGTACCCCCTTGTAATTGACACTTCCATCCTTGGAAAAAGCCTATGCCACACAGGTCTTTCCTCAGCCTCCAATGAAAACAATCCAAGTTTATTCAACCTCTTCTCACAGCCAACACCCTGGTTAACCTTCTTTGCACTCTCTTCAAAGCTTCCACATCCTTCTGATAGTGTGATGACAGAACTGCATGCAATTCTCCAAATGCAGTACTACCAGTGTTTTATATAGCTGCAACATGATTTTCCAACTCCTGTACTCAATGACCCAGCTTGATGAAGACAAGCATGCCATTTGCCTTCTTAATTACCTTGGCCACCTGTATTGCCATTTTTAGGGAACTGTGGACCCACATGCCCAGATCTCTCTATGTTAATGTTCGTAAGGGTCCTGCCATTTACAATATTCATATTTAAATTTGATCCTGCATTTGTCCGATTAAACTCTTTTGCCATTTTTCTGTCCAAGCCTCCATTCTATATCCTGTTGTACTTTCTGACAATCCTCAGCACTATCAGCAACTCAATTTTTGTGTCACCCGCAAACTTACTAATAAGACCATCTACATTTTCCTCCAGATCATTTATATATACTTGAAATCCCAGCACTAGAACAAAGAACAAAAACAGCCTGGGAAACAGGCCCTTCGGCCCAATGAGCCTGCACCGCCATCTCAACACCACCAGTCCCCCTCTCCACCCACGACCCTTGTCTAATGTTTTATGGCTATCCACATTGAGGGAAACTGATTGGCAGTAATAAATTGTCCCTAATCAGCCTAACAGCACATCTTTGGGGTGTGGGAGGAAACCGGAGCACCCGGAGAAAACCCACGCAAGCAAAGGGAGAATGCGCAAACTCCCACAGACACCGGCCCAAATCCGTGTGTTTGCACAGCAATCAATGATAGTCACTGAGCTGTCGTCTTGCCCAGTATCTGGTCCTGTTTAGACACACACTAATGACATGAAGCACTAGGCCAATCTCGAACAACCAAGAGCAGCTCCAGTACAACCCATCGCGTGTATGCCCCTTGTTGGGCACAAGGCGGACCGACTTAAAACCTGTGAATGAAAAGGGAAAAAATTATTGTACCATATCCATTTACCTTACCAGGGACACCCCAATGCTAATGACCCTTATTTAAAACAATCTCCTATATCCACCCATCTCCAACCCACTCATGTGCCTAAGTTACTCTTAAATGACTCTAGCGTGTTTGCCTCCACCACCTTACTTGGTAGAGCATTCTATACCCCCACTGCCCTCTGTGAAAAACCTCCCTCTAATATCTGTGTTGTACCTCTCCCCCCTCACCTTAAGTCCACGGCCGCTTGTCCTATGTGTCTCTATCATAGGACATAGCTTACCTCTGTTTACTCAATCTATACCCTTCATAATCTTATATACCTCTATTAGATCCCCCCTCAGTCAGTGTCTTTCAAGGGAAAAGAGCCCCAATTTCTTCAATCTTTCCTCATACCCCAGTCGTTCCATACCAGGCAACATCCTGGTAAACGTCCTCTGCACTCTCCAGAGTCTCCACGTCCTTCCGGTAGTAAGACGACCAGAACTGGACACAGTACTCCAAATGCGGCCTAACCAACGTTCTGTACAACTGCAACATTAGACTCCAGCTCTTATATTCTATACCCCTTCCCATAAAGGCTAACATACCACAGGCTTTCTTCACCACTGATCCCTACAGAACTCTATCTACACAACTCCATTCTGGAAAATACCCTTTCACCACTACTGTCTTCCAAAACCAAGCCAGTTTTGTATACATCTAGCCAGTCCACCCTGAATCCCATGTGATTTAGTTTTTGTACTAATCTGCCATGTGGGACTGCATCAAATGCCTTAAAGTCCATATAAACTACAACCTGTCAATTTTCTTAGTTTTTTGGAGAAATGACGCAGTCAAGGTCGTGAGACATGACTCTCCTCAGACAAAACGATGCAGCCTGTCACTAACTAGTCATTTTCCCTCCAAATGTGCATATATCCTGTCCCTCAGTATCTTCAAAATTTTCCCTACCACTGACGTCAGGCTCGCCAGCCTATAATTTGCTGAGTCATCAGTTGCCTCTCTTAAGCTGGGGAACAACAGTGGCTATTTGCCAGCCCTCTGGAACCTCACCTGTGCTCAAAGAGAGCGTGAAGGTATCAGTTAAGGTCCCAGCTATTTCTCCCCTGGGCACCCACAGTAACCTGGGATAGATCTCATCTGGCCCTGGGAACTTGTCTAACTTAATGCAATTTAGGATACTCAATTCCTCCTTTGAAATATTGGCAAACGAGGTGAGTTGGGGGTACGAAAAAGAAAGCTGGCTGCTTTGCTTCTGTCATTTAGTGATGCTTGCACAGAACAGACTTTGCGAAGCATTTAGTGGCATATGCAGCTCTAACCCCCAGCACAATTTTATCAGGAAAGAACACGAAATAACTGGGGGGAGCAGTGAAACTGAAGTTGAATGCCAAGCTCCTGGAAAGGATGCAAGAGGCAACTACATACCACTCACGTACGGACATACTGCAACAAACAAGATGAGGAAAAACAAGAGAATCCAATTTGGTGCAAGGAAAAATACAAAATTCATCCATATCAGGGTACTCCAAAGTGCTTCAGGATTAAATTACAAAGATATACTTCCTCAAACTAACTTTCAGTACTGTACTTGTTCACATGGATCAGCGACTATCATCTACTGTCTGAATTTACACCCTCTGAAGACAGCAATAGTGAAATAAAATTTGCTTCTAGCTTGTGGAGGAGGCACTTACCACAAAATGTCTACTACCCAAGAATACAACTGAAATCAACCTGATTAGTACATACACAATTTACATTAAGTTTTTTTTTACCTGGTTTCAGAGAGCAGAAGTCATCTATGCAAGGCTGATCACCTGATTCTGGTCTTGGTTTGTACCTAAAAATGTAAAAATTAATTTAGGTAAAAATATAAGGAACTGTTGGTGTCAATCAGAATTTCTGCATTCGATCAGCACAGAAGAGTGAACTGATGCAGTGATCATAAAAGGGGCTGCAGGTGAAACAAATGGACCCCGAAAGTTAGCAAAGACAAACGCAAGTCAAAGATAGACCGAATGATGCTCTTATTTGGAAACTTGGTGGAGGTTTCCTTACAATAGTTGCAGTTGAGTTCAGAGACTGCAAGATATTGGTGGGAGGGTCTGAAAATTCCCACTCGATGATTTACACCTTCGTGATTATGCTGCAAATCTAATGGTATTTGATTTGTCCTTTAGATCTTGGTGTATATTCAAAGTACATAAAGTCTGACAACACCAGGTTTAAGTCCAACCAATTTATTTGATAGTAAACTCACTAACTTTTGGGGTTAGTCCCTTCGTCAGGTGAATGGAGTGTTCTGGCCTCAGACAGAGCATACAAAGCACAGAGTTTACAGATTACTGATCAGAATGCAAATCTTTACAGCTAACCTGCTGTTCAAGTCTTAAAGTGGCCGACAATGTGAGTGGAAGGAGCACTGATCACAGGTTAGAGATGTGTATCGTCTCCAGACAGAACAGTAAGTGAGGTTTTGCAAACCCAGGCAAGTCACGGGGGTTACAGATAGTGTGACATGAACTGTTCCCTTCCTGTTGGCGAACACTTCAGTGGTCACGGGCATTCAGCCTCTGACCTTTGGGTAAGCATTCTCCAAGGCGGCCTTCACGACGGCGCAGAGTCGCTGAGCAGAGACTGATAGCCAAGTTCCACACACGAGGATGGTCTCAACAAGGATCTTGGGTTCATGTCGCACTGTAACCCCCATGACTTGCCTGGGTTTGCAAAACCTCACTTACTGTACTGTCTGAAGACAATACACATCTCTGTAACCTATGATCTGTGCTCCTTCCACTCACACTGTTGGCCACTTTAAGACTTGAACAGCAGGTTAGGTGTAAAGATTCGCACTCTAATCAGTAATCTGTAAACTGTCTGTGCTTTATATGCTGTCTGAGGCCAGAACTCTCCATTCACCTGACGAAGGGTCTAACCCTGAAAGCTAGTGCGTTTACTATCAAATAAATCAGTTGGACTTAAACCTGGTGTTGTCAGACTTTTTACTGTGTTTACCCCAGTCCAATGCCAGCATATCCACATTATTCAAAGTATGCCAGGAACTCAATTTTAGATTTAATTTCACCTGTGAGGAATAGACAAAACTAAAATTTGGCTAGGAATTATTCCCAGTGGAGTAAACTATGTTGGGATGTATACAATAACACACTGACAGCACCTAGAATTAACAACTGCACACACAAAATTGAAGTAGTGATCTCTGACATCCAGAAGTTTTTAATTCATTGTACAAAAAAAATTGATTACTACTACAGGACAAATACAGAATGTTGCGCATTACAATATATAAAAAGGGCAATATTCATGCTCAAAATATTCACTGACCCTACTTCTATTTATCCTTAATGAAAGTAGGAGCCATGTAGTATTATTTCCATACTCATGCAAAATATTTTTAAACAGAATTAGAATGCATTAGTCAAGAAGGGTCTTAAGAGTTCTGCATACCAGGAGTAAGAGTGACCAATATGATGAATTTACATCCGCCGCTTACCAAATTATAAAATTTAGTACAGCAGAACTGTTTAACCCTCGTCACCAAAAACATTCAGGAATAAATTGAGCAATGGTTTCTGATAAACAGGATCATTTACTAAAAGCCTAAAGGAACATGCCTGTGACACCAATTATGTTAACAAGCTCAGTACAATATTTAGTCTGCAGTAATTAATCTCTATCTTCAGTGCAAGTTGTGGCACCAAGCTTCATAGCGAGGCACTAAGATTTGCTGCAATTGTGATGTGATTCAGAGTCTACAACATTAGATGAAACATCATGTGTAGTGTTGAGAATGTAAACAGCATTTAAACTTGCCTGCTCAGATTACTAGCAGTTTACAGAATTATCAACTCTGAATTTGATTAAAAATTGCCACATAGTAGCTCTCTCTTTAGACAGCAAGTTACGAGAAAATGGAACATGTACACAAGTTAGCCAAAAACATGCCTGACCCTAACATGAACAGAAACAAGAACAAAATCCTCCTCCAACCAGCCCAAGGGAATATTCCTGATCACCATGAATACTTCACAAACATATTTTGCTTAACAAATGTGTGCCTGAGAGAAAAAGACAGGAATAAACTACTAAAACTGAGATTATAAAAGACATTTACAACACAAGGCAATTCATTGCAAAGACACTTTAATATTTCAGATTGAAAAATTTCTATGGCATTTCAACATGAACTTCAGAGATAATTACATAAATATAAAGCAACACAAGGAAAAGTATAACCAAAAACTAAGTTTAAAGGTGAGTCTCAAAAGGCAAGATGGAGGGTGAGGAAGTGTACTGTCTTTGTATACAAAAGCAGTTTAAAAGATTGGGCATAAATGGGGAAAAACATAAGAGCCCAAAGTCGGAAGAGCAAGTTCTTGGCACAGGAGTTAGAGTTAAAAGACCACAACTAAATTTAAAACAGGATGAAGAATAAGGTTTTTCACGTCATGTCACCCATTGCTGGAACTGAACCCAGGTCCCTGGTGCTAACCACTGTACCAACTGCTTGGGCAGAGGACCAGAGCATAATTTAGGTCAATGGAGAACTGATGAGCGTGGCACCATGCAGGGTAGGTCACAGCTGGAAATTACAATGACCCGAGGCTTAGTGTTAGAATGAAGAGAGGCTACCTAGGAGAACACTGGAATTACCAAATGGGGATGACGCAAATGTGGGTTGAAAAAAGAAACATCATGGAGGTGGAAGTCTGTTTTTGAGATTGAAAATGATCTGAAATTCAACATTACAAGTGGGACAAGAAGCCACATACAGTCTGGCCAGCTAGTGACGCCCATATCTGATGAATGAATAAAGATAATAGCCAGTGGGAAAATGGACTAGACGATGAGAACTGAAGACAATGACCTTGGTCTTGGATAAGGCAAGTTTATTTTAGCTAAGACCAAAGTGGATAATTAGTCAGAAAGTGGACAACTAAAATTGGTGGGAGGGGGCACGTCAGAAGGAAACCTAACTGGGCAGATAGGCACCAATTTCAGAAGTGACTTGAGGCAAGGTGCTTCACAATTGGATCAAAACCATGACTTTTCCAGGCATTACCAATGTAGGTTTAGTAGAGTGCTGCCTTACCACCAACTCAAATACCGCTAATACTTGTTCTGGCTTTTCTTCAGCATTCTTCTTCTTTAGGAGGACATCTATAGATGTTAGCGTTCCATCCATTGAAGCCTATCATGTTAAGTCTGAATAGGTCAAATACAGCAGAACCCATTAGGTCATCTTCAAATTTAACAGATAGTAAAGCCAAGATGTCAGTTCATTTGATGTCAGCTCAGTTTTTCTTTTGAGCAATGCAGCAAGATATGCAAATTACAGAATGCGAGGATAGCTTCAGTTTCTCGTATTTTTAAGTAGCACTCAGTTTCTTCACAGAATATGCATCATACGATGTAATAAATACTCAACCAATTTGTAATCAACACCTTTCTGGTGAAGTTTAAAATCAGGGACGTTACTTTATTTTAATAGACAGTCACTTCGAGGGGTAAGATTTCAATGTAGTCTTGCTGAACACAAGAAATTATGCTTTTTAAACTACTGTTGTGATCCCACATCTCGCACGCAAATCTGGTTACGTCCTGCTTAGGGCACAGCAACATTGTTTAAAGTTGACAAAATGTGAAATCCCAGTTACTTACTGAGAATAAAACCAAAATTTTAAGCAGGAAAATTTTACTATAATACATGCTATATTAACATCCAGAATTATACATGGTAATTATGAATTAACAGTGGTCAGAAATGCTTCAAACTTCACATTGACATAACCAAGACATATCCCACAAATTTTGCCGCAAGCCACCCAGCTGTCAGAGTGACAAAAATTCTTAAACTCTCCAGAGTGGTTTCACCTCTTCTCTTTGAAAGATCTGGTCTCCGACGTTCTGCAAAAGCCACCGGAACTCTTGGATGTCTTAACAATCGCTCAATCATTTCTCCTGAACCTGTATCCAACTGGATTCACAAGGTTGCACAATTCCAGATCTCCAGCTGCTCAGATTAGAACTCCACTGCGCAAGGGCTTTGTTCCAACTGCCATATCAGACAGATTCCTTTCTGTCTGACTGGACTGATAGGGCTTCCGGGGGCCTCAAATGCCTGGCAGTTTAAGCTCGTGACCATTGTAGCTCCCCACATCCGAGTCTTCAGTCTCTCAGACCTAACAGCAGCACTTCAGCTGTATAGAACTAGCCATCTTCATCTGACTGCTCCTGCATGATTGTTCACTGATCTACTGATTAGAGATCACAGAAATCCTACGGAGCAGAAAGACGCCATTTGGCCCATCGAGTCTGCACC
The DNA here is from genome assembly GCF_965287045.1 of Carcharhinus amblyrhynchos. Taxonomy (NCBI): domain Eukaryota; kingdom Metazoa; phylum Chordata; class Chondrichthyes; order Carcharhiniformes; family Carcharhinidae; genus Carcharhinus; species Carcharhinus amblyrhynchos. The sequence continues at coordinate 18,442,901 of NC_137344.1, read as the reverse complement.
AACCACATTCCAACCTCAGCCCTACCCCCTTATCCCTACATATTTAGCCACTAATTCCTTTAACCTGTGCATCTCAGGACTTTAAGGGGTAATTTTAGCACAGCCAGTCAACCTAACCCACATATTTTTGGACTGTGGGAGGAAACCGGAGCACCCGCACGAAACCCATGCAGACTCAAAGAGAATGTGCAAACTCCACACAGACACTGACCCAAGCCAGGAACTGAACCCAGATCCCTGGTGCTGTGAAGCAGCAGTGCTAACCACTGTGCTACCATGCCACCCCACCATTAGAATACCACAAACAGGCTCCTCCAGCCCAAATTCCTATTTAAAATAGGAATGCAACAATCATTTGAACATTTAACACTGAATGCCAGGTCATTGTGTCTTTAAGACAGATAAATAGGTTTTTGATTAATAAGGGAATCAGGGATTATGGGGAAAGGCAGGAAAATGGGGACGAGAAAAATAATCGGCCATGATTGAATGGCAGAGCAGACTCAATGGGTCAAGTGGCCTAACCTTATGGTCTAATCTATAAAATAATTTAGGAATGGGATAGAAGAGCCCACATCTTACCCTTGCCCTACACACAGGTAGTCAGAGTTCAGCTTGTGCAGCAACAAAAATAAAGCGGTTCAATTCTGAGCTGGGAGCAAGCAGAACAGCAAGTAAAATACTAGGAGTCAGGTCTTCCTTGACCCTTATTGGGCATGTGCCAGAATTCAAATGGATTAGAAGTCAAAACCATCTACTTACTGAAAAGATCACACCATACTATTTTATTTTTCCTTTGACAATACACATGCCCTTTCATTTGAAACTGAAAACAAAACTTACGGGTCCTGTTTTCCAGAACGCAAAGGAGCTTGTTTCAGAATAGCAGTCATATTTCTTTCTTTCAAGTGCTCTTTACAAGAGTAGAAAAGGATAAAGTTTGCAGAACTATCCAAGCCACCCTGCAGAATATGCAATTAGGAAAGATTTAGAATGTGCCTCATGTATGGCAATATAAGAACAAAGACACCATTAAATGAGAACTGTTTACATTTGCATTGCACCCAAAGTAGAAAAAAATTTCAAAGCACTTTAACATTGTTAATGCAGTGTACTTATATCCATTTAACATCGCCAGCTTCATATTTAGCACCATTTACCACAGATTTGGGTCTCTGTTCTTACCTGAGTCTTCAGGTCTTGTTCTTCATTAGCTCTGGAGTTCTGGCTCCACTGCTAAATTATGTTAATTATAAGTAAACTTGTATCACACAACTGTCATAAAATGCATAGTTTTTAAATTGTTAAAACCTATTTTATAAACTATCAAGCAAACATGTAATAGCGTTATATATACATTTGAAATGAGAGTTTTGGTTAATCCCTCAATGCCATTCTTTTAGAAGGGAGCATTCCAAAAACTGTCCATTAAAATACAGTCTACAATCTAGTTAAATATAAAGGTATGAAGATTGTGATGACACTTTCCAGAAGAGACAGATTTAAGAAAGAGCGTCCAATTAATCCATCTCCTCTCCTAGGACTCCATCTAGTGGCCCAAGTGGTCAGTTCAGACAGCATTAACTGAACTGACCAGCCTCTATCACTAGGTGGAGTCCATTGAGTCTACAACAGAGGGAAAAAAACAAAAATATTTTATTTTTACATGGGGCTGAGTACCCAAGCTGCATGTTTGGTGCAGTATTTCAACTTGCAGATTCCTAGGTGTGAAATAGCCAAAGGAAGTCAACTGGCTTTAACAGTCACGATTTTCAGGAACACAACTTTTGAGAGGATTTATTGAACAAGGGCTTCGGAATTTAATAGTCCCAAAGGAGTATGGCATTTTAGAATTTTGCAAATTCTAGTCTGGATTACTTTAAATAAATTTGCATAGGTCAACAAGGCACACCACAGATTAATAAGGATAAACGAATTCAAGTACTGATAATCCTTAGTTTAGGTTTTACTCCAAATATAGCTAACTGCACTCATCCAATTGGTGCAATCAATGCAGGACAATGTTCAAGATTTTTAATTTCAATTACTAATAATTTCTGGACTGTAGCACAGAAGAGAACTTATCCAACTAATCCACCCCCCCCCTTAGAGACCTAAAAACTACTTTTTTTCATAATTAGTTATCGATTTAACTCAGTTACCATCATCCTCACAGCAGCGCATTCCAGATCACCCACTACAAAAAATTCAGCACCTCACCTGGATTTTCCCTCGTCATCTTAATGTTGCCTGGAAAAAGTTATAACTCACTAGATTGTTAAAATCTCACATATATACAGATTGTATTTTGATACAACTTTTGCAACTCTTCTTTCAGAAAGATATGACATCATGCGATTAACCAAAATTACCTCATTTCAATTACGTTTGCTTGATAAAGTTTGTAAAATAAAAGTGCTAAAACTAATTCAAAAACAGCATGCATCTTATGACAGGCGTGAGATACAAGCTTACTTAGAATTACTACAATTATCCTTCTCAGGCTGTTAACAAAAGATATTTTCTTGTAAACAAACTCGTCACTGTTGACCAACCCATATCCCAAGTCTTTGGCAAAATTACACGCTGAAGGACTCCTAGTAATCCAGAAGACATGCCCAACTTAAACGTATTTTTAAAGTCCCAAAAGCTGTGCATTACACATTCACCAGCAACCAAATTAAGTGAAAAAGCTCTCCTGTCCACAAAGAATTCCCCACAGTTCTAACAATTATTCACACAAAACTACCATGTGATATGGCTTGAGCAAGTTAAATCAGGATTCCAAGTGAATATTTTTTCAAAAAACCTCAGCTAAACATAACACTACTTAATTCTGAGTTAAGTAGGAAACAATTAGAAGTGGGGCTTAAACAGGCACAGTGCATGTCACCCAATAGCTGCAAAATGGTGGTCAAAAATAAATGACAATAGAATTTAGACACTCAATGATAATCCCAGGAACATTGATGGCATCACAAAAAGTCCAAGTTTCCCTGGGCACAAAACTGCCGTTTTCTGAACAGACAGTTGAAACTAAAATATGCTACATAACCCTCACCCACACCCTGTAATTACATGCTTTTATTTCTATTCTTATTCAAGATCTATGCCAGTTTTATCTAAATTTCTGAACCATTTAGAAAATCCTATTTAGTTGCTGGATTTAAATTGATCTCACATTTGCCCTCAGGCTTGAACCCAAGAACTGCGACTGCCAGAAGTTTCAGCGTATTAACATGAATCTCATTTACAAGCCTGATATAAAATGCTTTTCTGAGCGCAGTCAGGGCCAAGCAAGTGTGAACACGAGATCCAAGTTGGCGGACAATGCAGGACACGGAATTATACAGGACAATAAATTATACAGGCAATTAAACTTGAAACAACTTGTACAAGCCTGGAATTTATGACCAGGATTGGAAAGCAAGCAACTGTGGCCTGAGCTGTCCTGAATAGCCAGCAGTGTTGAGCCTTTTTCCCTGTATCAAACGTTAATTAGCTTAAAAGTTGACAATTCCACAGACAAGCAAAGATAGGAAATAAAGTTAACAATAAATGCCCTTGAGCAACAGAAAGTTTCACACAAGTAGAGGCATACGAAAATACAATGAGAATTCTTTCCACAGCCCAGTGATGGCATTGAGCCAGAAAAGACTGGAGCCATAGCAACCATATCAATGGAAGATAAGAAACTTCTTTAAGGGGCAAAGGATGGATTTACTTTGATACAAAAAAGGCAACAGAAACAGAGGCTTGAACCTCTAGTACAACACTCAACTCCTCGTGGCCGCTGAAAAACACTTCAGCTGGCAGCGACTACGTTGAGTCACAAATGTAGGTTATTGGGCAGGGAAGTGATTCAACCCATTGAAATGAGGGGTGTTGTTTAAATAAAGTGGGTCCTTAACAGACATGACTTTTCCAGGAACACAACTTTTAAGGGAGGAGTTATTGCACCAGGTCACTTGACTATAAAAAGACGCAGAAATAGTATGCCATTTTAGTTCGTCTTGGAAATCGTCGTTTCCTTTAAAAAAAAATTCTGCAAATTCTAGCCTGGATTACTTTCAAGTAAATTTGGCACAGGGCAACAAGCGCTCCAGCACACCACAGGCTAACACACTGGAATGTAACTTTACTTGATGTTATTATACAGGTTATAATACTTTTCCTTAGCCCGAGTTTAAAAACGTTTTAAAAAAATTCTGACCATTGATTTTGGGGATAATTAGTTCACCTTGTGGTTGCAGTTCAAGAGACTTGGTGTCGAGGTTAAGAGGTTCGAAGTGGGACTTATTCAATCCCCACTGTACACTTAACACCTCCAACACGAAATGTAGGAAAAGATCTAGGGACCCAAGTTAATACTAGCCCTAACTAGCTCTAAACCAGCCCTAACTAACTAGCTCTAAACCAGCCCTAACTAACTAGCTCTAAACCAGCCCTAACGAACCTACACAATCGGACGCGGGCTGTCTCCCTAAACTGCGCATGTGCGGCACACCCTGCCCAGAATGGAAAACATCCAAAAACTCGACATTAATCCACCAGAAAAACGTTCCTTCGAAATAAATTACTACTTTTTTGTGGTTGCAAAAATCTGGAATTAGAATATGCACGTATTCAACTGTGAATAAGCACTTTTGAAAAAAACCTCATTCCACTTCCGTCTTCGCTTTCATTTAAAACGATAAAATATTTGAAACGCGGTTTTAAACAATATTTTCTTACCTCAGTAAGAATCAAGGATCACAGTGCTCCTATCTGAGACACTATAGAGAAAGGAAAAAAAAGCTCTGGAAGGGAGATTTTCCTCCCGAACCAGCCCTGCACTATCCTTCCTCACTCAGTCGCCGTTCTGTTAATAGTGAGCTCAAAATGGCGGCCGCTGCCCAATTTCAGCTGCGCCACGCGCCCCAGAAGCGCGTCACTGCCGGGGCGGCTCCCCCTCCCTGAGTCACTGCTCCCAGCACAAACCCCCACGTCACAATCCAACCTCCCACTGCCAGTGCTCCCAGCACAAACCCCCCCCACATCACAATCCAACCTCCCACTGCCAGTGCTCCCAGCACAAACCCCCCCACGTCACAGTCCAACCTCCCACTGCCAGTGCTCCCAGCACAAACCCCCCCACGTCACAGTCCAACCTCCCACTGCCAGTGCTCCCAGCACAAACCCCCACGTCACAGTCCAACCTCCCACTGCCAGTGCTCCCAGCACAAACCCCCCCACGTCACAGTCCAACCTCCCACTGCCAGTGCTCCCAGCACAAACCCCCCCACATCACAATCCAACCTCCCACTGCCAGTGCTCCCAGCACAAACCCCCCCACATCACAGTCCAACCTCCCACTGCCAGTGCTCCCAGCACAAACCCCCACGTCACAGTCCAACCTCCCACTGCCAGTGCTCCCAGCACAAACCCCCCCACATCACAATCCAACCTCCCACTGCCAGTGCTCCCAGCACAAACCCCCCCACATCACAGTCCAACCTCCCACTGCCAGTGCTCCCAGCACAAACCCCCACGTCACAGTCCAACCTCCCACTGCCAGTGCTCCCAGCACAAACCCCCCCACATCACACAGTCCAACCTCCCACTGCCAGTGCTCCCAGCACAAACCCCCCCCACATCACAGCCCAACCTCCCACTGCCAGTGCTCCCAGCACAAACCCCACATCACAGCCCAGCGCAGCCTCACATGGCCAATACTCACAATACAAACCCCCACATTACAGCCTCCCACTGCCAGAGCTCACAGCACAAACCCCACATTACAGCCTCCCACTGCCAGAGCTCACAGCACAAACCCCCACATTACAGCCTCCCACTGCCAGAGCTCACAGCACAAACCCCACATTACAGCCTCCCACTGCCAGAGCTCACAGCACAAACCCCACATTACAGCCCAGCACAGTCTCACATTGTCAGTGCTCACTGTACAAACCCCCACATCACAGCCCAGCCTTCCACTGCCAGTGCTCACAGTACAAACCCCCACATCACAGTCCAGCCTCACATTGCCAGTACTCACAGCACAAACCCCCATATTACAGCCTCACATTGTCAATGCTCACAATACAAACTCCCACATTACGCCTTCCGTGCCCGTTGGGCACCGCAGGGTGCCTTATAGATCCCGACAATCACATTTTGATTTGATGTGTCTTAAGTTTCCTTTGTACTTTTTGTTTCTGTTCGGGCCGTTCCCCCTCCTTTTGGGGAGCTGCCCCCTTTTTCTTTGTCCGAATGTAATTTAAGTTTGTTTACTTGGTTTGACCCGAAAGACACCCACATTACAGCCTCACATTGTCATTGCTCACAGTACAAACCCCCAGATCACAGCCTGACATTGTCAATGCTCACAATACAAACCCTCACATTACAGCCCCACATGGCAGCTTCACATTGTCAATGCTCTCAACACAAACCCCGACATTACAACCTCACAATACAGTCCAGCACAGCCTCACATTGTCAATGCTCACAATACAAACCCTCACATTACAGTACTGCACAGGGAGTTAGGCTGAGCATTGTGCAACCTGGAGGAATAGCACCTCATCTTCCGGGTACATAAGAACATAAGAAATAGGAGCAGGAGTAGGCCAACTAGCCCTTCGAGCCTGCCCCGCCATTCAATAAGATCATGGCTGATCTGTCTAGGCTCAGTTCCACATTCCCACCCTCTCCCCATAACCCTTAATCCCCTCTCTTATCAAAAACCCATCAACCCGCGTCTTAAAAATATTTAGCGAGGTAGCCTCCACCACTTCAACAGGCAGAGAATTCCAGAGATTCACCACCCTTTGAGTGAAGAAGTTCCTCCTCAACTCCGTTCTAAACCGCCCCCCCTTTATCTTGAGGCTGTGCCCCCTAGTCCTACTATCCTTTCTGAGCGGGAAGAGTCTCTCCACCTCTATCCTATCCATCCCATTCATCATCTTATACGTCTCAATGAGATCTCCCCTCATTCTTCTAAACTCTAACGAGTACAAGCCTAATTTATTCAGCCTCTCCTCATAGCTCAACCCCCTCAACTCCGGCATCAGCCTAGTAAACCTCCTCTGCACTCCCTCCAAGGCCAAAATATCCTTGCGTAAGTACGGCGCCCAAAACTGCACACAGTACTCCAGCTGCGGCCTCACCAATGCCCTATACAGCCGCAGCAAGACCTCCCTACTTTTATATTCAATCCCCCTCGCTATGAAGGCCAGCATCCCATTCGCCTTCCTGACCACCTGCTGCACCTGCAAGCTGGGTTTTTGTGACTCATGCACAAGGACCCTGAGGTCCCTCTGCACCGTCACCTGCTGCAGTTTTTCTCCACGTAAGTAATAGGCAGTTTACAGCCTTCTGGTCTCAACATCAAATTCAACAACTTCAGATGATTAGCTCTACCGCACCTTGACTCCTTTGTTTTCATTTTATTTAATTTTTTATTGTTCTCTACCTTTTATTTCTTAATTGTCTTTCGCCATTTTTCTTCCCCACCCGCTCTTTCCCCCCTACTGTATCCTCCCTTTACTGCCCCTTTGGTTCCCCTATCATCCTTTTTTTCAATTTTACCTTCCTCCCCCACATCTTCATCTGTCACAGCTTATCACCTGATTTCAAGTTCTCTGCCATTTGGCCATTCACACCCTTTATTATTTTCTCTATGGACTGCCATTAGCAGTCTGTTCCCTTGGTTTCCTTGGCTATGACTCATCTTTCATTCCCGCACCCTGGAGCATAAATATCTCCCACTTTCAATGCCTTTTAGCTTTGACAAAGGGTCTTCTGGATTCGAAACATCAGCTCTTTTCTCTCTGCCACACTCTGGCACAGTTGTTAGCATTGCTGCCTCACGGCACCAGGGACCTGGATTCAATTCCTGGCTTGGGTCACTGTGCGGCGTCTGCACATTCTCCCCATGTCTGTGTGGGTTTCCTCCAGGTACTTCAGTTTCCTCCCACAGTGATAGACGTACTGGTTAGATGCATTGGCTGTGCTACATTCTTCCTCAATGTACTTGAACAAGTGCCAGAGTGTGGCGACTAAGGGATTTTCACAATAATTTCATTGCTGTGTTAACGTAAGCCTACTTGTGACACTAATAAACATGATCTTTTAACTTTAACTCCTTATAGATGCTGCCAGACCTGCTGAAATTTTCCAGCATTTTCTCTTTTGTGGTGACTAGGGAATCAAATCCCCTAGTCAACATAAGAATATAAGAAATAGGAGCAGGAGTGGGCCATCTAGCCCTTCGAGCCTGCCCCACCATTCAATAAGATCATGGCTGATCTGTCGTGGCTCAGTTCCACATTCCCGCCCTCTCCCCATAACCCTTAATCCCCTCGCTTATCAAAAACCCATCAACCCCCGTCTTAAAAATATTTAGCGAGGCAGCCTCCACCACTTCAACGGGCAGAGAATTCCAGAGATTCACCACCCTTTGAGTGAAGAAGTTCCTCCTCAACTCCGTTCTAAACCGCCCCCCCTTTATCTTGAGGCTGTGCCCCCTAGTCCTACTGTCCTTTCTGAGTGGGAAGAGTCTCTCCACCTCTATCCTATCCATCCCATTCATCATCTTATACGTCTCAATGAGATCTCCCCTCATTCTTCTGAACTCTAACGAGTACAAGCCTAGTTTATTCAGCCTCTCATAGCTCAACCCCCTCAACTCTGGTATCAGCCTAGTAAACCTCCTCTGAACTCCCTCCAAGGCCAAAATATCCTTGCATAAGTGCGGCGACCAAAACTGCACACAGTACTCCAGCTGCAGCCTCACCAATGCCCTATACAGCGGCAGCAAGACCTCCCTACCTTTATATTCAATCCCCCTCGCTATGAAGGCCAGCATCCCATTCGCCTTCCTGACCACCTGCTGCAACTGCAGGCTGGGTTTTTGCAACTCATGCACAAGGACCCCGAGGTCCCTCTGTACCGTCGCCTGCTGCAGTTTTTCGCCACGTAAGTAATAGTCGTTCCTACCATTATTCCTACCAAAGTGGACCACCTCGCACTTGCCAACATTAAATTCCATTTGCCAGTTCCTGGCCCATTCGCCCAGCCTATCTAGATCCTTCTGCAGACTCTCCACACCCTCCGCACAATTTGCCATTCCACCAATCTTGGTGTCACCACACTCCAGCACCTGTTTGGGTCAATGCACCTAACCAGCACGTACTTCAGACCATGGGAGGTTTTAGTTCAGTCAGGCAGCATGGTTGGTGCAGGCATGGAGGGCCAAAGAGCCTATTCCCATGCTGTAATTTTTTTTGTTCTTTGAAACAGGAGGACCCAAGAAAACCCATGTAGACATAGGGAGAACATGCAAACTCCACACAGACAGTGACCCAAGCCAGGAATTGAACCTGGGTCCCTGGTGCTGTGAGGCAGCAGTGCTAACCAATGTGCCTCCACGTCACCCATTGGCCATGCTAAACTCTCCCTCGGTCTACAAACAGGTGCTGGAGTGCGGCGACTAGGGGATTTCCACAGTAACTTAATTGCAGTGTTAATGTAAACCTATTTTGACTCTAATAAATAAACATGAACTGAAAATATAGTGAACATTCATTGAATCCTTACAATGCAGAAGTAGGTCATTTGGCCCATCAAGTCTATACTGACCACAATTCTAGGACTTTAGAGAAAGGAGTAAAACTTTAGCCTTTTAATTGATTTTTGGACCACGTCTGTCTGCCTTGCTGAATTTTCCAGCATTTTCGATGTCTTACATCAAGAATAAAGCTTGTTACAAAGTGGAATCAATAAGAGTTCAATAAGCATAGGTCAAGGATATTCATGATCAATGCAGTGAATAACAATGTAAATCAGTATAAAAATCGATGAGAAAAGAACTAGTGATTTTACAAGGATCGATCAAAGGGGAAGGATCCCATCTCTGAATTTGTGTCGGGTCGACTTCTGCCACGGACTGAATCGGCCGAATGGCCTCTTTCTATACTGTATTGTTAGTTTCCTGTTCTGAATTGCAAGCTGTCCTGAGAAGCTGGGAACCTCATTCTTGTGCAATGTTACCACTGATGTTGCCAGTCTTATTGTCTCGCAATGTGGGGTAGGGGGGACACTGGGTGATAGGCAAACAGGTCTCAGGATCGGGAGGAATGTTCAGATTTCCAGCAGTGGGCTGCACTCATGTCACTTTTCAAACAAAATACCTCAAACCCAAATGACTGCCACCAAACTCAAGGGAGGGGATTGGGGTTCTATTGTGGCGTTACTGAATAAAGTGAAATGACACTGCACATATCAGCTGCCTCTCAGAGACAAGGCTTGGGGTGTGGCGGCACCTCGGTTACTGCAAACTAATGGGGCAAAAACAACATCGTTGGTTTTTGTACATAGGAGATTCAGTCCGATTGGAGCGTCTCAGTGGAGGGGAAGTCTATAAAAAACAACCCAATGAGTCAAAGCTTGGAAGTGAGTTCAATTCTGGTAACTTAATGAATCAGAAGTTACAAACACTACAGAATTAAGTCCCCAGAAATAGAGGGTTAATCCCCTCGATACAAATAAGAGCAACCAGGATAAAACTGATGATTCTGAATTCTTTCACTTTCATTGCAAATAGGGGAAGGGTGCAGTCACAGTCAAGAATCGTCCAATCAGCTAACAAAGAGTGTTGTTTTTCAATTGACCTGCGAGGTGGAACGGTATCAGGATTGACATGGTGAGTGACCTATGACAGGAGTGTGGGTGGGAGTCGTTGGGAGGCCATGTGATTGAAAACTGGCCAACCAGAACTGGATTCTACCAGTACTTTTAGCATCCAATAAAACAATAAGTTTAGCATATAGTGTTGACTGAAAATTGGTGACACACCTTGGAAAGAAAGGGAGAAAAGCAGCATATTTTAAATAGTGAGAGACCAAGATATGTTGGTATTCAGAGGATTCACCTGACAAAGCAGCAGCGAACACTCAGAAATCTAGTGGTGTTTGCTACCAAATAAACCTGTTGGACTTTAACCTGGTGTTGTGAGACTTTTTACTGTGATTACCCCAGTCCAATGCCAGCATCGCCACATCATGATATTCAGAGGGGCCCTTTGTGCATACATCACAGGAAGCTAACCAGCACATACAGGAAACATTAGAGCAGGAAGGTTATGATGGAACAGTATAAAACAGTCATTAGGCCACAGCTAGAGAATTCTGTGTAGTTTTTAATAAGGGTTTGAAAAGCTATTGTGAATGGGCAGTTTAATGGAGTTGAGTCTGAGATGAGTGCAGCCATGATCGTATTAAGTCATAAGACTGGAGCAGGCTTGAAGGGCTGAATTGCCCATTTCTGCTCCTAATTCTTATGGTGTGGTTCTGGACACCACATTATAGGAAGGATTTGATTCTATTAGTAAGGATGCAGAAGAGAGTCACCAGGATGTTGACTGGGCTGGAGTGTTTCACTATCAAGAGAAGGCTTGGGGGGGTGGGGGGAGGTGCAGAACCTTATTGAGGTGTATAAAATTATGAGGAACATAGATAGGAAGTAACATTTCCCCTTTCGTGAAATGCCTAAGGTTATGGACAAAGTGCTGGAAAATGGGAATAGAACAGATAAGTGCTTGATGGACTGAAGAGTATCTTTCTGTGCTAAAAAGCTATGAATCTGTGACTAAACAGTTAGGAAAGCCAATGGTATGTTAACTTTAATTACAAAGCTTCTTTTTAAAGTTTATTTATTTGTATCACAAGTAGGCTTGCAATAACACTGCAGTGATGTTACTGTGAAAATCCCTTAGCTACCATGCTCTGGTAACTGTTTGGATACACTGAGGGGGAATTTAACACAGTCAATGCACCTAACCAGCACATTTTTCAGCCTTGTGGGAGGAATCCAGAGAACCCGAAGGAAATCCATGCAGACACGAGGAGAATGTGCAGACTCCACACAGATTGTGACCCAAGCTGGGAAAAATCAAACTGGAGAACGAAAGGGCAGATGTAGAGAAGGTGCCTCTACTTGGGCAAGGACTCAAAATTATTGATTATAAATGTAAGATAGTCTAATAAATCCTATAGGAAATTCAGGAGAAAATCTTTCCCCAGAGTGTGATAAGAATGTGGAATAAGTAAATGAGGCAAATCGCATTGATGTATTTAAGAGAAAGTTAGATAAACACAAGGGAGAAAAAAATAGGTTATGTTGATAGGGTTAAGAGGGATGGATGGGGGGGGTGGGGGGGCGGGTGTCAGATGAAGCATCTACATTTACATTGAATAGTTGGGCCAATCGGCCTGTTTCCGTGCTTTACAATCTATGTATCTTCCTGTAATAGCCCCACAGAATGTGCAGTGCGTGCCAGTAATGGGTGTTGCCCTGCCTTCAAAAACTTGCCCAACAAGGAACAAGCTGCTTTCGAGCTGATCTACTCAGATATCTTCGTTTGTGTTCAAAAACAAGTGTCATCTGAGTTAATAAAACTTGCCTACTCATGTGAAAAGGTGATTCTCAGGGCAAAATCTGAATTTAACGCATATTGTGTGATAATTTTGCTTTCCTCACCAGACAATTTTCTTCATTTTACAATTTTCTCCCCTTCTCTGCTTTAACCTTTAACCCACCCCTTGCACATTCTGTAGTCAAGGAGATGATTACGTGTTGTTTGGCAACAGCTCATGTGAGTAATTGCCTATTGTATCATGCCCTATCTTGTGATTTTTTTATTTGTTCTACCTGCTACTCATGCTATTTACTGCATCAAATGTAATGTATTATTCTCATCCCAGTCATATGGCACCACATCAATTTTACATTGTTTGTGCAATAATCACTTGATATTTTTAAGTTAAAGAAAAATAATCAATGTTTTTTTCTTTGTTTATGGTTCTTGCCATGAACTTCTAGAAATATTAAATGCTTTGTTATAAAGGTAATCTTTTAAATCGACACAAGTACATGAACATTGGTACAAGACACTATCATCCCAGTATCTAAGAAAAACCAGGCAGCGTGCCTTAATGCCTATCATTAATAGTCATTAATGACTTTAGGGCCAATGGCTCTGACATTTATCATTATGAAGTGCTTCGAAAGGTTAGCATGAATCAATTCCAGCCTCCCGGACTACCTGCATCCACTACTGCCGCCAACAGGTCCACAGCAGACACCATTTCCCTGGCCCTGCACTCAACCCTGGAACACCTAGTTAACAAGGATACCTATGTCAGACTCCTATTTATTGACTACAGCTCAGCCTTCAACATTATTATTCCCATGAAACTCATCTCTAAACTCCATGCCCTGGGCTTCGGCACCTTCCTTTGTGACCGGATCCTGAACTTCCTAACTCACTGACCACAATCAGTAAAGAAAGGCAACAACACCTCCTCGACGATCATCCGCAACACTGGTGCCCCACAAGGCTATGTTTTCAGTCCCCTTATACACCTGTGACTGTGTGGCCAAATTCCCCTCCAATTCAATTTTCAAGTTTGCTGATGACACCACTGCAGTGGGGATGTTCGAAGATGACTGAACAATATTCAGCACCATTCTTGACTTCTTAAGATATTGAAGCATTGTTTATCCATAATCAGAAAGACCTGGATAATATTCAGGTTTGGATTGATAAATGCTTCAAGTAACATTCATGCCACATGGGCCAGGCAATGACCACCCCCAACAAGAGAGAACTTAACTATTGCTTCAATGGCATTATCATCACAGTTTCTCACTAACAATATCATGGGCTTACCATTGACCAGACACTAAACTGGACCAGCCATATAAACACTGTTGATACAACAGCAGGTTAGAGGCTGGGAATTCTCCAGAGTGTAACTCACCCCCAGACGTCCCAAAGTCTGTTCTGGTGGAATACATCTGCTTGGACGAGTATAGCTCAAGACACCCCACACCATCCAGCCCACCTGATTGGTAATGGTTATGAAAGGGGTGCCAAAGTACAGTGTGCATCATCTATATGTTGCACTGCAGCTACTTACCAACGGCTCCCGTAATGGCACCTTTCAAACCTGCAGCCTCTTACCATCCAGAAGGCCAAGGGCAGCAGATGCAGAGGAAAAACACCAGCTGTATGTTTGCTTCTAAACCACACACCATCCTGACTTTGTCACTGGATCAGAATCCTTAAACTCCCTTCCTAATAAGTGTGGGTGTTCCTACAATACATGGTCTGCTGTGGTTCAGGAAAAAGTCTGACAACACCAGGTTTTAGACTAAAACCTGGTGTTGTCAGACTTTTTACTGTGTTTACGCCAGTCCAATGCCGGCATACCACATCGTGGTTCAGGAAGGCAGTGCACCTCCATCTTAAGGGCATTAAATGGTGATCTTACCAGAAGTGCTCACATTCCATAAACAATAAAAGGAGCCATAAAAATGGCCGCCAAAAAGCAATTATATTTTTGTAATTCAAGCTTCCAGAAGGCTCCAAGTGGATTACACACATATAGACATATCTAGGCATATAAATCACATCTCCTGAAATGCAAACTGAAACTCATTGACAATGGCTTCCCTGGAGATCTGAATAGCTCTTTCCTACCTCATCAAACCTGGAAGTTAATGGCTTGGACACTTAAAAGGTTACTTATCTCTGTTGAACAACAGTGGATATGACCATGCCCTGAACCTGGGATTCCCTAAGCCCTTCTGCGGAAGCTTTTGATGGTTTGGAACAGCAGCCATTTTGAGTTTTGAACTGTGTAAAGTCTGGCTGAGAGCAGCCATTTTGTGCAGGGAAGCAAGGAAGCTCTGTCCCACGGCTGTCAGATGAACTAGTTGTGAACAGCAGTTCTCTGCTGTTGGAAGTCACCAAGGAACCTATCCAGAAATCACCTGTTCTGAAAGTAAGCCAGGCAATCTTTGACTGTTGCACTGGCAGAACGAATAAAGAAAAGAAACATTTACATGCTCTGCAAAGCTGCCCTCTCAATTGAATCCACTTATGAAGGGCCTGTTTCCATGCTGTGTTGCTCTATGAGTCTATTCAACTCCAGAAGCCATTGCAGACTGTGATCATAACTCTTCATAAGAACATAGAACATAAGAACATAAGAAATAGGAGCAGGAGTAGGCCATCTAGCCCTTCGAGCCTGCCCCGCCATTCAATAAGATCATGGCTGATCTGTCGTGGCTCAGTTCCACATTCCCGCCCTCTCCCCATAACCCTTAATCCCCTCGCTTATCAAAAACCCATCAACCCGCGTCTTAAAAATATTTAGCGAGGTAGCCTCCACCACTTCAACGGGCAGAGAATTCCAGAGATTCACCACCCTTTGAGTGAAGAAGTTCTTCCTCAACTCCGTTCTAAACCGCCCCCCCTTTATCTTGAGGCTGTGCCCCCTAGTCCTACTGTCCTTTCTGAGCGGGAAGAGTCTCTCCACCTCTATCCTATCCATCCCGTTCATCATCTTATATGTCTCAATGAGATCTCCCCTCATTCTTCTAAACTCTAACGAGTACAAGCCTAGTTTATTCAGCCTCTCCTCATAGCTCAACCCTCTCAACTCCGGCATCAGCCTAGTAAACCTCCTCTGCGCTCCCTCCAAGGCCAAAATATCCTTGCGTAAGTACGGCGCCCAAAACTGCACACAAACTACTCCAGCTGCGGCCTCACCAATGCCCTATACAGCTGCAGCAAGACCTCCCTACTTTTATATTCAATCCCCCTCGCTATGAAGGCCAGCATCCCATTCGCCTTCCTGACCACCTGCTGCACCTGCAGGCTGGGTTTTTGCAACTCATGCACAAGGACCCCGAGGTCCCTCTGCACCGTCACCTGCTGCAGTTTTTCGCCACGTAAGTAATAATCCTTCCTACCATTATTCCTACCAAAGTGGACCACCTCGCACTTGCCAACATTAAATTCTATTTGCCATTTCCTGGCCCATTCGCCCAGCCTATCTAGATCCTTCTGTAGACTCTCCACACCCTCTGCACAATTTGCCGTTCCACCAATCTTGCCGTTCCACCAATCTTCAACTTCGATCCTTCACTTGATCCAAACAACCAACACTTCAACTGGAAGCTACAGGTCTACAACAATTTATTAAAAGGACAGAATTTCATCCTTAAGTAACTTTTATCCTTATCTGTATTTAATCGTTTTGTTTGTGTTTAGCTGGTTAACTTTAACAAGCTTACCTTTTCTGGTTTCAGACTTAACCTTTGCTGCTTTTTAAAAATTGACCAATCCTTTGCAAATTGAAAAGGGGGTTAGCAAGCCAGTCAGTTCAAGATTAATTAGGGATGGGCAGCAAATGTGAACACTGCCAGTAATTTCCACCCCATGATAGAATGAAAAACACATGAGTATATGAATTAGGAGCAGGGCGACAACATCTGTCTGCCTGAGCCTGCTCCGCCATTCAATAGGATCATGGCTGATCTCACTTTAACCTCGACTTCACATTCCTGCTGTCCCCCAATAACTTTTCATCCTCTTGCTTATCAAGAATCAATCTACGTCTGCCTTAAAGATATTTCAAGGATTCTGCCTCAACCACCTTTTGAGAAAGAGAATTTGAAAATCTCACAACCCTCAGGAAAGTTTTTTTTCATCTCTTTCCTAACTGAGCCACCCTTTCTTTTTAAACAGTGACCCGCAGTTCCCGATTCCCCAAGAGGAAGCATCCTCTCCACACCCACTCTATCAAGACCCCTCAGGATCTTATTTTTTAATTACTCTTCTAAGCTCCAGCAGATACAAGTCTAGCCTGTCCAGCCTTTCCTCATAAAACAATCCTGCCCGTTCAAGGTACTTAATCTACTAAACCTTCTATGGACTGCTTCTAATACATTAACGTATTTCCTTAATAAGGAGTCCAATACTGCGCACAGTTCTCCAGATGTGGTCTAACCAATGTTGTGTAAACATAATCCCCTGACTCTTGTATTCAATTCCCCTTACAATAAATGTTAACATTCTATTACCTCAACCAACTAATTGCTACACCTGCATTCTAATCTTTTGCGATTCGTGTACAGGGACACCCAGATCCCAAAATATCATTGCCACTGGGGAATGTAACGTGTTCTGTGGATCTAAAACACAACAATTTATTTTTCTCTTCGTTGAGATCTCTGGAAAAACACAAGAGTTGATAATTGAGTGCACTCACATGCCCATACCTGTATGAATCTAGTGACTCAGGTAGGAATTGCAACACAGACCTGCAAACATGCCCTTGCACCCAATTATCTTTTTAAAATATAATTCTTGGGAATGTGGATATACTGGCTGGGTCAGCATTTATTGCCCCTTCTATAACTTAGTAGTTTACTGTTTAGGTGAAAATCCTAGCTTTCCAAACATTTATCATTTCCATTAGGCGAATTTAAAAATTACCCAAAGGCATGATAGATCTGCTGATTTGCGAAGCACTTTGTAAGTCTGAGGTCTCATGGCACAAGTCTGCCACCTTGTGAGAAATTGCCAACAAAAACATTTAAATATATCCTGTTCCACACAGAGTGTTTCTAATTTGAAACTTTCAGAACCTGTGAACATAATACACTCCGGAATCAGTCCAGGACCATGGTGTGTGTGTGTGTGTGTATATACACATAGAGTGGTTGAAATCACAATTATACCATCTTTGTATTTCAATAGCTTCTTAAGAGATTCAGATAAATGTTAATCTTTTCCAGGCACAGACACAATGTGCCAAATGGATCTCTGCTATATTATTCTAATATGTTGTAACGTGACCAACGGGGTGTTTGTCACACACACAAAGCCATAACCAAACTCAAGAATTTCCTTAATCACCCCCAATACCCTAGTCCATTTCCACAGCAGATGTAATATCTTCTGAGTGGAGACATTTTTTTTTGTGCATACTTCTTTCAGTTTAGTATAATTTATTTGCTGCACACAATGTGGTTTCTTCTGCATTAGGGTGGCCAAATTCTAATTGGGTAATTGCTTTGCAGGACATCGCCACTCAATCTGAAAGCATAGCCCAGAGCTTCTGGTAGAATCTCATTTTAATCCTCCAACTTGCTCTCACATGGACATCTCTGTCCTTGGCCTTTTGCATTTTGATTTGATTGGATTTATTATTGTCATATGTATTGGGATACAGTGAAAAGTATTGTTTCTTGCACACTATACAGACAAAACATACCATTCATAGAGTACATAGGAGAGAGGGAAAGGAGAGGTTTCTGTGTCCCCCTGTGTCTGTGTGGGTTTCTCTGGATGCTCTGGTTTCATCCCACAGTTCAAAGATGTGTGGGTTAGGTTGATTGACTAAGCTAAGTTGACCCTACTGTCGGGAGATTAACAGGATAAATGTGTTGTGTTACATGAATAGAGATTGGGATGAGGTTGTAGTCAGTGTAGACTTGATGGGCCGAATAGCCTCTTTCTGCACTATAGGGATTTTATGAGAGTTGGTTGATACATGAGCTCAGACTTTTGAATCATTTGTCCCAATGAAAGAACATGGAAGAGAGTATTTCCAGCGTGTGTGGGGTCCTTAATTATGTTGGCTGCTTTAGGCAGCGGGAAGTGTAGACAGAATCAATGGATGGGAGACTTAAAGGCTGGTTTGTGGTCTTGGTCAGAGCAGGAACCTATACTAAGCTGTGATCCAACTAGAAAGGATGCTTCCTTTGGTACATCTGTAAAAAGTGAGAGTCATAGAGGAATGCCAAATTTCCTCAGCCCCCTGAGAAAGTAAAGGTGGGCTTTCATAACTATAACATCAGTGTGGAGGGACCAGGACAGATTGTTGATGATCTGGACGCCTAGAGACTTGAAGCTCTCGACCATTTTTTCCAGTGAAGTTCAACGTAACCTCGAGGAACATTTCCTAATCTTTCAATAGCCACTTTACAGCCCACTGGACTCAACACTGAATTCAACAATTTCAGGCTGCTCTGTATGTCTTATCCCCATTTTGCTTCTTTGTATTTGCATATTCTGTTTTTATTCCTCTTATTTTTGCATCAAGACAGCAGCACTACTTTTCCAGCCACATCTTTTGTTTCTCTTCTTACCTATGACTTTGGCCCTATAAGACTGATTGCTGTGTCTATTCAATCTCTTTCATCATCATTTCAAGAACCTTCAAGCCGAGTTAGTAAGAAACAGATACAAGTAGTTTCCACTTACTCATCAAGTTCATTATCTTCAAACTTATCTATTTCCAAGAAGTGAGTCAGATTTAACTCAGTAATTAGTGTGAACTTCCTTATTTGTGCAGCAGCATCAATTTTATTTATTCATCAGCTCAAGTTGATTGCACCATAGCAGTAAAAGCCAAAGTTGCAGACCGGTAAGGCTAATGTAGTCACTGTTCTATTGTTTCCAATTATAATGGGCAATATTGGGAATTTATAAAGGAGAAATCTAGTTGAGCACTAGAAAGTATACATGCAGTTTGTTTAATTAAACTTGAGAATTTGATGACTAAACTTAATTTGACGCCAAGATGTGGCGATGCCGGCGTTGGACTGGGGTAGGGACAGTGGAGAGTCTCATAGCACCAGGTTAAAGTCCAACAGGTTTATTTAGTAGCACAAGCTTTCAGAGCATCGCTCCCTCATCAGAGGAGACTCACCTGATGAAAGAGTAGCGCTCTGAAAGCTGGTGCTACCAAATAAATGTTGGACTTTAACCTGGAGTTGTGAGATTTCTTACTGTTGACACCAAGCTATGAGGATACCAAAAGCTTGATCAAAGAAGTAGGTTTTACTGAATGTTTTAAAGGAGCAAGGAGACGTTTGGAGCCTAGGATCCTAGACAAGCTGAGTGCAAGCCTGTTAATGGTGGAGTGATAAATAATGTACAAGAGGCCAGAATCAGAGAAATTGAGATATTTTGAGAGTTGTAGAGACAGATAGAGGAGGTTAGAGAGGGGCAAGATCAGGAGGAATTTAAAAATTCTCATCTCACCAGGAGCAAATGAAGATCAGCGATGATAAGTGCAATGGTAAGTACATAGCATCTTATGAAAATTAAATATGGCAGCAGAGTTTTGGATGCGTTCAAGTTTACGAAAGGTACAAGGCTTATACTGATCAGGGAAGTCTTTTGAAAAGAAGCATTTACTTTATGTTTTCTTAATATTGCAGAGATTCAAATCCTTTGGTGTGGGTTTGGTACTTTAAAACCACATGCACTACCTTTCACCTATTGACATTTTTGCTTTTGGTAACATTATTACAAAATAATGCAATAGATGCATAAGTCATTGGCTTGAATTTTACCGGGATTTGTAGCGAGGGATGGACCTTGGAAAGATCCGTTGACCTCAGGCAGGATTTTACAGCATTTTATGGGGTATAGTTAATACTAAGGGAAATTGCAATAATAGTAAAACAAAAATATCAAACATATTAGCAAAAATACATAATACATATACACACACACACACAAACACAGTATTAATATTTTCAAAACAGTTGAAGAGCAGCAGAGATTCATCTGCCTGGTAAGCTTTAAAGTTAGGAGTAAATGTTGATATGAAGCATATGAAATCCCCAGATTTATAAATAAAGGCATTCTGTAGCTCAAAGAAAAGGAATTGCTAAGTCAAGACAAATCATTTACAACATGAAGATGGGCCAGAACAAATTTGAGGATAAGCATCTTCAGCTATCATGAGAAACCAAGAAAAGCGACTGTTTTCAACTAGTTGATTGATCATACAGAACCTGTATTGTTGAGAAAAGAAACATTATCAAAGTTTATCTTCACCAGGATAGCTCACAAGAATAGGAAACCTTTTATAATGAATAAGAGAGTGCTGATTGGTTGCCAAGTGGACTGTGATGGGTAGGGACATTACCATGGAGAATGTACCTGAGAACAGTTAACTGCCAAGCTTTATGTTCTAATTCAAAGCAGGCAGGTTGACTCTGGTCAAGGCATTGCCATTGGGAATGAACCAGAGAACTGTCCCTGAGCTTTTGTTTAGCTAAAAAAGGCACAAAGCACGACATGCTACTTTGCTACTTCTGTCTGCAAAGTGTGAATATAAACGTCTTCTTGCAAGCATAAGTGGGCCACACTATGAGCCTAAATTAAAGTTTAAAATTGGTTTTCAGTGTAATTCTTAGCACAATCAGGATTGTTTAACAAATGGTGTCTAATTGCACAATCACATGTAATGTTAGACACTATGGGCCGTAATCTAACCAGCTTTCCCCGCCCACCAATGGGCGGAGTGAGTCGGTAAAATTGTACGAGAGCCGAAAAATCTGGATCACACTTGATTTCTTGACTCAGGCAATCTTACTGGCACCGGATTACCAGACAGAGGCTAAATATTATTTAAATTCATTCAAATCTTTATTTACATCTGTTTAGAGAGCCTGGCGCTCGATTGTCCAGGCTCACTTGCTTTTATGGCCTTGCCAGGAGATGGCCTCTCTGGCAAGGGAAACATCTGCTCCCCATGAAAGGGGCACAGTTGTGTTGGCCTCGCTGGTAGAACCACTGAGACCCCCTGGGGCAGTCAAGGGCAAAGAGGTGCCTCTTGGGCATTGCCAGCCTGGCACCTTGGCAACGTCCATGGGGCAATGCCAGAGATGGGGCCCATTGCCACTCTGCATTAGTACTGATTGGGGTGGGTGTCCACTTGCCATTCTGCCTGTGATCAGTGGGGACTGGGGGAGATGAGAAGAGGAACGGTTGGTGCGCAGCCTGCAACTGACCGCGGGCCCCCGCAATTGCCGGGGGTGGGGGTGGGGGGGGGGGAGGGCGGTGGAGGATGCTGAGTTGAGGCTGGCTCCAACACCAGAGGCCTGACAGCTCTCTCCGTTCGGCCTTGGATGTTAAATTGCACATGTGCAATAGCTCCCTCTGCTGGTTGATCAGGTTGGCTGTCGATTTAAGCCTCACCCACTACTTCTAGAGTGGGTGCTCGAAACAGTCAAGCCCATTTTTAAAAAGTACTATGTGCGTAAGATTGGGAGTAAAACCTGCCAAAAAAAAACGATTCTGCAATTCTCACATTTTCACGCTAGCTGGACACTTTGGTCAGAATGTTACCGTCCTACCTGCCACTGGAATCGGCACGAGTGAGGAGCAGACAATGGAACAGTCTGTTGACCGTGGACAGGATTTTATGGTTTTGGTATGAACGATGCCGTAAAATCCCACCCTTGGGTGGCACGGTAACACAGTGGTTAGCACTGCTGCTTCACAGATCCAGGGAACTGGGTTCGATTCCAGCTCGGGTCACTGTCTGTGTGGAGTTTTGGTATGAGTGATGCTGTAAAATCCCACCCTTAAAATTTTTCTCATAAAATTCCACCCTTTGTTTTCAGTTTAGTAAGCACAGGCTGGTTAGGTATGGTCAGTGTCTTTTGGGAACAGCTAAAGGGACATGTTATCTGATATGATCTACCAGTCATTGGGATATATGGTCCACATACCTGACATCACACTGCACTGAAATTCATACATTGAGAGATAGGCAGAATGTCTTTTTGGCTTGATGGCCACGTCTTGTTCACGGAAAATACCGTGTGTTGTTAATCTATTGCTCAAATGTTTGCGACACAACCATCCAGGTAATCTAAGGTAGAGTGGGGGGCACAGTGGTTAGCACTGCTGCCTTACAGCACCAGGGACCCGTGTTCAATTCCGGTCTTGGGCAACTGTATGTGGAGTTTGCATGTTCTCCCCATGTCTGCATGGATTTCATAGAATCCCTACAGTACAGAAAGGAGCCATTCAGTGCAGTGAATACAGCACAGTGCAGTGCTGTATTGAACACAATCCCACCCAGACCCTATTCCTGCAACACCTCACATTTACACCCTAATCCCCCGACACTATGGCCACTCTAAAATTGACCAATCAACCTAACTAGCACTTTGGACTGTGGGAGGAAATCAGAGCACTGGAGGAAACCCACACAGACAGTGACTCAAGAGCGGAATTGAACCTGGATCCCTGGCACTGAGAGGCAGTAGTGCTAACCGCTGTGCCACCTGTTTCCTCCCACACTCCAAAGATGTGCAGGTTAGGTGGATTGACCATGCTAAATTGACCCTGTCAGGGGAATTAGCGAGGTAAATACGTGGATTATCAAGGTAAATACTTGGGGTTATGGGGATAGGGCCTGAGTGGGACTGGTGTTGGTGCAGACTCGATGGGCCGAAGAGCCTCCTCCTGCACTGTAGGGATTCCATGATTGGGCACTTTTCAAAAATGAAAGTGGCAGCCGTAGATCCACTGGAACCTCCAAAGTCTGCAATTCCTTTTCCAGATGGTGCAGCGCTATTGTCCAACCAGAATTTGAACTTCCAGGCCAGTAATACTAACCCTAGACATTGGGGGGAGCAGAGGGGGAGTGGGGGTGAGGGGGGAGGGATTCCCCAGAGCATTTTGGGGCACTCCCCACTTGAGACACCCGGAGCTTGAAAGTTACAGGCCATTATATTGCTAATATATTGCTCATGATTGTCTCTTTCCTGGTTTGAAGTCTATATAAACAAATGGAATAATTAAACTTTTGATCGTTCTGAAACAGAGCAGCACACATGCTTGAGGCTTGGATGGAAAAAGCAAATGCACATATTCAAAGGGTACTGTACGAGATTTGCAGCCACAAGTTCTCAAATTTCAGTGATATAACTGGGACCCAATATTTCACAGACAACACCAATGCATATTTTTAAGTTTCAGGACATTTTAATAGTTAATTTTAGTCATGCAGATGGATACAAGTTGAATTCAATGGCACATCACCGTGTTTGATGACAGGAGAACATTGGAACAAGATGTTTAAAAAAACTCATCATCATTCACTTGGCCAGTGTTGAGCCTTATTTTGGTTTTATTACGAAACATTTCAGTTTGTTCTAACGAAATGACAATTGCTACACTGGAAACAGTTTAATTTCATTCTTTATATAAATATATACACATTAAAACTAGTATATTTACAGAAAATTCTACATTCTCTTAAAAATGTGACCATTGACCACATGGTTCAGAACCGTCCCATGTTAAGGCTCATAAGAATCTGGTGTAAATGGGGATTCTCATTTTAAGTTAATGTCACTTCCCATTCACAGGTA
The DNA here is from genome assembly GCF_965287045.1 of Carcharhinus amblyrhynchos. Lineage (NCBI taxonomy): Eukaryota > Metazoa > Chordata > Chondrichthyes > Carcharhiniformes > Carcharhinidae > Carcharhinus > Carcharhinus amblyrhynchos. Next base: position 18,418,874 of record NC_137344.1, on the reverse strand, counting down.
GGCAATGAACATCTCTCACTTCTAGAACCAAATACATTCAACAAAATTAAAATTATGATACTTACATACAAGACCCTCTTTATTAATATGCAATTGACATTTTAAAGAATATACTGCATTGGTATCCATTGTATAACAACTGCATTTACATAGTGCTTTTAATATAAAACATCCCAAGGTGCCACTTAGGGAGATATCGGAACAGATGACCATAGACTTGGTTGAAGAGGTAGGTTTTGGGGTGGATCTTGAAGGAGGGGGTGATAAGACAAAGGTTTAGGAAGACAATTCTCTGGTAACTGAATTCACAGCCATCAATTGTGAAGAAATTTAAATCAGGGATGCTGAAGAAGCCAGAATTAGATGAGTGCAGATATCTGAGGGCTTTGAGGAGGTCACAGAGGTAGGAGGGGTTTGAAATTAAGGGTGAGAATTTTAAAGCTGAGGTAAAAATTGGGTGTCAAGTGTATGAGAAATGGGCAAGTGGAGATTTAGTCAAGGCTAGAGATTACAAAGAAATGGATAAGGGTTCCAGAAGCAGATAAGCTGAGGCAAGGGAAAAATTGGACAAATGTCATAGAGATGGAGGTTACCGACATTAGTGGTGCCGTGGATATGCGGGGGGAAGAGTTCATCGCAGTGTCAAAGGACACCAAAGCTGCAAATGATCTGGTTCAACTGCAGATAGTTGCCAGGGGAAGGGATGGAGTCAGTGGCTAGTGAACAAAGTTTATGATAGGGATTCAAGACAATGGATTCTATCTTCCCAATATATGGACAGAGAAAAGTTCTACTGATCTAGTAAGGATGTCAGACAGGCACAGAGACTGTGAAGTCAATGAAAGACATGGCAGTGAGGTAGAATTGGGTGTCAAGAGCATGTAGAAACACTAACTCTGTTTTTGGTTATGTCACTGAGGGGCAGCATGTAGCTAAAAAATAGGAGGGGGGACACGGATAGAAGGGGACATCAAAGGCACATGGGATAACTCAAAAATACACATCAAAAGGGTAGTGTAGCACAGAATCCATTTCTGAAGTGTGCTATTGTGCATTATTTCCAACATTGGGTAGTTCCTAATGCCTTTAATAGTCAAGGTTTACACTCCCTGGCTCAGACAGAGTGTCAATTGTTAAATTTAGGTTAGTAGATCAATACTTGACAAAGGAAGAAGTTGAAGTATCAGTTTGTTCCCAAACTCTATGTTATATCTCTGAGTGATAACAATGTGAAAAGTTAGCATTCCAAATCATATAAAACTTTCAGTGAACACAAAAAGAAGGTCTGACCTCCCGGCATACGACTGTCGACAGCACAAGTCAACAAAATTCACAGACTGCTGTGGAGGTATTTCCCAGATTAGTTTTTCTGGTCTCTACACATCGCAAGGTAGGGCTTTATTCATGCTAAAGTGGTCAGTCGCTTAGTTCTGAACTTTGAGGGACCAAAACATAAGCAACACATTTACCCAGTTTACTGTAAACTAAAAATCAGAAAAATGTCTGTCAGTGCATCAGCATTTTGTTCTGAATCACCAAATATTTGCATCTGTAGCTACAAATGTGGCAAAGTTACATTAGCAGAAGGGTTACCCTAACAGAAGAAGTCCCCGTGCCACATAATAAGGTTACCTCTTTAAAAGGAGCTTGAGTTAGGCTTTAGGACACTGTTTTATGGATAATGTGAAGTGAATTGCAACCCACATTATAAATACGAAAGTCAGAATTAGTAAGGTTTACCCATCATTTGTTATGCCGTTAATTTGCACTTTTGTTTGCTCAGGCAGTAGTGCTGGCTGCTGCACATTTCCACCACAAGAGGGAGCATTGGCAGCTCCCGACCCCTCCAGCACCAACAGTCCATTTGGAGGGAAATTCAATCAGGTCTGGATTCCTGTCAGCAAGACCACTTGACAACCACTGTTTTTTTTAAAGAAAACCCATTTAATTAATAACATGATTGAAAGTTGGAAATTCTCAACGGGCCTGCAGCAGATTGCCTCAGACTCATAATTTCCAATCAAGGAAACGTTTGAGTCAACCTTCGAAGTCAACTTACACGGAGAATTCAATGGCAGGATCAGTTAGTCATATTGGTGGTGCTGCGCCGACATTGATGTGACACCATGTTGTTTGCTGCAGCAGTGATTCCAGTCCTGTTTGATGTGCTTGCACCTTTACCGATTTCAAAGTGCAGACAGCCAAACAACCCAACAACAAAAAGGATACAATTCCAAGCAGAGTCCAATTACATCAGCCGCTTCACTTCACTGGCATTGCTGGTTTTCCAGTCTTCCCAACGGCACAATTTATTTCTCCTTCCCTTCCATCAATTGTCACGGAAAACCTATTCCAATGACACAGGTCAGAAAAGTTTACAGAACTGAGCTGCAAAATGTTTAGAGAAGACAGTAAAATTCTGAACCAAGCTCATTAATCTGTCAGAGCAACTCTACTATCTTGGCACCAAACATATTTTTTTAAACTAACAAAATACAAGTTAGTATGGGGAATTTTGCGGTGCAACATGCCATCATTGCCTTTTATCTCTGGGACAAGGCTTCAGTTGTGATGGGGAAAAAGCCACTTCTGCTGGATATACGGATTCTTTGCAGCATCCATTTAGATTTTAATGGAACAAAGATCGTGCAGGTCATATAAAGCACAAGGAATGCTCTCCCTGAGGTGGCCGCAGAAGTGGGAAATCTTAATCCCATTGTATGTACTCATGTATCAGGACATCCCCAGATAGTTCATTCTGCAGATTTTCTGGTATTTCTCACAACCTCATGACATCCGAAATGGGCGTATGGGGACAGGGGCCAATGTCCGAAAACAGGCGTACCAGGACAGGGGGCCAACGTCCGAAAACGGGCGTACCAGGACAGGGAGCCAACGTCCGAAAACGGGCGTACCAGGACAGGGAGCAACGTCGAAAACGGGCGTACCAGGACAGGGGGCCAACGTCCGAAAACGGGCGTACGGGGACAGGGGGCCAACGTCCGAAAACGGGCGTACCAGGACAGGGGGCCAACGTCCGAAAACAGGCGTACCGGGACAGGGGGCCAATGTCCGAAAACGGGCGTACCAGGACAGGGGGCCAACGTCCGAAAACGGGCGTACCGGGACAGGGAGCAACGTCGAAAACGGTGCACTGGAGGGTATGCACATAGCATGATGTTCAAAGTCAACAAAGCCATCCCTAACATTGCAACACATCTAGAAAACAAATCTAGTTACCTCATCTTCCAATTGCATGAGCCCCCTGTTTTGAGAATTAAATTTCTTTTTGTTGGAGTTTTGGAGTTTAACAATAAGGAACTTCTTGTCCTTTCCCTCCTGTACCAAAAATAAAATCTGTATATTATGTGTTGACATGGAATGTTGCAAACAGAATAATTTTTCAATAACTATCTTCCACCAGTGCAAAAAAGCTCATTTGACTCAGCTGGAGATCTGGGTCAAATCTAGAACTTTCCAAATTTGTGCTGAAATCTCTCTGTTTAACTCTGACTGTTACCACCCATGGTAAGTGACCTAGGTTTGATTCTCGCTTTGGGTCATTGTCTGCGTGGAGTTAGCATGTTCTTCCCATGTCTATGTGGGTTTCCTCCCAAAGATGTGCAGGTTAGGTGCATTGGCCATGCTAAATTCTCCCTCAGCATACCCAAACTGGCTCCGGAGTGTGGCGACTAGGGGATTTTCACCGTAACTTCATTGCAATGTGAATGTAAGCTTACTTGTGACTAATAAATAAACTTTATTTTAATCAGTGATGTAATTTGTGAGCTCAGTATGAGGCAATCTGATTTTTTAATACAACGATTCAGTGGCAATTCAAGTCCAAAAGTATTTACAAATTCTGACCAGCATACTCCATCTATTAAAAAGAATATAAAAAGCTTTCAATTGAAATTATAAATCAACTTGGGGAATTATAATTCGTAAGGATTTTAATAGAATCAATAACTATTTTCATTAACAGATAATTGGATAGAGAATCAGAGGGGTACTAAATAAACTGGTAAGATCCTGACATGGATAGAGGACCAGCTGACTGGCAGAAGGCAGAGAGTGGGATAAAGGGGTCTTTTTCAGGATGGCAGCCGGTAACTAGTGGTGTGCCTCAGGAGGTTGGGGTTGGGACCACAACTTTTCACAATATATATTAACGATTTGGAGGAAGCAACTGAAGGCACTGTTGCTAAATTTGCAGATGATACAAAGGTATGTAGAGGGACAGGTAGTATTGAGGAAAGGGGGGGGCTGCAGAAGGACTTGAACAGATTAGGAGAATGGGCAAAGAAGTGGCAGATGGAGTACAGTGTGGAAAAGTACGAAGTTATGCACTTTGTAAGGAGGAATGGAAGCATGGACTATTTTCTAAATGGGAAAATGCTTAGGAAATCAGAAAAACAAAGGAACTTGAGTCCTTGTTCAAGACTCTCTTAAGCTTAATGTGCAGGTTCAGTCAGCAGTTAGAAATGCAAATACAATGTTAGCATTCATGTCGAGAGGGCTAGAATACAAGAACAGGGATGTACTTCTGAGGCTGTATTAAGGCTCAGGTCAGACCCCATTTGGAGTATTGAGAGCAGTTTTGGGCCCCGTATCTGAGGAAGGATGTGCTGGCCTTGGGAAGGGTCCAGAGGAGCTTCACATGAATGATCCCTGAAACGAAGAGCTGATCATATCAGGAACGGTTGAGGACTCTGGGTCTGTAATAGATGGAGTTTAGAAGGATGAGAGGGGATCTTATTGAAACTTACAGGATACTGCGAGGCCTGGATAGAGTGGACATGGAGAGGTTGTATCCACTCGTAAAAAAACTAGAACCAGAGGGCACAACCTCAGGCTAAAAAGGGACAATCCTTTAAAACAAAAATGGGGAGGAATTTCTTCAGCCAGAGTGTGGTGAATCTGTGGAACTCTTTGCTGCAGAAGGCTATGAAGGCCAGGTCATTGAGTATCTTACAGAGATAGATAGGTTCTTGATTAACAAGGGGATCAGGGTTATGGGAAAAGGCAGGAGAATGAGGATGAGAAAAATATCAGTCATGTTGTTTATGGGCAGCACGATGGCACAGTGATGAGCACTGCTGCTTCACAGGTCCAGGGACCTGGGCTCGGTTCCCAGACTGGGTCACTGTCTGTGTGACGTCTGCACAGTCTCTCCATGTCTGTATGTGTTTCTTCTGGGTGCTATGGTTTCCTCCCACAATCTGAAAGATGTGCTGGTCAAATGCATTGACCTGAACAAGCGCCAGAGTGTGGTACAGTAACTTCATTGTAGTAATACTGTAAGCCTTACTTGTGATACTAAGAAGTTAATTTTTGATGGAAACAGGTTCAGTTGTAATGTTCAGCAGAGAACTGGATATATACTTGTGAAGAGATGAATAATCAGGGTTTTGAGGAAATATTGGGGAGCAGAAGCATATAAATAGCTCTTTTAAAGAACGCCACAGGACCGAAGGGCTTATTAAATTATCTCCTTAAGATGGACTACACATTCACATCATAAAATCATGTGTGGCAGTATTTCCACATGATAAATTCAAAATTTTAATGGAAAAGGGATTGAACATGACACCAACAATATAGTGACAAAAGATTAACGTGGGAAAGTGCAAGCTTAGGTATCAATTGGCCGTTTTGGGCCCTATACCTAAGGATGTGCTGGTCTTGAAGGGGGTCAGAGGAGGTTCACAAGAATGATGCCAAGAATGAAGGGTTTGTCATATGAGGAGTGGTTGAGGAATCGAAGTCTATACTCGTTGGAGTTTAGAAGAACGAGGGGAGATTTAATTGGCACTTTAGTAAGAAGAATAGAGGCGCAGACTATTTTCTAAATGGGGAGAGACTTCAGAAATTGGAAGCACAAAGGGACTTGGGAGTCCTGGTTCAGGACTCTCGTAAGATTAACATGCAGATTCAGTTAGCAATCAGGAAGGCAAATTCAATGTTAACATTCATTTCTGGAGGGTTAGAATACAAGAGCATGGATGCACTGCTGAGCCTGTATAAGGCTCTGGTCAGACCCTGTTTGGAATATTGTGAGCAGTTTTGAGCCCCATACCTCAGGATGGATGTGCTGGCCTTTGAGTGGGTCCAGAGGAGATCCACAAGAATAATCCCAGGAATGAAGGGTTTGTCATATGGGGGATGGCTGAGGAGTCTGGGTCTATACTTGATGAAGTTTAGAAGGATGAGGGAGCGATCTAATTGAAACTTATAGAGTATGGAGAGGCCTAGATAGAATGGATGTGGAGAGAATGTTTCCACTAGTGGGAGAGACTAGAACTCAAGAGCAGAACCTCAGAGTGAAGGGACACTCTTAAAATTGAGATGAGGAGGAATTTCTTCAGCCAGAGGATAGTGAATCTGTGGAACTCATTGCCAAAGAGGGTTGTAGAGGCTAGGTTATTGAGTATCTTTAAGACAGGGACAGATAGGTTCTTGATCAATAAGGGGACCAAGGGTTATGGGGTGAAGGTGGGAGAAAGGGGATAAGAATCATACCAGCCATGATTGAATGGCAGAGCTGACTCAATGGGCCGAATGGCCTAATTCTGCTCCTATATCTTACGGTGTTCTTAACAAGGTCGCTTCTCTACCAATATTGCAGATATTATTGCCGAGATTTTCTGGCCAGCCTTGGTGGGTTTCCTCTTGGTTGGTGCGGGGATCCATTTAAATCATCATTGGCTTCGGCAGGATAGGTAGAGAGAGGGGCCGGAAAATCCCACAGATTGAACGAACAATGTCAACAATTCCATGTAAGTGACTTACACAGGAATTTGGTATGAGCTCCACAATGTTCATTGACAGTCATTTTTAGCATTATGCTTTTTATTCATTTTTCATTTATTACTGCCACATGCATTGCCTTTTGGTATGCCAAATAAGCAATCTCTTTAGTGAAAGGGGGAATTCTTCACACATATAAAGTAAATAAAACAATTAAAACGGTACAAAAATTTGGATACTTACATTAGCGATTTGTTCAGTTAATAATTTAATCACCTTCCTTTGACCATCAACAACTTGCCAGTAGAAATAAATCACTATCCTGAAAGAAAAATGTAGAATACCAATTTTGACCTTTAATGACAAAACCTGAAAAACATGATACTGGACTCTAATCCATGCAACACATTACACTGAATATGCTGTCTTTAATTTTTTTTCACTGGTGCAATAATCAAAAATCACAACAATCTTTTGATTTCAGTACAAATTTGTCATGGTGTTGACTCTGCCCAAATTCCACTAAAATTATGGCATTGACTCTCACTTTACTATTAATAAACAGCACAATGAAAACAAATGCCAATTACTCATCTTTACAAAAAGTTATAAACCGAAGAATTTGTTCATATAACACTTAATCAAATAAACTAATCACATTGAACTAATGCAGTAGACAATTTACAGCTTAACAAGGGCAAATTAAAGTGTATTTATTAGTCACAAATAGACTTACATTATCACCGCAATTAAGTTACTGTGAAAATCCCTTGGTTGCCACACTCGGGTGCCTGTTCAGGTACACTGAGGGAGAGAATTTAGCATGGCCAATGCACCTAACCAGCATGTCTTTCGGACTATGGGAGGAAACCGGAGCACCCGGAGGAAACCCACACAGACACGGGGAGAATGTACAAACTCCCACAGGCAGCAACCCAAGCCGCGTATTGAACCTGGGTCCCTGGTGCTGTGAGGCAGCAGTGCTAACGACTGTACCACCGTGCTGCCCTTATATCATATGTAGATGACCAGACTGTTCAGCTGTGCTTTATTGAGCAGTTCTAAACACTGCAGTGTGGTGTTGGTTTTCTGGATTTTACAAAACTGTTCAACGAGAGATAGGAATTGTGTTTGAAGGGGAAAGATTATTACTATTATAGAGTTATGCTTAGACCACTTGTCCATCTCTAAGTTATTTGCTTAGTGGACAAGAATCATACACCTCCTGAAATGCTCAATTTATCCATACCCAGCTTTAACAAGAACACCACAGGAAGATGCTATACTAATCTTTATACAGAGTTTGCTTTCAAAGAATATTAATGAGATTTGCTGTTACTATGGCATGTTCTTTTTGCCTGTAGACAAATCAATGGTTCACTAACTTTTCTACGTATTAATTTTTCTGTTGCAACCCTCAGATGTTACAGCACTAAGTAAGCCAGTCAGCCCTCCATGCACACAAAATAAAAGCCTAAATCTTAGTATCTACCCTGTTGCCATATCCATCACCTCCTTCATCCAGTTATGCAATCCATGCTTGAATGCTGGCAGTTTCTACATTAACCATGAACCCTGCAACTGAACCCCACAGTCTCACAACTCGCCGTATGAAGAAGTTGTTAAATATCACATTCAACAATGCGTCTGTGGTTCCCCCATCCTAGAGATTTTCTGGGGAATTTTAATGTGGGTGAAATGTATGGGTTTGAGCGCTGGTGAAATACAAGTGAGAACGTACCAGGAAACCAGCTCCAACCAGCCAACTTAACTGTAGTATGTTAGGCTAAGTGCCACTTTCAATGTTAATTGCTCAAAATACAGCAACGTTAACATGGGTTTTGGTGTTTAACTTTGGCTCCCAGACTTCCTGGAATTCACCAGTCAGTGGTCAGTAGAACTGAACTACAAAACCAAAGGAAATGGGTAAAATTAAATATCACCACTGTCCAGTTATCAGCCCGATCATTGTAATTGTAAGCTCAAACTGAGGCGCTTAGTAAGTAAGATTCTAAAAAAGTTTTCTTTAAAGCATTTTCAGATGCGGTAACTTGTAAAAAGGGAGAGTTTAGTAAAACCCACTGACAGGTTAGACAACAATCTCAAACGAAGGTCAGAAATCAAATAAAGATTGAAAGTCGATGTTTTATTTGAAAAAGTAGCAACTCGTGATTTAAATACAAACTGTCTCGATTTATGATTGGTATTATTGCAATTTTTAAAATATTCATTCATGGGACATGAACGTTATTTATTGCTCATCTCCAATTGCCCTGAACTGAGTGGTTTGCTAGACCATTCCAGTGGGCATTAATGAGCCAACCACATTGTTGTGGCTTTGGAGTCACATGTAGGCCAGTAAGGATGGCAGATTTCCTTCCCTAAAGATCATCTAGTGAACTGGATGGTTTTTCATGATAATCAACAACAGTCTCATGTCCATCACTGACTTTTACTTTTTTTTTATTGACTTCAGATTTCATCATCTGCTGTGTTGGGATTCGAACGCGTGTCCCCACACCATTACCCTGGGTCTCTGGATCACTAGTCCAATGATAATATCATTACAGTGCCAGAGATTTTGTGCTGCACAGTAAGCCCAAAGAAGAAGGGCAGTGCGATCGTATTGGCCGTTCATGCCACGCTCCTGCTGTACTGAGGTCAGAGAACTTGGCACTCAGCCAAATTTTCATTCACTGCTGCGGGATGGAAAAATGGTGGTAACATTCCAGCTGAATGTTTACCAGTCTTAAGCTGGGTGAAGCAATTTCAACCTTAAATACATCTAGCACATTGAAAGACAATTCAATGTGCCTGGTAAATATCAATAATTAACACCTGGTAATGGTTCTTAAAGTTGTTTCTAACATTGTAAAAATAAACATCAAAATGTAAAGATATTTATGTCCTGAATTAACCAGGGACGTTCAACAAGGCAATGCTAATATCACTTGAAACAACAGAGACAGTTCACTACCAGTCCTGTTCAACACCTGTAAGCTTTACAGTTTTTATAGCTACTGTAGAATATAGGAACCAGAGATGTTATTAAAATAATTAAACTTACAGTAGGATGCTTGATGCCAAGAGAAAGATGAAAGGATTTCTCACTAAGATCCACGAAAGCTTAAAAAATTTAGAACCATTTTCATCCAGTTGGTGGACCCACAGCGATGCAGATTCATACATAGAGTCCAGTGTTCGGAAAGGCCCACAAGTTAGCGATGGTTTCATGCTGATTAAAAAAAAATTATCAGGCAAACAAAAATTTTGTTTTGTTAACATTCACAGTTGTTAAGTAAATTGCAGTGGAACATGGAAAGTAGGTATTTGACCATCATTATACACACTTTAAATCACTTAACAGTTGCACTATTATAGTCCAACTCAACTCGAACATTTCTTTTTAAATTTATTAGTGTCACAACTAAGGCTTACGTTAACACTGCAATGAAGTTACTGTGAAAATCCCCTAGTCGCCACTCTCTGGCGCCTGGTCAGGTACACTGAGGGAGAATTTAACATGGCCAATGCACCTAACCAGCACGTCTTTCAGACTGTGGGAGGAAACCAGACCACCAGAAGGAAACACACGCAGACACAGGGAGGATGTGCAGACTCCGCACAGATAATGACTCAAGCCGGGAATTGAACCCAGGTCCCTGGTGCTGTGAGGCACCAGTGCTGACCACAGTGCCATCATGCTCCCTTACAATTAATTGAAAATGGGGTTAATGTTGTCTCATATTACATAAGAATTGGTCAGAAAAGAAATATGACTGGGGCTTCCTCCAAAGGTTCATTGTCTGTAATATTTGATAAGTAAGTTCAGCGAATAAATGGCTTGACAAGTGTTAATTTTACACTGGTAATCAATAGACCAAAAATATCTATGACCTCTGGGTTAATATCTAACAATATACATGAGGCGAATGCAGCAATTGCACGTATCTTGTACCACAATCACCAACCTTTGCCCCTACTGTTCTGAAGTCAGAACACTAAATCAGCAGACTATGGATTTGGACATCTCCAACCCTGGCACCTTTAACCATCCCGTAATTCACCATGGAAAATTGGACATCCTGCAACTTACCAGACAACCCATGCAATTACTTAATTTAGAAGTGTAAAATTCAGCTAAAGCAGGTTTGGACACATTGTAGTATTGATTGCAACAGCATCTTAATGGCTCCACTAAAAATTTAGCTCCTGAGTTTATTCCGATGAATCATGCGAGAAATAAAAATGAATCCACTTTATTCTGCTGAATCATAACTTGCACACACAAATTTTGATTTATTACTGTCACATGTATTGAGTTGCAGTGAAGAGTATTTCTTTTTGCGCATTATACAGACAGAACACACCATTTATAGAGTCCATAGGGGAGAAAGAAAGGAGAGGGTATAGGAAATAGAAATAGCAGTCATAGCTAGGGGGTAGAGAAAGGTCAGTCATTGGAGTGGTGGCACAGTGGTTAACACTGCTGTCTCACGAAGCGAAGGATCTGGGTTTGATTCCAACATTGGGTCACTTTCTGTGTGGAGTTTGCAAGTTCTCACTGTGCCGTGTGGGTTTCCTCCCACAGTCCAAAGCTTGCAGGTTAGGTGGGTTGGCCATGCTGCATTGTGCCTTAGTGTCCCAAGATATGTAGATTAAGGGGATCTGAGGGGTAAATGTGCGGGGTTACTGGGATACGGCAGGGGATTGGGGTAAGTGAGATGCTTTGCAGGAGAGTCGGTGCAAGCTCGATGGGCCGAATGGCCTCCTTCCGCACTGTAGGGCTTCTACGCTATGGTACGTCCATTCAAAAGTCTGATGGCAGCAGGGAAGAAGTTGTTTTTGAGTCAAGTGGTACTCGATCTCAGACTTTTATATCTTTTTCCCGATGGAAGAAGGTGAAGAGCATATGTCTCAGAGTATATTCGGCTACAAAATTAACCATGTGTATACTTACTACCATATAGTGTAGGAATAAGCAACACTGGCTCCAAGGAATGATGGGAAACACAAAAGACTAATAAAGACTGTCATCATATGAGATGCTCGCCAGAACTTATGTGGAGGCTGACAGTTCTTCATCAAGCTTAGCTGAAAGAGACCCGATAAGTTTGTTAACATATCTGGTGTAGCGTACTGCACAAATCACTGAACATTTTGTAACAACTGCGCAAGCTTTGGTTCTGAAGCAACCAGTTAGAAGAGTGCACATTACCAAAATACGTACAAAAGCTGGCAAGGATGATGCCTATTCCGAATATGAAGGGCAAACACGATCATCGTAAATTAACTAACAGCAGGGTGGAGTCAAAATAAACTTAAAACAAAAAGTGATTTCTGAAACTGAACAACTGATCTATTTCCTGTACATTCTATAATCTTTAGCCATTATGAAATGTGAAAATTACCTTTTTAATATAGAAGACAACAAAAAATTTGATTATTTGAATTACAGGCAGCAGTGGTGCAAATAGAAGACCCAACCTACAAAATAAACAGAACTGGATTAAAAGGAAGTCATTATAATACCGTTGGCTTTTTCCCTCTCTCTCTTCTCAAGGATAGATGCTTCACAGTTACTGTTGCTCAGGACCAGCGGCTGATTAGTATGTTGCCCAAGTACCCATTCATTCCTTTGTAAACCTAGCCAGTGAGTTCAGAGGGTTATTGCATGTGGGGAGCATCACAGTCAAACCCAACCTGGTGCTAAGCCAGAGACTACGTTTTCTGGGCAATGAAAAGGACACTACAGTCAGCAGCACTTGCGCCACTGTGCTGGCAAGATCAGCTGCCTATCAGGGACTGATCCAAGCTTGGGTTTGTCCCAGTAATGCAGGGTTCACCACCATATTAGCTGCTCCAGTTATCACGAAACCACTGGTGAAGCTTTTCAGTAGATGCTGTTTGCTTCATACATCAAACGTAGTGAGATCAAATATGCGATTACCATGTGATAGTCTGTCCAAAGATCAAATCCAACACATTTCTGGCAATGTCAAACTCAGGCTTTCTTTTCTTTTTCAGCAGTTTAATGCAAATTACCCTGGATAGTGGAGGAAGGAGAAACAATCATTAAAATAATATCGTAGATTACACTCCAACTACTGGACTACTTTCTCTTATACACAAAAGGATTAGGTCAATGGAGGAGTGCAAGCAGAATGCTGATTGATTGTTGGCTATTCAGACTTGAACTGCAAGGATTGCTCAGGAACTTTTGCCAAGTTTCTCCCAGTAAGTAGAAAGGTGGCTAACAGCCAACCACACACATGATGCAACTGTCTTGCAATCCTTCCTGCAGTGCACCATCTTGAAACTTTATGCGTCCTTTTTTTAAAAAAAATGCATTATGCTTTGCAGCACAAACAAAGCAGTGGAAATTAGGAAATATATAGTGGAAATAAGGTTAGATCTTCACTCCACTGAGCTCAGTGCTCTGACTCTGAGGGAGCAACGCGCCAGGTCCATAGCAACTCCATTTCCCACTCCCTGGAAGCGAACAGAGAGAGGGAGGTAGAACTGGATGGCAATTCCCCCTCAGACCAATCTTCTACAATGGCTAAAAGTCAAAACAGGAACAGGACACTAGACAAAAGCAAATTACTGTGGATGCTGGAATCTGAAACCAAAAAGAGAAAATGCTGGAAAATCTCAGCAGCTCCACCAGCATCTGTAAGGAGAGAAAAGAGCTGATGAGTTGACAAAGGGTCATCTGGACTCGAAACATCAGCTCTTTTCTCTCCTTACAGATGTTGCCAGACCTGCTGAGATTTTCCAGCATTTTCTCTAACAGGCTAGCAGCATTCTGTGAAGAGAGAAATGGAGTTAATGGGTGGAATTTTAAGGCTCCTCTTTCTCATTCCCATTGGATTCAATGGAGCTTTGAACAGCTCACTACAGTTACAGCTCCGCCCTCACCACCATGGGACCATAAAATTCCATTCAACATTTCAGGCCTGTGACCACCTATCTGAAGAGTTTGAAATACAAATCCTGTTTTTACTTCACAAATTGCCAGGCATGCTGAGTATTCCCAGCATTTTCTGTTTGGATTTCCAGCATCTGCAAACATTTTTCTTTTGTGTAAGATAGACACATTGTTCAATTAGATGCAGCTGACTGTGACTAGCAGGGAAGGGCTTGGAATGGAGAAAAGGATACACACACAAATTTTTCTGTATGAAATGAGTCGGTTTTCAATGTTTGGTTAAATTGGGTGCAATGTTTGGGAAAACATGAGACAGCAACATCCTCACAAGTGAGCCTGTAGCATGACCAAAAGGAACCCCAATTAGTGATGATCATTTCAGGTTCTTCGCACTGTCAGTAACACCTAATTATATCAAAGGAAAGGTCCGACTCAATAAAAGAAAGCAAAAAGTCAGTAAGTGTATTGCCCCAAGCCAGTTCTGTATGTCTCTCAGGTGTAAAAACTATGACCAGAATTCTCTGGCCGTTCACATCGGCAGGATTCTCTGGTCTTGCTGGCATAGTGGTGATGTCAATGGGAATTCCAACTGACAGTGGCGGGAAGGGAGAATCCCACCGCAGCAAACAAGGCGCCATCTCCCGCCAGTGGAAAATACGTGCCGGGGGACCAGAGAATCTCGCCCTATCTGCTTGGTATCAGAACTGGTTAAAAACCGGTGCGGCCTTCAGACTGTTAAAACAACATAAATAACCAGTCAATAAAATAAACTTCTCATTGCATGAAACTCACCTCCAGACATATTCCCCAAAAATTGTATCCAGTATAATGAATATAAAATCTATCACCTTCAAGCGGTATAATTCTTGTCCTACAAAAGTCTCCCAGCACTGAAGTATAAAGCAAACAAGACATGTAAGATTAAGTGTTTGACATTACATAACGTGCAACTCACATTACAAATGCTGTACCATTCTAAAGATTACAAGTGCTGTACCAAAAGATTACAAATCAATGATTCCAATAATTGATACTATCAACATCACACAGAAGGTTATTCAAATTCAAAGTAAAATGGGTCATCTAGCTATTCTGTTCAAAAGGTGTTCTGACTAAAAGAAATAGTCAGTTGAGACAGAAAGAGGCAGGAAAGACACACAAGTAGCCTTGGTACCAACACAAGTTAGCACAGTTTTGGACACTGGTCTTCACTGAAATTCTAGGACGGAGCTTTAATAAAACATTACTTTCCTGAAATTAAAGCACCAATTCAATAACAGCATTTCTGTTTTACCTCACATTAATTCAAACCAAGCTTTTTAAATGGAGGCAATAATGAAAACCAGATAACTATCAGCTCTATTAAGCAGCTGATTTCACATTTCAACATGGCTTTTTTTAAAAAATTGCACCATTCTATGACTATAAATAAAGAAAAATTTATGATTTTTTAAAGATTCTGATGGGTTCCATTAAGTATGATATCTAAATAAAATTACCAGAAAAACAAGTAACTTCTGTTTTCTTAGGATTGAAATGAATTTGTAGAATCCAGAGAATCTTTACAGTGCAAAAGTAGCTCATTCAGCCCATCAAGTGTGCACCAACCACAATCTCACCCAGGCCCTATTCCCATAACCCTACATATATTCCCATTACCATAGCTAGTCCTCCTGAAACTAAAGTCAATTTAGCATGGCCAAATCAATGTAACCCACACATCTTCGGATTGTAGGGGGAAGCCAGAGCACCTGGGAGGAAACCCACATAGACATAGGAAGAATATGCAAATTGCACACAGACAGTGATCCAAAACTGGAATTGAACCCAGGTCACTGGCACTATGAGGCAGCAGTGCTAACCACTGTGCCACCCGTGCTGCCCCTATATTCCATGAAGCCAACCTCAAAATATTCAAGATAAAAGCAAATTACTGTTGATGGTGGAATCTGAAACAAAAACCAGAAATGCTGGAAAATCTCAGCAGCTCTGACAGCATCTGTGAAGAGAGAATAGAGCTAATGTTTCAAGTCCGGTTGATCCAAATCCAGACTCAAAACATTGGCTCTGTTCTCTTCCACAGATGCTATCAGACCTGCTGAGATTTTCCAGCATTTTCTGTTTGTGTTTTAAAAATATTCAATTTTTATAAACAAGTTTTATAAACAAGCCTCAGTGATATTTTGGGCTAATCCATTCCTTACATTATTTTATAAACTTACTGGTATTTCTGCTGTGTTTTTTGAATTTCCAGTTCTTCCTATCCAATGGAAACATAGTACTCCTAAGATGGACATCTTCAACAGAAGATTTCTGTATCAAAAACAAAATCACACAACATCATTAGAGAGAAGATACAATTATCTAATGCGGGCTTCTAAAACACAGGGGCTATTTCGCTTGCGTAATAAGGCAATACAGTTTGGACTGGCATTTGGTCTGCATTTGCCACCTTGAGTGAATTGCTTCCATTCTACAGACCCAATCCACAGCGTAGGTCACAGAAAACATCTTACTGTACATTCTAAAGAATAATTACCATTGTGCGTGCGTGTACACGCATGTGTGGTGTGTGTGTGTGCGCATACGTGTATGTATCTGGTGGTTAGATTACCAACATGTACTAGATAAAATGAATGTTACCAAGAGTCGCTGAAAAATAAACCCTTTGAAAGTCGCTGAAAAATAAACCCTTTGAAAGTAGTATATTATCTTGTATGCTGTTAGGTAAATACATAACCTCAGCCAATACTGTACTTTTCAAGTGCAGCCAGTCTTGTAAAATTTGTACACAGCAAGATTCAGCAAACTGCAATTAGATAAGGGACCAAGTAATGTTGTCTTGGGAGTAATTTGGGTCAGCAGATCAGGAAAACTTCCTTGGCCTTCTTTGAATTGTGTCATGGGATCTTTGGCATGCACCATGTGAGAGCACAGGGCCCTTGTTTAGTATCTGATCCAAATGGCAGCACCTCCTACAGTGTGGCACACATTGTTTTCCTTGAAGAATCAGCCTAGGTTCTGAGCTCAGGTTTCTGGAATAGGCCTTAGATCTTCTGCTCGTTCAATTCAGGTTCCCAGGGTAGAAATGCCATTTACTAGAGGGTATGAGTTTAAGGTAAAAGGGGAAAGGTTAAAGGAGATATGAGAGGCAATTATTTTTACACAGAGAGTGAAATGCGCTGCCAGAAGAGGTGCTAGAAGCAGCTACAATATCAATGTTTAAGGGGCATCTTGACAGGTACATGAACAAGTAGGGAATAGAGTGACACGGATTGTGTAGAGGCAAAAAATATGGTCGAGAGCTCCAGGTTTCCAGATCATCAACCTGTCCTGGTCCCTCCAATGCCCCTACTTTCTCAGAAGGCTTATGAAATTCAGCATGTTCACTACAACTCTCACCAACTTTTACAGATGCACCAAAGAAAATATCCTTTCTGGTTGCTTCACAGCTGGCATGGCTTCTGCTCTGACCAATACCACAAGAAACTACAAAAGGTTGTGAACGAAGTCTGGTCCCTCATGCAAACCAACCTCTCATCCATTGACTCTGTCTACATGGAACTTGGTAGGCAAAAGAGCCTCTTCCAGTGTTGGATGTTCTTTGACAGTTCATAATTACCAAACTTGCACATTTAACTCAATGAGCTTTCCAATTTCATGTCATTTAGTGATTTCAGTAAGTTTAGTTTTCAGTAAGCTCCCCCTGGAGGTCAATCCCACAGAAAGAGGCATCTGTTCAGAACTATTTTAAAATTTGTGACTATAAGAAGTCAAGCAATGACTAACTGTCTGTTACAATGTTGCTATAACCTGCAAAACTTTAGGATATCCCTAAAGGAATTCTTGGCTTCCACATAAAGAGCTACTGGCTATTGGTGCACTTTCACAGAGCAAATAACTAAATTAGCATATAACATTCACATTTATATATAAAGCAAGAATATGCAATTCAAACTCAGATTAAATTGGAGCTTTAAAGTGATGAACAATGCAAATGTGAGAGAAAATATGAGGAACTGCGAAGACATTAACCAACATCTTAAAAATAGTCTGTTTTCAGCAAGACCTTTCATCAAGAATTACTTTTAACAAAGGTTTTCATGTGAAGCATTAATCCACTTTTCCCTTTGAATGCTGGATACTCTACTATGCATTTATCAATACTGTCAAATGTTAAAACACAATTTAACAGCAGAGGTCACAGGTAAAGTATACATCTGCGATCATCTTTAGGCCTTCTACTGGTATTTTATTTCGCAAATGGCAAAAAAGTGGATTTTTCTTTTGCATCTCATGCACTTACCACATTAAAGGTGGGCCGGCACCACATGCTGTGCAATGGTGTGGCTTAACGTTGTAGCTTTCTTCACCCACATTTAGTGGATTTCCAATCACAATTTACTGGGGAGTGTGCAATATGAAAAAGCAGGCACTTTGTTGTGATGTATGGTACATATAACATAATACGTTGGGGATTAAGAGCAAGGGTCAGGTGACCCCCAGGCTATTAGCTCTGCCGGCATGAGACTCAGTTGGGCAGAGTTGACCTGACTGTGAATCAGTGCACACCTTCAATGAACAACTCCCAGTACTGAAGTATTCAAGCCGATTTTGTAATTCTTTATGCCACAGGGGCATACATGACAACGTTTATGACACCGACACAAGAATGCACCTGAGCATGCAAAAGAATGATGCAACTGTAGACCCGGGTATCCTTGTCCTCATTTGGATAAATGGCTTGCATAACTCAGCAAAAATAAAACACCACGTAAAACACTCTTTGAAATTTTCGCAAGAACAGGCTATCGCCACCATGAGATTGAAAAGAAAACAGAAGGGCAGGATTTTCCAACTGTGCTCACCTCAAGACTGGAAAGTCACACCCTAGGTCAATGGGCTTTTGCATGGCCCATATCCCACCTACTACAATTCCCGTGATGGGTGGGATAGGAAAATTCCACCCAAAATGTCCATACCTGACAATAGACACATAGACCTGTTGCTGAGGGAATTCATAATATTCCAGTAACCCAATTAGGTTATAAATGTATGGCATCATGAGATTAATAAATGACACAAGCATGGGAAGTGTGAGCAAGCTGCTGTCCATTAGCTTCTTGGATTTTTCTTGTTGGATGTTTTCTGAGTAATCCTAAAACAAAACATAAATTTAAATCAGCCTCGATTTAGTCAGACTTCCAAAGAAACAAGTCTTCAAAAGTTAAGCTAGTACAATGATTAACCTCCATTATACAAATAATTTGCTTTCTTGAAATTGGAAAACTGACGTGTGAGACCTTGTCAAGTCACGAATTTCGCAAACAGTAAGAGATTTCCCAAAATGTCAGAATTTTGTTTATCTGCGTAAATAAATGTTGCATTCTACATTTCTTGGTAGGACAAAGACAGTTTCCTGATGCTGTTTATGTTAAGAAGAAAAGGAGAAGGAAGA
Organism: Carcharhinus amblyrhynchos; assembly: GCF_965287045.1. NCBI lineage: Eukaryota > Metazoa > Chordata > Chondrichthyes > Carcharhiniformes > Carcharhinidae > Carcharhinus > Carcharhinus amblyrhynchos. Next base: position 18,399,735 of record NC_137344.1, on the reverse strand, counting down.
AATTCTCATCTGGCATTGAAACTTCACATTGCAAAATAGTCAATTTAACACAAGGAAAAGCGAAGAGAGTTCAGCACCAGTGAAGACTTTGAGTAGCCCAAATAACTGATCATATTACAGCATTCGCCCATTTGATTTGATTTATTATTGTCACATGTATTAAGATACAATGAAAAGTATTGTTTCTTGTGCGCTATACAAAGCATACCATTCATAGCGAATAAAACAAGAGTGCAGAATGTAGTGTTACAGTCATAGCTAGGGTGTAGAGAAAGATCAATTTAGTGAAGAAAGTCTGACAGCAGCAGAGAAGAAGCTGTTTTTGAGTCGGTTGGTACGTGACTTCAGACTTTTGTATCTTTTTCCAGATGCAAGAAGGTGAAAGAGAGAATAGCTGGGATATATGGAGTCCTTAGTTATGCTGGCTGCTTTGCCAAGGCAGCAGGAAGTGTAGATGGAGTCAATAGATGAGAGGCTGGTCAAAAAGTACAGTTCCCAGAAATGTTCACTTTGAATTAATATTTAATAGAGTGATACAAGTAATTGCAACACACACATGGGGTTAAGGCAGCAGCTGTCAGTCCAGCCATATAATACCAAAGCAATACTATTCATAAATCACATATTTGACTTGAAACGTTAACATTTAGATCGAGTTGAGAAGTTTGTTTTTTTGAAATGGGCTGTAAATCACAAAGTTACAAAACAATTTGAGACCACACGATCTTGTAAATCTTTTGATGTTTACACTTGTGGTCTATCACACACTCAAGCCTTTTTTGTGCTATGATCATCTAATTCATTATCCAATGAATAGGCATGAACTCATGCTCAATAAGATTGCAATAATATTCAAGCTTCGATTTACCACTCATTACTTGAGTATGAAAGGACATGTAAAGAATAGATTTATGGGATTCAACACTTTACAAGATTCAAATTTAAAACTTTTTTCCATATCAACAACTGTAGTGTAAACGATTCTCTTTTATGGCCACATGTGGTATGTGTGTGGTGGTGGTGGGGTGGGCAAAAGGGACTGCACCAGCCCAGCCTAGATTCCTTTAGCTTCTCCCAAAAAGTATAACCCAGGTCACACTCTTCACTTAGCAACATGCTTTGATGAGCTGCGATGTTACACATATGGCCATCTCCAAGTAACACATTCCCTAGGTATGGAAAATGTAAACCAAGTAGGGTAGAATAAGTTATTTTTAAAAATTTGCAATTTTTTTCGACTGCTCAGTTTGCCGTGTCTTCTCTTTGTGAAGTATTGGCCAAGTTCACTTCCTCTCGCCACTGCTTTTCATTTAATTTTTTACAACCCAACAAAAATGCTTTCCTTATTGTTTTCAATTCTTACATCGGGACACATTACACTCACAAACTAGCCATTTATTCCTTGCGGATCTTATGCATTTCTTCAAATGTTTTAGACTTCAAATATTTCTGAGAAATAAATCTTTGCTTCTGGATTCTCATATTTCATCTGCATACACTCCACTATTGACTCTGGAATGTTCTGTCATCATTCTATATTTCAGATACTTCTACAGAATAAGGGAATATTTGGGATAAAAGACAAAATACAATGGAATCTGAAACAAAAACAGAAAACGGTGAAAATACTTAGCATCTGTGGAGAGAGAACAGAGCCAATGTTTTAAGTCAGTGATGAAGAGTCACCCAGACTTGAAACATTAGATCTATTCTCTCTCCACAGATGCTGTCAGACCTGCTGAGATTTTCCAGCATTTTATATGTACGGGTGAAGGAAATAACTGTGGTTGATTACAAGGTAGGGATGTTTATATGATTATGACATAACATTGAAGTATATCAGAGTCATTTAGAATATATTTCTACATTCAAGATATCATTATTCTCTCATTTCACATCACACCATGAAATACACACTCTGACTTATTCAATGCTTATCTTTTGCGTTGCGGCTACCATGGTCAATAGAAGTTGTCATTACACTTTAAATGCAAGGTTAGCCACAATCTGATGACTGATGATTAATACGGGTGTATAATGAACCATTAGGGGATCTGACAAATCTGAGAGTACGATCTTAACTTTCACATTGCTTGATTATACCCCCCCAGAGTTTAAAAGCAATCAGATTTTTCCACTCGATAGATAAATTAGTTTACCCTGACTCATGTTTAACGATCACGAATGCACATTTGTGAACAGACATTGCTTAACAGAATTACATCAGGTGAACACAAGACCCACCTTCAGCATCTTTTCTGAGTAGTAGTAAACTGCAAAGCTGCATCCAACAACACTCCCCAGGGACAACAGCCAACCCAGAAAATGGATTGACAGATTAAACAATCGCTTAGAAATACTTGTGTGAGTCGAAGGGAAATTATGTTCAGTAAGATATTCCTAATTGAGGAAAAACAAAATGTAATATTTTAGCAGGATCATAATGCATACTTACGACAATCCTTAACATAGAAATGTTGAAACTAGAAGCAGGAGTGGGCTATCTGGGCCTTCAAGCCAGCTTCATTTTGATCATGGAATTAAATATCATGATCCTCCCTATGTCCCTTGATGCCTTTAGCCCCAAGAGCTATATCTAATTTCTTCTTGAAATCAGACAATGTTTTGGTCTCAACTACATTCTGTGGTAGAGAATTCCATACATTCACCACCCCCGGTGAAGAAATTTCTCCTCACCTCAGTTCCAAGAACTTGCTGGCTACTAACTGGCCAATTCAGTGGAAGTCACCGTCGGGTGAGCGTTTCCCACATAGACTGGGGTGGTGACCCCAATCTGACTCCAACAATCCAAAACCCTGCCTCATGTTTCTGCTAAATTTTGCCTTGTAACAAAACTTCCTTGGAGCTCTCAATGTAAAATTGTGATATGACAATGTGATTACTTTATTGTTTCCAATTTTAATAATAAAAATTATGAAAAGGCAACAACAGAGGGTAGTGTTTCGGTAGTTCATCAGGGCAGACGGCAAATTTCTCTGACCAATTAAAGCACTGTCTTGAAAGACTACTACCGCAGAATACCGGATATTTTGACTGCATTGCTCATTATGGATTAAAACGAATGGACAATTAATGGAATTAAATGAGAGAAAAGTGAGGACTTGTGTCATGGACTCTGGAACCAGATAGCTAATCCTGTCCCAATCAATCCTCTCTGTTATCTTGTGCAGTCTGCAGTGGAAACTGGAAAACCCTTCTCAGCTTTGTATACAAGTAAATAACAGATTGATGGAAGGCTTAAACATGTACCTGTCTAGTTGAGACTCAAGCATGCCAAGCTAGCAGACCAACAGATGCATGAACATCTGGTTCAACAGCACAACACAATAGTTAGCACAACTCACCTTTAACTGGGTGTTGATGTTCTCGTAATTTAACTCAACTGACTGTTTCTGTGTCACCTTAAAATCCCACGCACAGAACAATTTTGCCACCAGATTCCCATTGCTGCTGCTCACTCTATAACTCTCTCCAAAAGCTCTGGATAAGCTAAAAAAAGTTAGAATTCTCAAGTTATTTGTAGTTGTCACAAGCTGTGAAACCATTTCTGTCCCTAATTAGGGAAAACAGGCTTCGATATCTTTTTGCTTAGTGAGCCTTAAACTTACTTAAATTCAAAAATCCATTCAAAATTCACAGTCATTTGTTGGAATCCATAATCATGTTGAGAGAACCACATAGCGATGCTGAAAGACCTTCAATTTGCCTTTAAATAAACTGTCAAATCTGAAATACATGTTTATAGCCACCAAAACTGGATTTGCTATTTTGATTCAATACCAGGAGACATTTAGACTTTACATCCTTCTACTTAGAGTTTCGGCTAATTTCAAGTATTGCTAATGGCACCAATTTAGGATGAAAAGACTGTTTTGGTCCTTATTGACATGATTGTTGAACAAAGGAGACCATTCCAGATCCTCCCTCAACTGCACTCTTTTTATTATCAAAGGTAGCAGTTGAACAATCATTCTGCCAATTTTCCCCAAGATAATTTGTGTATAATGATAAACAGCAAGAAGCCTCACAATACCAGGTTAAAGTCCAACAGGTTTATTTGGAATCACGAGCTTTCGGAGCGCCGCTCCTTCATCAGGTGAGTGAAGGTTAGTTCAAACATGGCATATATAGGCAAAGACACAATTGCAAGATAATTACTGATTGGAATGAGAATCTAATTATCAGTAATTATCTTGCAATTGTGTCTTTGTCTACATATGCTATATTTGTGAACTAACCTCCACTCACCTGATGAAGGAGCAGCGCTCCGAAAGCTCGTGATTCCAAATACACCTCTTGGACGTTAACCTGGTTTTAAGACTTCTTACTGTGCCCACCCCAGTCCAATGCTGGCATCTCCACACTGTAATGATGAAACTTGACTAGAGTTTGGGTTAGACCTATATAAGGTTTCAATCAGTAGAAGAAGAAAATACACATTGAGTTTTCGATATTTCACTTATTCTCTAAAAAAACACTGGTATTGGTGTCAAGCAATGTGTAGATTAAGTAGTGAGGATTTCTATTCTCCAGTAAAGTGAAAAAAACAAATTGATCTCAACAAATTGTAATCAATTGGTGTGATAACTCCCATGAATTCCATGGGGAATCTCTAATTGATCTCCTTATGGGCCTTGCTGAATACGAGTTCCCTTGGTAACAGCCCACTGTCTGCCCAAGTGAAACTCACCACCCAAGCACTTTATAAGGCAGACACTGGGAAGGGTTAGTAGAACTATTACCCTTGTGTATGTAAGCCACAGAGTAATGGCTTTAATTTATGTTTCACAATAAATACTGTTCCTTTCCAAACAGGCTTCCTGAGTTTTTACAATTGGCATTTGACAGTGCTATTTATTCCAGAAAAAGGCCAAATGGTGTGAACAATCCAGGTTCATAAATGCAGAAGAACATGAAAAATGTGCTGTCCCAAATTTCATAAACGCAGAAAAGGATTAACATGGAGACTTATAGTGCATTTCTACACAGAATCTGTTGCCGACAGCAGTTTAAACACCAATGGTAAATTGTGAACATAACCCAATGTTTATTTGTATCACTGGAGGCTATAAACACCAATGTTAAATTGTGACTATATCTTGTATCACTGAAGACTGTATGTACCATCAAACCGGAACCTCCATGTCAGGCAACAACCTAAATGGAGAGATTAGTACTTTGAGGTATGGTGTGGACACCAGATTATTTAGTGGCTTAAATACAACAAGGTTCGATCTCTGTTGTCCTGAATGAACATTCTTCAACTACACAGCAAAAGATTATAAGCTCTGCAAAATACCTCACATTTTTGACTTTCAAGAAACTAATTGCTTTAGCATGGATTGAACTGTGTAGAAACTGCCCTGCAACATTACCAAGGGGTTCGTTTTCGACGTTCGGGAGAGTAACAGGCAGAGAGAGCACTTCAGCAAGCAGTTATTGAATGTGAAGCACAACATCTGGCATTTATAAATACAAAACATTAAAATGAGGAAGTCAATGGTGATAAAGGCAAAATAAGCAACTTGGGCACCAGTAATCACGGCAGCCCCATGATCCTGCAAGCTGTCTGAAACCATTCTGAACAAGGTCTCATGCAGATGGCATTATTTTCCTGCACAGTTTATTTTTACATTACATATAAATCAATAATAAGTGGCTTCTCTAATCTGTACTCCCACTGCTCAAAATCAGTTCCGGTGAAAGCTCATTGACATGAGATGTTAACTCTTATTCTCTCATCACAGATGCTGGCTGAACATTGCCACCATTTTCTGTTCAGGTGATCAAGATCTGCAGAATTTTGCTTTTGTTCAAATTCAAGGTCCCTGGCACATAAGCCTACGTAAAGTATAAATGTGATCTCAGAAGCAGCACATTCATTTCCCACAGAATATGAAAACTTAGAAGTCTACTGATTCGTACAGAGTTTTAACACAAGTGACAGAAGTGAAGAAAGATATTTTACCAATGGACCAGGATAATGCAGGTGATGAAGAAAGAAGTTCCAAGTGTGTAGATATATGCTATCGGCATATTATACCATATATTTTGACCACCAACGTTGGATGCCTCACTGCCCGAAATATTCCAATTGCTGTTTGTATAATATCCATAGTATAGAACAGTGTCTGTGAAATGGCCCTAAACAAGAAAATAAAGCACAATTTAAACAGCCTATGGCAACATTTTAAGGATGTTAACCCAGTCAGCATTTTTTTTTGCAGCGAAGAGCATTACACTTCCCCTGAACTGTATGTAATTTCTTGGAACATCAAACTTCCTCTGCTTTGTTCCTCAAAGCCATTTCTATTATCAAACTCCTGGAAAATTAAACACTGGGGCAGCTCGGAGACACACGTACTGGGTTCTCAAATTGGGTAACTACGCTCTTTCATTGATAGCAGTGGAGTCTTGATAACACACTTTACAGATATTAACTCCTGTTCCCCCCACCCCACCCTCCCCTTAAAACATGTGGTTTACTACAGTAATTTTCCCTTTTGATTGTTCAGTCAAGATCTGGAATGCACTCAAGGAGATTTACAGAAACCAATTTGCAGCCAACTACAAGGAGCGTCAAGTTAGTACCAAAATCAGGTTTCACTGCGAACAAGCTTGAACCATCTGAGGAGAAAACTTTGTATTAAATTAAATTCTTCCCTACCTCTTCCATTAATTTCTACAGTGCTATATCACTGACCAAAGCAAGATATTTGCTTAAATATCGGTTTCAGGCACAGTTGGCATGAAGAGGCCTATGATAGCTCTGTACTCATCCATCCTGTCTGCCCATTTACTCACCCACCAGTTATACAGACATCTGCAAACTGTCTTTATATTAAGACAAATTTGACACTAACTCTACCAGCTTGTCTGCCATGGAATCGGTGTGGACAAGGGTATGACAACGGAAATCTCTGTTGACCTCGCAGGAATTTCCAGTCTCCCCGTAAAATCCCGCCCATTTTGAGCAACTTAATGAAGAAGTTTACTACTGTTTGAATAATGTTGCAAAAAAAAACTCACGATAGACAACTTCAGTTTTAATCATGAAAACAAAAATCCGAAGAGCTTCATCAAATTTAATTTTAAAGGTGTTTTCATCATTACACTTTTCCTTCTGTTTTTGTACACCACATACTAAATCTTCAAAGGAGAGAGCTGCCTGGCAGGCAACCTATTTTGTAGCCAGAGAACCTTCTGTACTGGAGTTCAAGTTCAGGGGAGGGAGCAGAGCTGAGAGTGATTTGAGGGTGGGAGGGGGAGATGACAAGTGCCATCATCCACTGTTCAGCTGATTAAATACATCTGCAAGGAGCCCAGGCAATTTCACAGCATGGGTAGGCAAGAAGTCACTGCCACCTCATGGGCGCCATATTTAAAAAACATCCGGACAGCCTGCATTATCTCTTCCACCATTGCCTGGCCACTGTTTTATTCTTCCCAAACTAACAAGATGAGCCCGTAGTGAGCATGGCACGTGTTGTTCTCGGTTTATATTCTGTTAAACTAATCGTTAAGATGGTTGAGCAGACCTTGGGCAGCAAATGCACACAAAGCAAATATTGGACTGTGTAAACTCTTCATTTTGGAAAGTGCAAAAATGCATGGTAGTCTTTCCATCCAGGAATGCTGGGGAGCAAGGCCATTTCTGGATTTTAGAATTTTACAAACTATAGAAAAACATTAGATGCCTGACTTGTGACTAAATGTACCTGAGACATAAAACATTCCAAAGATTAAGGCAAAAGAGTACATGTTTTTGGATCCATTAATTTGAAAACATTGGCTGAAGCACAAAGATATAGAGGTCCAGAATAAAACTGAGGCAGCATCATCAACAGTTAAGCAACACACTCCTTTATGATGTTCATTGAGGCCTTTAAATCCCAATGGAGTTAAGAATATATTTGAAGATACTTGCATTATCTCAAGTTCTCACCTAATTTCTATCCTCCGTCCAGCCTTCCAATGTGATCCCACTTACACACACACACACACACACACACACACACACACACAGTAATCAGCCTCTCTTCTCACGACACATCTTTCCCACATTCACACAGTATTCAGCCACTGGCAATTGACCAAGTTACAGTTAGTCGTCTGTCGCTGCCTGCACCAAATCAGATGCACAAACATCACGCAGCAGCACTCACTGATAAAAGTGTTCCCTTTGGGCTTGCCATCCATCCCTTTGATTTCTGGTGGGCATCGATCCAGTGGGTCAAGGGACATCCTGTCAAAACCTCTGGACCAAGTTATCCACTCTCCACAGTTACATTCCTGCCTAGAGGAGCCAAAACTCATTTCTTTTTATCTCTGTGACCCCTCAATTTTCCTGGGCAACTAACGTTTCTGGATTGGAGAGGTCGGAGCGCACTAAGAAATGTGCATGCCTCGTTATATAACTAATTTTCACAAAGACTCGTTGAATCACAGAGAGCAGGGGTGGTCCCTAATTTTTTTCTATAAGATGGGATCAGGGTCTTGAAGCAAAAGCAGTTCAGAACCCCCCTTCTTTTTAGCTCACTTACAGTGCCCGTTAGGAGTTCCAGCCCAGAGAAGTTTCCTCTTGTGATCACAGGAGGGTGAGTGGCTTGGGGAACGACAATGAAGGAAATGTTCATGACAAGGTGGAAAGCATTGAGCATCAGCAGCATCTTGAGGAAGATAAAGTATGAAAGCACACCCGTTCCAAAGCGACCACTGATCTGTTTCTGGGCAATTTGCCACAGGTGAACTGAATGAAGAAAGGAAAGGAATCCATACCAGCATTGCCTGACAGCCTAATAACCAAACACAAAAACGGGTTAAACAATGTGTGGCAAGAGAATAAGCTGATGAAAAAAAAAACATTTCCTTGACTTACATTCACAACAAAATATATCACAGGCATCTCTCTGAACACCACATTTGAAACATTGAGGATGCAATATTTTCTGCAGTTACAGTTTTAGGGATGTTCCTGTCTTTAATTTTAAAAGAATCTAAATATTACTTTAATCAACCAAGTGCAAATTGAAGCTTTTGTAAGAGGGACCTGAGAGATTGGACAGAAATTATACATATTACTGATAAAAATATGATTAAAAATAATTAAAAACCATCTATTGGGCATGACGATTTTTAAATAAAACTATTTTCAGCTGCTTACAATGATCAGATTGTACTTTGTGCGACTCCAACAAGATAGATGATTCTTTTCTAGCGGGCCACGACTCCAACCTCGAGAGTTTGATGTCATGTGCCTGGAGGAACACAGAAACATTAGCGGAATTATAGCCTCTCTAAACAAGTTAGAGCAACCAACCTCCACACTTCTTCAAAGAAAATTTTTTGGCCCACATGTATCCTCTCTTCACAGTACTTAATAACACTGAAAGCACAGTCAAGCAACTCGTTTCAACTTGCTGCAAGTGACTTGCTCAAGAACATATTTTGCTTTCTCTTCTTCGATCTTTCAAGTTAAAAACTTAGAAGTGACACACTAATTTTATTTTCAAGAGTGTGTTGGTGATTTATTTAAGCGCATAGACCCTTGAAATTTCTGCATCTGGAGGAAGCCCACACAGACAAAGACAGCATGTGCAAACTTCACACAGACAGTCACCCAAGTCAGAATGGAACCTGAATCTATGGAACTGTAAGGCAGCAGGGCTAACCGCTGTACCACCATACCACCACTGATCTTGTCAGTGATAAGTGCAATTTATGAAAGAATTTCTGTTGGAGACAATTTGAGACTTGTTTTTTCCTGTCTATCCACAGACATTATGAATTGGGTCAAATTATCTAAACTTATGAAGTTGTAAGTGTTTTACAGCACAGAAAGAGACTCTTTGCCTTTTTGTCTGCAATGGCCAACCAGCACCTATCTATTCTAATTGCATTTTCCAGCACTTTTGTCCATAGCTTTGTATGCTATGGCATTTCAAGTGCTCATCTAAATACTTCTTAAATGTTGAGGGTTCCCACCTCTACCACTCATTCAGGCAGTGAGTTCCCGATTTCCACCCCCCCACACCCCGGATGAAAAAGGTTTTCCTCAAATCCCCTCTAAGTCGCCTGTCCCTTACCTTATATATATGCCCCCTGATTATTGACCCCTTTACAAAGCGGAAATGTATGTTTCTTCCTATCTACGTCCTTTGTAAATCTCAATCAGGTTCCTTCTCTGCTCTAAGGAAAACAATTCCAGCCGAATCAGCCTCTCTTCATAGCTGAAACGTTCCAGCACAAGCAGCACCCTGGTGAATCTCCTTTGCACCCTTTCTAGCAATCACATCCCTCCTGTCATGTGGTGACCAGAACTGCACACTATTTTTACATACAACATTTGCAGCTTGAACAAGAATTCAAATCTAACCCAGCTACATGAAATTAGAGTCCAAGCTACGACTGCAGAAGCAACACAGAAGACAGTATTCTATTGATTCTTACATTCTGTTAAAGGATTAAAAATTCAGTTCTTAAAGCCTGTCTGAATGCTATACGCTGAGCAGAAAAAATTCTTAATGTGGTGAGTAGTTCTGAGGATGATGAGCATTTATCTTTGGTCAGTGCAATTGACTTACCAGCATTAAACTGAAAATTCATCTAATAAATGAAGGCCCAAAACTAATCCAGTTCCACTTCAAGAAATTAGATATTTAGCTCTTGTGGCTAAAGGGATCAGGAAGGCAGGATCAGGATATTGAATTTGATGATCAGCCACGATCAAAATGAATGGGGGAGCAGGTTCAAAGGGCCGAATGGTCTCCTCCTGCTTTTATTTTCCAAGTTTCTATTTTCTGTGCTTCTATGTCCGAAGGAACAAGATTTTTAAAAGGACACATTGTAAAGGGCCATACAGTGAGCAAATGGATCACCACGACCATAAAGATTCGTACCTTTAACACAGTAAAAAGTTTTTAAAGTTTTAACACTGCAATGAAGTGCCCATGAAATTCCCCTAATTCGCCACACTCCCGTGCCTGTTTGGGTCAACGCGCCCAACCAGCACATCTTTCAGTCTGTGGAAGCAAACCAGAGCATCTGGAGGAAACTCACGCAGACATGGTGAGAACATAAAGCATCCAAAGATGCTTGGCAGGAGGGTTTCCAAATGAAATTAGACAATGAGCTGCATAGTCTGCAAAGGGCAGATGACCAAAAGCATGGTCAAAAAGATAGATTTTTACTGGACTACCTTAAAGGAAGAAAAGTGAGGTAGAGAAGGGGAGAGGGTTTAGAGGGAATTCCAAAGCTCGAGGCTGAAAGCACAGCCACCAATACTGGATAGATTAGAATGGAGGATGCTTAAGAGACCAGAACTGGAGAAGCACTGATACCTCAGAGGAGGCAGCAGAGAATGGGGGGGCAGGGCAAAGGTATGCCATCGAAAGATTTGAAATAAAAGAGGAGAATTTTAAAATGAAGGCATTTCTTAGCAAAATGAGTCCAGATCAACCCCAGGTCATTTGAACACCTGCACACAGTAGGTGTGGATCCAGAGAAAGGAAAGGGTTTGTCAAACAATCATGGAATATGTTTATAGGAACTAGTTGAAAAGTAACCACATTTCTACGTCTTTTCAAAAACTAGGTGGCTTGCAGAGTGGAAATAGTCACTGCTCCAACATCACCTTTGCTTTTCTGGTAGTGATATCCCACCTAGTACCTTTTTGACATTTTGCTACCTCAGTTTCAAGCCTGTGTGTGCTTACAGATTATCAGTGAGGCAGAGGACATGTCTACGAAGGAAAGCCACATTACACTACGAATATCTTTAAATACCTGGGGCAGCACGGTACCGCAGTGGTTAGCACTGCTGCCTCACAGCGCCAGGGACCCAGGTTCAGTTCTGGCCTTTGATGCCTGTGCGAAGATTACATGTTCTCCCTGTTTCTGCATGGGTTTCCTCTGGGTACTCTGGTTTCTTCCCACAGTCCAAAGATGTGCAAGTTAGGTGGATTGGCCATGCTAAATTGTCCCTTAGTGTCCCAAGGGGTGTAGGTTAGGGGGATTAACAGGGTAAATACTTGGGGTTATGGGTAAGGGCCTGGCAGTGATCCTTCATCGGAGAGGCAGTGCAGACTCAAATGGGCTGAATGGCCTCCTTTGGCACTGTTGGGATTCTATGATTCTGTTCTATGATTTTCCCAACAAGCCTGAGTCAACAGTGATTACATAACTGGAATCTTGGGGTCAATCTAAAAGTAGACCTTTGATTTCCAAAAGGTTCAGTCTTTTGTGAACTCAGAAGATGCATTCTATTTTGTTAAAATCAATCATAATATGTGCATATACCATGCATTGTTTAGATTTTAATATCAATTTTTTAATGTATTATTAATAAAGTTTTTTTTAAAATAAAACCAAGATTTGTGCCCGAAGTTTCTTTGAGAAGAGTCATAGAATAGAATCACTGCAGTTCTGGAGGCTGCCATTTGGCCCATCGACTCTGTACCAACCACATCTTACCCAGGCCCTATTCCCATAACCCGACACATTTACCTTGCTAATACCCCTGACACTAAGGGACAATTCAGCATGGCCAGTCAACCTAACCCACACGTCTTTGAACTGTGGGAGGAACCAGAGCACCCGGAGGAAACCCACACAAACACGGGAAGTGCAAGCTCCAAACAGATAGTGAACCAAGGCGAGAATTGAACCTGGGTCCCTGGTCTTGTGTGCTAATCACTGTGCCATCCAGTCCATTAAATTAATTTTAATAAATCTTTAAGACAAGCTGATTCCTCATATTGAAGTGCAAAATCACTTTGCGCCTTTCTGCTCTTCCAGCATTATTAGCTTTTTATTATGTGGCTGAAAGATTAATAGTTATGGATGGACCAGGAGAAGGCTTCAATTGCATTTAAATCACTCCCCTCATTTTCTTGTGCCCTGTCCTGGAGGTGTACAGGTATTGACAGTTCTAGGATTTTGCCTAAGAAATCATTTCCTTTTGTAGTTGAATTGTATTATGATTAAACATATTTTATATAAGTACTTCATGTTGCCTTAAATGCTTTTTAGCAGATTTATTGTCAGGAATCCTTTCAAGGCTGATTGTTTCTTTTTGCTTAAGCCTAAATTCTGGAGTTGTCTCTGGTAATTTTATTTCTGGAAAATGGTTGTTGGAGGTCAGCACTCTCAGCTCTATGTCATTACTGCAGGAGTTCCTCAAGATAGTGGCTTTAACCCAACCATCTCCGGCAGCTTTGCCAATGACCTTCCTTCCATCTTAAGGTCAGAAGTAGGGATGTTTGCTGATAATTGCACAATGTTGAGCACATTCATGATCTCCTTAGATACTAAGCAGTCTGTGTCCAAATCAAGACAGACTTGGGCAATATCCAGGCTTGAGCTGGCAAATAGAAGATAACATTCACACCATGCAAGTGCCAGATAATGACCATCTCCAACAAGAGAGAATCTAACCATCACCCTTTGACATTCAAGGGCATTACCATGGCTGAATTCTCAACTGTCAACATTCTGGGGGTTACCATTGACCAGAACCTGAACTGGACTAGCCAGATAAAAATGTTGTTACAAGACCAAATCAGAGGTTAGTGATCCTGTGGTGAGTAGCTCACTGCCTGAGGAAAGTAACCCACCTCCTGACGCCCCAAAGCTTGTCCACCATTTACAAGGCACAGACCAGAAGTGTGATGGCTACTCTCTCCCTATGCGTGGATGAGTGCAGCTCCAACAACACTCAAGACGTTCAACCATCTAGGATAAAGCTGGCACCACACCCACAAACACTCACTCCCTCCATTACTGACACAATGGCAGCAATGTGCACTGAAGGAACTTACAACGCACCTTCCAAATGCATGAGCACCACCATTGAGAAACACAAGGGCAGCAGACACATGGGAAAACCATCGCCTGGAAGTTCCCCTCCAAACCACTCACCAGGTTGACTTGGAAATATATCACTGGTCCTCCGCTGTCGCTGAGTCAAATCCTGGTCAAATCCTTCCCTAACAGCAAAATGGGTGTACCTACACCACAGGAACTGCAGCAGTTCAAAAAGGCAGCTCACCATCAGCTTCTCAAGGGAAATTAGGGATGGGCACTAAATGCTGGGCTTAACCAGTGACACCCACATCCTGAGATTGAATTTTAAAAGAAAAATTGATCTGAAATCTAAGTCATGTTGGGAGAATTTAGATAATTTTTTCTTCAAGTATTTAGGGATGAAAAATGTTACATTTGAATGTTTTATTTTAAACATTTTTTGAAAAGACAGAAATGGTCCTTGTGCATGAGTCGCAAAAACCCAGCTTGCAGGTGCAGCAGGTGGTCAGGAAGGCGAATGGGATGCTGGCCTTCATAGCGAAGGGGATTGAATATAAAAGTAGGGAGGTCTTGCTGCAGCTGTATAGGGCATTGGTGAGGCCGCAGCTGGAGTACTGTGTGCAGTTTTGGGCGCCGCACCTGCGCAAAGATATTTTGGCCTTGGAGGGAGTGCAGAGGAGGTTTACTAGGCTGATACCGGAGTTGAGGGGGTTGAGCTATGAGGAGAGGCTGAATAAACTAGGCTTGTACTCGTTAGAGTTTAGAAGACTGAGGGGAGATCTCATTGAGACGTATAAGATGATGAATGGGATGGATAGGATAGAGGTGGAGAGACTCTTCCCACTGAAAAAGGACAGTAGGACTAGGGGGCACAGCCTCAAGATAAAGGGGGGGCGTTTTAGAACGGAGTTGAGGAGGAACTTCTTCACTCAAAGGGTGGTGAATCTCTGGAATTCTCTACCCATTGAAGTGGTGGAGGCTGCCTCGCTAAATATTTTCAAGAAGCGGGTTGATGGGTTTTTGATAAGAGAGGGGATTAAGGGTTATGGGGAGAGGGCCGGAAAGTGGAACTGAGCCACGACAGATCAGCCATGATCTTATTGAATGGTGGGGCAGGCTCGAAGGGCCAGATGGCCTACTCCTGCTCCTATTTCTTATGTTCTTATGTTCTTATGAATCCCACATTGCAGGAGGCAGCCATTCGACTCATGGGAATTCAGTGACGAATATGAAGTGATTTCTTCATTGACTTGAAAACAACACACAATTTGTTAACCTGCCTTGATAATCAATAAAGATCTCACATGGTCTTGGAAGATGTCTAGTCGCGTGCATTCAGTAAGAGCTGCCTAGCATTGCTCAACCTTTCTGCTTCTGAGCATAGCAGTTCAAAAGCACTAGAAGGGCTGTGCACCAATGACCCAGTTTTTAAACAAAGTTACAAGAAAAACATTTCACCAATCTCAGACTGAAATGTGGGAAAGTTTTCAGAAGTTACTTTAGTCATGTAAAATCATAGAATCATAAAAGACCCGACAGTGCAGAAGGTGGCCATTCGGCTCATCAAGTGTGCACCGACTCTTACCCGTGACCCCATGTATCTACCCCGCTAATTCCCCTAATCTATACATCTTGGGACACTAAAGACAAATTTGGCATGGCCAATCTGCTTAACATGCACATCTTTGAACTGTGGGAGGAAACTGCAGAACCCAGGGGAAACCCACGAGGACACGGGGAGAAGGTGCAAACTCCACACAGACAGTCACCCAAGGCCGGAATTGAACCCGGGTCCTTGGAAACGCGAGACAGCAGTGCTAACACACTCACGTTTCAAACAACTGATAGAAGAATTTTTTTTTTTTCTTATCTGGCTCTCTGCTCCAGCAAACAATGGCCAGCTTGCAGGTGCAGCAGGTGGTCAGGAAGGCAAATGGGATGCTGGCCTTCATAGCGAGGGGGATTGAATATAAAAGTAGGGAGGTCTTGCTGCGGCTGTATAGGGCATTGGTGAGGCCGCAGCTGGAGTACTGTGTGCAGTTTTGGGCGCCGTACTTATGCAAGGATATTTTGGCCTTGGAGGGAGTGCAGAGGAGGTTTACTAGGCTGATGCCGGAGTTGAAGGGGGTTGAGCTATGAGGAGAGGCTGAATAAACTAGGCTTGTACTCGTTAGAGTTTAGAAGAATGAGGGGAGATCTCATTGAGACGTATAAGATGATGAATGGGATGGATAGGATAGAGGTGGAGAGACTCTTCCCGCTCAGAAAGGACAGTAGGACTAGGGGGCACAGCCTCAAGATAAAGGGGGGGCGGTTTAGAACGGAGTTGAGGAAGAATTTCTTCACTCAAAGGGTGGTGAATCTCTGGAATTCTCTGCCCGTTGAAGTGGTGGAGGCTGCCTCGCTAAACATTTTTAAGAAGCGGGTTGATGGGTTTTTGATAAGAGAGGAGATTAAGGGTTATGGGGAGAGGGCGGGAATGTGGAGCTGAGCCACGACAGATCAGCCATGATCTTATTGAATGGCGGGGCAGGCTCGAAGGGCTGGATGGCCTACTCCTGCTCCTATTTCTTATGTTCTTATGTTCTAAGAATTTAACTTGTTCCTTATTTTGCATTGCTGTGTAAAGATTCAACTAAGTGAGACCGATGCTGTTGTGCTGTACTTGCTGTAGAATAAAGCAGTGCATTGATTCATATCTGACTACATCTTAGCAATTGTTTCCTAGCTCTAACTTTGAAAAGACTGGAAAACACATACAAAAGAGTTGAATGTCCAAATCAGGTAATGAGACGATGTTATTGTTATACCGCTACATTACATTGTTTTACTGTTACAGACAGTGAATATGCTTACCCCCCGCCCCCATTGTACAATAAAATTGTTCATGGGAGTGATATGCATCACTGTACTTGGAAGCATATCAGATTTAAGACTTGGCTTATACAATGTTTCTTTCATTTTTAACAAATAATGCAGTTTCACAAAACACACTGTTTTAAGCTTTAAGTATTAAATAGATACAAACTATCAAAAAATCCAAGTGATGCAATAAAATTATATATGCACAAGTGGACTTCCAAAATTCATCTTCTGGAGGTGATAAAATAAGAAGATGATGATGGTTCTTGAGCATTAACAGGACCTTGGTCAAACAACTTTGGAATCCGAATCTAAACAAAATTTCAAATAGATTCCAACATCCAGCAGATTGGCACTTCTTCTATTACTGGGTCTTCCTCAATTTTGAATACGTGACCACCAAAGTGTAATAAGGAACTCAAAGAAAAACGGAATCAATTACGCAGCACTGTTTAAGTCTAAATTATTTCTCCCTTAAGTTTGCACCATCACATCCAAGTAAGATTGGCATAAGAATCTGAATTATATACCTCTTAAAAGATCTTAAAACGCACCTACATGAAAACCACCCATGCACTTAACTTAAAGAAACAGTAACCAAAACAAAATTAGACACAAGTTTTGCCGTGGCTTTCCTCTGTTGACTGAAACAGCATAAATAAAAGAATAGAGACAGGAAAAGTACACCAGTTTAGTTCAGCACATCAAATTATCCATCTGACCTGAGTTCCCGTTTCATAGAGAGGTTCAGTGGCATATTTTGCAATGTCTTAGTGCATTCACTTCCTGTCAATTGCCGCAACTCAGCCAATAATTTTTTCTTTTCTGGAATATAGAATCAAACATGACACAGCCATCTTTTGCAACAACACAGCAATCAATACATATTTATCCAAGACATGGAAAGTCCTCAATTCTGAGGAATTAAAGTGTTTTCCTGCTTTTAAAAGATAAATTGCAACTTTTCTCTGCTGAACCTTAACATTAACAAATTCTCAGTGTTAAGTGTCTGGTGGAGGAACGGGCTCACGACAAATGATACTGGGGCCCTGCCTTCCTGCTTAATGATAACACTTGGGGACAAAATGTATTTCTCTCTCTGGGAACTCTGTCAGAAAAAATTCTTATTTTTATTCCATTGAGAAACCACATCATTGAATACGGAGTTTTGAAGTGAAAAAACTCATTTCGCCAATCCAAGTGAATGAGGGTCTTATTTTAAAAAGATGACAAAAAATTAAATTGGGTTATATCAGGCTTCGCTTTTGCAAGATTGCTGCACAGTGGTTAGTGCCTCACAGCACGAGGAACCCAAGGTTCAAATCCAGCCTCAGGTCACTGTCTGTGTGGAGGTTGCACATTCTCCCCTGTCTGCGTGGGTTTCCTCCTGGTGCTCTGGCTGCCTCCCTCAGTCTGAAAGATATGCGGGCTAGGTGGATTGGTCATGCTAAATTGTCCTTCAGTGTCAAGGGAATTAGCAAGGTAAATACAGGGGATTACAGAATGGGGCCTGGGTGGGATTGTAGTCAGTGCAAGCTCGATAGGCTGAATGGTCTCCTTCTGCACTGTAAGGATTCTATGAATTCAATATTGCATTCCAGGGTAATGCAAGGCAACCAATCTGAATTTGGGACCTTCGGAGGAGTCAAATTCAGATGTCTTAGATATTCGAATGAACACAATTATAAATAATTGAGCATGTCTAAAGAGATTAGCTTTGAGCAACTGCTAATCATTTTGATGTAACTCTGAACTTTATTTTGAAAGGGAAAGACCCAGCTGCAAATTCTATGAACCATTTTGCTCTTTCATGAAAGTGAACCATTAATATAAATAATACTAGCACATTATTGCACCAATTATCAAAGGTGCCAAGATCAACATTATACAATAGGACATTTCTTTGGGCAGAAAAAACAAGAAACAGATGACAAAACCCCTGACAAAGCGTTTAAAACAAAATGAGAGAAAAGCCGTGAAGAAGTACAATGTATCAACACAGTCAGAGATTTTAGGGTCACAAATGCTGCTTTGCCAAGTGAAATCTAAAGGATCTCCTTATTCTAACTACAATGGCACTCCTTCACATTTTTCATAAATGAAAAGGCTTATTGGACAACAAGAACCTAAGGCTGATAGCGCACTAATCATATCGTTGCTTTGTTCTTTTACATTCTAACAGACCAGCCCTTTGTGCAGCAGGTTGTTGTTTAAAAGTCAAGAAAAAGCAAAGGCAATTACCCTTGGTCGCTACATTTTTTCTGATTATTTCCATTTTTCCCATCACTCCTCTTTTCTACACATACTTTGAGTTGAGTATGTCTCCCTGGTTACATGGACAAGATAAATAACACCCCAGGACCTGATGAAGTGTATCCCAGGACGTTGTAGGAGGCTAGGGAGGAAACTGCGGGTCCCCTAGCTGAGATATTTGAATCATTGATAGTCATGGGTGAGGTGCCTGAAGACTGGAGAGTGGCAAATGTTGTGTCTTTGTTTAAAAAGAGCTGCAGGGAAAAGCCTGGGAACTACAGGCCAGTTAGCCTCACATCTGTGGTGGGTAAACTGTTGGAAGGTATTTGAGACAGGATCTACAGGCATTTAGAGATGCAAGGACTGATTAGGGACAGTTAGCATGGCTTTGTGAGTGGAAGATCATGTCTCAGAAATTTGATTGAGTTTTTTAAAGGGGTAATCAAGAAGATAGATGAGGGCAATGCAGCTGAGGTTGTCTTCATGGACTTTAGCAAGGCCTTTGACAAGGTACTGCATGGTAGGTTGTTGCATAAAGTTAAATCTTACTGGATCCAGGGGGAGGTATCTAAATGAATACAAGATTGGCTTCTCGACAGAAGCCAGAGGGTGGTTGGAGAGAATTGTTTTTCAAACTGGAGGCCTGTGACCAACAGTGTGCCTCAGGGATCAGTGCTGGGCCCACTGTTATCTGTCATTTATATTAATGATTTGGATGAGAATATAGGAGGCATGGTTAGTAAGTTTGCAGATGACACCAAGATTGGTGGCATAGTGGACAGTGAAGAAAGTTATCTCCAATTGCAGCGGGATCTTGATCAATTGGGCCAGTTGGCTGATGAATGGCAGATGGAGTTTAATTTAGACAAATGCAAGATGATGCATTTTGGTAGACTGAACCAGGGCAGGACTTACTCAGTTAATGGTAGGGTGTTGGGGAGTATTATAGAACAAAGAGATCTAGGGGTTACACATTCACAGCTCCTTGAAAGTGGAGTCACAGGTGGACAGAGTGGTGAAGGCGGCATTCGGCATGCTTGGTTTCATCGGTCAGAATATTGAATATAGGAGTTGGGACATCTTGTTGAAGGTGTACAAGACATTTGTAAGGTCACACTTAGAATACTGTGTGCAATTCTGGTCACCCTATTATAGAAAGGATATTATTAAACTAGAAAGAGTGCAGAAAAGATTTATTAGGATGCTATGGGGACATGGTGGATTGAGTTATAAGGAGAGGCTGAATAGACTGGAACTTTTGCTCTGCAGCGTAGAAGGCTGAGGGGTTATCTTATAGAGGTCTATAGAATAATGAGGGGAATAGACAAGGTAGATAGTTAATATAAAGAGATAGTTCATAATTCTCAAAGATAAATCCCATTGGGGATAAAAGGCTCGAAGGCAAGGATACCCTATTGATGACTGCCTGGGGATCACAGAATACTACAGT
Source organism: Carcharhinus amblyrhynchos (assembly GCF_965287045.1). Classification (NCBI taxonomy): domain Eukaryota; kingdom Metazoa; phylum Chordata; class Chondrichthyes; order Carcharhiniformes; family Carcharhinidae; genus Carcharhinus; species Carcharhinus amblyrhynchos. The sequence continues at coordinate 18,379,347 of NC_137344.1, read as the reverse complement.
GCAAAAGAGGCCTTTTGGCCTATCGAGTCTGCACTGGTGCATGAAAGGCCCTGACCTGCCCACCGATGGTGGTTCAGTACAGTATCAAATTGAAAGAGAAGACATTCAATATAGCAAAGATTAGTGGACTAGTTTGAGAAAATTTTAGAAATCAGCGAAGAATGGTTTAAAAAAACATAGGAACACAGAGGAGAGTCAAAAATAACAAAAAAGGAAAAGAATCTGCAGATATATACAGGATGAGGCAGAGAAATTAATAACAGAAAATGTCATTTGCCTTGAGGGTATAATTAAATCTACCATCATGGTAGAAAACACTATTCTCAAGGTTAGTAGAAAATCAAGCGGGGGGGTGGGAAACAAGCCACAATTTGCACAAGATTAGTATACCACATCACTCAAGTCAAGACTTCTTCTATAATCTCCATACAACTTCACTCTGGCACTCATACTTGCCTACTTCTTCTTCACAATTCTCATCCAATGCAGCGACATCTCGGATGCTGGGTCTCATTGATCGAGACATATCGCTCAGAGCAGGCCGTGCCCTTTTTCGCCGTAATCTTAGTGTGCGGTTACAGTACTCGGAGATAACTGCGCCTCGGGAACGACCTGCAGTGACATGAAATCCAGTTACTAACACTGCCCTGGTGCTTTCATTGGCTTTGCAAAATAAGAACATTAGCCTCGATAAGCAAACATTTGTACTAATTCCTCATAGCCTTCTGGTTCATACACATTGGTCTTGGTCTGAGGGATAAGAGAGATTGTAGAGTTTTTGTTCGAACAGCCTGAACCACACTCTGTCCCTCTACCAAAAAAAAAGTTGTGGTACTAGCTATTTATAAAACAGTGGGGCTGGAGATGAATTCGACAACAAATATGTTTTTGTATTTTTTTTCCAATTTGGATCATTTTCAGTACAATGATTGGGGAAGAATCCAATCGGGGGTGTGATCAGTCTTCTTTCCTCTGTACACCAATCTCAAAAAGCCACTTCTTACAGTGTACCATTTTTGAACTTCCGACGATTTACTGAGGTATGCGTAGAAATACAAAGTTGGCATTGCGTACTCTCACCACCAGGAACTAATATGTTTCTCCTGGATGGAGATCTGAATCAAAACATTCAAAATTTGGCTTCTTGTCTATGAATTTTCTCCACTTTTTACTGCCAGATGATTCAAGTCAAGATCTTTTTTTAAGAAGTGTGATGAATTATAAATATAGAAACCTCGTCTTTTGCTTCCTTTTCTTTAAACTAACAAGGCGAAATCTCTGAAGTGCACATATTATTGACCTCAGAATTGGTCCTGAAGAGTAAAACACTGGAACCAGAGGCTGGATTTTCCTGACCTTCTCTAGGATCAGAAATGTGGTCAGGAATTCCCGAAACCTTTGTATATTTTACAGCACATTTAAATTTCACATCTAAAGATGAGCCAACATGATCATCCCATTGGCAGGAAGAGATTTGAGTTAGAGTTGGGTCACAACCCTGTGTGCATGCCCTCAAACATTAGGGTTGCCACTGACAGCCCTCAGGGAAAACTGAATTGCCCTTTTCCTCAATAACTTTGTTAAAATGGGGGCTGATGATTTTGAAAAACTTTGGAAAGCCTGCTTTGTTTGAGAGTTCATGAACACTGGGGGAAGCTTGCCGATGGGTTGTAAATATTCTGCTGTGTAACTATTAATTTCAGATGATGTTATTAAATGCTGTCTTAAAAGTCAGATCTTCTTTTACAGCAGTAATTGATCATAGGAGTACTTCAGCGATTGACCATAGGGCCATGTTCTGCAAAAGTAAGTTGACATTGATCGATATTATTTAAGTTGTGAGATGTGTTAGAGTACTTTCCCCATTTGGAAAAGTACTGTTTTGTATTCAAATCTGAAGAAAACAATACTTGAGAACTCTTGTGTCATGATTTGAAGTGACACAAATGTCCACAGAGCTTTAAATTTGGAAAACAATTGGTCTAAAGCTTTCACTTAGGAAAAGAAAACAGCCATCCTGGACAGCTTTGATTGACAGGTCATCCAGTGTGATTTGGAAAACAAAAACAAGCCATCTATTTTTCCAAGTTTCAACAGGTTCTATTGTTTGGAGCTGTAATAGTTTGTTCTGGCAACGGTGTCCATTGTGGCTATTTTGCCTAGTTCCAAAACCTTCAAACCAAACATCTCAGAAAGGTGAGTTTGATTGCAGCTTCAAGAGGTTATTATGTAATATCTGTCTTTAACATGGTTACTGAATACTTTCTTTGAAAAAAAACAACTGAATGACTACTTGAGAGATTTAAAATTTTTTTCACTGGGTCTGGAGTTTTATTTTCTGTACAAATAGTCATGCTTTCTCATGACAGTTGTATTAGATTTTTTTCTTTTTAAACTTTTTACCCCCCCCACATTCATTTCAAAGACGTCTTATTGCTATAACATGGCTCCAAAGGTCTGTGCATAGCGAATATAGGGTGAGTGGTTATTGAGGGCACATGGAAGGGCATGTGGGATATAAGGCAACAATGGAGGATATGAGGGGGCATGGAAAGCATCATTAATACAAAAGACGAATAACGTACAATGTTCTTCTAATTAAAAAAAGTCAATGTGCCAGTCATATTCTATTGACATTGGTGGTGTGACGGGAGCACTGAAAGTAATATTGCACCTTGCAGAACCTTCCACCTATGTGACACAATGGTTAGTACTGCTGCCTCATAGCACCAGGGACCGGGTTTCAATTCCTGCCTTGGGTCATTGTCTGTGTGGAGTCTGCATGTTCTCCTTGTGTCTGCGTGAGTTTCCTCCGGGTGCTCCAGTTTCCCCCCCACATAGTCTGAAAGATGTGCTGGTTAGGTGCATTGACCCGAATGGGCGCTGGACTGTGGCAACTAAGGGAATTACACAGTAACTTCATTGCAGTGTTAATGTAAGCCTTACTTGTGACTAATAAATAAACTTTACCATGTGCATTTATATGAAGTGATACAGAATATAGTTCATGCAAATAAACAAGTACAATAAAAAATATTAAACATCACCTATAGTCCTGCTGGGCATGAAGGAGAGCACCCTCAAGGTAGCTGGATCATAGTCATCACCGAGCGTGCATTGTGCCGGAGAGGGTGACCTGATATAACCTATGTTTTCTGAACAAAATTGGAACACAAATCATTTGCAGCAGTCAACATAATCAGCACTTGTTTCTTTTTCTTTTGTACCTTCCACATTCTCTCCATCACATTGTATGCGTCACAAATGTTGCATATTTCCAACTTCAACATTGCCTACTTCCATCTATGTCTTAGCCCATTGTCAGCTCAAACCTTGTCCATTCCAATGCACTCCAGATTGGATTCCCATCCGTTCAATAGTATTAAAAGCTATTTGACTTGTTGCCTATTGGGTTCACCCATCACTTTTGCCATTGCTGACTTGCATTAATTCTCAGGCCCCGTGTCTCAAATTTCAATCTTCATATTAAAACCCTTTCATGACCCGGTCTTCTCCCACTTCTCCAAAATCTCCTCTAGCCCTCCAACTCTCCAGGAGTTCACTGTTTCTTGGACTGTGGCAACTTGTGCATCCATCCATTCCTTTGCCTCATTTTAGGGGAGGCAGTGCCATTGTGGTACTGGCACTGGACTAGTATTCCACAGACCCAACGTAATGCTCTGGGGACACAGGTTCAAATCTCACCATGGCAGATGGTGAAATTTGAATTGAATAAAATAAATCGGTAATTATATATCCAATGATGATTATGAAAACATTGTCAATTGATGGCACGGTGGCTAGCACTGCTACCTCACAACACCAGGGACCTGGGTAAGATTCCAGCCTTGGGTGACTGTCTGTGTGAAGTTCACACATTCTCCCCATGTCTGTGTGGGTTTCCTCTGGGTGTTCCGGTTTCCTCCCAAAGGTCAAAGATGTGCCAGTTGGGTGAATTGGCCGTGCTAAATTGCCCCTTAGTGTCCCAAGGTGTGTGGGTTAGGTGGATTAGCCTCAGTAAATGCATGGGGTTACAGGGATAGGGCAGGGTGGTGGGCCTGGGTACGATGCTTTTTTGGAGAGTCAGTGCACACTGGATGGGCTGAATGCCCTCCTTCTGCAATGTAGAGATTCAATGGAAAAAAAACTCATCTGATTCACTAATGCCCTTTAGGGAAGGAAATCTGCTGTCCTTACCTGATGTGGCCTACATGAGACTAGACAGGTAATGTGATTAAATCCTTAAGTGCTCCCTCAAGGGCAATTAGGGATGGGCAATAAATGCTGGCCCAGCCTGAGACACCCACATCCCATGAAAGAATAAAAGAAACTGCAACATCAGACTGAGGAGTCAGATGGAATTGCTGGAATTGTCCTCTAGGAACTCTTTGCAGAAACCCCTCTGAACCTTCCAATCCTTCTTTAAGGCTCTCCTTAAAATCCACCTCATTGGTCAAAATGTTAGTCATCTCTCCAAATATCCACTACTTTAGCTCAGTAAGTAATTTTTCATGATTACATCCAAGTGAAACACACATATTACATTTCCCATAATAAAAAGGTGCTATATAAATTCAAATTCTTAATGGAGCAAAATTGGACTATATACAAAATAAATGTTCATTGCAAAAGCAGTAGAACTCAACTCTCATTATAATCATTAGGCTTGTGAATACATAAAAGAAAGAGGAAATTGTTGTTTTATAATACACAAGCAACATTGAAATTTTCTGAATCTCATTACCTATCCCTGCATTCGACTGATCCTCCAGCTCAATCATCACTGATGATTCAGACACTGCAGCACTCTGTTCAGAGATAATATCAGCAAAGGAATGGTGGACAATGTCTTCTTCAAAGCTGCAATCTGGAGAAGCAGGATTGCAGTCACTGGAGGGAAAAAAAAAATTTTATTGGAAGAACCACCCCTCTTGGATTCTCAAAATAATAAAGAATGTTTAATCATTTCTCCTTAAGAAACAGCTGGTCTTCTCATGCCCAGAAGCAGAAAATTGGATATGTAAGATTTACTTATGAAGTAATCCGGAACAGCATAACTTGGACAAATTTCAGACATGTTTGTGGATTCATAATACATGCTTAGGAGTTCTTAAGTATGTCTCCTGTGATTTATAAAATGAGTATTGATAATACCAGGCACTATCATAATCGACTAATGTGCATTTATGAGTTTCAACAGAAGTCAGCATTAAGTGAGAATTATTGGAGTCAGTCCAAATAAGACAACTTGGAACCATTTTATGAAATGACTAACAGATAAACCAATTTAGTTGATTGAATTTCCTTGCAGAACTCCTTTTCTAAAAAAAAAACCACACAAGCATCCTTTGAATGTGGGGGGCAGCTAGGAAATTCTTGTCAGTTCACATATTTCTCAGAATTACTGATGCTCCTGTTCAGGGACTTTGTCACATAGTTGAATCTGGCAACAGGTTAAATAGTTTTCACTAGAATGCAGTGGTTGACACTATTGCCTCACAGTGTCAGGGACCCAGGTTCGATTCCTGGCTTGGGTCACTGTGTGGAGTTTGCATGTTCTTCCCATGTGATGTGGGTTTCCTCCGGGTGCTCCGGTTTGCTCCCACAGTCCAAAGATGTGTGGGTTAGGTGCATTCACTATGCTAAATTGCCCCTTAGTGTCCTGAGATGCATAGGTTAGAGGGATTAGCGGGATAAGTATGTGGATTACAGGGATAGGCCCTGGGTGGATTGTTGTTGTTGCAGACTCGGTGGGCCAAATGGCCTCCTTCTCCACTGAATGGATTCTATGCCAAAAAAAGTTTTGGATTGCTCTGTCTATAAAACCCAGACTCACCTTTGAGAGGTCAGTCTGCCAGATAGTGATAATCCATTCAAGCAACTGATGGCAATCTTTCCAATAGAACCACAAAAAGGATGCTGACTGCCACCTTTGGTGCTTGTCTAGACTTGTTCTCATTGGGAGTGCCTTGGTTAAATTATATTTATAACTAATTATTTCTCCAATACAGCTGCTTAGCATCAAATGGCCTGGGTTCTTACACACCACACACAGGTCAAAGAATCAAAACCATTTCCTCAGCACGCAGTCCCAGAAGTCACTCCGAGGGTGGTAAATTTCTTAAACTTCAATGTTAAGCCAAAATGTAAACAAAAAAAAAATGCAACTCCATGTTGGTATTTTGTTGATATATTGCAAGCATGGTACATGTCCTCTTTCACTCAAGCAGGAGCGAGGAACATTGTAATTGTCATTTCCAGGACAGTCAAAACAAACTGTAATTCCATCCTCACCAAAATTCAAGTACAAAAATCAAAAATTCAATGAAGCAAAAATGCATTCAGGTTTTTGACCTGAAGGATCTGAGAAGCACTGACCACAATAAAATAAGAACATTACCAAGTATTTGTTTGCGGGACGTAAACAGCATAGAGATCCCCCAGTGGACAAGCTTTCTTCTCTACCAAGACTGTGCCATACTTACAGTTCAAGTCTGCACTTCTTAACTGGGGAGACGAGGGAAGTGTGGGGAGAACCAACACGGTATCATTCATTAAAAGAATGCAAGATCAACAGACGCATTCAATTAATTAATCCCAGTTCTTACAAAGAAAACAAATTTTAAAAAACTGTGAATGGAATTTAAAGCAATTAATGTCAAAATATCATTTGTCTGCAAAGAATGTCCAACTACTGTGACGTACAGTTACCCTCAATAAATCGAGACCAAAGAGCTTGGGGTCTAGCAGACAGAATTCCCCTCTTACCTGATTAATAACAATCTATTTTAAGGAAAGTGGTCTTCCCTTTGATCCAAATTATTTATAACTGAACATTGGTTGGGAATTACAGTCCCATTTATACTCATTACAATATCTAGAAAGGAAGCATTTAAAAAAGGAAGGGTGGGGGCAGTCCTTGCAATTTCTGGTGGACGCAGGAAGTAACTCTCCAGAGGGATAAATTACTCACCTAATTCCTGTCATAGTATCATCTGCATCTGGGTAAAAGTTCACACTGTGGGCCATGGTGTTTAAGTGAACCCTTTAAAAGGTTTACAAAGTGGAAAAGGTTAATGCTTTCTCAATCAGCTTCTGTCACCTCTTTCAATGAGCCTCTTCATAGCTTTAGTCCCAGTTTTACTGCCACCTAATGGAAGAAGATTGGAAAAAAGACGAGTTATTATGCTTATGCAGGTCTTTTCATTATGTACCACTGGATTAAAAAGTCACTTCAGCCAATTATTCTCTAACAAATAAAATAATAAATTGAGTTGCACTTTGCTCCTATATGCACGTGCTTGATGTTGGAAAAAATCCTGCAGTTCTTCAGAGGCAAGATCAGATAAAATGGGTGCTGAACTTGAAATTAAATGCCAATTACAGATCCACTGAAATCAACATCCGGGCTGTTGGTTGTTTCCACATTTCAATGTGCCAGAAAATGCTTCAGTAAAGAATTGGTGATATTCCACATCAATCACCTGTATGTCTCAATGAAGCACCATCTTCGCATCTAGGTATTTCAGACAATTAAATGTTTGACAACAAACTGAACAACAGTAGTGTGAAAATCTCTCTTTTCCTCATGAAAAACGATTTTCAAAGCAATGCTGTACCAGAATTAAAAATGAAACTATTTTAATGGAGATAATGGTCAGATTTTGCGAGATTATCAGTATTCAGTAGTTAACACGCAAATTGGATAGCAATTTATGGTGACAGTACACTTGCAATTCAGTTGGGAACTGGGGAAGTGAACAAGCCACTTCACTCCTTCTGAAGTTTCACTATAAGAATCTCGCTAACGATTCCGCATTGAACGAGATGGAACCATGTGAAGTTGGAATCCTTCACTGATTGAGTATCAATAACCTTGTCTCATTCCAATGGAAGTAGTTTTTTTTTTAAAAAAAGAGCTCTCAATCAATACCAACCTCTCTAGTTGAAAATTAACTTCTTAAAATTGGGAATTCTAATCCTTCAGATTTTAACTGTTGGGAATTTTTTTTTAAACAACATAAGGAATTGATTTTGTCACTTCTTCTGTGTGTTTTATCTTAATCCCATTTTTCTTTCCCTCGCTTTTTGCCTTTCTGTATCTTGAATTGAAGTATTCAAACTGATACACCTGGTTTTAGACTGTGCTGCTTGTCAACAATTGTCCAATCTGATCAGTTAACAAGATACATGTTCACTCCATGTACTGGGACCTGGTCATGGATCTTCTGTCAATGACATTGCGCTATTCTGCCTCTCAAATTCTAAATTTATCAGATATGAAAACTGCACTCAAAAATGTCTACTTGGTACTAAATGACTTTAAAGACTGCTCGCTATGGTTCAAAATATGTGGGAAGATCTCACACAAAAATATTTTCAAATCATTCCCCAAGCTAGGGCAGTCCTGTAAGAATAAACTCCATTCCAGCAACCAGAAATTAATCTGCCCTTCTTAGCATTATTTCTGTATTTATTATTATATTCTTATAAATTATATTTAGAATCTCAGAATCCCGACAGTGCAGGAAGCGGCCATTCAGCCCATCAAGTCTGTACCGGCTTTCCAACAGGTCATCCCACCCAAGCCCTATCACATAGCCCCATGTATTTGCCCCACTAATCCCCCTAACCTACACATCTTTGGAAGTGAAAGAGCAACTTAGCATGGCCAATCTACCTAACCTGTACATCTTTGGAGTGTGGGAGGAAACAGGAGCACCTGGAGGAAACCCACGCAGGTGCAGCAGGTGGTCAGGAAGGCGAATGGGATGCTGGCCTTCATCGCGAGGGGGATTGTATATAAAAGTAGGGAGGTCTTGCTGCAGCTGTATAGGGCATTGGTGAGGCCGCAGCTGGAGTACTGTGTGCAGTTTTGGGCGCCGTACTTACGCAAAGATATTTTGGCCTTGGAGGGAGTGCAGAGGAGGTTTACTAGGCTGATACCGGAGTTGAGGGACTTGAGCTATGAGGAGAGGCTGAATAAACTAGGCTTGTACTCGTTAGAGTTTAGAAGAATGAGGGGAGATCTCATTGAGACGTATAAGATGATGAATGGGATGGATAGGATAGAGGTGGAGAGACTCTTCCCACTCAAAAAAGACAGTAGGACTAGGGGGCACAGCCTCAAGATAAAGGGGGGGCGGTTTAGAACGGAGTTGAGGAGGAACTTCTTCACTCAAAGGGTGGTGAATCTCTGGAATTCTGTGCCCGTTGAAGTGGTGGAGGCTGCCTCGCTAAATATTTTTAAGACGCGGGTTGATGGGTTTTTGATAAGAGAGGGGATTAAGGGCTATGGGGAGAGGGCGGGAAAGTGGAACTGAGCCACGACAGATCAGCCATGATCTTATTGAATGGCGGGGCAGGCTCGAAGGGCTGGATGGCCTACTCCTGCTCCTATTTCTTATGTTCTTATGTAAACGTGGGGAGAACGAGCAAACTCCATACAGGCAGTGATATAAGGCTGGAATTGAATCTGGGGTCACTGGTGCTGTGAGGCAGCAGTGCTAACCACTGTGCTGCCCAAAGCTCAGAGGTCTCAAAACCATACCATGCTACTTTTAGCAGAAAATAACGCTTAGTTTCAATTCAATGAGGAAGTAACAAAACCAATAAAGAACCTTCACTATTCAACAGTTGGATTGCAAATATAAAAGGCAAGAGCAATCAGCTTGAATAGTACTTACTGTCCAACATGATGGCATTACTCAGCTGAAGCAAATAAGACAGGGATTGATGGAACATTCAATTGTTTGCAGTATTCAATGGAGTGGAGGCACCAGAAGTGCAGAAACCAAATAACTACTAAAAACTGGAACGGAAATCCTCATCAGCTGCAGGAAAATAACCAACTGTTCTACTTCCTGCAGCTATCAGTTGTTTACCTTTCAGAGTAGCAACATGAGTTCTTATAAACCTTTATGGAATTTCTCTTCTGATCTTATATTTGAAATTGGTTATATTTGCTTCTTTCTGCACATTAGTTACCACTATCATGCATCATATTGTGTTTAAACCAAGTAATGAACAGGTCCTTTCTCCAAGCTGTGACAATCTCTGGTTCAACTCTGAAAATATTCTTTTAATTCTTTAGGGAAAGTAGATTTTTAATTCAATGGTGGAAAGTGGGCGTCACTGGCTGGCCAGCATTTATTGCCCATCCCCAGATGATCCCTAACTCCAAAAACATTTAAAAATGATTGGTATTAAGATGCCATAGGCACAAAGCGTAATAGTGATTGTCCCCTGTGCTAATAATTTAGAAACCCATTTCTTTCGGTCTACTATAAAAGACAAAGCAGGTGCTCTGAATAATGCATATATACGGAATGGTGCACTAAATCAGACTATTAACCTGATAACAATAGATCTCTCACACACAGACACAAATATTTAACTCTGGATCCAAGGAAGGTGTATGGCTTTGGCTCAGTGACAATGTCACCCAAAAAATTCTACTTAAAAATAATCAAACCATAAGACTCCAGCCTGTGTAAAGTTCAGATTTCAATTGATATCAGTAATAAGTAATAATTGACATCATTGTCAATAACAAATGGACAACACTTGACTCTCCTTACATTGAGAAAGGAATGCATCATAGTGTCCTGCATTCAGATTGGAGACCTGCTATTTGCATCTTGGGTGCAGAATCTCCCTAAGTACTCGTGCTTTCAAAAAAAAAACAAACCAGCTAGATGTTCAATATCATTCTGAACTGTGATGGCAATGTTGAAAATAAATAATTTTGCACAACCTCTGATGTAATTTGAGGCCATTATTCCGCAGACAAATTAGTCAGAATAATTCCAGACAAGAGTCAGACTGAACCCAGAAAGGAGTTCCTTTCAGACTTCCCAATTGGTACAGCAGTTCATTTTGTAAATGCCGTGCTTGCAGTCCAGAACCTGCTTGACAAACGAAACAGAAAATGCTGGATCAACTCAACTGGCCTGGCAGCACCTGTGGAGAGAAACAAGACTTAACGTTTGGGTCTAAAAATAACCCTCAGGCAGAACATTGGATTCTAAATGATAACTCTGGTTTCTCTTTCCACAGATACTGCTGAGTTTATCCAGAATTTTTTGCTTTTATTTCAGATTTCCAGCATCTGCAGTATTTTACTTTGATTACAAGTGAAATGTCGGCTTCATTTGATAACAAGTGAAATGTCGGCTTCATTTGATAAATAGCAGTGACTGAGTGCAGGACTTGGTGTTCTATGATTAACAAACACTGTTCCTTCATCTTTTGTATCTGGATTCTCTCCACTGACTGTCAAAGTTTGATCAGAAATAAATTTGTGCAATCTCAACTAAGCACCAAAGACAGGTGATGGTGATAGTGTTATTGTCACTGCACTAGTAATCCAGAGATTCAGGTTAATGCTCTGAGGAGGGGGTCCTCGTGTGACTGCGTGGAGTTCACATGTTCTCCCTGTGTCTGTGTCGGTTTCCTCCAGGTGCTCCGGTTTTGTCCCACAGTCCAAAGATGTGCGCATTAGGTTGATTAGCAGAGTAAATATATGGGGTTGTGGCAATAGGGCCTGGGCAGGATTATTGTCAGTGCAGACTCGATGGGCTGAATGACCTTCTTCTGCACCATTCTAAAATGGTTTCAAATCCCATCACGTCAGCTAATGGAATTTGAATTCAAATAATAAATCTGGAATTGAAAACGTTTCAGTAATGGTGACTAAGACAACTTTCATTGATGGCTGCAAAAACCCACCTGGTCCACCAAACAGCCCTTTAGGAAAGGAGATCTGCCAACCAAATCCATGACCAATACCATCTAGAAGGACAAGAACAGCAGATACCTCGGGACACCTGGAAGTTCCCCTCCAGGTCACTCACCACCCTAACTTGGAAATATATTGCTGTTCTTTCACTGTCGCTTGATCAAAATCCTCAAATTCCCTCCCTTATAGCACTGTGGGTGTACCTACACTGCAGACTGCATGGTTCAAGATGGCAGCTCATCATCACCTTCTCAAAGGCAACTAGGTAATAAACAATGGTCTAGCCAGCAACGACTGCATCTAATAAAATGAATTAAAAACAATAAGGGATATGGAAACAGGGAAAGACAACATGTTGGATTAAAAACTGGCTAGAAGGAAAGGAACACAAGAATATTCATTAAGGATTGTTGGATCTAGGTAGGAGATCACCACAGAGTCCTGCTCTGAAAGCCTTTCTCCTAACTTCACACCAATGATTCATGTACAGAGTCAGACGAAGTGATGTTGAACTCTGCAGCAGATACTAAATGAGAAAGCAAAGCAAATAACTCCAGGTGCAAAGGGCAAAGAAGCAGCAGATGGAACTCATTGTATACAGATTGGTATGACTTAAAGAAAACTAGCAATGAGAATGTGTATGATATGGAACAGCAAAGATATTAGGGTTCAAATTCAACTCAAATAAGGCCAGTAAAAAACTAATGTCTCACTGGGTTCTACAGCAAGTGGTATAGAATAGTTACATTGGGATGTAATGTCAAATTTACACAAAACTTTATTAAGACTGTGGCTGGAGTAACGCACACCATTTTAGACTCTGCACTAACTGACATCCATTTATCATGGGAAATTTTTCTGGTTGGCAATTAGTGATTAGTGGCGTGCCACAGGGATCAGTGTCAGGACTGCAATCGTTTACAATTTACATAGATGATTTGGAGTTGGGGACCAAGTGTAGTGTGTCAAAATTCTCAATGATACTAAGATGGGTGGAAGAGCAAAGTGTGAAGACTTTCAGCGTCTTCTGCAAAGGGATATAGATAATCTAAGTGAGTGGGCGAGGGTCTGACAGATGGAGTACAATGTTGGCAAATGTGAGGTTATCCATTTTGTGAGGAACAACAGCAAAATGGATATTATTTAAAATGGTAAAAAATTGCACCATGCCGCTGTGCAGAAGGGCCTGGACTCTCAGAGTTGGTTTGCAGGTAATTAAGAAGGCAAATTGAATTTTGTCTTTCATTGTTAGAGCGATGGAGTTTAAAAACAGCGAGATTATGTTGTAGCTGTACAAGGTGCTAGTGAGGCCACACCTGGAGTACTGTGTACAGTTTTGGTCTCCTTCCTAGAGAAGAGAAAGGATATACTGGCACTGGAAGGGGGTGTCGAGGAGATTCTTTAGGTCGATTCCGGAGTTGAGAGGGTTGGCTTGTGAGAAGAGACTGAATAGACTGGGGCTATACTCATTGAAATTCAGAAGAATGAGGGGCGACCTTATAGAAACAAATAAGATTATGAAGGAAATAGATAAGGTAGAAGCAGGGAAGTTGTTTCCATTGGTGGGTGAAATTAGAACTAGGGGGCACAGTCTCAAAATAAAAGGAAAACAGATTTAGGACTGAGTTAAGGAGGAACTTCTTCACACAAAGGGTTGTGAATCTGTGGAATTCCCTGCCCAGTGAAGCAGTTGAGATTACCTCACTGAATGTTCTTAAGGCAAGGATAAATAAATTTTTGAACAGTAAAGGAATTAAGATGAGCAGGTGGATAAGTGGAGCAAGTCTCCAAAGATCAGCCATGATCTTATTGAAAGGCAGAGCAGGCTCGAGGGGCCAAAGGCCTACTCCTGCTCTTAGTTCTTATGTTCTTATGTACCCAGAGTATATGCCACTTTTGGATTGAATATCATTTGCTGTGCCTGTAGAGACTAATTCTTGAGTAACATTCCCTTCTGTAGCTGGCCCCAAGTTGACTGGCGTTTGTTTCTTTCCAGCAGCCTCTCTTTTCAGCCGTCTTATCATTTTTTTTTCTGTCCTCTGCTTTTTCCACACCCTTCCTGGCTATTCATCCCCAGGCACTCGAGTCAGAGAGGGCTTCCCATGGATTGACTCCAATTGCTTGCAGACATCCTCATATCCTGATACAAAAACATGGAAGATAGGAGCAGGAGGAGGCCATCTGGTTCTTTGAGCCTGCTCCATTATTCACCATGATCATGGCTGATCGTCCAACTCAATAGCCTAATCCTGCTTTCTCCCCATAACTTTTGATACCGTTCACCCCATGGGCTATATCTGGCTGCCTTTTAAATACATTCAATGTTTTAGCATCAAGTATTTCCTGTGGTAATGAATTCCACAGGCAACGTATTGGTCTAATGCTAACAGCAAGCTCACCATGGAGCATGTCTTTGAGGTTGCAACCAACATTCATTTGACTCATAACAACACAGAAATGATATCACTGCATATTCATTGTGATGCTGCCTAGTATGAGCATGTACAAATACTAAGACATACTTAAAAAAAAACAATTATGCATGTTTGCACTAGATTAGGGCTAGTTCCTGGATGATTTGATAGAGGTGTGTACTTGTATGAAGGAATGGGCCAGAGCAAATTCAAACAATTGCATCTAAATGGTCTAGGATAAGGAATTAATCAGTTGTGTGATAATTAGAACAGAGGTTAGGTGAAGTTTTGTTTTGGTAGCAAGTTTGAGGCTGTGAAATTTAGCACTAAAATGCACCACAAGGTATGTTGATTTTTAAGACAGGTTAGACAGGTGGCTGAAGGAAAGGAATATGAGATCAGAGGATCCAAACAACATTTAGAGACTGCGCAGACCAACAGGCAGGTTTCTGTCTTGTAAGCAGACAAAACAGATAGAGGAAACATTGCTAAAAATTTGATCAAAGAATTGGTTTTAAGAAGGGCCTTGGAAAAGGACACTTCTTAGCGGGTGAAGGATATACAAAAGGGCCAGTTCAGCTGAAGGAAAGAGTTCAGAGAGTTTTGGAATCACAGTATCCCTACAGTGCAAGAGAAGGCTATTTGGCCACTGAGACTGCACCGATCACAATCCCACCCAAGCCCTACCCTCATAACTCCATATATTTACCCTGCTAATCCCCTGAAACTTGGGTCAATTAAACATGGCCAAACAACCTAACCTGCACATCTTTGGGAGGAAACCAGAACACCCAGAGGAAACCCATGCAGACAGAGGTAGAGAGTACAAACTCCACTCAGACACTGACCTGAGGTTGGAACTGAACCTGGGTCCCTGGCACTGTGAGGCAGCAGTGCTAACCACTTTGCCACCGTGGAACATATGGATGAAGGCTGCAAAGATAGGAATGGATGGGACCTCAAAAGTAATTAAAACTGGAGGGTGGGAATTTTCCAAATTGAAAGCTTTGGGAATGGCAACCTTGGTGTATTTCCCCACTTCAATCTAGAAGCGCACCTATTACCATTCTTGCTGAGCAATCCACACAGATCAAGGGTTAAACCTGGGATATGCCTTGGTCAGTCACTCATTAGAAAAACTCAAATCAAAGCTACAGACAGTTCTGAAGAGACTAATTAAGTTTAATCATTGTATCAGTCATACTTTTATGGGCAAATATTAGTTTTTATGTTAAAATCCACTTCTTTCCAAAATATATAATTTTGCAGTAACTACCTACTGTCAATGGTTGAAAATGTGGAAACTTCCATTTTAATCTCAAGCCAAATTGGCAAATCATGTTGCATCTCACTTTTTAAAGATCTGCCTTATTGTTTTAAGTTAAAACCATTACTTCTGAGTAATCCTTGCTTCCCTGCGATGAGCTAGAAAGAAAATATCAACAT
Organism: Carcharhinus amblyrhynchos; assembly: GCF_965287045.1. Classification (NCBI taxonomy): domain Eukaryota; kingdom Metazoa; phylum Chordata; class Chondrichthyes; order Carcharhiniformes; family Carcharhinidae; genus Carcharhinus; species Carcharhinus amblyrhynchos. The sequence goes on along the minus strand of NC_137344.1, from coordinate 18,363,747 downwards.
CTTTAATCTGGCTATTGTCTCTGTCTGATGGTATTAAATGTGACTTTATAGTAATGTAAATGGTGCCAACAAGTTACAAGTTTCAGTCCATCAACAAATTCCAATGCATTATTGAATTGGGACCATTTACACTAGTAAAGGGAACAAACTAGTAGAGTGCCTGAGAAACACATTCATTGCAGTTCAAAGTGAGTGTTCTAAATATTTATTGCACGTGTGGACTTTGTACAATTTTGTTGAAAAGGCGGCTACAACATTAAATGTTGTGCATACAAGGATATTTTAACTTAAACCCCTAAAAAACAAAACAGAACCAATGTACTTTGGGCTGTACAAAATACCCCAGTAATAATACGTTAAGAGCATGTATCCTTTGTATTCATCATTCCGCAAGTAACGCTATTCTTTCAGCTGCCTGGATCCTTAGTTCTGGAACATTTCCCCACAATCTCTTTGCCTCATCTTCCTATTTTCAAAACACTCTTAAATCTACCTCTTTGACCCAGCTTGGTCATCAATCCTTATCTGTGAATGTGCCTTGGTTTCAAATTTTGTTTGACAACACTCCTCTGAATTGTCTTGGGACATTTAACTATGTTAAAGTTGCTGGATAATTGCAAGAAATTGATTCCCAAAAGAAAAGTCACAGATAATTGATCAGATTTTTGTATTGTTCTCTTTTCGGATATAAATGAGTATTAGAAACAGCCTGAGTTTAATGACACAGGAGTCTTAACCCCAACTTCTTTACTCTCAGTAAATGCCTTCCTTCCTTGTGTCTGGGCATGTCAAAGCACGGTCTGTTTCATGTTCTTTGTTTTTATCAATACCCGTTTCCAGGATGCAAATATGATGAAAAGTATGTTAGAAACAGTTGTGATTAGTCAATACATACCTTCTGGTATTTGTCAGTCAGAGTGTTTATGACTTTAACATACCATCTACGTTAGTCAGATTACAGCTGCTGGTTAGCTGACACTTCCTGCTGATATAGGGGACAAGATTTCTGTTCTATGCATTGTACGTATGATGTATGTCTGCACATGGTAAGTGCATGGAGCGTGTATAATGATTTCAGTAACAAATGTGAACTGGATGGAGATTAGTTGTTTAAATAAGATTTTGGTCTGTCCACTATCCAATTCAGTGCTTGCTGTCTCAAACATCATTCAGTGCTAATGAGAAATTGTTAGCTCAAAATATTCACCCTTGTTTCCCTTTGCATGGATGCTACCTGATCAGAATGTTTACAGCATTTTCTGTTCTTATTTTAACAAAACTGATGTCAAGAATAGCTGTTTCACTCAAACCAATAAATCTGTGGAATGCAATATGAGACACATTCAAAAAGATAGCTAGGACCATGGTGGGAGTGTAATGGTACTAAATGGATGGGTACTGATGGCCCAAAAGAGGTTGTTTTCATAACTGATTTTCCTCACGTTAACATATTAATCACAGTTCATATTTAGTTCAAGAGGACATTGTTATCATTGCATCATCTTGTAGCTAGAGAGACTGCAGACCATTCAAAGCAAACTTTCAAACAGAGCAGGATGAGAACAAGTATGTGTCTCCATCGCTTTAGAAGAATTTAATTTCACAGTAGTTTCATATCCTGATCATACTTCCTGTATGTAACAAACCTTTATCTTGTTTTCCTGTTTAACATGGAGTACAAATGTAACAGGAACACGTAAAAAATGTTTTCACATTTTGACTGAAGAATTTAGCAAAAAAGTCAACTTTTCCCCTTTGCTTATCTATGCCTTTTTATGATTTCTCCATTCTATTCAATTTTATCTTTGTTACAATTCTTCCATTTCTACATTCTAGATGTCACATTGCCATTGGTTTATTGTCATGCAGCTTTATTGGTCTAATAGCCAGTAAGATACTTTGGAAGGCGGTGACAGAGTAAGCCTGCCAACTTCCTTCTCCTTCATGCTCCATGAATACATTTCCATCTACATCAGAACAAGTATAAAGTCTAGACTGAGAACAAAAGCCAATGTCCATCCAGTCAACCTCACCCAGAGCAGATGTCCAATTATGTACGATGGGTTCTGCTTCGCATTGATTATCTCGTTTATGAAAAATGATATTTCTTCCTGGACCGCTTGGGAGAGTGGAGAAATAAATCAAGCAGCTCTGTTCATATATTGATATCTTGAATTTCTAAGTCCTCCCCATTCAAAAATTTAAGAATTTAAGTGGTAGTTATAAAATCTGCTGTGAACTTTTGTTTGCGGAACAAGTGGTATTATATTGCTCCTTAATCTGCCACTTATACAATTTTAATGGCAAATGAATCAGTCATGTTGAAAGTAGACTCAGCTACAAGAGGAACTTTAGAAAGGTACAGATTGGGTTTCTGGAAGTTAGTGGTTTGAAAAGAGAGGCAGACAGACAGATTTGCATTTATAAGGGTGCTTTTCACAGTAGCAGACATCTCTTCACTCCTTACAGCCAATAAGGTACTTTTTGAAGTGTAGTCACTATTGCAATGTGAGAAATTTGTGCATAGTAAGCTCCCACAAACAGTGGGATGATCTGTACTTGTGATGTCAATTGAGGGATTGGCCAGGACACCAGAGATAACTTCCCTGCTCTTCTCTGAAAAAGTGCCATCCATCTGAACAAGCAGATGAGGCCTCATTCAAATGACAGCACCTTTGATGGTGCAGCACTTGCTAAGTACTCCTTGAACTTTGTGCTCTAGCCCTGGAGTGGAATTACCTGGACCTTGTGACTTGAGACATGAGTGCCACAAACTGAGCCATTACTAACACATGTCTGGAAAAACTTTGAACAAAAAGCAAATCTTCTGACATTCATAACTGAAGTATAAATTGTAATTTTTAATGCATTTTTTAATTGAACAGTGGCGACATTGCTCACCCACCTACATGATTCAATGCCATAGGCTCTTGGGCTTGGTGTGGCACACAAGTCTCGAATTGGAACCCCACTGAGACCAAAAAAAATGACACTCAACACAGCAAATCAGGGAAACAGGGAAGAATAGAGAATAGTTTAGAGACAGAAACACCAGGATGGGGGTGGGTTGTATCAGTTTGATATTCAAATATTTCAGTGCATAAAATAGGGGCCATTCAATTTGAATTGAGATCTACGTGGAATGTGTAATGAGGAACCCCATGAAATTATCCAGTTCAATGCACGTTTGAGAGAGATTTTACTAACTCTATGCATCTTCCATTTTAGAGTGCAAAATTACGGGAATAAGGATATATTGAATTGGTCGCAATAGAAAAAAACTGATTGTACTTTTCAGCCTTTTCAAAAAGATTCCGAAAAAGCAACAATGCTGTTAATTTAATACAGCTGGATTTAATATTTTTTGCTGACAAATGTAGAAGCATAAAGTTACATAAGTATTTCCATGATCAGTAAGGCTCTCTGGAGTATTTATCTTAGTTCATTTACTGTTATTAAATCCCACTGTTGATAAGCTACAGGAACAATATTCTGGGTTGTTTTTTTTAAACCTAAACTACAAAAATACAGTACTGTGCACCAGTGCAAATATTTGGTCAAATAAGTAACAGGAAATTTCTGACATTAGGAACATTTCTGCAACTCCCATAATTAACAATGCAGGACACAACCACCTCTTTTACTTCAGATTAAATTAAATACAGCACGTTTATATTGGAACATTAGCTGCAATATGGTGGATGAACTCGCTCCACATATGTCCCCACCTCCCCCTCCCCCAGCAGCACAGTGGTTAGCACCGCTGCCTCACAGCGTTAGAGACCCGGGTTCAATTCCAGCCTTGGGTCACTGTCTGCATGGAGTTGGCACATTCTCCCTGTGTCTACAAGGGTTTCCTGTGGGTGCTCTGGTTTCCTCTCAGTCCAAAAAGGTGTGTGGGTTAGGTTGATTGGCCATGTTAAATTGCCCCTTAGCGTCAGAAGGATTAGCAGGGCAAATGCATTGGGTTATGGGGATAGTGGTCGATACAGACTTGATAGGCCGAATGGCCTCCTTCTGCACTGTAGGATTCTATGATTCTAAATGAAAATGAGACGACTCAAGCCATCCTTATTTGTCTCCTTTAGACTCTTAATCTATTACAGGACAAAAAGTTTAAGTGCAAACTAGTCAAACTGAAGGTGGCACAACAAGATACTGTCCCCTCAAGATCTTTGAAAATAAGGATTCAGTTTTGAAGGAACCTTCATCTTGACAACAAGATGTCAGTTATGAGTCACTGATCATTATCTGCTGTGGGCAGAGTGTTACTGGAACATATTGTGGTAGAAAAACTCATTATTCATACAGATTATTCATACTGTCACAAGGAAACAATCCCGTTTCCTACTTAAATGAAATATTGTATATTTCACGTAGAACATAAAACATTTTTCTACATTTCATTTAAGGAAACATATTTTCATAGATGTAAAACAAAGCAAAAAAAAAAATCAATTGTATTCGCTGCTCCCAATATGGTGTCCTCTACACTGGGGAGACGAAATGCAGACTGGGTGGTCACTTTGAGGAACTCCTCTGCTTCATCTGCAATGATTCCAACCTTCCAGTTGCTTGCCATTTTAACTTAGCATCTTTCTCTCATGCCCACATGTCCATCCTCAGCCTGCTGTATTACTCCAGTGAAGTCCAATGCAAACTGGAAGAACAACACCTCATCTTCCGGTTCAGCACATCACAGCCTTCTGGACTCAATGTGGAGTTCAAAAAGTATAGACTGTGAACTTGCCCCTCCAACTTATGTTGGGTTTTCCAACATAACCCCATCTATCCCCCACATGTCCTCCTGTCCCTTGTTGTTCAGTTTTGCTCTCTGAGCATTACCTGTTTCCTTTTAACACATTCTGTCAGAGTTTTGCCACTATTAACACTCCTTAATTCTAATGGCACCATTAACAGCCTCTTGATCTCACATCTATGACCTCTTTATCAATTTCTCCTTAACTCTGAATTATCAGTGACTTCCTATTTTGTCCAACCCCCCCTCCCCCTCTCCAAGTATACAATCCATCATATTTCTATCACTCTTCACTTCTGTAGAACGGTCATATTGACTTGAAACAACCGTTTTACTTCTTTCTTAAAGTTACCAAGCCAATGTGCAGAGTGGATCCATCTCCTTGCTTGAGCCACAAACCAATTCAAACTCACAATGAATCCAAATCATAGTCCCCACAAAAAGGACAAGCAAGATCCAAGCTTACAAGAATAGGCATCACACCCCATTTTGGGCTTGAACTTGGCCAAAAAAACCGAGAGGCATTTTAGTTTTAACAGACTTAAAATATCCCCACTTTTTCCGACTGTTGTTAATCTTGTCAATTCTGTAGGACAAGGATATTTATGAAATAAACTTTATAATTGTGATTTTTTAAATTGCATGCACTTTCACCATTTTACATGTATTGTGCAGTTCAATGTGGCCTCGCTGAAAAGAATGGTCTCTAATTTTCACACTGGTGTCTCTGCACTGTAGGGATCATCACTTATGCCTAACATGCATACAAGTTCCTGGTTCGAGACCAGGCAGAAACAGTATGTAGGAATCAGAGTGAGAAAAGGATCAATAATTCACATTCATAAATCGAAAAAAGGGAACACGATTTTCAGAACACATTTTGGCAAACGGCTGCACTTTGAAAGAACCCAAAAAGTGCTACTCAGCAAAAAGAGGGTTAATTCCAAATAAAATATCCTGCGGGGAGCTCTCGGAAGTTCTGAACGAGCTGACTTTTCCAAATTCCTTGGCCATTCTGAAACATTGGTCAGAGCCCAGGCTGGTGGTAACTCTGATGCAGATGCCCCAAACTCGTGACAAAGAAGTCCCAGCAGAATATGCTACCAGCTCACCAACCTATTGTGTTTCACAGGGAGGTAAAAACCCTGCAACATTGAAGAGACGCAAAGCAATTTACAGAGCTACATACAAGGAGAAAGCAATTCAGTAAGATGGATCAGTCTGGGGGTGACTCTCACCAACTGACCAAAACAGAGACGACTTACAGGGCTAACTCCTGTATAATGCAGCTTGGGGAGGCAATGCTTCTTTTGTGCACAATGAGTCTGTCAAGTGATAATGGAATATAGTTAGAAATTTTTTTTCATGTTTGGGTACAGTTCTAAACAAGAATGGCACAATGTAAATGTGGAACTTTTTCAATGTGTAGCCTGCTGTTTTTGGATCCTGTTTACAACTAAGGAGATGGAAGATGTGGATATTTTAAAGAAAGAGTAGTTGCTACTACCACTTTTGAGAGGAATTTTCCCAGCGCAAACTTCCACATTGCAGCGCAGTGTGCTTTGGAACTGCAGTATGATGCTTTTTACCATTAAGTCCGCCACCCTCCTCTGGATGTCTTCCAGAAGGAGCAGCCCTCTTGAAAACAGAACCTCTATGTAGAAGTTAAAATGCACTGCTAACCATTATTTATTACAGGAAGGCAAAAGGATGTGAAGCAAGTTCAGCAGTGGGACAGGAGTGATTCCACCACTAGCACAGAAAAGTTCATGCCATAGCATTATTTTCTATTTTCCCCAGCTGTAACCTAAGAGATATTGGCATGAAACAATGAGGAGTCATATTTAACTGTAAGGAATTCAACTTTTCTGGTCAAACAATAATATTTGCAGAGATCACAGGCTAGAGCTCTGCAAAGAGGTTCAACCAGAATTGCCACCTTACTTTTAAGTTGTATTGTGCCTCCATATTGGTAACCTAACACAGCCTTGATACGGTTTTAGAAGGTGAGGTTGCCTGCGTCAACAACCACCTCTCGATCTGGCGGGCTGCTAACCCAGAGAAATGACAAACGCCTGTATATTTGTGGCCAAGTCAGTTGCAGGAGTTGCCAGAACGTTCCAACTTGAGGAAAACACCAGTCTATCTTATATTTGAGACTGAAAAGTTTAATATTGAAAAAGTAGGAAAGGGAACATTTTTCTAATTACTGGCAGCATCTATGGGGAGGAAAACAAATGGTTGAGGTCAATGACCTTTTGTCATTTTTTTCTCTTCATGAATGTTGCTGGACCAGCATTTTCGATTTTTATTTCATATTGCAATATTTTTCTCAGAACCTTCTTTTTTAAGGAAACGGAAATCAAAGTCACTTCATTTTACTGAGTTTAACAGTCATTACATTTTCCCCATTTGTTTTCCCAACACTACTACTTTTCTGATAATGATCATTTCTGGGTCCTCACCGGCCATAGCTTTGTCATCAATTTTTGGCATGCTATTTGTGTCTCCCACTGTGAAGGCCGACACAAAATACCTCTTCAATGCCTCAACCATTTCCTCATTTCCCTACGGTGCAGAAACAAGCCATTTGGCCTATCGCGCCTGCACTGACACCAATCCCACCCAGGCCCTATCCCTGTAACTCCACATTGTACCCCACTGATCCCCCTAATCTGTACATCTTTGGACTGTGCAAGGAAACCGGAGCACCCAGATTCATGCAGACAAGGGGAGAACATGTGAACTCCACACAGACAGTTACCCAAGTCCAGGATTGAACCTGGGTCCCTGGTGCTGTGAGACTGTAATGCACTGTGCTGCTCCATTCATACTGTTACCCTGAAGTGCTGTGCAACCTGTTATTAATTTTTGATACTACACTCTATCAATAATTTCCTGCACAAATTGTTATAGAACTTCTATCGCATCTATTTATATTTTGCAAGTCATTACAGTGTTTAACTTTTAACTGTGATTTTCTAAAAAAAAAATCAATAAATTTGCTGATCCATGAGTTGCGGTCTGACTTAGTCTGTGATGAATTGGCAAGGAAAGTTAAATAACTTGTTACTTTAAACAAAATCAATTTGTTTCCATCTGAACTGGTTAACTGAAGGACAGTTCAATATGTTAACTGAGGTATCACTTGCTCCCAAGCCTAAAAAGCTAGATGCTAAAATTCCAGGCAGCCAGCCCCTCAGGAATAAGTGAGGGAGGGGGTGGTTCATCTACTTACTGCAATGCATTTGTCAGATACAGGAACTCAGAATTCTGTAAAATCCTCTGTTTTCTGGTATTACATTTAAAATTCCAGATCTGCAATCGTCCTATCCTTTCCTTTTTCAAATTCTCCTATCTTCCCAGTGCGCTCTCAGTCTTAGCCATTTTGTCATTTTTTTTCCCAGGTCTATTGCCTGTCAAATATCATCCAGCAACCACCCATATTTCTCCCAAGCAGATACACTTCTGCTTTACGATTACAGAATCCATTTGCTGGCTATTTCCTTTCCCACACTTTTTTTTCCTGTCTCCATTTTATCTTGCAGTTTTCAATTCTGAGTATGAGTCTCACAGCTAAAAAGGTTAAATGCCTTTTGCATCTCGGAAGTGTTAACAACTGACTTGTTTGTTGTGTAATTCCAGTTTTTCAGTTTTAAACTTACACTGTTGGTAGTTTATTTTCCTTTTCTAAAACTTCTACTGTAAAAATACCTTCAGGATGTCAATATGTTGTTCAAACATTCACAAAGTAGCATAAATACATTCGCAAACAAAATTAAAGGTATTTTCTGATGCTAAAAGAGAAAATGTTGGAAAGACTCAGCTGGTCAGACAGCATCTTCGGACACAGATTACCAGTATTCTGCTTTTTGAGACATGTTTTCTGACTTTCCACTTTCAAAGTAGCATTGCCTTTGACACTGTAAACTCAGTGAGAAGTTTCAAAGCATCAGGTTAAAGTCCAACACATTTATTTGGAACCATGACTTTTGCAGCACTGCTCCTTCATCAGGTGAGACATCCTTAAGGAGCAGCGCTCTGAAAGCTCATAATTCCAAATAAATCTGTTAGACTTTAACCCGGTGTTGAGAGACTTCTTACTGTGTCCACTCCAGTGGAATGCCGGCATCTCCACATCATGACTGTGAACTCAGAATTTGACTTGGAACTAGATAAGTTACCTCAAAGCCATTTGTTCAGTTGCTAATGTTCATATTGAACTCAAATTTCTATTGCTACAGTATCTTGAGATTTTTATACATTTATCTCGATATTCAGGAGCAGCAAAAGGACATTAAAACATTTGATACATAAACAATCACTGAATAATTGCTATTATCAAAATTAAAAACAAAGTTTTTTTAATGGTAGAAAAAGGACAAGAATTACAAAGAAAGAGATTTCTATTTAGACATTACCTTACACAAGTCAGAACATCACAAATGCTTTACAGATGGGGAAATATTACTGAAGTGTAGACACAATTGTAATGCAGGAACACAGCAGCCAATTTGCACACAGCAATGTGTAATGATCAGAAATGTTGAGCGAGGGATAAATATTGGCCAGAATAATGGGGATGACGCGACTGCACGTCAAAATATTTTCACAGACTTGTTTACATCCACTTGAGCAGCACTTAAGAACTTGGTTTAAAATCTCATTAAAAAAAAAACACTGCCAACATTGCAGAACTCTTTCAGTACTGTACTGCAGCATCAGACTTGATTTTGTGCTCACTTTCTGGAGTGGGACTTGAATTCACAGCCTTACAACTCGGGTGAGTGTTTGACCATCTGTGCTGCATTTGACATTCAGTTAGATATAATGATTGGATTCAGGCTATGTGCACTAAAACATTTCTTTTAAAAGTACTGCAGACACATGGAAAACAGAGCGCCACAAAGCTCAATACAATATCCAACTAAAAAGTATTCTGGTTCTTAGCTGCTTTTCCATTCTGCAAAAATTCAAGCACTGTAATGGAGCTCGCAACATAGAAGCTTTCTTGAGAATATTTTGAAGACTTTTTGTTTGAATTCCTAATATTACTTGTGCTTGTGAAAGCCTGTCCCAATGTTGTCCCATCACATCAGACCATCGCTCAAAGTTCTTGTGCATGGCTGATCAGGAGTTTTGGATCACATGGAAGTACTGTTCTTTCCTCTCAACTAAATTCTCCAATATCAGCTGTTCTCCAATAACATTGAAAATTAACTCTAAGGTATCTGCCCTTGCTACTGTTATTACTGCCTGCACCCTGTTATGCCAATTTCTTCATACTAATGTCTATTGATCAACCCTCACTGCAGTGGAAAGTGACCAGTTCAGTTTTAACATAAGAACATAAGAACATAAGAAATAGGAGCAGGAGTAGGCCATCTAGCCCTTCGAGCCTGCCCCGCCATTCAATAAGATCATGGCTGATCTGTTGTGGCTCAGTTCCACTTTCCCGCCCTCTCCCCATAACCCTTAATCCCCTCTCTTATCAAGAACCCATCAACCCGCTTCTTAAAAATATTTAGCGAGGCAGCCTCCACCACTTCAACGGGCAGAGAATTCCAGAGATTCACCACCCTTTGAGTGAAGAAGTTCCTCCTCAACTCCGTTCTAAACCGCCTCCCCTTTATCTTGAGGCTGTGCCCCCTAGTCCTACTGTCTTTTTTGAGCGGGAAGAGTCTCTCCACCTCTATCCTATCCATCCCATTCATCATCTTATACGTCTCAATGAGATCTCCCCTCATTCTTCTAAACTCTAACGAGTACAAGCCTAGTTTATTCAGCCTCTCCTCATAGCTCAATCCCCTCAACTCCGGTATCAGCCTAGTAAACCTCCTCTGCACTCCCTCCAGGGCCAAAATATCCTTGCGCAGGTGCGGCGCCCAAAACTGCACACAGTACTCCAGCTGCGGCCTCACCAATGCCCTATACAGCTGCAGCAAGACCTCCCTACTTTTATATTCAATTTAAGGTTCCTGTTTAAATGAATTAAATGTTATGTTTAGTTATTGGAACATTTAAAGTCAAGGATAAGGTCAAAGTTTGGGTAGTCTGAAGAACAAAGAGGCTCACAGTCAATGCAATTTCATTTTAATTCAATAATTTCAGGGTGACTCATCATTTACAACATCCTAGCTCCAAACACACTCATCAATCTGGATGTTTTTGTTGTGAATGAAGTGCAACTCTAAACATACAAGTTTCTTGGCTTTCAAATCTGTAACTCAAGCTTATTAATGATTTTTAAAATCTAAATACTGCATTAGATTAACATCCAAAGTCAAATCAAGATGAAAATATGTATGCTCCCAACCAGGAGGTTGGAAGGAGTTGCTTTGAAATTCAGGTCCTCAGAGAAACAGGAAAAATATTTGCTCCAAATCATCCCAAATTGCAAATCAAGCTTTTACTTAGACAATTGACAAGATTCAATGAAATACCAACCCCGTAAAATATACCTGAGCAGAGATGACCATTTCTGTGGTGTGGAATCTAAACTTAACAGAAGGATTTTCTATTGATACACAATGGAGTTGAATTGCAACTACAGATAGATCTGGTTTAGATATGTAACAAGAGATGTTGCTGTAAAACTTTGACATAAAAACACTTGCCACTGTGTTGGAAAACAAAAACATACTTAATTCATTTAAACAGAAGCCTTAAGACTGAACTGGTCACTTTCCACCGCAGTGAGTGTTGATCAGTAGACATTAGTATAAAGAAATTGACATAACAGGGTGCAGGCAGTAATAACAGTAACAAGGGCAGATATTTTACAGAGTTAACTTTCAATGTTATTGGAGGACAGCTAATATTGGAGAACTTAGTTGAGAGGAAAGACCAGTACTTCCCTGTGATCCAAAACTCCAGAGTCAGCAGGTGATCAGCCATGCACAAGAACTTTGATGAGCGATGGTACAACATTGGAACAGGCTTTCACAAGCATAAGTTGTGCACATTTGAACATAACATTTGGCTCCTGAACGAAGAGCTCACGTCTGATCAAGTGATGTGCAGATTGGATGGAAATGTGAAGATCAATCATGATCTTGTTGAATGTGTGGGATTATGGGATAGGGAGAGGGGTGTGGGTAAGATGCTCTGTCAGAGAGTTGGTGTAGACTCAGTGGGCCGAATGGCCTCCTTCTGCAATGTAGAGATTCTACGATGATTAAAGTTAATGTTTATTTATTAGTCACAAGTAGACTTACATTCACACTGTAATGAAATCACTGAAAATCCCTTAGTTGCCACATTCTGGACTCTGTTCGGTGCACGGAGGGAGAATTTTGAACGGCCAATGCTCCTAACCAGTGCATCTTTGGACTGTGGGAGGAAACCGGAGCACCCAGAAGAAACCCACGCAGACACGGGGAGAATGTGCAAGCTCCACACAGACAATGGCACAAGCTGGGAATTGAACCTGGATTCCTTGCAGTGTGTAGCAGCAGTGCTAACTGCTGTGCTATCGTGCTGCCCCATTATGAATGGCAAAGCAGGTTCAAGAGCTGCATGCCCTAATCCCGCTTCTACTTCTTATGTTCTTTATTCAAATTAATTCATAGGATGTGTGAAATATGGCCAGCATTTATTACCCATGGCATTCGTGTTTGCCAAGTTGGTGGAGAACCACATTCTGGAATAGAGCTAAATGGTTTGCTCTGCCAGCTGGCAAGAGGAGCTCAAAGTGGATCACATTGCCATAGGTCACAAGTCAAAGACAGACCAGACTGGGTAAGGACAGAAGATTTCCTTCTGCAAAAGCATGCGAGAACCAAATGGGTTTCTAAAATAACCCAGATTCAAAGAACAAAGAAAATTACAGCACAGGAACAAGCCCGTTGGCCCTCCAACCCTGCGACCATGCTGCCCGACTGAACTAAACCCCTCCACCCTTCTGGGGACCATATCCCTCTATTCCCATCCTATTCATGTATTTGCCCAAACACCTCTTAAAACTCACTATTGTATCTGCTCCCAGTACCTTCCCCAGCAGCGAGTTCCAAGCACTCATTAGCCTCTGTGTAAACAACTTGCCTTGTACGTCTCCGTTAAACCTTGCCCCTTGCACCTTAAAACTGTGCCCTCTAGTAATTTACTCTTCCACCCTGGGAAAAAGCTTCTGATGATCCACTCTGTCCATGCCCCTCATAATCTTGTAGCTTTTTATCAGGTCACCCCTCAACCTCTGTCATTCCAGTGAGAACAAACCAAGTTTCTCCAACCTCTCCTCACAGTTAATGCCCTCCATACCAGGCAACATCCTGGTAAACTTTTCTGTACCCTCTCCAAAGCCTCTACATCCTTCTGGTAATGTGGTGATCAGAATTGGACACTATATATTCCAAGTGCGGCCTAACAAAGGTTCCATAAAAGCTGCAACATGACTTGCCAATTTTTAACCTCAATGCGCCAGCCAATGAAGGCAAGCATGCCGTATGCTTTCTTGACTACCTTCTCCATTTACGTTGCCACTTTCAGAGACCTGTGTATCTGTACACCCAGATCCCTCTGCCTATCAATACTCTCAAGGGTTCTGCCATTTAGTGTATATTTCCTATCTTTATTAGGCCTTTCAAAATGCATTACCTCACATTTGTCCGGATTAAACTCCATCTGCCATCTCTCCGCCCAAGTCTCCAACTGATCTATATCCTGCTGTATCTTCTGACGGTCCTCACCACCATCCACAAATCCACCAACTTTTGTTTCATCTGCAACTTACTAATCAAACCAGTTACATTTTCCTCCAAATCATTTGGATGTATTATGAACAACAAAGATCCCAGCACTGATCCCTGAGGAATGCCACAGCCCTCCATTCAGAAACACACGCTTCCACTGCTACCATCTATCTTTTATGACTGAGCTAGTTCTGTATCCACCTTGCCACCTAACCTCTGATTCCATGTGACTTCACCTTCTGCACCAGTCTGCCATGAGGGAACTTGTCAAAGGTCTTACTGAAATCCACGTAGACAACATCCATTGCCCTACCTCATCAGTCACCTTTGTCACTTTCTCAAAAAACTCGATCAAGTTAGGAAGACATGACCGCTCCTTCACGTTGGGCATGTTGTCTCTCGCTAATATGTCCACTTATTTCCAAGTGGGAGTAATTCCTTTCTCGAAGAACCCTCTCCAATAATTTCCCTACCACTGACATAAGGCTCATTGGCCTGTAATTACCTTGCTACCCTTCTTAAACAAAAGGAACAACAATGGCTATTCTGCAATCCTCTGGGGCCTCCCCTGTAAGAAGTCTCACAACACCAGGTTAAAGTCCAATAGGTTTATTTGGTAGCACTAGCTTTCAGAGCACTGTTCCTTCATCAGGTGAGTGGGTGCTCTGTTCACAAACAGGGCATATAAAGACACAAATTCAATTTGCAAAATAACGTTTGGAATGCGCGTCTTTACGGGTAATCAAGTCTTAAAGATACAGACAATGTGATTGGAGAGGGGGTTAAGCACAGGTTAAAGAAATTGTATTGTCTCCAGTGCTTAACCTGAGTACTTAACCTGTGCTTAACTCTCTCTCCACTCACACTGTCTGTACCTTTAAGACTCGAATTCCAACCATTATTTTGTAAATTGACTGTGTCTTTATGTGTCCTGTTTGTGAACAGAACTCCCACTTACCTGACGAAGGAGCAGCGCTCCAAAAGCTAGTGGCTTGTGCTACCAAATAAACCTGTTGGACTTTAACCTGGCATTGTGAGACTTCTTACTGTGTTTATCCCAGTCCAATGGCTGCATCTCCACAGCATGACCTCTCCTGTAGCCAGTGAGGATACAAAGATTTCTCTCAAGGATCCAGCAATTTCCTCCCTTGCTTCTTTCAGTATTTTGGGGTATATCCCATCAGGCCCTAGGGACCTGTCTACCTTAATGTTTCTCAAGAACCCAGTATCCCCTTTTTGATCTCAACATGACTCAATCTCTCTACGGACCCTTTCCCAAATTCATCATCCATCAAGTCCTTCTCTTTGGCGAGTACTGATGCAAAGTACTCATTTAATACCTCACCCATTTCCTCTGGCTCCATACACAGATTCCCTCCCCTGTCCTTGAGTGGGCCAACCTTCTTGCTCTTTATATATGTCCAAAAAGCCTTTGGATTTTCCTTAATCCTACTGGTCAATGATTTTTTGTGACCCCTTTTAGCCTGTCTTACTTCTTGCTTTAGTTTCTTTCTACATTGCTTGTGTTCCACACTTGTTTCATATGTTCCCAGTTTCCTAGCATTGACAAAAGCTTCATTTTTCTCTTTGACTAGACTACAATATTTCTCATTATCCAAGGTTCCCAAAACTTGCTATACTTATCCTTCATCCTTACAGGAATGTGCCAGTCCTGAATCCCTGTCAACTTACACTTGAAAGCCTCTCACGTGCCTAATGTTGATTTGCTCTCGAACGTCTGCTCCCAATCTACATTCTTCAGCTCCTTGTTGTAATTAGCCTTCCCCCTGTTTAGCACCTTAACTTGAAGGCTATACTTTTCTTTATCCATCAGTATCTTAAATCTTACTGAGTTGTGGTCACTGTTCCCGAACTGTTGCCCTACTGAAACATTGACCACCTGGCTAGGCTCATTCCCCAATATCAGGTCCAGTATGACTCCTTCCATAGTAAGACTATCTACTTACTGTTTCAAGAAGCCCTCCTGGATGCTCCTTACAAACTCTGTCCTGTCTACACTCCTAGCACTAAGTGACTCCCAGTCAATATAGGGGAAGTTAAAATCTCCACCACAACAACCCTGCTACTTTTACAATACCAAAATCTGCCTATATATCTGTTCCTCTATCTCCTGCTGGCTGTTGAGTGGCTTACAGTAAATCCCCAACATTATGACTGTACCCTTCCTATTCCCAAGCTCTACTCGTATTGCCTCGCTATATGAGTGCTCCAAGGTGCCCTCCCGCAGTATAGTTGTGAGAGGACGCTATTATTGCAGGTTCATGAAGCCAATTGAACTGAAGATCCCTAGTCGCCATTGTCGTATTTGAACTCTTGCCTCTGGACCATTAGCCCAGTTATATAACAACTACAATACAACCATGTTCTTATATCTGGTGGATAAAAGAAAACGGGAAAATAGAAAAACAAGATACTCAGTAACGAGTTCTCAAAGTTAATTACCTGTACACTCGTTAGCTGAACAAGTAGAAGGGGCTCAAGCAACAAAAATTCAAACATTTTCTGATTTTAAAAGAATTTTGGGGTTAACTGGAAGCCAAAGACAGATAAAAGGCACACCCTGTGAGAAACTCGAGTAAAAATGTATTTCCTCTTTGGTCATTTTGTGGAAGCTTGCCAAGACTTTAAGCATGTGGTTTCTGCTTTTCTGTGTTTTCTCTTGAAGGAATACTGTCATCATGGGACTTAGAACCTTTCCCATATCTTGTTGGCTTAAGGCACATAGAGCATGTGTTTTGTCTGTTTCTGTGGATCTTCCTGGAACAGGCTGCCAGCCCATCCCCACAGCCAATAGCTAGAGGAGCTCCAATCATAGCTGACCAGAAGATTCTCCCACTATTACTGCCTGCTACACATAAATCAGAAGGATTTACAGATTGACCTGTTTGGCCATGATGTGAATGCACTTTCCATGGCTAGGAAATCCTGAAAAAGGACTTGAACCCAGAGCTTCTGTCTCAATGATAGAATAGAGCTCCAGGGCCTTCCTGACACCATGGCAAAACATTTAAGAATTTTTTTGCATACAGCCAGGCACAATATGATTGTCACTACAATTATCCTACATCTACATTTTCCTTGGATATTAAGAAATCAGAGGAAAACTGCACTGAAAATATTTATGACCCTCTGAACTAGTTGTCGCAGTTCATATGCAGCTCCTATTGCTTATTAGCCCAAACTGCACCATTAAATAACATTTGCATTGTAACTTCCGTTATTCCACAGCATACTTAAACAAAAGATCCAGCTAGAATATATAGACAGACGAATACTACAATACAACCATATGTTCTTATATCTGGTGGATAAAAGAAAACTGAAAAATAGAAAAACAAGATACTCAGTAACTTGAATACTGCTTACAGCATCAAGGTGAACTCTGCACAAAGTGAGGTATATTTAGTTTTGAAACCTATATTTCTGAATGGTCAAGATAGAGCAGAGAACAAATAGTACACTTTCCCAATAATACACCTCAATGCCACCCAAACACACTTGACCGGACAACTTCCAAGTCATGAAGAACATTCAACCAAAAGAGGAAACACTGGAAAATCTCAGGTCTGGCAGCATCCGTAAGGAGAGAAAAGAGCTGACGTTTCAAGTCCAAATGACCCTTTGTCAAAGCTAGTCATGTTTCTGATAATAGCCCCAAATATGCATGCAACTAGGATAGATCAGCCCAGGGAGATCTTATTTGGAGCCCTCGGACTCAGGATCAAAGTCCCCTTCATGATTTTTAAAAACGTTTGTTCACAGGATGTGCTCTTTGCGGGCAAGGCCAACATTACCCACCAATGATTGCACTCGAGAAGATTGAGTAGGTGCACAAGGTGACTAACTGAACCCTTAAAGAAACTACAGACTTGAGAATCAACTAGCTACAGTAGAAAATACTTTTCACAACTGGATCATTACTGACATTCAGAACAATAGCAGAAAAATGACTAGGGCGTATCAACAATTGGATTTTTTTTAAAGTACATATTCACACACACACACAGTTTTCCACTTTGGGGAATAGTAGAGGAAGTTCGGAAGGATTGCCAAGTTGATTATCTGCCAGCTGAATCACATTATGAATGCTCCTTCCACAGCTAACAAGTTCTGATACTGATCTTGAACCTGGAGTTTCTGGTCTAGCGGTAGGGGCACTACTACTGCCCTACAAGACCTCCTAGGGTAGACATAAACATGTCGAACTAATGAAATCCAGCTAAAAGGAAGAAAGGCCCCCAGGAAGAAGCAAGAACTGGCATGGAATCAGTATGGGTGGATCTTGATGACCGAAAATTAAAATGTTATAGGTTATCTCCGATTAAACCAAGGTGAATATAACTGCTGTAAAGGAGGAAGTCATAAAAAAAGTGAGTTGGCTTAATATCGTGTCAAATTACATTGTTACGGTTTGTTTGTCACATCATTATGGTAAAGAGGTGATGTGTATTAATTGTCTTTGAGCGCAAATAAATCAATCGTCAGGAATGACATTATAATTCAGTTCGGCAAGTTTCCTTTGACATTTTGTTTTAGCTACAGTGCCCCACCAGAGACTGCCAGCCACATTCTTTTTTAAGTTAATGATCATTTATTTAATTAAGAGGATAAATAGGGAATATGCCCCTTTCAGGGCTGTCACCTTTGTTAATAGTTTATTAAATAGTTACTAGTTTATTAAAAGAGCACACAAATATAAGGAGAGCTGTGAGGCTGCACAAATGAATACATTCTCTTAATACAGGAAGACTATGTCTTGATTTCTTCTTCATCATCCAGCTTGGATCCTATTAACAACCTATGCCAAAGTCTCAGTTACAAAGGAATGTGACCTACATAAAAATACAGAAACATGCACTTCAGTAAACAATTAGCCAGTAGGAGAAAAGGATATATTTTCATAATTTTCCAGCTCCTCTTACTCTCAAGTGAGAAGAAGAAATGGTTTCCTCCTCCACTGCCTGTGGGAGACCATAACCAAGGGCAGCCAAAACTTGGAAATAAAATGGATCATGCAATTCCAGTTTTAGTGTCATAGAAGTTTACAGCATAGAAACAGATCCTTCGGCCCAACTTGTCCACACCACCTCTTCTTTTTCTTAAAAGCCCCTAAGCCAGTCTGAATCGCCCACATGCAGTCCATATCTCTTTATGCCCATCTTACCCATGTGACTGTCTAAATGCTTCTTAAAATACAAAATTGTACCCACCTCTACTACTACTTCTGGCAGTTTGTTCCAGACACACACCATACTGTGTGAAAAGACTGTCCCTCTGGACTTCTGAGGTGAAACTTTGAATAACTTAGTCACTTATTTTGATGATTTTCATGCCTCTCTTCTTGTGCCACTATAATATTTAAGCAGATCACTTTTCCAACATTGAATACAGGAATTAGGACCTCTTTTTGAAGTTGTGTAATTGTACGGCCACACCTGGAATACGGTGTACAGTTCTCCCCTCTTGCCTTAAACCTATGCCTGCTAGTTTTAGACTCCCTTACCTTTGGGAAAGATATTAGCTGATCTATGCCCCTTATTATTTTATAGACCTCTGTAAGATCACCCCTAAGCCTCCTATACTCCAGAGAAAAAAAGTCCCAGTTTATCCAGCCTCTCCTTAGAACTCAAACCATCAAGTGCTGGTGGCGTCCTAATAATTTTTTTCTGCACTCTTTCTAGTTTAGTAATATCCTAAGGTTACCAGAACTGTACACAGTATTCCAAGCGTGGCTGTACCAATATCTTGTACAACTTCAGCAAGATGTCCCAACTCTTGTATTCAATGTTGGAAAACTGGTCTGCTTAAACATCATAGTGGCACAAGAAGAGAAGCATGAAACACATCAGAGTAAATGACAAAGTTGTTCAAAATTTGATCTCAGGTTTCTTCTTTCTGTCTCTTTATACCATTCTTGTAACTCCATTTTTTCTGGCTAAGTTTTTAAAAGCCATTACAGAAGTGTAAAGACTTTAAAGTCTGAAAGTACTCTCAAATCTTTTGAAGTCTACTAAGGAATTGTTCAGAAAACTCATATCTGCACAGGCTAACAGTCTGACAAATACAGGAGGGGCATTTCTGCTATTGTGCAATGCTGTGGCATAGCCGCTGTGATAATGAATGACGATGAACTGAGACACAGTCACAACTTTTTGAGTAATTTAAGAAAGGAAATAGTGATATCATTTTCTCAGGTATAATGCTTAATCTTTGAATTCTTGAGAACAAGTAGAAGGTCCCAAATCAATTATATTTTGACCTAAAAATACTGTGACTGCAAGAACACTACAACGAAGCGTAGTTGAAGCAGCTAGCAGTTCAGAGGAAGCTAGATAAACACTAGGGGAAAAGGAATAGAAAAATACATTGATGGGGCTAATGAAGATTGGTGGGGGAGTGCGTAGAAAGAGGCTTGTGTAGAGCATAAATGTCAAAATGGATTTGATCTAAATACCTTGATTCTGGATGCTAAATGCTTTATATCTATAACTGCAACACTTTTGCATTGCCAGGGCCCATATCATAAAAACGTGCAATGTGCAAAACTCAAAGTGGTGTGATTGTGATTCAAGTTGGTGAGGGTTTTATAAGCTACACTACACACCCTATAGTTATTGATCCCAAACTTAGAGTAGCAAGCCCCCCTTTCTTGATACATTTCCTCAACAAATGTCACTGTGGCATGCACAATTCAACATTTCCTCAGGCCTCACTTATTTTAAATCTTCACTTACACAAGTGCATCTCCTATTCCAGACACCAATAAAATCATCCTCCGTACTTTCTGTAACGTGTTATGAAATGTAATTTTATAATTCATGAATATTAACTACATTTGTGAGTAAAAGTATTTCTCCTAATTAGGAATCAATGGTATTTAGTTTCAAAGTTAAAATATTTACAGGATCAAGAGAAACAGTGTGTTAAAGACAGGGCACTTTAATGAATTAGCAATCTAGAGACCTGCACTAACAATCTTGATAATGTGAGCTGAAATCCCACTATGGCAGTTTAGGAATTGGAATTTAATCTAAAAATACCTGAAAATAAATTGCTGAGTTGTTCAGGAAATGCATCAGGTAGAGTTGTAGTCTTACTACACACACAAACTGGAATTTCATCTAGAAAGAAATACTTGATGCACCAAAAGCATCACAACTGACTTTATCACTGAGGACATATTTGTCTATCCCCACCTGTCTTCCTTATTTCTTAATAAAATAGCCTAAGGTGAAGGTAAAATGTTTGATTCCTGGCTAGTGCAAGTTGCCAGATCTCAAACAATGCCATCACAGTTAGCTTCACATTTCACAGGCCAGGAATATCAGCATTCCCTCTCCCAAACACTATCCAAAAGTGTGGAAATGGAGGCATTATTAAAATTAGCCAACACTCACTAGTTTGTTCGGTAATCATTCAGCAGTTGGTTTCACATCTCTCACAAAAACCGCTGATTCATTATTTCCTACTTTAGATTACTGCACAAAGGAAAAACTACCCCCGTTATGAGTTTTTTCCCTCCGAATCAAAAGGTGCTGTAAAGACGATTTCAAAGTTTGCAAATGACACAAAACTTGGAGTTATTGTAAACTGTGGGAAGGGCAATGTAGAATTTCAAAAGGGCGCAGACATTGTTCAATGCGAAAAAGTGTAAGATGATGTATTTTAGTTAGAACGTAGAGAGACAATATAAAATAAGGGGTAATTTTTTTTAAAAAAGGGTACAGGAGTAGAGGGGACTGGTTGCATTAGTGCATAGACAACTGATGGTTGCAGGACATGTGGACAGAGCAGTTAATAAAACATATAATATTCTGGGCTTCAAGAGGAAGAAGGTTATACTGAACTTATACAAGACACTAGTTAGACCTCAGCTGGAATAGTGTGGACAGTTCTGGATCTCACACTATAGGAAGGTTGTGAACACATTGGAGAGAATGCCGAAGATATTTACAAGAATTGTACCAGGCATGAAAAACTTCAGTTCTGAGGATGGTTTAGAGGGGTTGGGACTGTTATCCTTGGAGAGAAGATGGCAAAGAGGACATTTGATAGAGATGTTCAAAATCATGAGGAGACTGGACAGCGTTGATAGGGAGAAACTGTTCTTGCTCATAAAAGGATCAAGAACAAGAGACCACAGATTCAAAGTGATTTGCAAAAGAAGCAAATATGATTTGAGAAATAGAAGCAGGAAATAATCTCTCTGCCTCTACTCTGTCTAGCCCCTTCATTATCTTATATGTCTCTATAAGATCTCCCCTCAGCCTTCTAAACTCCGAGTACAGGCCCAATCTACTCAATCTCTCCTCATAAGCTAACCCCCTCATCTCCAGTATCAACCTGGTGAACCTTCTCTATACTCCCTCTAAGGCCAATTTATCCTTTCGCAAATAAGGGGACCAAAATTGCACGTAGTACTCTAGGTGCGGCCTCACCAGTACCTTGTACAATTGCAGTAAGACCTCCCTGCTTTTATACTCCATCCCCCTCGCAATAAAGGCCAACATTCCATTTGCCTTCTTGATCACCTGCAAAATGAGTTTTTGCAATTCATGCACAAGGACACCCAGGTCCCTCTGCACAGTAGTGTGTCATAATTTTTCACTATTTAAATAATAGTCCATTTTACTATTATTCCTTCCAAAGTGGATA
Organism: Carcharhinus amblyrhynchos; assembly: GCF_965287045.1. Classification (NCBI taxonomy): domain Eukaryota; kingdom Metazoa; phylum Chordata; class Chondrichthyes; order Carcharhiniformes; family Carcharhinidae; genus Carcharhinus; species Carcharhinus amblyrhynchos. The sequence continues at coordinate 18,341,622 of NC_137344.1, read as the reverse complement.
ACCTCACACTTGCCAACGTTATACTCCATTTGCCAGATCCTCGCCCACTCGCTTAGCCTATCCAAATCTTTCTGCAGACTTTCTGCATCCTCCATGCGATCCACTTTCCCACTCACCTTTGTGTCATCAGCAAACTTTGATACCCTACACTCGGTCCCCTTGTCCAGCTCGTCTACGTATATGGTAAACAGTTCAGGTCCCAGCACCGATCTCTGCGACATGCCACCAGTCACCAACTGCCAACCGGAAAAGCACCCATTTATTCCAACTGTCTGCTTCCTATCAGATAGCCAATCCTCAATCCACGCTAACACTTTACCCCCAACTCCGTGTACCTTAATCTTTTGCAGCAACCTTTTGAGGTACCTTATCAAACACCTTCTGGAAATCTAAAGACACCACATCCACCAGTTCCCCTCTGTCGACCACACTCATTACATCTTCATAAAAATCCAGTAAATTCGTCAAACATGACTTTCCCTTGCTGCATCTGCTTGATTGAACCATTCTTTTCCAGGTGTCCTGCTATTTCTTCTTTAATGATGGATTCCAACATTTTCCCAACTATGGACGTTAAGCTAACTGGCCTGTAGTTACCCGCCTTTTGTCTATCTCCTTTTTTAAATAGTAGCGTCACATTAGCTGTTTTCAAACAGCTGGCACCTCCCCAGAATCCAGCAAATTTTGATAAATTACAACTAACGCATCTGCTATTACTTCTGCCATTTCTTTTAGTATCCTAGGATGCATTCCATCCGGGCCCAGGGACTTTTCTACCTTTAGTCCCTTTAGCATAGCAAGCACTACCTCTTTAGTAATAAAAACAATCCAAAGATGTGTGGGTTGGGTGGATTGGCCATGCTAAATTGCCTTTTAGTATCAGGGATTAGTGGGGTAAATACATGGGGTTTTGGGGATAGGGCCTGGGTGGGATTGTTGTCAGTGCAGTCTCTATGGGCCAAATGGCCTTCTTCTGCACTATAGGGATTCTATGAAACCACAAATTTCTAGCATCAACAAAATCCAATTTCCACACGAAAAGCTTGCAGCATGTGTGTGGATTGGAGATTGTAGAATTAAAATATACTTCAGCATGCCTGACTTCAAAATTACTCAAAAAGAACCCAGAAGTGAAAATGACAGTGTTTAAACAAACCAAAATCAACCAGATTTTTAAAATCATATTGGGAAATCTCTGCTAATTACATTGCTTCTCTGATTCTAGTGATCAGCTCAAATAATTACAACATTTAAAAAAATTAATTGAAAGGACGCGAGTGTTGCTCACAAGATCAATGGTTACCCATCCCCAATTGCTTGAGAAGTTTGTTGTGAGCCAATCTTATTGAACCACTTCAGTCCTTGTGGTGCAGATACTCCCCCATTGCTGTTAGGTGGGGAGTTCTAGGATTTAGACCCAGCAACAATGAAGGAATGACAACAGGGCTCCAGGTCAGAATGGTGTGTGACTTGGGATCATGACCCCTCCAGGAGCCCGTGCAAAGTGCCAAAGAAACCCTGATGAGTTGCTCCATTGAATCATACAGTGGTACATATTCCAGCCAAAATGCACCATCTAATTGACTATACTTGAGGTGCGAGCGTCACTTGTCATTTATCAAGCGTCAATGTCATCTCATGCCTTGATGCACACGGCCACAGCATGCTTAATTGTCTCAGGAATTGCAAGGGGCAGCACAGTGGGTTAGCACTGCTGCCTCTCAGTGCCTGCAGGGACCCAGGTTCAATTCCAGCATGGGTCACTGTTTGTTTGGAGTTTGCACATTATCCCCGTGTCTGCGTGGGTTTCCTCCCGGTGCTCCAGTTTCCTCCCACAGTCCGAAAGACATGCTGGTTAGGTTTATTTGCCGTGCTAAATTTTCCCTCAGGGTACCCGAACAGGCACTGGAGTGTGATGATTAGGGGATTTTCACAGTAACTTCATTGCAGTGTTAATGTAAGCCTACTTGTGACACTAATAAATAAACTGAAACTTAAGTGGTAGAGGACTTCTCACCTTTTGATACAGGGAAGGTCATTAGTCAGCTGAGAATAGGTAGAACATGAGCTAGAGAAATTCCTGTGGCTCAGATGGCTGTCTTCCAAAGACCACAACCATCTTCCTTTCTGCTAAGTACAATGCCAACCAGTGATATTTTGTTCCTACAGCTACCGATTTCAATTTTGCTAGAGCCCCTTGGTGCCCCACTCAATCAAAAACTACCTTGATGTCACTCTCTGGAAGCACTCTCTAAGCACTGGAATTCACCTCTTTGTCCAAGGGAGGTCAGTAGTCAAGTGTTCTTGCTGGAACCCAAACTGGGCATCGCTGAGCAGGCTGTTCCTGCTGTATAAAGTGTTGTTAAGCGGCACCATCAACCACACCTTCCAATGCTTTGCTGGTGACTGCGGTTACACTGATGGGCTAGAAGTGGTCAGATTATATCTGCCCTGCTTTTTGTGGCCAGGACATAACATGGAGCAATTTTCCACATCAGCAAATAGATGTTACTCTTGTAGCTAAACTGGAATAGCTTGGCCAAGAGTGACTAATTGGAGCACAAAGTGGACTATAACTAAGACATTGTGGCAGGATCCATAGCCTTTTGTTGTATCCAGTGACTCAGCCATTGCATAAGCTTGCCATTTAACATTTATGTTTCCTTACTTTGACTAAGGGACCTGGGCTTTCAGTACTTCAATGTGAATACTGGAACTTTTACCTAAGTTCATGGTTCCTGTTTATATACTCAAACTATTTTGCACACTTGTAATGTTCCTTATTTACTTGCTCACATAACATAGCTCTATTGCAAACATTTCTTCCGTATTTTACTGATTACATTATTTCCCCCCACAGACGTTTCCTGATATGGTGCTGGACATGCACCCGGTTGATGTAAAGAAAGAAATTGCTGTCATAACATGTTATAGACATTCCAATATGCTTCATAACCAATTAATTGTTCTTGAAATGTGAATGGTATCCATTTAGGTACAATGCCCTTTAACGAGTAATGAGCTGATTGACCAGTCAGCCTGTTTTTGTTGAGTCAGTTAACAGATGAATGTTGGTCAAGGCAGCAGAAGATACTAGAACATATTCTACTGAAGTGACTGCCGAGGTTAAGCGCTCAAATTCCTACAGCAACTTTCAGCTGCCAAGCTTCTGTCTCAAGGCAGGAATGCTGCCAATGTGTCAACTGCTAGTGTCACGTTCACCTTTCATATTTTTTGCACACTTGTTGATTTATGTACAAAACACCCAGAGGTCTGACCAGATCAAAACCTCTGCAAGATAATTTCCATGCCTGAAACCAAATTTAAAAGGAAACGCCTACAGAGTCGTTTTAATCGACACAGTTCAAAGAAATTGTAAGAACAGGACGCGTTTGAGAAACACGCAACAATGAAACAGCAGGTTTTAGATGCAAGAAGAATCACACCATGGATACCACATGAGCCAAGGAAAAAATTGATACCATCAGGCTCTTAATAAAAGGGTCACAACACCCCTAGAAAGCTCGACATATTTTAATAACAAGACTTGCACAAGGACTTGAAGGTTCATTCCTGACTAGGATATCACTATAAAAAACAAACAAAAACATGTTTTCTCTGCACAGAAAACTCAAATTTAAGTTTCAACTTTATTCCCTTTGCTAACTGATAAAGATTTGGCACTGCCCTGTAGGAACCTTTTACATGTTTCCAGTCACCAAGAAATGCATCAATGCATTTTTTCAAATGATTACACAGTTAATTTAAGCAACTTGGGTCAGTTTTAATGAAGATGTTGCACTGATTGACTGTAATGTTTCCATCATATAGATGCAGATTGTGTAGCACTTTTACACCCTATTCATTCAAGCCAAGTCAATATCCTGTGAATGATCTGATAACACTTGGGCTTCACAACAACTGCAGTTTGTCAGTGTTTTTAAAACTTGAAGATTTTAATTGACAAAGCACACCAGTGTTTCTTACTATTTTCTCAGTTCTTTTAATTATGTCAGTACTGTTCTCAATCGATATTCGACTGCCACAGAACTCTGCCCTGAGCAGACTACAATGTGAAAGGGGCAGTAAAACTCAGTGCTCATAGTGAGAACAAGCCTCAATTCGTAAACCTACCAATGCGGTAAAACTTAGACTCAAAACCATCTTATATTGCACACTGTACAACGTTTCAAATCCAATTATAAGCGCATTATTAAGTCAAGTGCAGGAAACAGTCTGTTCTCTCATAAGGACATTGAACCGCGTTAAGATAAAAATAGAGGGTTTTGTTTTAAGAAAGGCACTAACTAATAAGTGATTGCTTACACAAGATCTTATCTCAGTTAAACACAGACTTATTTTTAGGAACTACTGCTCAATGAAACATTTACACCATTGTTAGATTTTTGACAGCATGTCCAAATTACAGTCAATGCGTTTTTATCTTAAAGCTTGCAGAGGGATTCGGATCAGCTAGAAAAGGGCTGCAAAATGGCAGATGGAGTTTTATGCAGACAAGTGTGGGATATTGCACTTTGGAAGGACAAACCAAGGTAGAACATACACAGTAAATGATAGGACACTGAAGAGTGTAGTAGAACAGAGGGATCTGGCAATACAGATACATAATTCCCTAAAAGTGGCATCACAGGTAGATAGGGTCGTAAAGAGTGCTTTTGGAACACTGGCCTTTATAAATCAAAGTATTGAGAGTAAGAGTTGGAATGTCATGGTGAGGTTGTATAAGACATTGGTGAAGCTGAATTTAGAGTGTTGCGCACGCAGGTTTGGTCACCTAATTACAGGAAGGATAAGGTTGAAGGAGGACAGAGAAGGGTTACAAGGATATTGCCAGGATTGAGAAACTGAGTTACAGAGAAAGGTTGAATAGGTTAGGACTTTATTCCTTGGAGCGTAGAAGAATGAGAGGAAATTTGATAGAGGTGTATAAAATTATGATGGGTATAGAGTGAATGCAAGTAGGCTTTTTCCACTGAGGCTAGGGGAGAAAAAAAAACTAAAGGACATGGGTTGAGGGTGAAGGGGGACAAGTTTAAAGGGAATATGAGGGGGAGGGGGTTCTTCACACAGAGTGGTGGGAGTGTGGAATAAGCTGCCAGATGAAGTGGTAAATGCGGGCTCACTTTTAACATTTAAGAAAAACATAGACAGATTCATGGTTGAGAGAGGTGTGGAGGGATTTGGTCCAGGTGCAGGTCAGTGGGACTGGACAGAAAAATGGTTTGGCATAGCCAAGAAGGGCCAAAAGTGTTCTATAGTTCTATGGTTCTATCTTGCTCCATTGCGACTTTTTAGCACCAACTCCCGCTGCACAATCAGATCAATGGAATATTGATGCAGAACACAAATGGAGCATTAGCAATCTAGTAAAGGTGAATAGGATTTGAAATAGGAATTTTTGCCTCTAAGATCCAATGTTGCCTTTTTCTCACTGGCTACTCTCCAAGCACAAAACTCACTGTTACTGCATCATAACATGTTACAATGCATTTGCAATATTACCAATGTAGATGGGCTTTCAGCGTACAGTGTTAATTTGATCCATTTTGGGTTTTGTGGACATTGCCCGAGAGATTGATTCCTGGGTCAAGATGGTGGTCTTATCAGAAGAGATTGAGTAGAACGGACCCAAACTCTCTGGAGTTTAGAAGAACGAGGTGCAATTGCATAGAAAGAGAGAAGATTCTGAGTGGCTTTTTTCTCCATTGATGGAGACTCTGGAACTACAGGGAATAGTCTCAAGATAAAGTTTTGGCCATTTAGGATTGAGAGGAGCAGATATTTAGTCACTCAGTTATGAATCTTAGGAATTCCCTTACCACAAGGGCTACTGATGCTCAGTTATATAGTTATAGGGTTTACAGCATGGTCCTTTGGCCCAACTTGTCCATGCTGCCCCTTTTTTGTTTAAAATCACTAAACTACCCCTAATTGAATGCATTTGGCCCATATCCCTCTATACCCATCTTACCCATGTAACTGTCTAAATGCTTTTTAACATAGAACATAGAACACTACAGCACAAACAGGCCCTTCGGCCCACAAGTTGCACCAATCACATCTATACCTACCAAGCCATAGAACTATCTGTAACTTCCAATCCCATTAGATCCCATGTATTCATCCAGAAGTCTTTTAAAAGACCCCAGCGAGTTCCCCTCTACCACCACCGACGGCAGCCGATTCCACTCACTCACCATCCTCTGAGTGAAATACTTTCCCCTAACATCTCCTCTGTACTTGCTTCGCAGCCCCTTAAACCTGTGTCCTCTCGTAGCGACCATTTCAGCCCTGGGAAATAGCCTCCGAGAATCCACCCTATCTATTCCTCTCAACATTTTATAAACCTCTATCAGGTCGCCTCTCAACCTTCGTCTCTCCAGGGAGAAGAGACCAAGCTCCCTTTTTAAAAGACAAAATTTTACCCGCCTCTACTACTACCTCTGGCAGCTTGTTCCTGACACTCACCGCCCTCTGTGTGAAAAGATTGCCCTTCTGGATCCTTTTGTATTTCTCCCTTCTCACCTTAAACCCAGACCCTCTAGTTTTAGACTTCCCTACCTTTGAGAAAAGACATCGACTATCTAACTGATCTATGCCCCTCATTATTTTATAGACCTATATAAGATCACCCCCAAGTCTCCTACGCTCCAGAGAAAAAAGTCAGTCTATCCAGCCTCTCCTTTTAACACAAACCATAAAGTCCCAGTAGCATCCTAGTAAATCTTTTCTGCACTCTTTCTAGTTTAATAATATCCTTTCTATAATAGGGTGACCAGAACTGTGCATAATGTTCCAAGTGTGGCCTTACCAATGTCTTGTACAACTTCCACGAGACGTCCCAACTCCTGTCGTCAATGTTCTGACCAATGAAACTAAGCATACTGAATCCTTCTTCCCCACTCTGTCTACCTGTGACTCCACTTTCAAGGAGCTATGAACCTGTACCCCGAGATTTCTTTGTTCCATAACTCTCCCCAACACCTCACCATTATCAGGGCCTGCCCCGCTTCGATCTATCAAAATGCATCATCTCACATTTATCTAAATTAAACTCCATTTGCCATTTGTCAGCTATCAAGAATAAAAGTGAGTTCTGATCAAGTTGAGGTTGTAGTTCAACTACGAACAATCTCACTGAACAGTAGAATGGATTGAAGATGTTAGGTGGCCTGCCAATTTCTAATCTTCTTCAGTGGGTCTGTTTATTCACATGAAAAAGAAACTGTTAGCAGGATAAGTTAAATATGAGTAAGAGCAGCAATGCCCCTATTTTATCCAAAATAATTCTTTGTTAAGTAGAATTCAATGCATTTTGCAATCAGGGGCATTTGGAAAACATCACAAACAAAACTGTAAAAAAAAAAGAGACATTTGTAATGAGCATATATCCAATGATGAAGAGTAATGACATTTTGGGTTTTTTTGTATCAATGTGAAGCAGAAGCTGAGGTCTTACAGAATACTGTATATAATATGATGTTCAAAACCATGCAAAGGAAATTAAAGCCATTCAGTATGGGGCACGGTGGCACAGCAGTTAGCACTACTGCCTCACAGCACCTGGGACCAGGGTTCGATTCTCAGCTTGGGTCACTGCCATGTTCTCCCTGTGTCTGCATGGATTTCCTCCGGGTGCTCCAATTTCCTCCCACAATCCGAAAGATGAGGGTTGGATGCGTGGGCTATGCTAAATTCTCCTTTGGTGTACCCATAGAGGCGCTGGAATGTGGCGGCTAGAGGATTTTCACAGTAACTTCACTGCAGTGTTAACGTAAGCCTACTTGTGACACTAAAACTTAAAACTTATACAATATATACTCTGTATGCTGGTATCGGCCTCAAGACACTATAGTCATCAAAAGGGACCCGTGTTACAGGGACTACTTCCAGTTTCACAGCATCCCTACAGTGCAGAAAGAGGCTATACATCCCATCTAATCTAACTCTCTGAAATTTCACTCAGGCCCCCCTCCCCCACCACTTCATCCCCATAATCCCACACATTTACTATGGATAACCCACCTAACCTATACATCTTTGGATCGGTGGGGGGGGGGAACCTAGAGCACCCGGAAGAAACCTACGCAGGCATGGGGAGAAAATGCAGACTCCAAACAGACAATCACCCAAGGCCAGGTCCTTGGTGCTGTGAGGCACCACTGTGCTTCATGGTTTTTGATCAAGTTTTTTTTATATGTTAAGGGAGCTGACCTTGCTGGAGTGAAGCAGAAGACCAGCGATCAGAGGGGTTGCAGGGCTGGCCAGCGATCAGCAGTGCCGGGCCACTACAATTGCACCAATCTCCACACTGACAGGTCAGCACATGCGCAGTGGCCCGCTCAGTGCCAAGCTGCCGGCCTTTCCAGCAGGAATACCCCCTGATTTTCAGAGGGAATCCTAGGGCACTCTGAATCTCCTGCGCTCTTGTGCATCACAATCTGTAAATCGTGCTTAAAAAAAAAAATCGGCGAAGTTACTCCCGTTTGCATGTGAAGTAGGGACCTCTAATTTTTTTGGGAGAATCCTGGGCCTGGTTTCTTCCAGTTGTGGATGTGAACATCTATTTAAATAATTACTATGTTAATAAGATGGTTTAGGAGAAATTTCATTCCGCAGAGGTTTTTGGAGCATAGAATGCAAACCCACACTGAGCAGTTGAGAGTACATTTCAAGGGAAGAATAGATAAACAGTTGAGGTAGAGAAAATAACAGGGCTGTGATAAAAGAGCAGGGCAATAGGACTAGTTTTGAATTGATCTAGGAAAGAGTTATCCGAATAGGGGCCACCTTCTGTGCTGTAAAGTTGTGTAATCTGTACACAGACACAATATCTCACAGAATACAGCACTGCAGTAGAGGCCATTTGGCCTATTGAGTCTGCACTGACACATGAAAGGTCCTGACCTGCCTACCTAATCCCACTTGCCAGCACTTGGCCCACAGCCTTGAATATTATGACATGCCAAGTACTCACCCAGGTACTTTTTAAAAGGATGTGGGACATCCCACCTCCACCACCCTCCCAGGCAGTACATTCTACACTGTCACCACTCTCTGGGCAAAACAGTTTTTCCTCAAATCCCCCCTAAACCGCTCAGCCCTCACTTTTAACTTGCGTCCCCTTGTAGCTGACCCTTCAACTAAGGGGAACAGCTGCTCTCTAACTATCCACCCTGTCCATGGCTCTCCGATTTACTGATTTTAATATTCTGGCCTTTTCCTTCGAGTTAAAATCTGCGGAAGTTCACGTTTAAAATTAATCATGCACTATTGTGATTATGGAAGCCACTTCATTTGGCAACCAATACTTAAATGTTTGCAGCAAAAAACAAAATCAGCTTTTAGATTGATAAACTATCACATGATATGGAGATGCCGGCGTTGGACTGGGGTAAACACAGTCAGAAGTCTGACAACTCCAGGTTTAAGTCCAACCGGTTTATTTGCTATCATATAAATCGGTTGGACTTAAGCCTGGTGTTGTCAGACTTCAAACTATCACATGCCAGACTTAGTTCAACACATGCACTGTATACGCCTGTGGAAAAGTTGACCACATGTGAAAGTCAACCTTAGTTTGTCCAGGGGTCAAAACACAAAAAATTCAAAACTGAGTATAATTTTAAGAATCACATCAAAAACCCCAATTCATTACTCATTTAAAACAAGGATGCAACAAATTAACACCTCTGGCTCATGTCGGCAACTATTTCCCTCAGCTTTCCTCGGAGGGTGGGGGTGGGGGAGAAGGTGGCTTGTAAAAGCCAACTCACTTCAATACCCTTACACCCAAGCTTCAGTCCCGGGACGGGGGCCACCAATGGGGGCCACCACTGTGACATTTATCAGTATGACCCTTGCCTTCCCCCAGCCTCTAAGCAGCATTGGAACAAACACAGGCTGTAGTGCCATTGGCTCAGCCTATCTGGGAGTGGGTGGTTGAGGGGGTGGGGACTGTTCACATTGACCGAGGACATACTCTACCCATTCCTCTCTGTAACGTACCATTAGCCCAAAATAATAAAGCCCATGTTGACAGGTTGAGGCTGGAATTGGCTGAGACAGCCCAAGGCCTCACCAATCTCGCAGGAAATGGTGGACTGGGCAAGGGGGTAGTTCTTTAATAAAAAAACAGTGAGAGAGAAAGACAAACAATGAATAGTTGGTGTGGGTGCTCCTTCCCCTGTTACTGGTGGGTTACTTTGAGAGTCATGTCAAACTGTTGTATTTTAATGGAACGTGAGCTTTTGTAAACTTTGTAGTTTTTAAGTTGATGGAACAATGGTCTTTTTTTGGATTTCACTCATGATTTTCTGTGGATTTTTGTTTCATCTTTTGTGGGCCCAAATCAAGCACACATCAACCACAGAAAAACATTTGTTTAAAACTTGACAGCCTTGATCTCAAAAATGCAAATTTTACACGGGTGTTTGCAATATTCACCAGACACAGAGCTCAATTTCAATTGAAGACAATATTTAGGCCATAAAATAATTTTGTATTTCAAAAGGGAAGTGATCATGATTGATCTGATAGACTAATTGCTATTATTTCCAGATACTTTCCATCTTGTGAACCAAAGAATTAAACTTTCTTGATTATTAGTCAGAATGCTGAATATTATAATTGTCAATTTTCTTGTTCTATCCTGTGTACTGAGTGCTAGGCAAAGAGCCAACGCTTGTTCAGTTTTGCTAACACGAACCTGCCTGTATTTGTAGTTTCAGGTCAATAGCACAAACCCAAAGCTCTGCAGGCACAGACTCATCCTCTCACAGGGCTGTGCAGGTAGGAGAGGGATGAAAAGGCCAATGCCCGCTGTAATCCCGAGAAGACTAAAGCAATAGCCAAGTTTTCTGCCATCCAAATGGAATGGCAGTAAAATAAAGCCTTGCATGCTGAAAAAACAGGAAGTTATTAGCTTTGGGTATCTGGTCTCTATTGCCTGTACACCTCTGATTCTCAATATCCTGTATTTTTTATAAAATAATTTTCAAAATGATCACCCATTCAAGCATTGGGGACAGTGGGTAGAAAATAAGGAAGACCAGCTACATCCCCTCCTGCCTCATCTTTTGCACAGACACGCACTTTCTCCTTAGGCACCTCCCTTGTACCACACCACTCCCCCCACCATCCCACATAGGCACCTCCCTCATACCACCCCGCTCCCCCAACCCCACCCCGTCCCATGTCCTGTCCTTCTATTTCTTTAACTCAAATGTAATACCTCAATCTCTCAGCACGTTGAGAGAATGAGGTACTTCTCTTGGGCTTAGTGCCTGGGAACTGGGCATTCCCCACATGCACTGGGCTGGAAAAAATACGGTTCTGATCATTCATGCAGGCTCAGGCTATCGGAGTGGAAGGCAAATTGCATGCACTAGCAACCCACCCCACTTGTGGATTTTGTATGCAACGGAGAACCAATGAGCAGCTTTATACCACTTCTAAAATGTGGAATAGGTGTCAAATTTACCGCAGCCTGTGAATTCTGCAATGTTCAGTATCCCAAATAGACACTTCTCTGAATCAACTACAAAGTGCAGCTACCATTGATGAGTATTGCCTTCATTGATTTTCCCCTTGTTGTATGGTGCAGTCAGTATATCATATATATATGTAGGCACAGATTCTGAATTAAGTAAACATGTACAAGTTTCAGAGAACTCTTCAGAGAAAGGGGACTTGCTAATTTATTTCATGAAAGATGCGGCACCGAGTAAAACCATTCTAAGTAGAAGTGGGGTTTAGATCCATTTTCATGCAAGAAAGGACTTTACACTTCTGATACAAGATGATAATGAAACTAGACACCAGCAAGAATGCAGGGATGTAAAATTCAATGCTCAGTTCAACAAACCAGATAATCTCTGGTTGTCATAATTACATTGCCACTCTTAATGTGGTGTTTTACACAATGCTAGCAAGAAGGTTCACACTCAAAAAGGGCTACCTAGTTAGACAATGCCACTAGAGTGCAAGTTGAGAAGATCAGGCTGTCTTTCCGAACCTCTTCATAACTAGTCATAGAATCCTACAGTGCAGAAGGCCATTCAGCCCATCGAGTCCTATCCAACCACAATCCTGCGCATTTATTCTAGCTAGTCCACTTGACACTAAAGGGCTATTTAGCATGGCCAATCCACCTAGCACGCACATACTTGGATAATGGAAGGAAACTGCAACACCCAGGAGGAAATCCAGGCAGACACAGGGAGAATGTGCAAACTCTCACAGATAGTGACCCAAGCTGGGAATCGAACCTGGGTCCCTGGCACTGTGAGGCAGCAGTGCTAACCACTACACAGTGTCACCATGCTCCCCTCGCCCCCCCACCAAACAATGGGATAAAGATGAAAAACTGGTAATAGGTCAAATATTGGGCCTCTACATCGGGAAATAGTGTTTGCTGAGTGACAAAGACAGGTTACTTTGCTTCTAATTTTGTAGATCTGCTTTTTATTTCAACAGCTGTTGGCTTGGATATCATCTGACTGACGCTGTTTACAAGTCAGCTGAAAGAAAATGACATTTCTCTTCAAACTGACATGTAATTGTGGTTTTACTTTACAGCAAGTGATAACGGACAACACCGCTTTGGACTGTGGACAACAGGGCTGATTCAGCCCTTTCAATTTTGTTCAACCAACAATTTTGTTCAACCAATTGGATTCATATCTGATTCTTAATGAAAACCACCCTAAAAGTGAAGCCATATTCAGGCAAATCAATTAATGGGCCAACTGTATTGTGGGTATTGATTTCCAGAACTGTGAAAGCAGAAAAAAAAATTAAACATCACCCAAAGTTATACTGTCTAGTTCTGATCAAAGTTGTAAAAGTAAAGTTTAAAGTAAAGTTTATTGATTAGTCACAAGTAGGCCTATATTAACACTGCACTGAAGTTACTGTAAAACAAAATCCACAAACTGAACCATTTTACATGATGGAAAAAAGAGTTCTACGATCAACTGTGAATAATGCAGCGTTGTACAGCTATTTAATAAACTGTCAGTGACTTAAGCCAGCAACCAGTACAAGCTAAGGTGTCAGTGCAACAGCTAATCAGCAACAATATAGATTTGAGGTAAAGAATTGATTTTTTTAAAAGCATTTATTAACAAAATGGCAAAATTCATAAAAACCACAGAGTATGGCAATTGCCCAAAATTCAAATTTATGATCTTGTTTCTGTCACAAAGACCAACTAGTTTAGATCAGTGGCAAGGTGGTTAGCATTGCTGCCTCACAGCGTCAGGGACCTGGTTTCAATTACCAGCTTGGGTCGCTGACTGTATGGAGTTTGCACATTCTCCCCGTGTCTGCATGTGTTTCCTCCACGTGCTCCAGTTTCCTCCCACACTCCAAAGATGTGTGGGTTAGGTGGATTGGCCATGCTAAATTGTCCATGCTAACTTGTCCCTTAGTGTCATGGGGACGAGCTGGGATAAATGCAAAGGGTTATGGGAGATAGGCCCTGGGTGGGATTGTGGTCAGTGCAAACTCAATGAGCCGAATGGCCTCCTTCTGCATTGTAGGGTTCTGTGATTCTGTTCCAAATTTGTCCTTCAGGTTTAAAAGGGCCATCAAAAGTTGGTACTTTTCAATCAACCTTGCATTCACAGATGAAATATAAATTAGTTTATATTACCAAAGCAGAACAATGGTCAGAAAAACGTTTTTAAAAATGTCAATCTAACTTTGTTGGTGGGTCATGAGGCCTATGAAGAAAATATTAATCTTTCCCTTCTCAAATGCCAAAAGATTTGCAATGCAGCTCCAGCATTTTCGTTTAAGGCTTCCCATTTCTTTCCCTTAAATCATAGTGGGTCATGGATAAATGTTAGAGGACCAAGCCATGTAGATAAAAAAGGATTCATAGTTGAGTCTCATTACACCGAGTTAGTTAATCTCAGTTGCTGCAACAAGGACACACGTCATTTGCCTCAGTATTTTGCAAGAAGTAGGTTGGGCTGGGGGGAGAAATTACTTAACATTTAAACAGCACTGTTCAGACGTCTCAAAGCACTTTGCAGCCAATGCATACCCCTGAAGCGTAGACACTGTTGCAATGCAGGTGTTCCCTGTTACCATTGCAACGGTGCAGATGTGAGAGCTGTGGTGTGGACCTCCTGCTGAAGACATGATTAAATGTTCCCCACTGACCCTGTCTAGAAATGCTCACACACACAGATTAGACTCGGGCAAAATAAGTCACATTAGGCAAACTCTGCGCCTTTTGGGAGATAAAACAAAATTGAGGGGGTCAGGAGGAACTTGAATTTATGGAACCACTTGAAGTTTCAGATACTGGATGCAATTATCCTCACTCTTGGACTATAAACCCATTATGTACTTGGCATGTAGTTTTGATTGCAATAATATTACAGCTCACGTGTGTAATTTTCCAAGCACCATCATTATAGCACTGCGTGTTGTATCATGAATGCTACAGTCAAATTGCATTGCTTTTACTACTGAATAAAACAGAAGTTCTAATTCACAATGTACATAGAACCAAATGCTCAGGAGTTGATAAAGTAATGAAGGAAATTCTTGAACTTGTGAGCATCTTTCAGTTATATATGATCAGTGCTGCCAAGAACTGGGTCCAGATGTGGTCTGTTGGGGCTCTGTTGTCAACTACATTTTCCCGAACTGACAGTTTTGTACTTCTTCATCCTACCCCCTCCATCACTTCCCTCCCCCTATAGACCCCTGTTTGTCACACACAGAAAGCAAATACAGACATGGTTGAAACCAATTGTCTCTTTTGATTAAACTTGTCATTAAGAAAGAGGGTGGAAACTGCAAATAGCTGAGGCCTGACATAATCGCCATCCAAAACTAAGGCCAATATTCCAATTCAGTGGTGTCTGGAAGCAAGCTCCATTTTATAACACACAACATATGGGCTAGTTTTCAGATGGAAGCTTTGTCACAGGGCCCTGGAGGAACTTCTGGCAGTAGACATTACAGCATTCAAATATTCACTGATTAGGACAGCATAGTGGCACAGTGGTTAGCACTGCTGCCTCACAGTGCCAGGGACCTGGGTTCAATTCCAGCCTCGGTTCACTGTCTGTGTGGAGTTTCAACATTCCGTGTCCATGTGGGTCTCCTCCGGGTGCTCTGGTTTCCTCCCATAGTCCCAAGATGTGCAGGTTAGATTGATTGATCGTGCTAAATTGACTTTAATGTCAGGGGGATTATCAGGGTAAACATGTGGGGTTAAGGGAGTAGGGTTTGGGTAGGATTATGGTCAGTGCAGACTCAATGGACCGAATGGCCTCCTTCTGCATTTTAGGGATTCTATGATTATCTGACATTTCAGATATTAGCTAAGTACAGGTCCATGACTAACATTGTGTGTTTATGGGTCTACTAGCAATCTGTGTGAGGTCTTTGAAAAGAGTAAGACACATTACTTTAAGAACTTATGAATATTTTAAAAATAATTTCTGTAATTACATTTAATTCATCTTTTAATTTGTAATGGTTTTAGCAAAGCAAGCTGGCAGAATACTGTTTTAAAGTCCTCACACAGATGTTTGTTCTTGTCATGAACATTTGTTTATGTAATAAACATTGTCCTTTAATGCTTTCAGAGCAACAATGTGACATGCTTGCCCAAGACAAGTGCAGTCATGCAATGTGAAATTGGAAAGAAAACATATCCTCCTGCTTTTGGCTGGTTTTGTTAATTCAACTTCATTGGTCAATGAGCAGTTTATGATGACAGCGAGACTGGCCAGCCGCCAGACTTGACAGAGCATTATTCTTTCAGATCAAAGTCACTCCATGAATGAACTGCAAATACTTTTGCGTAAGTTTGCACGTATGTATTTTTTTTCAAATGCCATCCAAAACAGTAAATACAATAAGGCCAGGATGTGCTTTAATATTCAATAGGCCACATGAACCATGTCTCATAACCCTTTGGTAGCAAGTAGCCAATCATAGTTGTATTTAAATTGTGACTAAATATTAAATAAGCTTAATATCTTTGGAAAAAAACAAGATAACAATCTCATTAGATCAAGGATTAATAGTTATAAAAATGCTGAAACATTGCCTTTAATAATTCCTGAATTACTGGTGATTAAAAAACATCATTTCAATTAAACATAGAAAATAGGAGCAGGAAATGGCCATTTGGCCCTTTCAGCCTGCTCTGTCATTCATTAGTCACAGCTGATCATCCAACTCAATAACCTAATTTTGTTTTCGCCCCATAACCTTTGATCCCATTTGCCCCATGTGCTACATCTAGCTGCCTCTTGAATACATTCAATGTTTTGGCATCAACTGCTTCTTGTAGTAATGAATTCCACAGGCTCACCATTCTTTAGGTGCAGAAATGTCTCCTCACCTCCCTCTGAAATGGTCTACCCTGAATCCTCAGACTCCACTACCATCAGGAACACCCTTCCTGCAGTCACCCTGCCTAGTCCTGTTAGAGTTTTATAAGTCTCTATGGAATCCCCCCTCACTCATCTGAACTCCAGCGAAAACAATCCTAACTTAGCCAATCCCTCCTCATACATCAGTCCCACCATCCCCAAAATCAGCCTGGTAAACCTTCACTGAAGTCCCTCAAGAGCAAGAACATCCTTCCTCAGAAAAGGAAACCAAAACTGCTTTAAAATTAAAGGTGAACATCATTAAAAATGCAATGTCAATAGTTCTGGACTTTCACTCAGGCATGTTTGAGCGTAAGAAGCTTTCAAGAACGATTGCTCAGCAATTAAACAAGTCAGGAGAAGGTGTTCTTATCCTTTTGGGTGGGACAAGGTACCTGCGAGGGATCTTTGGGGGAATATGAGAGAAGAGGGATCTATGAGAGAACGAGAGAGAAGAACCAGGTAGCTTGCTTTTTGGCACTCAAGAATGTTTGTGAAATTGGGTGGACAGTTTTCCATACCACATTCAAAATAATGGCATGAAACACAGCAGGGCTGACTGTAAAAACAGGTTTTTTTTTCCAACAGATGTTATTCTTCATAATAACCACACTTACACGCACTTAATGAACAGATGAAAAGCAAAAGGGCCAATCTAGACTTCTCCCCTCTAATTTGAGAGCACATAACACCACAAAACATACCAGTGGTTTAGTCAATTGCCACTGGGCAACAGCTCAATTTGTTCTGACATACCCCATCAGCCTCCCTCCCCCTCCCTTCTGTGTTCAATATTTTACAATTAATATTGGTTTCCTGCCAAGAATGAAAAAAATATAGCTGCCATGCATCCAGATACCAAGCAGCTTGCTCTGAAGTTTCTTTACCCCTCTGTGTATACCCAGAGGAAGCCCATATATCGATTCTAAACAGGTTTTAACTCAACGGCTGAAGCTATGGAGCTTCCAAACGTGAAGTGGTTATTTCGTTTCTAAAAAAAAACTAAAAAAAAGAGAACTTAACGATGCAGGATTGCATTTGGCCGGGGGGGTGGGGTAATGGAAATAAATAAGCTTCCGAAATGTGTCCCCCTCTCTTGTTAGGGTTTGAAAGGCAACTTTTTTGTCTGGAATCTGCTCGGGCAACCGGACGGCAGGGAAACAAATGAAACACTCGCCCCAAGACTTTCCTGAGCGAAGTGATCGATTCTGTCCCAGTTTGTTAAGCAACTCGCCAACCAAATGCAACCTCGAAACATTGTATGTAACAGAAAGCAGCTCCTACCTGAGTGAAGGTGTGAGACACTCTGCCCGCCTGCTCTCTCTCTCTCTCTCTCGCTTCTTGCTGCTACTTTTGTTCCACTGCCTCCCCGCCAGTGAATGCCAGCACCGCTCCGCCTCAGCCTGCTGGGAGATGTAGTTCACCTTCCCTTCGACAACCGCTCCCCATCAAACACTAACATTTTAGTTCCATCAAACTCTTCCCCCTCTCAACAAATTGGAGCCTTCTAATCTGCGACTGACTGCTCGCCTGCTCTACACTTCACATTCCAAACGAAAGGTTTGCATTATTTAAAGCGCCCCCTCAGGACGTCCCAAGTTGCACTTTGCCACCAATTAAATACAGTATCTCGTTTTCATTGAGTGTAATCGTTGTCGAAATGAAATCTGACTCTCGCTTGTGCTGCTTTATAGTCATGACTTGTTTGCAATCTTGGAAGGCCTGTTGTGAGTAATTCACAATGCTTACGAGCTGTTTTGCTGTTGTAGGAAGTCTCACAACACCAAACGTCTCCACATCTTTGTGTTATGTTGTTTGTGCTATTGTATTAAAAGTGGCATGTTTGTTGTTTTATATCAGGTTTTATCTCTATAATTTATTATCAGGAAATGGTATTGTATTCTGGTTTGTAATTTGTAAATCTAATGTATTTTGTTTTTGTAAACTGTTTCATAAATAAAAAGATTGACTCTTGCTTGTGACGGGTCAGCGACCTTTCAGCTAAGCCTTCATTTATTCACTCTAATTTAAGGTTTCGGCTGCCAGTGATATGTCTCCAAATATATTAACCCCACCATCCCCTCCCCAACTCCCCACATCCACCACTCCCTCCCCACCTTCCCGCACTCCCTCCCCACCCACTCCCAAAGATCCCCTTCACCCAACTTCACCTCCCCCAACTCCCCACTCCCATCTCCCCTCTCCATCCCCCTAACACCCCCTGCTCACACATCCCTCCAAAGACCCACATCACCCAACTCCACTTCCACACGATCACCTTCCCCTAACTCCCACCACCCCTTTGCCATTCCCCCAACACCTCTTCCCCACCCACACCCAATCGAAGATTCCCTTCACCCAACTGCCCCACCATACTCTCCCCTAACTCCAAACATCCCTCTCTATCCCCCAATATCCCCTCCCCACCCACCACCCAAAGATCCCCATTCAGACAATTCCTCCTTCCCCACCATCCCCCTCCCCCTTATTTCCCACTCCCGCCTACCCCTCCTCTCCACCCCCCAAAGATCCCCTTTACGCATCTCCACCTCCCTCATTATCCTTTCCCCCTAATTCCCCTCTCCCACCATCCCCTCTCCATCAATAAAAGCAAAACACTGCAGATGCTGGAATTGGAAACAAAAACAGAAAATGCTGGGAAAATCTCAGCAGACCTGACATCATCTTTTAAAGTTTATTTATTCGTCACAAGTAAGGCTTATATTAACATTGCAATGAAGTTACTGTGAAAATCCCCTAGTTGCCACACTCCAGTGCCTATTCAGATCAGTGCATCTAACCCGCATATCTTTGGACTGTGGGAGGAAACTGGAGCATCCAGAGAAAACCCACAGACATGGGGAGAACATGCAAGCTCTGCACAGACAGTGACCCAAGCTGGGAATTAAACCCAGGTCCCTGGCGCTGTGAGGCAGCAATGCTAATCACTGTGCCACCATGCTGCTCTGTGGGGAGAGAATTGAGCCAACGTTTTGAGTCTAGATGACTCTTTGTCAGAGCTCTTCATTCCCTGGCTGCTCAGAGTGGATGGCAATCTTGCTGAAAATCACCTTGCATGCCACCTTCAGCAGGTGTGGCATTAGTTGCCAGTCCGAATATGGAATATCAGATGGATGTAAGTTTCCTCCAGGGAATGGGAGAATGTCTTGTGGTGTTAATGTCACTAGTCCAGTAATCCAGAGATCCAGCCTACACCCCTTGGGCATGGGTTCAAATGGCAGCTGGTGGAATTTAAATTCCATTAATTAATAATTTCAGTTAATTAATAAAATATTTGGAATTGGAAGTAATGGTGCCGTAAATGATAATTGGCTTTTGTAACATGCCATCTGATTCACTAATGACCTTTAGAGAAACTGCAGCTCTCTCCTTGTCTGCCTTACATGTTACTCCAAGAGGTTGACTTTTCACTGCCCTCTGAAATGGCTGAGCAATTCACTCAGTTCAAGGACAATGTGGGATGGACAACAAATGCCTGTGACACGTACCTCACATGACAGAATAAAAGAAAAGTTGAACATTGGAGAAACCGGAGCCCAGGTGGATGGTCACTACCACAAACTCCACTCCCTAGCCATCAATGCCATCACCTTTCTCAAACTGTATGTAACTTTGATATTCTATTTGTCCCCATGCGATCTGACCACAATGGCTTGGTCACAATCATCACCTACTACACCTCAATAATATTTCAGCTCTCTGCCCTTCCCTCAACTGTTGAAACCCTCATCCATGTTACTGTTCCCTCTGTACTCAACTGCTGCAATGCACTCCTGAATGGTCTCCCATCTTCCACTTCAAATAACTTAATTTCCTCCAAAACCTTTGCATCCTATCTCAAAGCAATTTCCATTCCTCTTTCACCTCCATGCTTTCTAGTTTACATGGCCCCTTGGCCCACCAATGCCTCAAATTTAAAATTCTCAATCTTATATTTAACATTTCTCCATGGCTTTATACCCCTGCCCCCTTCTTCTCCATCTCTGTAACTTCTGCCAACCCTCTGAGAACTTGATTTCCTTCACTGGTGCCTTCACAATCTAGGTTGTAAACTCTAGAATTTCTTCCATCCACCTCTGTCCTTAAGCCACAAGTACTATCTCCTTTGTCTCCATGTTGGGTTTTTTCTTGCAATCTGATTATATGTCATGGGATATTTGATTATGCTGGAGGTGCTATATAAATACAAGCTGTAGTTTAGAGCACATAATTAGTCAGAACTTCTTGTTAGAAATAGTTGTAGTTTTGTAAGCAACTTGGAGTATTTTATTTGAAATGTTCTATTTGATTTGTCTTGGGTTAGTCTGAGTCCAGATTTCATGAGAAAGTTCAGTCATTTGTTTCTTAATTCCAGCTTGAGTGGTTGAGAGCAGTGCACAGAAAACCATTCTGAAAATTCAGCAAAAATCCTCTAATTCTTCTTTAATGTCCTGCTAAAGCTTAACATGCAGCAAGTTTCCTACTTATTCTATTAAAGTTTATTTATTAGAGTCACTAGTAGTTACGTTAAGACTGCAACAAAGTTACTGTGAAAATATCCTAGTCACCTAGTGCCTGTTCTGGTACACTGAGGGAGAATATAGCATGGCCAATGCATCTAACCAGCATGTCTTTCGGATTGTGGGAGGAAATCAGAACACCTGGCAGAAACCCACACAGACACAGGGAGAACGTGCAGACTCTGCACAGACAGTGACCCAAGCCAGGAATCGAACCTGGGTCCCTGGCACTGGGAGGTAGCAGTGCTAACCATTGTGCCATCATGCCACTCTTTTTAGGCAGATATCAGAAAGTTTTCTGAAATTTCAATCCAGCTGCCTGTTATAAACAATTCAGATTTAAATTTTTCCTGTGCTATTTGTCAGGTTTTATAAAGCAGGAATAATGATAGCAAGGGGTGATTCTCCCAAAAAACGTGCTGAATATGTGTGAAAACTGGAGTAACTTAGTGTGACTTTCAGAATGAATCTCGCACACTTTGAGCACTGCAGAGTGCACTAGCGAAATTCACACTGAAAATCAGGGGCGGTGCCTATTCCCGCTGGAGAGGCTAGCACCAATCTGTTAGAGCAGAGACCAGCACGTGCACAGTGGCCCGTACCACTGGCCTCCTGATCGCTGGCCAGCCCCACAACCCCACATCGTTGTCCCTCCAACCCTCCCCCAGTGTCCTGACCACTGACCTCCTGGACCTTTCTAGGCCAACCTCACCTCCCCCCAGTCCACTTTGATCTCGGCACCCTGCCCCGGCAGTCCCGACCACCCCCCCTCCCCGGCAACCTCAACCCCCCCCTCCCCCACCACCACCACCACCCCACACCTCACAGTCCTGATGCCAGGCAGCCGAAACCCCCACCCCAATGGCGCAGCCCCAGACACCCCCCCCTTCCCCCCCTCACCACTGATCCTTGTGCAGAGCAGCAGCGGGAACCCCCCACCAATTGTCCCAGCCCCCAATAGGCCCTGCCCCCTCTGGCACTGCCCCCTTGGCACTGCCTGATGCCTGATGGGCCATTCCAAGGTGCTTAACTTAGGCAGTGCCAATGGGCCAGGCTGGCACCCAAGGGCATCCCCTCCCCCTTATTCCTGATCCTCTGTGGGGCCTCCATGGCCTCTGTTCTTTCCAGCGGGATCAGCTGCCAGTTTCCCCATTCATGGGGGGCTGTTGAAAGCCCCACTACTGGGAAGGGGAGGGGCTAGCAGGCCTGGAGACGTCTGTCCCGGGCCCACTAATGAGCTGTAAATACAAATTTAAAAATTGAAATCAGTTCCACACCAGAAATCGGAACTGGTGACTCCAAAAAATGTAGAGCCGGAAATGCATGAGGGCCTTGGCACCAGCAGGGAGCCTACTGACTGACCTCTGCTGATGTCGCCCAGCCCATTGTAGGACAGCGCAATGGGCTGGGAGAATCACTCCTCCTACCATTTTTAAAAACTCAGTCGCGGGATACCTGGCAAGAGTAGCACGGATTCCCTATTCTAATTCCCCTGAGCAGATGGTGGATCAGCTATTTCTTGAATACTATGGAGTGGCTTCAGGGGACAGTTAAAAGTCAACAATGTTGTTGTGGGTCTGGAATCACATGTTGACCAAACAAACCTCTTTCTCTAAAGTACATTAGTGAAGCAGATCGCAACTTTGTAGATTCATGGTCACCATCACAGATACTCGCCTTTTTAATGAAGTGCATTTAAATTCCCCAGTTGTCTTAACAGGATTTTAACTCGCATGTCTATTCCATGCCATTGGATTATTAGTACCTTAAAATAGCTGCAATGCTATTGTCTTCTTGTAAAGGTTACATTTCAACAGGCCTCTCAATACATTTGTTTACTGTGATCTATTTTTAATCAGTACACAGGAAATAATTCATACGCTCAAGCAAGTTTGCAACAAAGGCTGATTGTGTGTATCAGTTTTTAACTCAGCAAGCCATACCTCTGGGACGGATGGTTGTGCTTTCAAGGCTAAAAGACAGAATCTATACGAATGCTGTGTACTGAGACAGTTCTGCACACCCAGTCTTTCAGTTGCAGAACAAAACCTTGTCTTTGGTATTAGGTAGACCTAAAAGATTCCATAGCATTATGGAGCCTTGGCCCACATTTATCCTTAAATCAAAACAAATATATGATGGATTCTGATCCTTTGTCTGGATGCAGGATTTTGTTTTGTGCCAGTTGTCTGCTGTGCTTTCTTACAGTAAACCACTGACTACTCTTCGAAAGTATTTCATTGTCTGTGAAACCCTGAAGCCCTTTGCAATGCCTTGAGGATATGAAGGTCACTATATAAATGCAGGTTCCCTTTCCTTAACATTTCTTCAGTGTTGACAGATCTGCATCCTCAGTATAGTAAGTTGCTCCAATTGATTGCAGGTTTTGTATTGATACGTGTAGGTCATAAAAGATTTGACCAACATGCTTAGGTGATGGAAAGTTTTCAACTATTCCATATCAACATGAAGCAGAACTGGATATATTTACAGAGAACTGAAACTCGGAAATTAAATGCAAGATAAAAATAATTGCAGTGTGTTGAAGTATGTGTCCAACCTCTTTTTTTTTGTAGATAATACAATGACAAATCTATTGTTTCTGTATCAACTGTGGGTGCATTTCAGAAAAGTGTCACATGGAGAACTCAGTTAGGGAACTGTAGGAGTTCACACTGACGACAGAGAGACTTCACCAGCAATTACTTCAATTGGTCCAAATGATCCAAAGGTTAAACCCAAAGATAACCAGATATAAATGAAGACAGCAGATTCTTCAGAGAGCAAGCCATGTCATTTAATGCAGACATTTTCAACTGAGCAAGGTTTTGCAATTTTTTTTGATATTTTACGAATAAAGGGATGGCACGGCAGCACAGTGGTTAGCACTGCTGCTTCACAGTGCTAGGGACCCAGGTTCAATTCCAACCTTGGATAACTGTCTGTGTGGAGTTTGCACATTCTCCCTGTGTCTGCACGTGTTTCCTCCAGGTGCTCCGGTTTCTCGGATAAGTTTGAAAACTGAACAAGGAGAGTGGACAGGCTCCTTTTTTCTCTTTCAAGTTACTGTAGTTTTTAAAATTCATTCATAGGACATGGGCGTCGTTGACTGGCCAGGATTTATTGCCCATCTCTAGTTGCCCAAGGGCAGTTGAGAGTCAACCATATTGCTGTGGCTCTGGAGTTACATGTAGGCCACACCAAGCAAGGATGGCAGATTTCTTTCCCTAAATGACATTTGTGAACCAGATGCCTTTATCCGACAATGGTTTCATGGTAGGTTCTTAATTCCAGATATTTTTTCATTGAATTCAATTTCCACCATCTGCCGTGGCAGGATTCGAACATGGGCCCCCAAAATTTTAGCTGAGTTTCTGGAGTAATAGTCTAGCAATAATACCACTAGACCATTGCCTCCCCAAGTAAGGCACTTTAGCTGCTTAATTAACTACACCAACCCAATGGCTTTGCTTGTGCTGGGGTCATCTCTCACTCTCTCTCTCCAATGGAATTAAATCCATCTCTGAATACAGCTCTCTGAAAAACAGTTTGAATGTTCTTCGCAATATCTTCAGCAGAGAGCGAAGATGACCACTGTAACGTGTGACCTCACATCAGCACTGAGTCATAGTCCAAATAGGCCATTGTGATAATCCCTTAGAGCGGTTGGACCCTTTCCCCATCAGGGATTTCAGTACTGCAACATTTTTTGTTTCTTGAAAAGGCAAATTTGTATTTTTATAATGAAAGTGTCATTGGGGGTTTGTTTATATCCCAGTCTGACAATGAGCCAATGGCAGAAAGAGTGTCCTCTTTACTCTCTCAGGAATCAAGATAAGTATTAAAATCCACTGAAGGAGTCAGGCGATCATCAGGGTCCATTTTGATTCAGGGCATGATTTTCCACGCATGCCATCTTGTGGCATGTATCGCATTGGTGGAGGTGGCCCACCATTGGGGTTTCCCACTCTATGTACTCTCCGCCATGGGGAAATGCGCGGTGGGCGGTCGCCATCAGCCAGAGCAGACGATCCCGGCAGTGAGAATGGCTGGAAAATTCCAACCTCAGTCTTTTTAAAGGATAGTTTTTGTTTCAGAAATAAAACTTCTTTAAAGAGTCATGATATCAACATGTCTGTACAACTGTGACAATGACCGCAACTATCCTGGGCAGGAGATCTGAAAGAGACACAACTTCAAAATCCTGACCAGGTTCAAAGGTGTGTGATAACCCCCTACTATTTGCAATCTACCTGACAGTGACTTTTCACCTCATGAAAGATCAATTGTCGTCTGATGTCAGAATGAAACACTGCTGAGATGGAAAACTTTTTCACCTCAGTTTCCTGCATGCCTAAACTAAACTGACAACTATCAGCCTGCATGATCTACAGTTTGTGGGTGACTGCAGTGTCATTGCCCTCTCTGCACCAGATCTGTAAGTCAATTTTGATCTCTCAATTCTGCATAAAAGATACGGTAAGAAATCTCACAACATCTGGTTGAAGTCTAACAGGGTTACTTGGAATCACAAGCTTTCAGAGCGCTGTTCCTTCATCAGGTGAGTCCCGTGCTCTGAAAGCTCATGATTCCAAATAAACCTGTTGGACTTTAACCTGGTGTTGTGAGACTTCTTACGGTGCCCACCCCTGTCCAACGCTGGCATCTCCACATCCTGCATAAAAGAAACAGGATGTTCTCTTTGAACATTGTCATGACACAATTCATATATAAACCCATACCTGTTCAGTCATATATGGTGAAGGGAAAGACTCTGGAATATATTGAACATTTCCCAACATTAGCAGCCACCTCCGTTAAAAGACAAGCATTGGCAAAGAGTTCCAACACTGGACTAGCTATGATACCTCTGCATATCAACAAACATACTAGGTGTACAGGGCAGTTATCATCACCATACTCCTGACCTGTACTATATCGGACTGTGTATCAGAAGCAGACAACAGCACCGGATTAACTCCATCAGCAACGTCTGTGTTACAATCCTCTGCATTCAATTGAGGACAGGCAAACAAACAGTGGTGTGTTTTCTTGATGCTAATTCCACAAACTTTCAGGAAGAACACTTGCAAAGTCAACTTTGACGAACTGGATACTGACTGGATGGTGGAAAATCATCTCTCCCACCAAATCCTGATTTTTCAGCTGTGAAATGGCCAGCATTCCAGGGGAGGACAAAGAAGGTGCTTCCATCACAGCCTGAGGCTCTACTCGAACTGTGGCAGCATTTACATAATGACTGGGTGGAGCTTGCTCCCAATTATTCAAAATGGTCACAACCTATCCACCAAACTGCATCGAGCTTTAATTCCGGACCTGCATATCTTTGGGAATATGGGGGCAGTGGGATAGTGGGATCTAGGATGCAGGATTTGTTTCCCTTTCCTTTCTTTGCTGCCACTCTGCCTCAGTATTACTCAAAGCATGATGCAGTTTGGTGGATGTGGTATTTTGAATAATTGATAGCAAGCTCCTCACAGTCATTACAAAAATGCTGCTGTTCTTCAGAGTGTTTTTGAAGTGTTTTCTCTGTCCTCCCCTGGGATATTGGCCAATTCACAGTTGACAAAACAGGAATTGGCGGGGTGAGGGGGAGATAGATTTTAGCTATCTAGTTAATCAAAGCTGTCTAGTTCATCAGTGTTGACTTAGTAGGCCTTTTGCCTGAATGCTTGTTCAGTCACATGAAGGGCCCAGAAATTTGCAATCCTAAATAGATGATAAGGAAATTTGGCATGTCAGCTATGACTGTCACCAGCCACGACTCACTTTTACAGATGCACCACAGAAAGCATTCTTTCTGGTTTTATCACAGCTTGGTATGGCTCCTGCTCTGCCCAAGACCGCAAGAAACTATAAAAAGTCGTGAATGTCGCCCAATCCATCACGCACACCAGTCTGCCATCCATTGGCTCTGTCTACACTTCCCACTGCCTCAGCAAAGCAGCCAGCATAACTAAGGACCCCACACACCACGAGCATACTCTCTTCCAACTTCTTCTGCTGGGAAAAGATACAAAAATCTGAGGTCATGTACCAACCGATTCAAGAACAGGTTCTTCCCTGCTGCCTGAACTTTGCATTAAGTTGATTTTGCTCTACACCTTAGCTATGACTGTAACACTGCATTCTGCACTCTCTCCTTCCCTTCTCTATGAGTGGTATGCTTTGTACAGCGCGCAAGAAACAATGCTTTTCACTGTATGCTAATACATGTGACAATAATAAATCAAATCAAATCAAATTTCATCGTTGAATCGAGGGAAAGCCCACGAGGTCAGTAAGCAGAATTTCAGCAGAAAACTGAGGCTGTTTACCACAAGAGATTATGAAATACCCCCCTGTTGGACAAGTCAGATTTGCTGTACATCACTCAGCGAAATGTACGTCGCACAAAACGTCATAACCTGTTCCAGTGAACCACAACAGCAAAATGAGTTTTATTTTACAGAAAAGGGTAAAAATAAATATTTTATCATTGGCTGCATCTCCTCATAAATACATGAGCAAGCAGTTTTTTTTTGCACACAAAATCACAGATCTTATGGCCAAGGAACTGGGCAGCATCTGAATCAACACATCCAGAGATTGCAAAACTCCATCTGCTCAGATACTACGCCTTTCTGCGAAAACATGTTCTCTGTCTGTCAAGAAGTTTCTATTTATAAGGGCCACATGTTTTCCAGCCAAGAGTCTGGAGAAATTCCTGGCGACAATGCTGCGGTCAATTGCAGACCAATTGTGTGAATAGACCTCAATCAAGAATTTAGCCCCTATTTGCACATGCAAAAATCACACTAACTATTTCAGGCATGCATCTTGGACACCAATGGAAGAGCTGCAACCAAAATGCAGAGCGGTGCTCTTTCAGTGTAGAATAAGCAAAGCTTCCACCTGCTTTACTGGGCCTTTAGATGCATTTTTTGCCTGTAAATCTTTCTGTAAGACCCTTGTGAAAACCCACATCTTTTAGTCACCTGAATATCTCGCTCTTTGGTTTGACGGCCATTTTTTTGATTGATTGTGTCTCTGCAAGGTGATGGTCTTGGAACAATTTTCTCTATTAATAGTGCAATACAAATGTAGCTTGTTACCCTTGTTTCCTACATCGATTCTTTTCCCGCATTGTGGAAATGACAAATGTGTCTGAAGTGTTTTGAGCTTATCCGTGTGATATGGTGACACACTGAGTCAAATGCTTATAGCAGGCACATGATTTAATGATAATCTTTTAGTCCCATTGTTTCCTTTCAGCTTGCAATACATGTTATCAGTTTTGTGTGACTGTTACCTCTTCATTTAAGGAAACTGTGCGGTATCTCTGCTTCCTGTCACATGATTGGCTTGGTCTTTGACGTATGGATAACGCACAAAATGAGGATGTTTAGAGTGATGGCTGAAATGTCGCTATTAAAATGACGGTTCTGTCTGGTATACGCAAAATCTAATGGGAGCAATTGGAAAATATGGAGCAAGGGACTGTACGTTTTACAGATGTGGATTCAGGTGAGATTGATACTTATAATTTTGAACTTTGATAATCATCAGTGTGGTATTTTTGAGGTTATGATCAGGATTTATGATTCCTTCTCACTTGTTTTGCACAATCTTTCGTCTTTGTGGGCGTTAATTTAACAAAGTAACAAAACATGAACACAACATGCATTGATTTTAATTTTTTAATCCGCAAGTTGAACTTCATGTCTTATAACATTAAACAACACAAGTACTTATTTACATAAAATGTGGTCACCAGAGGCTCGACTGAAGGGAAGTATTTTCAACACTCAGTCCGAGTTGAGAGATAAGAGTCATTACTTCTTTTATTCTCGGCATCTTGTTAATTCTGCTCCTCTGGCTGTAACGGTAGCTTTTCCCTTAGCTGCAGATTTTTTCCCCGCAGAGACAATTAGGCTACTTGTTCCCAAGAAGTTACCATTCTTCAGGTTTATTTTGTTTTCTGAAATGTGGTCTGAGATACCTCACCGTGTACAACCAGTATTCCTGTTGTTGAGAGGTTGCAGCTTGTGAGGTGTTGGATGAAAGTGGCCCAGTGAGTTTTCCCTTTGTGTCAATGGGGAAAAATGGTGGGAAGGTGATGGCCTAGTGGTTTTATTGCTGAACTATTAATCCAGAAACTCAGCTAATGTTCTAATGTTAATTTATTCGTCACAGCTAAGATTATATTAACATTGCAATGAAGTTATTGTGAAATTCCCCTAGTTGCCACAATCCACCGCCTGTTTGGGTCAATGCACCGAACCAGCACATCTTTCGGAGTGTGTGAGGAAACCCACGCAGACACAGGGAGAATGTACAAACTCCACACATGATGTGGAGATGCCAGTGTTGGACTGGGGTAAAACAGAAAGAAATCCCACAACACCAGCTTAAAGTCCAAACAGGTTTATTTGTAGCAAAAGCTGCAAGCTTTCGGGACAGGCTGGGAGTTCTCTCCACACAGACTGTGACCCAAGTGGAAAATGAACCCAGCTCACTGGCGCTGTGAAGCAGCAGTGTTAACCGCTGTACTACGGTGCCTTCTGGGGACCACGGCAGATGGTAGAATTTGAACTCAGTAAAAAATATCTGAATCAACTGATGACCATGAAACCATTGTCAATTGTTGGAAAAACCCATTTGGTTCACTAATGTGCTTTATGGAAGGAAATCTGCTGTCCTTACCTGGTCTGGCCTACATGTGACTCCAGAGCCACAGCAATGCAGTTGACTCTGAACTGCCCTCTGAAATGGCCTAGCCACTAAGCAAGCCATTCAGATCAAGGGCAACTAGGAATGAGATAAATGTTGGTCAGCCTGTGATGTCCATGCCCAATGAATGAATAAAAAAAAAATTCTATCTGACATTTCCTTTAAATGGTAGAATTTAAATGTGGCGAATTGGAGGACTGAACCATGTTGTCACATATTAGCAGATTATTATTAAATAATTTTTAAATAATAATTATTATTACACATATTATCTTGTTATTAGCACAAGAGTACACAGATTATTGGTGCTATAATTCCACCGGTACTCACTGTTTGAAAAATGTAAGTTGCATCAAAAGGAAAAAACTTTGAACAAGGAAATTGTACTTATTAGCACCCTATTCTTAGTGCTATCCATCTCCTTTGAGATTCAAAATAGCATCATGGCACATAGACGCTTGTGGGGTGAATCATGTGGAACATCAATGCAGGCTTTAGCTCATATATGCACACAGTAAACATCTGCCAGAAGCATACAGAGCAGGTGGATCATGGCATCAACCCCATGCATTGCTGATCTGAGTCCTGCAGTTCCATTTCGGAGCCCAGTGCTCCAGCTGATGTTCTCTCCTGAAGACACACAGCTGAACATGTATTCAGTAGCAGGGAGGACCCAGGTCCACAAACCTTCCCCCTTCACCCCCAATAACACTCCCCACACCCGCCCGCAAGTGCTGTTAAAAGGGATCATCAAGTAAGTTTCTGGCTTATGTCTTTTGGCTTTTGTCATGATTCTAGAACTATTTAATGCTTTATGTAATTGTTTCAAGTTACTAAAGTATACAGGGTATGGTACAACCTGCCCACAGGGGAAGGACCACATTGCCAATGATATGAAAAGACTCTAGCAACGAGCCACCATGCCAGGCTGAAGCTGAATACCAGAAGCAAAAGTGGTTTCACTCCCTCTGCTCCTTCTGCTGTGTGACCAAAACCAGAACTCATGCATGACAACAGTTATGATGCCTCCACTCTGTGGCAGCCAGTTGTACCAGTTGCATCTGAGACGTTACTACAAATCAAAGTATGACCACTGGGTGACAATATGCTGATGATTGGGTCATAGAATCATAGAATCCTTACAGTGCAGAAGATGCCATTCAGCCCATTGAGTCTACACCAACTCTCTGACTTATCCAATCCTTTCCCCTGCCCTGTCCCCGTACCCCACACATTTACCGTGGCTAATCCCCCTAACCAAATATCTTGGGACACTAAGGGGCAATTTAGCACGGCCAATCCATTTAACTTCCACAGCCGATTTTTTTCTGACCATTCATGCCAGACGTATTTTCCCATCCTGCTGCAGAGAAGTCGGAGAATTTGGTGACAAGCCAAATCTCCATTTATTGCAGTGGGAGCATGGCACGAACGAGCAGTAAGATCATGCCCCACATCTTTGGAGTGTTGGAGGAAACTGGAGCACCAGGAGGAAACCCATGCAGACTCTACTCAGGCAGTCAGCTAGGCTGGAATTGAACCTGGTCCCTGAAGCAGTGAGGCAGCAGTGCTAACCACTGTGCCCACCATGCCACCTGGGCACACAACCCATGCACAAGTGAACAGCAAGCATATAATGAATGCCATGTTGCCAGACAAAATGCAGTGCAGCAGTTCATTAATGTGCTGAAACAATGCTTCTGCTGCCTGAGCCACTCTGGAGGAACCCTGCCATATTTGCCAGAGAGATGACAAGGTTTGTGATGGCCTGCTGTGCGTTGCATATCCTCTCCATCATGAATAGCCCTTGCCACCAGCTATACACCAAGTAGCCAAGGAACAGAAAAGGGGGAAGAGAATCTTGATGGCCCCATACTAGCCTGACAGCAGCATCACTGGCGAGAGTCAGGCTGCTGACTTTCAGTGAAGGCTACTGAAGACATTCATGGAGGAAAATTTCAAGAAACTCTGCCCCTCCAAAGCCTGTCCTTTTAAGTTTGTTTATTAGTGTCACAAGTAGGCTTTCATTAACACTGCAATGAAGTTACTATGAAAATCCCCTAGTCGCCGCTTTCCAGCACTTGTTTGGGTACACTGAGAGTGAATTTATCACGGCCAATGCATCTAACCAGCACATCTTTCCCTGCACCATCTCAGCATTGGTGGCAGCAGTCTGGGCTTGTTGGCTGACAGCAAAGGCAATGGTGAAGTGACAGGGTGGAGGAAACGAGAGGATAGCAGATTCATGTTCCACACTCCTGTGGCAGCACCTCAGTAATCCTACTAATTCACTGGGAGA
Source organism: Carcharhinus amblyrhynchos (assembly GCF_965287045.1). Classification (NCBI taxonomy): domain Eukaryota; kingdom Metazoa; phylum Chordata; class Chondrichthyes; order Carcharhiniformes; family Carcharhinidae; genus Carcharhinus; species Carcharhinus amblyrhynchos. The sequence continues at coordinate 18,309,640 of NC_137344.1, read as the reverse complement.
CAGATTACTGGATTGCTGAGGCACCCTCCAAGCCCCTTTGCATACTATACACCAATGCCATGATGGTGGCAGTCTGAGTTTGACAGGCAGCAAGGTGATTGTGTGTGATAGAAGTTTGAGCTTATTACAGTGCTCAAATCCTAGGTAGCTGCTTCTCATGCTGCAATGTAAACATGATATCAGCTATCAAATGCTGCACAATGGTGAGGTCCCCAAGCTTTGACAAAGTATTATCTGGACTCAAAACATCAGCTCTTCGCTCTCCCTACACATGTTGCCAGACCTGCTGAGATTTTCCAGCATTTTCCCTTTTGGTTTCAGATTCCAACATCGCAGTAATTTGCTTTTACACCATATTTTTATTGACCTTGCTAGTAATCTGTCCTTCCACCACCAATGATTTATGTACATATATGCAAGTCTGAGTGTAAATGTACAAAAATCATTCAGGGTGGCTTCTGCACCCATTTAGAATTGTACCTTTTATTTTATATCGCCTCTCTAAGTTCTATTACAATGAATCACTTCACACTTGTCGAAATTAAATTTCATCTGCCACTTGTCCACCCATTCCATCAATCTATCTATATCCTTCTGAAATTCTACACTATCCTCCTCATTGTTCACAAAGCTTCCAAGTTTTGTATCATCCTCAGATATTGAAATTGTGTGCTGTAGCACTAAGGTGTAGGGCATTACTATATAACAGGAAGAGCAAAGGTCATAACACTACACTTGGGGAACTCCATTTCAAGCTTTCCTCTAGCCCAAGAAACATCATTTGACTATTACTCACTGTTTCCTATCACTTAATCAATTTCATATCATCTTCATTATCTTTTATTCTTTGAGCTATAACTTTGCCCAGAAGTCATCTGTGCAGCACTTCTCTGATCAGAACCTTCTACACACCTGACGAAGGAACAGTGTTTCCAAAAGTTTGTGGGTTTACTATCAAATAAACTGGTTGGACTTTAACCTGGTGTTCTGAGACTTTTTACTGTGTTTACCCCAGTCCAACGCCGGCATCTCCACATCATGACTCTTTCCTATAAACCAGTGACCCCCATCATATTTTATACCCATAATGGCAGAACAGACTGGTTTAAAAATTTCTCTGGACAAACAGGTATTTTTCTTTCTTGACAGATGGGGACTCATTGTCAAATGTTTCTCTGCATCCCTATCATCAAACTGGCATTTTCCAGGAACTGCCCAGTAACAAGACGGTGAGAAGAAGAACACAATATTCGTCTCCCAAAAATGAACAGTATCCTTCAAGACAGGACTCAGAACTTGAGATTCCACCTTTACAGTTCACGTATGAAGAGCTGCTGCTATGTGAAGACAGTAGACGACCCCTGAGAGAACTTCCTATTACTCTGGCGGAAAAAAGAAAAATGAGGTCTGTTTTGTCTCTTTACAGTGATAACTTGTACTGATGTTTAGTTGTATCACTTCCTGCATCTACTGGTGCACAAGGCAGACTTTTGTCAGCACCCACAGCAATGGTTTTCCTGGAACAAGTTGCTAGCCTGTCAGCCAGAGGCTTATAACTTGAGAGACATCACTCCACACCAAGCACAGCTGACCAGGAGTGTCTGTCACACTTGCTGTGTGTCCTTGGTATGTTGGAAAGATTTACTGGTTGAGTGCTTGTTGATACTGAACCTTTTGGCCACGTGATGAGTACACTTTCCTTTGCCATCAAGTTCTGGGGTAGGACCCGAACGTGGAGCTTCTGGCTCAGAGACAGGAATACTATCCACTGTACCATAAGATATTGATAATGATTGGTGAGATATAGACACCTTTACTGTCTAGCAGTTTTATGCAGAAACTATTTAAATTTGGATGCTATTTCCACAATATTTATTCATGAGAAATAGCTGAATAAGACTTCAAAAATTCTAGGATTTTTCAAAAGGTTGGACTCACCTACTTTTGACAAAAGATCTTGAATCATTTGAATGCCTTTACTCCAGTGTATTCCATTATCCTAAACATCCATGATATCTGCTCATTTCCCTATATCCTTCTCCTTCCTTATTTTGTTTCTCGAATGCTGTCCCACTATGTGTTCCTGCTTCCCCAACTTGGGATGACAGCTCCAGGAGGCTGTCATCTGGATGAGGACACACGGTCATATATGCAGCTTTCTCAGGATTTCATCCCGTGGAACCACTATTTAATTGGGATACGAGCAGTGTTGGCAAAGCCAGCACTTGTTGTCCATCCCACATTGCACTTGATAAGGTGCTGGTGGTGAGCTGTCTTTCTGAGCTTCTGAAGTCCATCTGGTGTGGATGCATCTATAGTGTTGATAGGAAAGACATCCCAGGTTTTTGACCCAGTGGCCGTGAAGAAACAGCGATACAGGTCCAAGTCTGGATAACGTGTGGTTTGGAGAGTAATTTGTGGTGTGTTGGCTTTGGGAATTTGAGAAGTGAGTTACTCTCCATAGAATTCTGAGGCCGGAATTTTTGCCCTGCCCTCCATGGGAATCTGAGCGGGCAAGGGCCGTACCATGGGTAGACTCATTGGCGGGATTTTATGGTTTAGGGATGAGCAAAGCTGGAAAATCCTGCCCCTAGACTCTAACTTGCTCTTACAGACAGACTGTGACTTGGATGAAGGGACTGAATGGGAGGTTGTTTTAAATCTGCTGATGATACAAAGAGAGGTAGGAAGGTAAGTTGTGAAAAGGACATCAGAAGTTTACAAAGGAATATAGATAGGTCATGTAAGATGGAATATATGTGGATTTGTTCACTTTGCCAGGAAAAATAGAAAAATAGTACCTTATTTAAATGGCGATTGCAGAAACCTGAGATACAGAGGGATCTGAGTGTCTGGCACATGAATCAAGAAAAGTTCATATGTGGGTAAAGCAAATGATTAGGAAGGCAAAAATAACATTACTGTTTATGGGTGGCACGGTGGCACAATGGTTAGCACTACTGCCTCACAGCTCCAGGGACCTGAGTTCAATTCCTGACTTGGGTCACTGTCTGTGTGGAGTTTGTATGTTCTCCCCCTGTCTGCGCGGGTTCCCTCCGGGTGCTCTGGTTTCTTCCCACTGTCCAAAGGTGTTTGGGTTAGATGCACTGGCCATGCTAAATTGCCCCATTAGTGTCCAAGGATGCATAGGTTAGAGGGATAAGTGGGGTAAATATGTGGGATTCTGGGGATATGGCCTGGGTGGGATTGTTGACGGTGCAGACTTGATGGGCTGAATGGGCTTCTTCTGCAAAGTAGGGATTCTATGTTTATTGCAGGATGAATGGAATTTAAAAATTGGGATGTTTTGTGACAGTTGTTCAGGACATTGGTGAGACCACATCTGGAGTATTGTGTACAATTTTGGTCTCTTTATTTAAGAAAGGATATAAATGCATTAGAAACAGTTCAGGGAAGGTTCAATTGAGTGATACCTTGGATAGAGCAAGGTTGTCTTCTGAGAAAAGGTTGGAGAGGCTGAGCCTGCATCCATTGGAATTTTGAAGATTGAGAGGTGATCTTTTTAAAACAGGTAAGATCCTGAGGGGACTTGACAGGCTAGATACTGAAAAGCTGTTTCTCCTGGTGGGGGAATCTAGAACGAGGGGACACAGTTTCAAAATAAGGCATTAGAGACTAAATGAAGAGAAATTTTTTTGATTAGGAGATCATGAATCTTTGGAATTTTCTTCCCCAGAGAGGGGTGGAGGCAGCTGTGTCATTGAATATTTTTAATGCAGATTCTTGACGAAGAAGAGAGTCAAAGGTTATCAGAGATTGGCAGGAATGTGTAGTTGGAGAAATGATCAGATCAGTCATGATCTTATTGAATGGTGGAGCAGGTTCAAAGGGCTGGGTAGCCTGCTCCTGCTCCCAATTCACATGTTCATATTGATGATGTATTAATATGGCTGGTCGAGTTAAGAGTGTGCCCATGTGATGGTCAAATGATTGCTATGCATTCGTACATTTCCTACTTAGTAATATTGCTGCTTATGAGATGGTTTCTGCGGGTACCTGGAATACACTGAGTTTGGGATAACTTCCCCATTTTCCCATTATCTAATGAATGACTATCCTCTTGGTGGAGGAGTGGGAATGGGAGTGGTAAGTCGACTATCTTTGTGGTTAAGTTGGCTTTAAGATGATAATTTTGACAATGGAAAATTGGAACTGGATTTGCGAACATATTGCCTGAGCTTATCTATGCAAGATTTCAGTATTCCAATTCGGAATTACAAGTGGGACCTTGAAGAGAAGACTTATCAAATCACCACTTAACCCTTTGCCTTGATATTGGTCAACTTGCGATAATATTCACTGGACAGAGCTAAACTATTTGGTCCTGACAGGGCCATAACTTCATCGGAGTGACAATTGAGTTGGATTGTCACTCCATTCATACCTACTTACCTGGAGTGTTGGTGGGAAGGAGGACATGTCCCATTTTGTTATGGCACCAGCTGCCATAAAACAGGTAAGTTTAAAGGTGGGGGGGGGGGGGGGGGGGGGGGGGGGGGTGGGGGTGGGGGGGTGGGATGGACACAGGGAGGTCATCAATGAGAAGCGTTGTTTGTCAGTGGGGGGAGGTTGGCGTAATGGGGAGGACAGTAGGAGGGTGGCTGGGCATTCAGGAGATATCTCAGGCAGTTTGGGGATGGATTCCTCTGGGACTGGTGGTTGACGTGTTGCGGAGACAGCCCATTGCTTATGACGGGTTGGGGAGGTCGGCATGTCTGTGGGGGGTACGGTTATGTAGGGCAATTGTCCATCAGAGATTTGAACCTCCTGGGTAATTGCCATGTAATCTTCACTAGGAAACTTCCAGCCTTCTCCAGAGCATTTTTGGGGTACGCCTCAGTTACTCTATCCCGGGACACAAAAATTACAGGCCAAGTTTCCAGCTCAATGACTTTTCATCAGAACTGGGAAAGATTATCAAATTAAAATGTTAACTCTGTTTCTCTCCACAGACGCTGCCTGACCTGTTGAGTATTTCCAACCTTTTTGTCCTTATAACATTGTAATAGTTAGGCATAGAGAGAAGAATGAATACAACTGTTTTGGTGGTGGTGACTACAAATAAAGGGAAATCTTTCAGAAGGATACAGCTTAAATATCCCTCGCAACTGGCTTCATTTTTCGGATGTGTTTAGTTCATTATAATCTATTGCAATTTGTCTGTAAAACAAATGCAGCGCGCTGGTCTAAAAAAATCATTTGGTCCACGTGCTCTCAAGGTGGATCAGGAACAGGGTGACCCATTTGTTTGTCCATTGCATTGAAATTTAACTTTTCCACAGAGAAAAAAGAGAGTGTGACACTGGATCTCTCAGCAGCTGGGAGACCTGGAAGCAAAGCCAGCGGAAATCACTGAAGCGGCTGATGGAGGAGGTGACACAGGCCACGTCTTGGTTAGAATTGTGGAAGAGGTCCCTGAGTAAAATAGAAGGTACGAGTGACTACTTCAGTGTGGGATATTGTACATAGCACAGGAGGAGTCAAAGTGTCAAAAACCTAGGCGAAATCAGATGTGTCCGTCTAGCTCAGTTAGTAGAGTGTGAGAGTCTTAATCTCAGGGTCGTGGGTTTGAGCCCCACATTGGGCTTTGTTATTTGGGTGGCAGGGTAGCACCGTGATTGGCACTGCTGCTTGACAGCTCCAGAGACCTGGGTTTGATTCTCAGCTTGGGTCACTATCTGTGAGAATTTGCATGTTCTCCCTGTGTCTGCATGGGTCTCCTCTGGGTGCTCTGGTTTTCTCCCATGTTCTGAAAGATGTGTTGATTCGGTGTATTGACCTGAACAGGCGCCGGACTGTGGTGACTAGGGGAATTTCACAATAACTTCATTGTAGTGTTACTGTAAGCCTTACTTGTGACTAATAAACTTTAAGTAAGGAAGACGTTTCCACAGCAGGGAGATGGAGATATACAGTTTACTTGAAGTAAACAGCACTGCACCTCGGTGAACTACCCGAACAAATCTAATTGCGAGTAGGGTTTGTTGTAAAGATTCTTATGTAATAAGTTGAAGAAAGAGAAAGCTGGGAACAAAAATACAGAATAATGGAGAGTAATGAATAATGGAAATGATTGCATAGGTGATTTCTGCCCTGGGAGAGTAATGGAAAGTACTTTGTCATACTGGAGCATTTCCTTGAGTGAAATAATAATTGCGGTCACATATGCAACGCAGATTTACCTATTTTTTAATCTTCAAAGGCTGAATGTGTTTTGTCTGGAATCATGTACGACTTACTGCTTTGTGTTGTGTTGTGAACCAGGTCGCTATGGCACTGGCATCCAATCATACTTCATCTTCCTGCGCTTTCTGGTCTTCCTGAACCTTTTCGCCTTTCTTTTGGTTGGTGGTTTTGTGCTTCTCCCATCCATCCGTATCAATAAGATGAAACTCAATCAAACAGGCACAGAACACCCGGAAAACAGTGAGTATGACAAGAGCGTGTGTCACACGAAGCCAGTGCACTAATTTGTGGCACTTTTAATATACTTCATGTGTGTTCTTGTATAAATGTGAAATTGGTTTACCCGGTTCAATTGACAGGTTAAATAAATTGGGTCTTTCGATATACACATTGTTAACTACCTCTTTAACAATCAGTGCTGAGATGGATGCATATATTGCGGCCAACATTTAGCATATTCAGGGCACATTGCCTTGTTTAACAGTCTGTTAGTGGGCAGTATTTGTTGTGGTGGAGACATTTCGCGTTTACAAGAATATTTCAGAGTCTCTTCCTGAAATTGGCACAGTGGTTAGCACTGCTGCCTCACTGCGTCAGGGACTTGGGTTTGATTCCCAGCTTGGGTGATTTTCTGTGTGTAGTTTGCACATTCTCCTCGTGTCTGCATGGGTTTTGTCTGGGTGCTCTGGTTTCCTCCCACCGCCTGAAAGATGGGCTGGTTTGGTGGATTGACCTGAACAGGCAACTAGAGGAATTTCACAGTAACTTCATTGCAGTGTTAATTACTTATGACTAATAAATAACACTTTACTTCATTAAAAGGCCCCCCCGCTTCTTTGTTGTGATGCCTTCGACTTCATTTCAGATTGAGCTAATTCCTGAAGTGTTAATTTAAAAATAACACCACATCCTCTATTTGTTTCCTTTTAATTAAATAAAGAAAGTATTTGAGACATCTCTTCTATTGCCATTATCTTTATTTTAGCAGTTAGATTCTGAGATTATTTTGAAGAAATTTTACTGGCAGTTTGATGTGCGAGTCAGAAATTTCCATAACCAAATACATACCCCTAAAAACCCATGATTTACCTCTCAGGTGGAAGGTTTAAAATTTATTTATTAGTGTCACAAGTAGGCTTACATTAACAGTGCAATGAAGCCACCGTGAAAATCCCCTAGTCGCCACACTACGACACCTGTTCGGATACACTGAGGGAGAATTTGGCATGACCAATGCACCTAACAGCACGTCTTCTGGACTGTGGGAGGAAGCCAGAGCACCTGGAGGAAACCCACGCAGACACAGGGAGAACGTGCAGACTCTGCACAGACAGTGAACAGGGAATCAAACCCAGGTCCCTGGCTCGTGAGGCAGCAGTGCTAACCATTGTGCCACTGGTAAATCATCTATACCTGAAGTTTTATTTTGTGGGTATTCGTTTACAATGTAGGCAGTGGTTTCAGACAGAATGTCCCATTTACACTGTTACTGTTAGTCTCAGGCAGACAATATCCTATTAATATTGTTACTGCTCTTCCTAGAACGGGCAGTGCCCCATGTATACAAAGGCACCAGCTGCAGTCACAGGCTGGGCAGCATACCTTTGCCCAGTGGAGTTAACCTATGCAATACATCATTTGCAGCATCTGCTGGAATGCCAAAGGTGAGAACGTTGTACCTGTTTAGTTACAGATATCATGGCCTTCCTCACATTTTAAATGGAATGACAGTATCTGTATCTATAGGTTTGTATTAATTTCTTCCCAAAGTATTCAGGAGCTTTGGGAGAACTCTCATCCCATGTGAAGTCAATAGATGTGAAACTATCCTCATCTTTCCTGGGATCTCACACTGCCTTTCTTCTGGCCAGGTTCAGGCCTGATGCTAGTTTTACATTACAATTTCAGCACACCTTCAGTGGTACATTTGTGTTGGACTAGCCCACATTAAATTACATTGTAGTCGATTAAGATGCTGAAGACCGCACACACAACATTAACAAAATGTGTTTCCAATTTCCTCTTCAGCATCTAAATGTTTCGCCTACGATCCACATCATCATGGCTTGGTTCGTTTTTATGCATATATCTTGGATCTGGTGTCTGGAACGGTAAGTTATTATTGCTGAAAAAAGAGGCATGCTATCAAAGTTTTTCATCTTGCACTCATCCGGACTGCCACACAAAATAAACCAACAGTAAAGGGAATAACAATTTATGCTGCATGAGAAGAGACTGCTGATTAATTGGAAAGTGGACTCTGATTGGCAGAGGCATTGCCATAGAGAGTGCAACAGAGAACAGTTAACTGTCAACTGCCACATTTTTGTTTCAAATTCAAACCAGACAGGTCGACTCAGATTGGTCAAGGTAATGCCACAGAGAATGAACCAGGGAATGAGTGCGCTCCAAGTTTGTTTAGCTGGAAAAGGCACAATGTGTGGATGTGCTCCTTCTGACTACAAAGGATAGGCCCTGTGTGTGAATATATGTGTTTTGTAGCAGATTATGTTATTTAAATCAAGAATGTGATTAAAATTAAATGCTCTGGGCATCACAGAGAGTTATTCAGTTCAGAAGTGATAAATTCACAACTAGCCATGTGGTATTTAGAATCCTAGAGTGTCTACAGTGCAGAAGGGGGCCATTTGCCCTATCAGGTATGTACCAACCACAATCCCACCCAGACCCTATTCCTGTAGCCCTATACATTTACCCTTGCTAATCCCACTGACACTAGGGTCAATTTAGCATGGCCAATCAACTTAACTCGCACATCTTTGGACTGTGGGAGGACACAGGCAGTCATGAAATCATGAAATTGAAAACTAAAAAAAAACTGCTGGAAATACTCAGCAGGTCTGGCAGCATCTGTGGAGAGATTGGACAAAAGGTTAAAGAAGGTGCTGAAATGAAGGAATATACTATCATAGGCAATAGGATATAGAGCCAGAATTAGGCCTTTCAATCCATCACAACTGCTCCACCATTTGATGATGGCTGATAAGTTTCTCAACCCCATTCTCCCACATTTTCCCCTTAACCTTTGATCCCCTTATCAATTAAGAACCTACCTATTTTGGTCTTAAATGCACTCAACGACCTGGTCTCCACAGCCTTCTGTGGCAATGAATTCCACAGATTCACCATCCTCTGGCTGAAGAAATTCCTCCTCATCTCTGTTCTAAAGGGCCATCCCATTACCCTGAGGCTGTGCCCTCGGATTCTAGTCTCGCCTACTAATGGAAACATCTTCCCCACGTTCACTCTATCCAGACCTTTCAGTATTTTGTAAGTTTCACTATCAGCACATCCTTTGGTCTTTTTTTTAATCCAATTCATTCCAATCAAGCCCAATTCAGAGTGTCAACAAGTTGAGACATTCCTGATCCAAGCTGACAAGACAGGGCTCTCACCTCCTGACTTGGGCTTGATCTACATGATCCAAGCTAATTGGAGTCGGTATAGCTCCTCCTCCAAGGTTTGATCTCATTTGCACCTTAGCCAAAAGGCCGAGATGTCGCTTTTAAAAATTGCTTCAGATAAAGCTAAAATGTAACCTAATGACTTCAACCTAATGAATATGGCTAAATGACTTCAACCAAATGCAGCACATCGATACTACACTTGATCTTAGCCAAAAGGTCTTCAACACTAGCATTAACACTCAATTGGGTCTTTAACCCATTACATCCTTTGTTGAAATCTCTCCTAGTTCCCACTTATCTCTGAACTTCTACTCTACTCCAGCTGCTCCATTGCCCCCCTGCCCGCCCCCTTTAAACAATGTAAAATCCCTCACACTTCTCCCTCTCCCTAGTTCTGAGGAAGAGCCATATGGACTCGGAACTTTAATTCTGCTTTTCTCCTGCATTTTCTGTTTCCCTTAACAGGATAAATATGTGTGGTTACGGGGCTAGAGCCTGGGTTGGATTGGTGTTGGCGCAGGCTCAATGGGCTGAATGTCCTTATTCTGCGCTGTAGGGATTCTATGATTTCTTGTGTCCACAATATTTTGTTTTTATTTGAATTTGTGATATCTGTATGGTTGGTCTGACAACATAACCACAGTGTCATTCAAAGGGAAAATGAATGTGACTAAATTTGATCACACACATGAGGTTTGTGTTAAGTATCAAATAAGAACTAAGGTTACACACACTTCCCGACAAATTGGGAGGGTGGGGCAGGGGGGAAGAAGTGAGGGGAGTGCAGTACGACCATATGATCTCCATATCCAACACAATATCTTTGAATTGTGCTATTGAAAACCTGCAAGAGACGCTGCAATTAATAACTTGTGGTCTCAGTTTAAGTTTTTAATTGAGGCTTGTAAGTAATTGCCTCTAAAAAAGAATCTTCCTTTCTGCCTCTGCACACTGTCATTTGGTCAATTAACTTAGATGATTAGTTGGAACTGGCACTGCTAATTGCAAAGCTGTTTGGTGTTTACAGTTGAAGAGGTAGGGCAGCAGAATAATGGAAGACCTGGTTGAGTTGTCACGCAGAATTAATTAAGAGGCCCGGAATGTTTTATGATCTGTGTCATTTTTCTGTCCAGTACTTTCAACCCCTTAGATGGGTTTCTGAGGGAGTGTATGTAAGTTCTTCATTGGCAAATGGTGCAATCTTACAAAGCAGAACTGTGAAAAGTGATCTTTAAAATCATAGAGTAAAAACCAGAATAAAGAAAATGCTGAATAAAGAATCAAATGTCAAAAGTAATAGACAAAAAACTATATATCCCCTTTGAATTAACAACCTGAGAGCTATACATAGCCGTTTTAGCTCCTGAACCGTAATTTGTAAAAAATCAGTATTTAAAAATCATTTAAGAAACTTGGATAACAGCATAAAAGTACAACGTTAGTAATTAGCTCCATAAAATAGTAACATTGTGAGATTGCAACATTTCTCCACAGGATGGTGCCATCATATGTTTTATTGAATTTAGTTTGCAGAAATCAGCCAATAAGTGGGTACTGATCTCCTTTCACCATTTTTATAATTGCTATTCATTTCAAGCAATTATTCTCACTGAAATAACTGCACCTTGAGAGCCTCATCTCGCCACTCTCCCCAGTTAAGAGAGCAGATAAGAACATAAGAACATAAGAACATAAGAAATAGGAGCAGGAGTAGGCCATCTAGCCCTTCGAGCCTGCCCTGCCATTCAATAAGATCATGGCTGATCTGTTGTGGCTCAGTTCCACTTTCCTGCCCTCTCCCCATAACCCTTAATCCCCTCTCTTATCAAGAACCCATCAACCCGCTTCTTAAAAATATTTAGCGAGGCAGCCTCCACCACTTCAACGGGCAGAGAATTCCAGAGATTCACCACCCTTTGAGTGAAGAAGTTCCTCCTCAACTCCGTTCTAAACCGCCTCCCCTTTATCTTGAGGCTGTGCCCCCTAGTCCTACTGTCTTTTTTGAGCGGGAAGAGTCTCTCCACCTCTATCCTATCCATCCCATTCATCATCTTATACGTCTCAATGAGATCTCCCCTCATTCTTCTAAACTCTAACGAGTACAAGCCTAGTTTATTCAGCCTCTCCTCATAGCTCAATCCCCTCAACTCCGGTATCAGCCTAGTAAACCTCCTCTGCACTCCCTCCAGGGCCAAAATATCCTTGCGCAGGTGCGACGCCCAAAACTGCACACAGTACTCCAGCTGCGGCCTCACCAATGCCCTATACAGCTGCAGCAAGACCTCCCTACTTTTATATTCAATCCCCCTCGCTATGAAGGCCAGCATCCCATTCGCCTTCCTGACCACCTGCTGCACCTGCAAGCATATCCCTATTAGTCGTCTTAGACTTAGAATCATAGAAGGAATGAAGGAGGACATTCGCCCCATCGAGTCTGCACCTGACCACAATCCCACCCAGGCCTTATTCCTGTAACTCCACACATTTACCCTGTTAATCCCCCTGACACTATGGGCACTTTAGCATGGCCCATCACCTAACCTGTACATCTTTGGACTGTGGGAGGAAACTGGAGCACCCGGAGGAAACCCATGCGGACATGGGGAGAATGTGTAAACTCCACTCAGATTGTCACCCGAAGCTGGAATTGGACCTGGGTCCCTGGAGCTCTGAGGCAGCAGCGCTAACCATTGTGCCACTGTGCCATCCCAGATTTTAACCAGATACCGGGACATAATATCACAAATCAAATTGCTAATTTGTAACACGTGCAATTACACATGAATACAGTACCAAGTTCTGGTTCGGGGCAGCAACGTGGCACAGTGGTTAGCACTGCTGCCTCACAACGCCAGGGACGCAGGTTCAATTCCAACCTCCAGTCACTGTCTGTGTGGAGTTTGCACTTGCTCCCCATGTCTGCGTGGGTTTCCCCTGGGTTCTCCGGTTTCCTCCCACAGTCCAAAGATGTGTGGGTTAGGTTGAGTGGCCATGCTTAATTGACCCTAGTGTCAGGGGATTAGCAGAGTAAATATGTGGGGTTACGGGAATAGGGCCTGGATGCGATTCTGATTCGTGCAGACTCAGTAGGCCGAATGGCCTCCTTCCGCACTGTCAAGATTCTATGATTCAGTGGTCAAGAACTCCAATAAATTTCGAGGTGAAATCTCACAGTTTAAATTATAAATGGCACCCAAATCTATGCATCCTGCATTAGATTTTGTTGGAGAAACTTCCAGAAGAAGCCTAAACTATTTAGCTGAAATGACCAAAAAATGCATTTTTTAAAGTAGGCCTTAACCTGTATGAATGTGTGTGTGTGTGTGTGTGTGTGTGTGTGTGTGTGTGTGCGCCAGTCACTGAGTAAGGTGGATGGATGCCTGGTCTCAGAGCTCTGCGGCTCTCGAGAGCTGAATGACATCAACATGTATTCTTTCAAATGGGGTAAACTAAGCTGATGTCATTTTATTTTCTGTCTGAGGGCCTTTACACAGCCCTCACACTGAAGGGCATTCATAATGAAGCATTACAGAGGACCACAGTACTTGACACTTGGCGAAAGAGAATGCTGCCTAGTGTGCCCTCTAATTTAACCACAGCCAACTAACTGTGGTTAACTAATCGCAGCTTGCAAACTGATCATCAAGATCACTCAGTTAAACTTGTGAGGACAGTCTGACATTTAACCAATGCAGGCAAATATAATTTATATAGCTTCATTGTTTAACAAAATTATTATTTTTTAACACCATGTTACTCCACTGGATTTAGAAAGATTACTTATTAGTGTCAGAAGTAGGCTTACATTAATACTGCAATGAAGTTACTGTGAAAATCCTCTAGTTACCACACTGTGGCACCTGTTTGAGTACACTAAGGGAGAATTTAGCATGGCCAATCCACCTAACCAGCATGGCCTTTTGGACTGTAGGAGGAAACTGGAGTACCTGGAGGAAACCCACACAGAATTGGGGAGAACGTGCAGACTCCACTCAGACAGAGACCTGAGCCAGGATTTGAACCCGCGTCCCTGATGCTGTGAGGCAGCAGTGCTAACCATTGTGCCATCGTGCCGTTTTATGTAACTTTTGGAATGTGTTAGTTCAAAATTATTTCCAGGAAATGATTTTCATCAAAAGATTTAATAAACATTTTTAATAAATCATCGGATGTGGAACAAAAAGATTTGAAGGAAAAATTAAATTTCAATTAAGTACCAACATTGGAAAGTGCTTTTAACATTTCTAAATGCCACAAGGCACTTCCCAACAGGTGAAATGGACCCTGAACTAGCTCTGGGAGGAGAGGCAGGAAGAGTGACGAAAGACACAGATATATTTTGAGGCATTTTTCAGAGGTGCAGAGTAGTGGAAGAGGTGTTATGGCACTATGGTAGTGTCCCTATCTCTGGACCAGAAGCTCTGAGGCCATAGAAGGGACATAGGAACTAGAAGCAGGTATGGGCTATTCAGTCCTTCGAGCCTGCTCTGCCATTCATTTTGATCATGCTTGATCATGGAATATCCTGATCTCCCTTCCCCCATATTGCTTGATCCCTTTAGGCTCAAGAGCCACATCTAACTTTCTTCTTGAAATCACACAACGTTTTGACCTTAGCTACTTTCTGTGGTAGGGAATTCCATAAATTCACCACCCTCTGGGTGAAGAACTTCACCTTACCTCAGTTCTAAAAGATGTACCTCTTATCCTCAAACTATGACCCCTAGTTCTGAAACCCTTAGTTCCCACCATTGGGAACACTCTTTCTGAATGATGGAGGATTTACTCAGCGACCATGTATTGCTAAAAATTTTAGACTCAATCCAGTATCCTGCCAAAGATATTTGACCAACGATTGGTGGGAGAACAATATTGTTCAGCTGAGGATCCCTTAGAGAAGGTCTTGCACTTTCCAATACTAATCTAAAGTACAATAACTGAGTTAAATCATTTATACATTTCTTAAAAATTACTTTTCCCACCTTTCCACAGGCGGAACCTATTATTATTATTATAAATCAATCAATTAATGTCTGTTAAATCCCTTTTCCAATTACACTCTGTTATCTGACATCATGGAATCTCATTAATTTATCTCATCAATTCCCATTTGTGTTCATGACCAGATCAGAAAATGGAATTCCTGTGTCTGAGAGCAGCTGTTTTATCTCGTATGGCTTGAATGTTCTATTCATTAAATAATTACATTGTTCGCATGAAGTAACATTAAGAACTCTACTATTTGAAACTTCTGAATGTGGTCTGCCTTATCAGGTTTCACCCCATCACACCATGCAATGACTTGCCCTTGAATAAATCTTCACAAAAATATAGCTGCATATATCCTAAAATATATGTTAGAATTAGAAAATCTCATACTTATTATTCTGTCTTCATGCAGAAAATTTCTTGTCAATCTGTAAATCTAATCTGAGGTCATTCATTCAGTGGTTAGTAATTCATTCATATTGTAAACCCCGATTATTTAAAATTTTGTAGCCTACCAAGAATTTTCCTGTAACACCCCTTATTGTCAAACTACGATCCCTAGTTCTGGACTCTCCCACCATCGGAAACGTTCTTTCTGAATCTACGCTGTCTAACCCTGTCAGAATTTTATAAGTTTCTATGAGATCCCCTCTCACTCTTCTAAACCCCAGTGAATATAATCCTAACTGACTTCGTCTCTCCTCAAATGACAGATTTGCCATTCCAGGAATCAATCTGGTAAACCTTTGCTTTGCTCCTTCTATAGCAAGGACATCCTTCCTCAGAGAAGGAAGCCAAAACTGCACACATTACTCCAGGTGTGGCCTCACCAACGCCCTACACAACTGCAGCAAAACATCCCTATCCCTATACTCAAATCCTCATTCGTTCATAACTATCCAAACAAGTCGATTATCGAACTGAAAATACTTCCAATATCATGGAAGCCCAATAGTACAGAAGGGAGCCATTTGGCCCATCAAGTTTTTACCAACCACAATCCCACCCAGGCCCTATTCCCGCAACTCCACATATTTACCCTGCTAATCCTCCTGACATTAGGGTCAATTAATCATGGCCAATCAACCTAACCCATAAATCTTTGGACTGTGGGAGGAAACCAGAGCATTCGGAGGAAACCCAACCAGATACGGGTCAGTGGTCCGAGGCCAGGATTGAACCTTGGTCCCTAGCGCTGTGAGGCAGCAGTACTAACCACTGTGCCACTGTGTTTGGTGGCAGGTGGTAAGAGCTGGAGAGTTTTCTTTTGAGCTTATCTGAAATTGTAAGTGAGGATTAAGGATTTAGAAATCTGTGAGATGGGAACTGAGGACCCAGTGGGGGGGTTTTCCAGGGCGATGGTGAACATGGCTCGGTGAGGGAATAAGAAATGGACAGTGAAGCTCTGAACAAAGTGGAGATTGTGTGGATGGATTCTGAAAGGTGAACATTTGAAAAATCAACCTCCAAATGTGGATAGTGGCCTAAACATTGACGAAAGGGCAGCAGAAAGAGAGACGGTCAGAGTGTGTGTGTGTGTGTGTGTGTGTGTGTGTGTGTGTGTGTGTGTGTGTGTGTGTGTGTGTGTGTGTGTGTGTGTGTGTGTGGATAGGGATTAATTGAAATTGGTGATTGCTAGAATGTTAAGGAACAATTGGGAAGGTGGATGGATATGAGGAGAGGCTAAGATACAGCTTCCATGTGACGGGCTTATGTCTTTTCACTGCAAGGCTGGAGGAAGTTCAACCAAAACCAATTATCAAATATACTGTCATTAGAAACACAATGACCGAGTAATCAAATGTGCAGATTTATAGTGGAGACCAACATTGATATTATGATTAAATTCCTTAAATAATTCCTTCTTAATATTGATTTTTTTACAGGGATTTATGGAAGCTTCCTACTTGTTCTATGGGTACTATACATTTGATGAAAACCAGACCTTTAACTATAACCTTCCTCTGGCCTACCTGCTGACCATGGCCGTCTATTTCATACTTTGTCTCTGCTGGATTATCAGAAGGTTAGTACTTTCACAGCCCTTAACCCTGTCCTCATTTTAAATTCACCACTGTTGATCCAACTGTGGCATGGTGGCACAGTGGTTACTACTGCAGTCCCACAGCATTAAGGATCTGGGTTCAATTCCCAGCTTGGGTCATTGTCTGTGTGGAGTGTGCACATTCTCCCCATGTCTGTGTGGATTTCCTCTGGGTCCTCCAGTTTCCTCCCACAGTCCGAAAGGTGTGTTGGTTAGGTTCATTGGCCATGCTAAATTCTCCCTCAGCGTATCTCAACAGGCACCAGAGTGTGGTCACGAGGCAATTTTCACAGTGACTTTGTGTAAGCCTACTTGTGGCACTAATAAATAAACTTCAGCGATTAAATATTGAAAAATTCACTAAATATTGAAACCACACCCTCAGCTGGATTCCTTCCAGGCCTGATGCTAACACCCCCACGTACCCTCAGGTCTGATCTAGCCTGACTCTTGCCACTGAGGCTCAACCCAGCCATCAGTGTCCAAGGCCCACTACCTCCGAGGTCTGACCTCTGACCAATGACCCCACCCCTGCTCTTTGGCCCCTGACCTCTGACCACCCCAACCACCAACCTCTCCAACTTCTGATCCCTCCTGCATCTGACCTTCAACCACCCCCACTCCTCCCTCCCCCAATCCCATCCACTTATCTTCAACACTTACATTCTCCCTGATCTGTCAGGGATGTAAATCTTCAATGGCCCTTTAAACTTACCTGGTTTGTGGCAGCTAGTGTTGTAAAAATGGTGCACTTCGACACCAGGTCCTGTGGTGTGCTGCACTGCCTGGATCTTGCCTGGGCTGAATCAAGACAGACTAGGAAAAGATTTAGGCATGAAATTGGGCACAGAGAGGCAATCCTTTACTGAATGCCACACTGAGGGAGTTCAGGCCCATTATATCCTGTAAGAAGTCTCACAACACCAGGTTAGAGCCCAACAGGTTTATTTGAAATCACAAGCTTTCGGAGCACTGCTCCTTCATCAGGTGAGTCCAGCGCTCCAAAAGCTCGTGATTCCAGATAAACCTGTTGGACTTTAACCTCGTGAAGTGAGACTTTTTACTGAACCCACCCCAGTCCAACAACGGCATCTCCACACCATCATTATATCTTGGGCGGTGCTCTTATTCCTAGGAACAATCCGAGGGTAGTTGTGCGCTATTGCACAGGTGAACCGGAATTTCCTGACTGTTCAGGCTAGCGGGATTCTCCAATCCCGCGGCAGTGAATGGAGATTTGGCTGAGCGCCAAATTCTCCATCGTCGCTTGCAGCAGGGGTGTGAACCACCAAGAATTTCAGCCGTGTTGTGAACTCTTTGATATTGTTGCAATCTCATTGAGTAAATTGACACCTGAAGTGTTGTCTATTTGAAGCTGTGTGCCAGTTGCCATCTGAAAGATTAGAGAGGAGGAAATATTGACAATGTAACCTCTGAAAGGAAAGCAGCAGTAGTCAATGTGGGTGAAACATAGTCTTGGGGTTAAGCATATAGTTTAGTGAGAGGAGGCCCCCCCCTTCAAAAAAATGTTAAAGCTTTCTCTTCCCTGCAGGACTGTGAGTGGATTTAAGCAGGAATACATGCATGAGACAAGTTACAGCACCAGACACAGTGCCAAAATCTTCACTCTTTGGGACTTCTGTATCAAGGCGACTGTTACGGGCACACTTAAACAACAAAGCATTGTAAATGAGCTGAAGGTATTGTAACTTTTAGCTTCATTGCAGCTTCACTGAAACACCATAACACAGCCTCGTTAATTAAAAATATGATGACAACGTGGAAGCAGAGCGATAAACTCTTGTTTTTAAATGACTGCTTTAAAAGTTCATTTTAACTGAAATGTTGTAGAACCCAGTGGCTGAACATCAGATGTGCATTTTTTCAATTGCCAAGTTGATTGCTGTAAATTGGAAAAAAAGCTTCTCTAACATGGTTAATATTTGGTAACAATATATATTTGTTCATATCAGAAAATGTGTTTATTCTTAAACTCTCTTTATATTTGACTATTTGGTGATATTGTCGCAGATTCTGCGGTAATTGATTTCTCAACATGTGGTCAATAAAATTTATCTAATTTTAGTACTTTCATCCGCTAAAAGATGTGTTAAGACTGAATTTTATCCATCGGTAAATCTTTGATCTCTGAAGATTTGGCAGAGATGTTAAAAATCATCATACAGAGGAAGTAAAGAGGTACCATTCCCTATGGCAGAGAGAGAAAGATGTAGAGATGCCGGTGTTGGACTGGGGTAAACACATTAAGAAGTCTCACAGCACCAGATTAGAGTCCAACCAGTTTATTTGATAGTAATCTCACAAGCTTTTGGAAACGGTGTTCCTTCATGAGGTGTGTGGAAGGTTCTGATCAGAGAAGGGCATATAAAGTCACGCACAATTTACAGAATACCGATTAGAATGCGAATGGACTGAACAAAACTGAGGATCTGGATCGAGATCTGAATCCTGATCAATGGTTTGTTTTTCACTCCGAACTAGATCGATTTGCAAGAGGAAATGTACAGGAAGAGGAAAGCAGAGCGAAGCACAAAGGACAAACTGGTCCTCTACTTCACCCGTTTGGCACTCAATTTGTTCATCATGTTTATACTGACTGGAGCTTTCTACTGCATTTACCTGGCAACCAGATCATCCCAACAATTCCAGCAGGAGGTCAGTGCATAGACCCTGTTGTTCAGATTACAGAATATCAAATGACTAGATTGCAGATGTAAAATTGTACAGAAATTGCCGCACAAAAACAGGCTATTCTGGCCAACAGAATTCTGGCAGAGCTAATGTTCCACACGAGCCTCCTTCCATCCTACTTCCTCCTGTCCCATCTGCACATCTTTCTATTCCTTTCTCCCACATGCATTAACTTATCTTCCCTTTAAATGCATCTAAGCTATTCACTGCAACAATTACCTGTGGTAGCAAGTTCCATTCCCCGGCGAAAGAGGTTTCTCCTGTATTCTTTATTGGATTTAGTAGGAAGAAGTCTCACAACACCCGGTTAAAGTCCAACAGGTTTACTTGGAATCATGAGCTTTCAGGGCGCTGCTCTTTCCTCAGGTAAGTGGAGAGTGGATTGATTTGTGAAGGGGCAGCATTCCGAAAGCTTGTGATTCCAAATAAACCTGTTGGACTTTAGCCTAGTGTTGTGAGACTTCTTACTGTGCCTGCCCAGTCCAACACCAACATCTCCACATCTTAGATTTAGTCGTGGTTCCCTTACAGTGGTAGCTTATTGTTTTAGATAATATCAAAATTGTATATTTATTTTTCTTAAAGGCAGTTAAATTGAATCCGCTTTCAATTTGAATCTTTCATGTTTCCAAGCTCTTAACCTATTTTCTCCCCAGTTATGGAGATCAAATAGAAAATTGGTCATTTAATGATTATATATCTTTCCAATGCAGTTTGAGGCCAGAGTCAGAAACAATTCACCTGATAATTCTAAACTGTGAGTGGAAATTAAAGGAGGGAGGACACAATCACTCATTGGTTAATGGCATGGGAAATTTGGGGTTACATTAGGGTTCGGGTTAGCACTGCTGTCTCACAGCACCTGGGACCTGGGTTCAATTCCTGGCTTGGGTCACTGTCTGTGTGGGGTCTGTATGTTCTCCCCATGTCTGCATGGGTTTCCTTCGGGTGTCATAGAATCATAGAGGTTTGCAGCATGGAAATAGGCTCTCCAGCCTACTTGTCCATGCCGCCCTTTTTTTTAACCATTAAGCTAGTCCCAATTGCCTGTGTTTGCCCCATATCCCTCTATATCCATCTTACCCATGTAACTGTCTATATGCTTTTTAAAAGACAAAATTGTACCCGCCTCTACTACTACATCAGGCAGCTTGTTCCAAACACCTACCACCCTCTGTGTGAAAGAATTGCCCCTCTGGACTCTTTTATATCTCTCCCATCTCACCTTAAACCTTCACCCTCTAACTTTAGACTCCCTTACATTTGAGAAAAGATATTGGCTATCTAGATATCTATGCCCCTCATTATTTTATAGACATCTATAAGATCACCCCTCAGCATTCTACGCTCCAGAGAAAGAAGTTCCAGTCTACTCAGCCTTATAATTCAAACCATCAAGTCCTGGTAGCATCCTGGTAAATCTCTTCTGCACTCTTTCTAGTTTAATAATATCCTTTCTATAATAGGGTGACCAGAACTGTACACAGTGTGGTTCTGGTCACACTATTATAGAAAGCTTGGTGCTCTGGTGTCTTCCCATAGTCCAAAGGATGTGCTGGTTAGGTGCATTGGCCATGCTCAGTGTACCCAAACAGGCACTGCAGTGTGGCGACTAGGGGATTTTTACAGTAACTTCATTGCAATGTTAATGTAAGTCAACTTGTGTACCTTTAAGAACATGCATTCTAATCCCACCATGGTGGTTTGAAAGTTTTAATTCAGTTAAACAATTCGGAAATAAGAAGTTGGTGAGATAAAGTCACCATAGTCCCAGATGAACTTAGGCAGCTCTCCTCTTTGAAGTGTAGTGATCTTCAGGCAAGGGGCAAGGCAGGCATTCATGAATAATGTCAGCTGACACAGGGATTGAACCCATGCTGTTAGTATCACTCTGCATCACAAACCAACCGTCCAGCCAACTGAGCTAACCAACTCTGGTACTAGTAGAGTTGTGAATTGTTATAATTGTTGGCTCATTAATATCCTTTAGAGAAGGAAAAAGGCTGCCTTTGCCGACTCCGATCGACATGTGACTCCAGCCTCTCACAAATGTGGTTGATTACCCTCCAGAAGTAGCCCCACAAATGCTAGGAGACCGACAATCATTTTCTCAGGATTAACCAGCGATGGGCAATGGATGCTGCATTTCTCTGCAATGTTTGCTTTCCAAAATATAATTTAAACCAAAAAAGAGGAATATTGTCAGAAATTTTCAAACATCCATATTATTATTTCAGTTAAAAAGATTAGGAACATCATCTTTGTAGTGACAGGGCTCCAATTTTACATTGATGATCTTCACATAGTACAGTGTGGTTTTCTGAAAGCATTTGTTGAATTTTCTCACTAGCTAATTTTAGCGCATATTCCGTGGCAATGCCTCTACAATCGGAGTCCACTTGCCAAACAATCAGCATCTTTTTCTCATGCAGTATCTACAACCTAGTTCTGACTGTAACACTACATTCTGCATCCTGCCCTTTCCTTCTCTATGAACGCTATGTCATGTGCGCAAAAAACACTGCTTTTCACTGTATCCCAATACATGTGACAATAATAAATCAAATCAAATCGAGAAGGCTGCACGGATATGAAGGCCATCATGTATGAATCTTATGTCGATAAAACAATGCACTTTTCTTTCTAGGGGAATAGAAGAGGGGAAATTTCTTTTGTCTCTGGATTCTTCATGGAATATCTTTCACCTATTGTCATCTCTATTAGCAATATTCTTCTGCCATTCTTATTTCGGATAGTTGTCCGATATGAAGAGTATCCACCAAACACTGAAATCAATTTGATACTAATCAGGTAAATTTTCTTCGATGTGCAATTAGGTTTGGTATTTTATTGATGTCAGGGCTGCTGCCAGTCGTTAAAGGAAAATGTACTCACACATTAGCCTATTCTTCCAGACATTGGCATAATCGAGTTTCTTCTTCCAACTGGAAATGAACTAATTTTATTTCAGTCACTGTCGTTACATCAGTAAGTTATGCATTGTTGTCAACCAGCATTGTATTTGGCTGAGAATAATCTGGGTCCATACTTGGTGGAGTTTAGAAGAATGAGGGGGGGAATCTTACTGAAACTTACAGGATACTGCGAGGCCTGGATAGAGTGGACGTGGTGTAGATAAAACTAGAACCAGAGGGCACAACCTCAGGTTGAAGGGATGACAGAGATGAGGAGGAATTTCTTCAGCCAGAGAGTGGTGAATCTGTGGAACTCTTTGCCACAGAAGGCTGTGGAGGCCAGGTCATTAAGTGTCTTTAAGACAGAGATAGATAGGTGCCTGATTAATAAGGGGATCATAAAAACATAAGAACATAAGAAATAGGAGCAGGAGTAGGCCATCCAGGTAAAGATCAGGGGTAAAGGGGAAAAAAGCAGGAGAATGGGGATGAGAAAAATATCAGCCATCATTGAATGGCAGAGCAGACTCGATGGCAGAGTGGCCTAGCTCTGCTCCTATCTGTTATGATCTTATGAAGTAATCTGAAAACTTAAAAAGAGTGTTAGTCAGTTGCAGTTATCATTCACTATCTGTGTTAAGAAATTATTTAACATCCTGAGCCTGAAATAACTTGAGCATGAACCACCCCTCCCCCGCACCCATCCCCAGTTATTTTTGCCAAACTGTGGTAGCAGCACTACAGTAATAAACTGAAAAAAAAAACATGTACTTAAGTAGCACCTTCGTGTCATTGGGATATTTTCAAGTGCTCCTTCGATGGTGAATTGATTTTGAAGTTAAATAGCTGCAGTTATATAGATCGATGTGGCAATTTGTGGTCATGATGTGGAGATGCTGGTGTTGGACTGGGGTGGACAAGATGAGAGGTCACACTACACCAGGTTGTAGCGCAAGAGGTGTCTTCAGGTCACTTCACCTGATGAAGGAGCAGCACTCCGAAACCTTATGATTTCAAGTAGACCTGTTGGACTATAACTTGATGTCGTGAGGCCTCTCACTATTTTTGGTAGTATTGGTTAATGGGTAAATGCTGGGCAGGACACTGGGAGAATTGTCCTGGTGGTTTACGAACATTGCCACTACATCATTGTCTCCACATTAGACAATGTTGCTGGTCTAGTGATCAAAAGATCTAGGTTAATGCTCCGGGGGCGCAGTTCCAAGTCCCAGCATTGCAGCTGGTGGAATCTAAATTAAATTAATTAATGAAAATCTGGAATTGTAAGCGTGTCTCAGTAATGGTGAGCATGAAGCAATCTTTTGTTGTTAAAAACCCATCTGGTTCACGGATGTTCTTTAGGGAAGGAAATCTGCCATCCTTACTTGGTCTGGCCTCCATGTGACTCCAGCCCGAAGCAATGCGATTGACCCTTAACTGCTCTCTCAAATGGTCGAGCAAGCCATTCAGTTCAAGGGCATTTCGGGACAGGCAACTAATGCTGGCCTTGCCAACTAATGATGGTCTTGATTTTTTAACTTGTGTGTAGATTGGGAAGGTCTGACATTTGATCCTCTTAGCTGATGGAGGAGGAGGCAGTTGTTCTCAAGGTGGTGTGGTGAGGAGAAGCTGGCCAGCATTCCTTCTGACAACCACACTATTGTTCATTCACTGCATCCTCAGCAGTTTTCAAGAGAGATTCTCTAGCCATGTGCATCTTCATATACAGTATCTGTGCAGTATTTTCACACATTTTCATCTTAACGCAGCCTGCTACAGTACAAACTAATCTCATACGGCTATTATTGCCAGGATTTTTACCACATTAATCATTGTCTTGCATCACAATACCACCAATTTTTACTTATAACACACTTGTATTTTTAACATCTGAAGCAACAATCGATATGGAGTATAATGAGGTTAAATTACCCAGAAACTGAGAATTATGTTTCGTCAGAGCGAGGTTATTTATTCCAGAAAATGAAGGATGGAACTGGAACTTAATCTTTCAATACCTTATAAGCTTTTATTGGCAGAGATACTCATTACAAACATATGCACCTCAAAACCAAACAGCCCAAGTTTCAGTTGGATGACAGGATAAGTTCCAGTTGATTCCCACCACCCCAATAGCATTAAATACTCAATCACCATACAGTACAAATAACACAAAGAAAAGGAGAAAAACAGGAAAAATTGTCTTCCTGTGAAGAAAAACTGTGATTCTTTGGCAATGTATAAAGTTTCCCTGTTTTTGAGATTATCCGTTTATTCCCATCTAGGAGTGTATTCGTAAGACTGTCCAATCTGAGCATGCTGATGTTCTCCTTATGGCAGAATATCACCTGCTCTGAAGGTAAAAGTGAGGATTGTGAAGCCTGTGGTTACAACATACACTACCAGGTGAGTGAAAAAGTGACAATAACTGATAGCTTTAGAGAGCTCAGTGATGTTGAAGGATAACAAGTGTGTTCCTGTAACATCACACAGAAATCTAATCTCAGCAAGTTTTTGACTTCATTAAGGAAGGGACGTAACATTACTCCTGGAATCACATTCATTGGCCCTTTTGCAAGCAAGACTGCCATCACTCCCGGCCTCTGAGTGTAGGAAACAACTTTCATTTGCATATCGTCCTATCACATCCTCAGGATGTTCCAACGTGCTTTGCAACCACTTAATTTATTTGGACGTGGGTGTGCTCACAGATGTGAAGCTTCCTTGCAGATGTGAAGCTAGTTGGCCCACTAATCCCTCTGGAACAATCCTATTTTGGGTGAACAGATACCTTTCTCAGAGACATGGGCCAGGATTCTCTGACCTCCTTCGCCCCCCGCCCCCATGCTGCCACTGTCAGTGAGAACGGAAGACTTGTCGCTCAGCTAAAACTCCATTCACTGCAGCAGGACTGGAGAATCCCAGCCGTGGGCCAGGTCAGAGAATTCCGGTTGTGATTTGAATTGTTGGATGCCATTGTACAAAGCAAAATTGTTCTCAGTGAGCCAAAATAATGAGCCAAACTTATGTGATTTCAGTTTTAACATTTCGTACGCCATATCCTGATCAACATTTTGCTGCTTAGGTTAGTATTTTGTTGCCAGGTAATGTCCCAGGTTTTGCTGGACCTATTGTTTGCAAACCAGGGAACTTTCAGAACGTTGGATGAATGATTCGGATATCTCCAATTTAAGTAAAGCATCCCCTCATTGTAAAGTTTCTCAGCGGCACATCTCACGCTGCTGCTTACATGTTTACTGATATTATTTCTGCTTCGTCCTCCAGTGTTGGGAGACAAAGATTGGACAAGAAATGTACAAACTGATGTTGTTCGACTTTCTATCTTGCATCGGTGTCACATTTTGTGTGGAACTTCCAAGAAAGTAAGCAATTAAAGAAGATATTTCGATGTGCACAAGAGCTGGGAAAATTAAGGCCTGAATTTTCACTTTGGAGGGCAGAGTAGGGAAAATTCCTGGCTTCACAAATCAGACTCGGGTAAAGGTGCCCCGGAAACTCTGATTTTGGTTGCAGGGGATAATAGGAGTCAGGCCAGCAAGCTTTTGAAATGGTGTAGAGGTGGAAAAAGACCCAGCGGTTTGGATGAGTTGGTTGGGTTTAAGCAGTGGGCTGGTTTGGAGGCCCTTTTGTAAACGAGGCTGTTGTAACTGTGCCTTGGAGGAGATGTCACTGAGTAGTCAGGTGGGTGCATACTCTTTAAATGTCATCCTACCAATTGCTGACCTTGAGATAAATGGCCCGTCCTGGGATTTCCATAGGCAAAAGTAGTCATTGTTACTGCCTATTCACATTGTAATGAAGGAGAATGCTAAACCATCGAAATTATGGAGAGGTGTCACACGACACAGCCATGGAGATGGCACCATCTTGGCATCAGTGTTTACTCACAATATTCTGGGTTAATGCAGGATATATTATGCCTCCAGAGATGTCTAATACACACAACCATTGCCACAGTCCCCTGGCACCCACCTGCCCTCTCGCCACCCATTTTTTTTCAGGATGCGCCAACCCAACGACCTTTGATCAAATCCGCCTCAGCTGCACACTATCAGAGCAGGAAGGTGTGACTCAGACGGAGTACGCTAGCAGGGTAGTTAGTGGTTAGGAGCACAGGATGCCATCTAGGAGAGACAGCAACAAAATCCATGGCACCATGCATTTGTATGGAGCCATTTCCTCTCCCCCCATCCTCAGCAGTACTCACTGATATGATGAAGAAGATGGTTTGTGCATTAAAGCAGACAAATGTGATTGAGGACTTTGTAAGCTGCACACCATATGGCCCTTCTGGCTTTAAATTTGTATGGCCAGATTGTCACACGGAAGAAGTGGGAGTTTCAGTGTTCCGGAATGATAATTAGGATCTCCAGGTTCTGGTGGAGGTGCGGAGGAGGATCGACATTTTAAATCCAATTGGCTGGTGCAACCCTCCCACAGCCACAAAGGGGACATGGACAGAAAGCACCGCAGCAGATAGTGCTGTCGGAGAATACAGATGGCCATGGCTACAGTACAGGGATATGTTCCATCACCTGCTGTGTTCCGTTACAGAGATTTCTGCCTGGCTGCTCTATGTATCAGATTAACATTACTTCACTGTGTTTGTACAGTTTAAGGGCCCAGATCAGCTAAGTGGAAGCTTAGGACCTCAATGACTGTCTAGCTGGAGCTCTGTACAGCTGACTGTGAATATCCACATATTCCATGTTCCCCTTCTGTGCTCTGAAAACAGTCCGATGCATAAAAGTTCAGAGCCATTGTAACCTTCAGAGCCACTGGCAAGACATGAAGATCGACAGACTGTGCTTCAAGATGTTGTTGTAACATGGCACATATCTCCTTACTGATACTTGGCTTAACCTCAGCCATCTTCTGCATTAGTTTCCAGTCACGTTGGGATATGACCTCCGAGGTCAATACACCCTCACTTCAGGGTAAAATCTAATTGTCCTCGTCCTCCCCAGTGCACACAGTGCTGCCTCCACCTCCTGACCTGATTCCTTCCCTATGGCCTCACTTGGTCACGTTCACTGGTCTCGATGGTGCCAAGGTGCCCGTACCTATTTTGTGTCTTCTTTGGCACAATACCCAGTGCTTTCTTCTCTGGCACACTCTGCTTCCTGCCACCCAGGTGCCTGAGTAGCAGGGGAAAGAAGTTTGCCCTTCCTAGTCCAGCTGCGTCACCCCCCTGTTCCCTTGGGTTAAATGATGTGGAGATGCCAGAGTTGGACTGGGGTAAACACAATAAGAAGCCTCACAACACTAGGCTGAAGTCCAACAGGTTTAACTGATAGCAAACACCACTAGCTTTCGGGGCTTTGCCCCTTTGTCAGATACTGACCTGGTGTTAACCTGGCGTTGTGAGACTTCTTACTGCCCTTGGGTTAAAGTCAGATGCCTGTGACTGATATTGTGGCAGGGGCTGCAACTTCCTGTCGTTATCCAAATGCATTCCTGGACCTATCGAAAAGGGAACTCCATCTTTCCAAAGAACTTCACGAATTTTATAGCTTCTCCGGATTGCACCTAAAGTGCACTAGTCACATTTCCCATTCCTTCCTCGCAAAAATCAGATCCCACTGTTGGCAGCTGGAGTTTCAAATATAAAGCTGTGTCTGTGAAACGCTCACACCAAAGCGTGTCCCCCCTCTTCTGTGGTTCTACAGTATGGGAATAATATTGTAACTTTAAAAATAATATTAAATAGTCTAGGAAGCTAGCAGAATAACACTGATGCAGACATGATGGGCTGAAAGACCTCTTTGTGTAATATGATATTCAATGATTCCAGATATTGCATTAAATAGTGCAGATTAATTCCAAGCATTCCACGAGCAGCATTATGGATAATGTTTTAAATGATTTGAAAAAATTCTATATGTCTTTGAATAATCTCTGATGTATTTAGTATATTCCATCTGCAATTTCAGACACAAGTCTTTTCAGGTGTATTGCATTGCGAGTTCCATTATCTGCCTATACTTAAATACAGTGGCAACATTTCTTTATAGTGAAGCAATCGATGAATGTACTCAAACACTTATCCATTGTGTAGATTTGTGGCAGAACATGGTCCCATCAAGTTAACTAAAATGCTGCAGAAGCAGCAATTCTTGGTCCCAGAGAACGTTTTGGAAATTGTTCACGGGCAAACTATTGTCTGGATTGGGATGTTTTACTCTCCGTTACTACCATTTCTAAACATCATCAAATATTTCTTCACTTTCTACATGAAAAAGGTAAGATAGAGAAAATAAATATGATTTCTACAATTTTGCTTCTGGTGGATGACAGTGTATTACTGGAGCTCAAATCTATCTTCTGTCTGTGAATCATGGCACAGTGGTTAGTACTGCTGCCTCACAGTGCCAGGGACCTGGGTTCAATTCCTGGCTTGGGTCACTGTCTGGGTGGAGTTTGCATGTTCTCCCCGTGTCTGTGCGGGTTTCCTTCGGACTTACTGGTTTCCTCCCATAGTCCAAAGATGTGTGGGTTAGGTGCATTGGCCATGCTCAATTGCCACTTAGTGTCAGGGGAACTAACAGGGTAAATAGATGGGGTTACAGGGATAGGGCCTGGATGGGATTGCTGTTGGTGCAGGCTCGATGGGCTGAATGGCCTCCCCCTGCACTGTAGGGATTCTGTGATTCTAACCTGGTTCTCTGGTAATTGTAATGAATGGAAATATGGCTGAAAGATCCTTGCTCTTCAAATTTGTAAAGAGGCCATACTCATAAAAAAAAGTTCACTTACAGACACAATCAGGTCAGGCTTGCAGACATTTATCTCTGAGCCCCAATTAGCCCATTCAAATCAGCCCTCCACCTGGAAGAGGCAGGTACCTGGCCACTCGTTTGGAGGACCCAGGAAAAGGCAACAGGAAGGAATGACGGTGTCCGCGGGCACTGTCGAGGCCTTCCGTGCCCGTTGGGCACCGTAGGGGCTGAGGTGCCTTATAGACCCCGATAATCACATCTTGATTTGACGTGTCTTAAGTTTCCTTTGTACCTTTTGTTTCTGTTTGGGCCGCTCCCCCTCCTTTTGGGAAGCAGCCCCCTTTTTCTTTGTCCGTACGTAATTTAAGTTAGTTTACTTGGTTTGACCCGAAAGATGGGGAAAGAATGAGCAATAAAGATAGCTCCACAACGTTAAGACTACTTCCCAATCCCAGCAGGTTGAATGACAATTAACTCGTGGAATTTTTATTTTTTTTAATTAATTGGGCAACCTTAGCTGGCCAGCATTTATTGCCCGTCCCAATTGCTGTGGCTCTGGAGTGAGATGTAGGCCAGACCAGGTAAGGATGGCAGATTTTCTTGCCTAAAGGATATTAATGAACCAATTGGGTTTTTCCGACAATTGGCTATGGTTTCATTGTCATCAGTAGATTCTTAATTCCAGATATTTTAAATTGAATTCAAATTCCACCATCTGCCGTGGCAGGAATCGAACCCAGGTCCTGAGAACATTAGCTGAGTTTCCTGGATGAATAGTCTAGTGATAAAACCACTAGACTATTGCCTCTCTCGTGATTTATTGACTGAATATTTTCTTGCATGGGGTTACAGTATAGGGCAGGTGGTGGGCCTGGGTAAGGTGCTCTGTTAGAGAGCCAATGTAGACTTGATGAGCTGAATGGTTTCCTTCTCCACTGTAAGGATTCTATGAAAATTGGTACTTAAATCTTTGCAGGTCAGAACACAGCACTGTGTTGCCTCCTTGCTAACTTTTCACATACAGGTGGTATGGACTTGAGAGTGTGGATATGTTTCTGTAAGCAACAAAAATATTTTAAAAATCTCACAATGACTTGACCCCCAATCAAACCCATCACCTTGACATTTCCAAGCGTAGAGGCTGAAATTTCAAGTCACAATGCTGAGGCATGTATTTCCAGGATCCCCACTGCTAATTGAAGTCATTCAAATTGGATCAAAGGCATGTTTAGAGCTTGTTCCTGTGCTGTATTCTTCTTTGTTCTTTGTAATCGCGTATGGGCAATAGGCAGTGGATCTAAATAAGGATTAGGAATCAGCGGAGGCTTGATCAGCTGAAGGGCCAATTCCTGTGCTGTTTTGTTCTTTGTAACTCCAAGCACCAGAGGTAACAGGACTATCAACATCCAACCTTTCTATTAATGCTTAGCGTTGACAGGGAAATAAAATTTAAAAAACACCTGCATTTCTATAGCACCTTTCACAACTTCAGGATGTCCAAAAATGTCTTAAAGCACTTTAATAACTGCAGCCAAATTAAATACTTGAATTTAAAGCATTGTGACTGTCGAATTGTTGCAGCCAATTTGTTAGGAACAAAATTTCACAATGTGATAATAACCAGAAAATCTCCAGGGCAATGCTTCCCAAATGTTCATTTCCCCCAATGTGACCCTGTTTTAATGCCTGATTTTGTATCATCCCAGAAGAAAATCAGGGCAGGGGAAAGGGGAAGAGGGAATGTGTTGATGGAGGGGGTGCAATTTAAAACTGCTGGGAGGGTTTGTCCTGAAAGACAGTGGATAACAATCTTTTCACAAATTAGCTGCGATAATAGCAGCAAGCAGAAAACTGAGGGTTAAGATATACCCTCCTGCAGAAAAAGAACATATTTGGAATATTATTTTCTGGCTTCCCTGAAGGAATTTGTTGGGCGGGGGGGGGGCGGTGGGATAATCCCAAAGATGCGCTGGGGAACCCTTCTTGGAAGTTCCTGCATCTGGATTTACACGACAATTGTTCATCCCACATTCCATTCAATTACCTTTTGAAATTTACCTTCTCTCCTTCAACGGTCCCTTTAAACTCGCCTCCTTTATGGCAGCGAGTACTTATAAAAAGAGGCCTCCTTCACTCCGTTCCTTTCACACTTCGCTACTGGAGCCCCGATCTGCTTCACTGTTTCATTCTCACCCGGCCTGAATCAGGAAGGTCGGGCGAGTTAGGGGCTTTCGGTTTCAAGCGAAGGTAAGTTGTCACAGGATGGCATTCCACTTGGTGCTTGCCTCTTCGAGGATGTTCTAGGCCAAACATTTAAGGGGGCCTCGCAAGTGTCAAAATCAGTCCGTGCTCCATGGCCGCCATTGCTCCTTCGAAGACTGTGACCCCTAAATCTTGACTCCTTTGGGGGTCAGAACCCACCATTGGAAACTCCTGTTCTCTGGAGTTAGAACATAGAACATA
This sequence comes from Carcharhinus amblyrhynchos, assembly GCF_965287045.1. Taxonomy (NCBI): domain Eukaryota; kingdom Metazoa; phylum Chordata; class Chondrichthyes; order Carcharhiniformes; family Carcharhinidae; genus Carcharhinus; species Carcharhinus amblyrhynchos. Next base: position 18,278,142 of record NC_137344.1, on the reverse strand, counting down.
GAACATAGAACACTACAGCACAAACAGGCCCTTCGGCCCACGAGTTGTGCCGATCACATCAACACCTACCAACCTACAGACCTATCTATAACCCTCAATCTCATTAAACCCCATATACTCATCCAGAAGTCTTTTAAAAGACCCCAGCGAGTTCGCCTCCACCACCACTGACGGCAGCCGATTCCATTCACTCACCACCCTCTGAGTGAAAAACCTACCCCTAACATCACTTCTGAACCTCCCTCCCCGCACCTTAAATCTGTGTCCTCTCGTAGCAACCATTTCAACCTGGGGAAATAGCCTCTGAGAGTCCACCCTATCTATTCCTCTCAACATTTTGTAAACTTCTATCAGGTCGCCTCTCAACCTTCGTCTCTCCAGGGAAAAGAGTCCCAGCTCCCTCAGCCTAACTTCATAAGGCATGCCTCCCAGTCCAGGCAACATCCTTGTAAATCTCCTCTGTACCCTCTCAATAGCTTCTACATCTTTCCTATAGTGAGGCGACCAGAACTGCGCACAATACTCTAAATGAGGCCTGACAAGGGTCTTATAAAGTTGCAGCATTACCTCCCGACTCCTAAACTCAATCCCTCGATTAATGAAGGCCAGTACACCATACGCCTTCTTGACCACCTCCTCCACCTGCGAGGCCGATTTAAGAGTCCTGTGGACCCGGACCCCAAGATCCTTCTGCTCTTCAACACTACTCAGACTTCTGCCCTTGATAGTGTACTCGTTCATCCCGTTGGTTCTGCCAAAATGGACGACTACACATTTATCTGCATTGAAGTCCATCTGCCACTTCTCCGCCCAGTCCTGCATCCTATCTATGTCCTGCTGCAACTTTTGCCATCCTTCCAGACCATCCACAACACGACCAACCTTCGTGTCATCAGCGAACTTACTTACCCATCCCTCCACTTCCTCATCCAGGTCATTTATGAAAATGACAAACAACAAGGGTCCCAGAACAGATCCTTGAGGCACTCCGCTGGTGACTGACCTCCATTCAGAAAAAGCCCCATCCACAACCACTCTCTGCCTTCTGCAGGCAAGCCAGTTCTGGATCCACAAGGCCAAAGGCCCTTGGATCCCATGGCCTCTCACCTTCTCAAGAAGTCTTGCATGGGGTACCTTATCAAACGCCTTGCTGAAGTCCATGTACACTACGTCCACGGCACTTCCTTCGTCAATGTGTTCAGTCACATTATCGAAGAACTCAACTAGGCTTGTAAGGCACGACCTGCCCTTGACAAATCCATGCTGACTATTCCTGATCATGTCAAACCTCTCCAAATGTTGAGTAATGATAAACAGCTGTTACCTAAAATGTAGGATATTCAATACATAGTTGTGCATTTTTTTATAAGCTCAGATGTATATTAGTTTTTTAAAATTATTCTTTTTATGGTGGGGGACAATAATTCAGCCTGTGTTCAGATGTAATGAGTTCTCACCTTGATTTGGTCTGCAGCATTCTTTGTACAACTACTGTCGCCCTGGAAAAAGATTGTTTCGACCATCGAGCTCGAAGATTTTCTTTCACTTGATACTGCTGTTTGGACTGGTGGTAGCAATCGTTCCCATCGTTGTCAATGTAGCTATGTAAGTATCTCTGGAAAAGTGGGAACAGTTTACATGTCCCTTTATTGTTTGTGGAAGAAGGAATCAGGGAAGGTGGGAATGTGATGAATTGGAATTCTGTGCAGAGAGACTGAATGGCCTCCCTCTGTGCTGGAGTGACTCAATGGGTAGGATTTTCCATCCGCGCTCACCCTGAAACCGGAAAATCCCGCCCGAGGTCAACAGACCTTTCTGTGGTCCACCCCACACCCACTACAAATCCTGTGGTGGTTAGAATGGGAAAATTCACCCCAATGATTTGTGAAAGGTTTGATTTTAGATACCAGGATAAATTATTTGCCTTGGTACAGTAATGCAACACAATTCTCAGGCTTGGAGGTGGATTGAGAAGGATGTTTTGGCCAGCCTAAGGCCATAATGTGTGATCACTCCCTGGTCACAGGCATAGGAGGGATTGGCTTCTAAGCTTTAAATAAAAAGCAGGCACATTTTCAGCAAATCAAGTTATTTCTCATCTTAATTGGGCTTCACAATATTTGTGTCAGCAATCAAACCAAACACCCATTCACAAAATAGCACTGGCTGAGAGGCAGAACTCAAGTGCAAAACTTAAGAGTTAATATGTTTGGCTGTCTTCCTGCTTGCTGGCATCACTGCTGTTTCATGTCAAGACATTCTCTCTACTTAACACCAAATTTAAACTGCCAGTGGACAAGGGAAAAATCACACCACGAGAATCACTGGATATCTGTGGGCAGCTTTCTTCAAAGTCCTGCTGTCCACAAAATCCAGGCCAATGATAAAACAACATGGTGGCTGATCCAAATCTCACAGTGAATAAACATGCTTCAATATTCTCCCTAACATCCATCCTGACCCCATGATCCCATCCTCTTTTAACCTTCTTTCAGCTGAGGCATAGCCTCTCACATGCTTGTTAGTCATTCCCTTTTGCATAATCTGTGTGGTGGCACAATGACACACTGGTTAGCACTGCTGTCTCACAGCACCAGGGACTCGAGTTCAATTCAGGCCTTGGGTCACTTTCGGTGTGGCGTTTGCACGTTCTCCCCGTGTTTACGTGGGCTCCAGTTTCCTCCCACAGTCCATAGGTTAGGTGGATTGGCCATGCTAAGTTGCCCATTGGTGTCCCAAGTTGTGTAAGTGAGATGGATGAATCATGATAAATAAATGTGTGGGGCTACAGGGGTAAGGTGAGGTGGTGGGCCTCAGTAAGATACCCTGTCAGAGAGTCAGATAGGCTGAATGGCCTCCTTCTGCTCTGTTGGGATTCTAGCCTCATATACAAGCCCAAATGTTTGAGTGTTAGGAGGCTTTTCAATCATGAATCGGGACTAAGTGTTGGCTGAACTGAATGTTTTCTTCACCTGATCTCTCCATGTGTATCTCATTTGTGGCTGATGTTCTCACATGCACTATTGATTTTGACAGCACTTATACAGATCTAGGAGCTGGTTAGTATCACTGCAAAGACTGACTGTAACTCCTGATTCTCCCTCAGAGCCCACCCATCATTGCCATGTGGCCCATTTCGACAGTATGAAACAGCCTGGGAAATTATTCCAAAAGTGGTGTCAACGTTTCCACCAGAAGCACGGATCTTTCTGAAGCACATTACATCAGAGCCCTTTGTCCTATTACTGATCATAGTTTTATGGTAAGAAGAACAACAGATTAATACAGGAAAAGTTATGATTAAGGAAGAAGGGTTATAATTTGACGTTTTAAATCACAAATAGAAAAGTGAATGGTCTAATGGAGCTTTGTCACATAAGAACATAAGAAAACATAAGAACATAAGAAATAGGAGCAGGAGTAGCCATCTAGCCCTTCGAGCCTGCCCCGCCATTCAATAAGATTATGGCTGATCTGTCGTGGCTCAGTTCCACTTTCCGGCCCTCTCCCCATAACCCTTAATCCCCTCTCTTATCAAAAACCCATCAACCCGCGTCTTAAAAATATTTAGCGAGGCAGCCTCCACCACTTCAACGGGCAGAGAATTCCAGAGATTCACCGCCCTTTGAGTGAAGAAGTTCCTCCTCAACTCCGTTCTAAACCGTGCCCCCCTTTATCTTGAGGCTGTGCCCCCTAGTCCTACTGTCCTTTCTGAGCGGGAAGAGTCTCTCCACCTCTATCCTATCCATCCCATTCATCATCTTATATGTCTCAATGAGATCTCCCCTCATTCTTCTAAACTCTAACGAGTACAAGCCTAGTTTATTCAGCCTCTCCTCATAGATCAACCCCCTCAACTCCAGTATCAGCCTAGTAAACCTCCTCTGCACTCCCTCCAAGGCCAAAATATCTTTGCGCAGGTGCGGCGCCCAAAACTGCACACAGTACTCCAGCTGCGGCCTCACCAATGCCCTATACAGCTGCAGCAAGACCTCCCTACTTTTATATTCAATCCCCCTCGCTATGAAGGCCAGCATCCCATTCGCCTTCCTGACCACCTGCTGCACCTGCAAGCTGGGTTTTTGCGACTCATGCACAAGGATCCCGAAGTCCCTCTGCACCGTCGCCTGCTGCAGTTTTTCGCCACGTAAGTAATAATCCTTCCTACCATTATTCCTACCAAAGTGGACCACCTCACACTTGCCAACATTAAATTCCATTTGCCATTTCCTGGCCCATTCGCCCAGCCTATCTAGATCCTTCTGCAGACTCTCCACACCCTCCGCACAATTTGCTGTTCCCCCAATCTTGGTGTCATCAGCAAATTTCGACACCCTACACTCGGTTCCCTCCTCCAGATCATCTATATAAATGGCAAAAAGCTGAGGCCCCAGCACCGACCCCTGGGGCACTCCACTAGTCACCATCCGCCAATCCGAATAGCACCCGTTGACCCCCACTCTCTGCCTCCTATTTGACAACCAATCCTCTATCCACGCTAACACCCTACCCCCAACTCCATGTCCCTCGACCTTCTGCAATAACCTCTTGTGAGGTACTTTGTCAAGCGCCTTCTGAAAATCTAGAAAGACCACATCCACCGGCTCTCCTCTATCCACTGCCCTAGACACATCCTCATAGAACTCCAGTAAATTTGTCAGACACGACTTCCCTTTAATGAAACAGTGCTGCGTCTGCTCTATCAAGCAATTCCCTTCAAGATGCCTCGCAATTTCCTCCTTAATGACAGATTCTAACATTTTACCTGCCACAGACGTTAAACTAACCGGCCTATAATTCCCCGCCTTTTGCCTGGCACCCTTCTTAAACAACGGCGTAACATTAGCCGTTTTCCAATCATCCGGCACTTCCCCAGAATCCAGCGACGTCTGGAAAATAACCACCAAGGCATCCACTATCACCTCCGCCATTTCTTTCAGAACCCTCGGATGCATTCCATCCGGTCCTGGGGACTTGTCCACAATCAGCCCCTCCAGTCTGTCGAGCACCGCCTCTCTAGTAACAGTAATGTCATTAAGACCCTCCAGTCCTACCACCTTTCCGTCGCTAACACCCGGCAAATTATTCACGTCCTCCTCCGTGAAGACAGAAACAAAGAAGTTATTCAATACCTTAGCCATATCCCCATCCCCTACCACTAGGTCCCCTTTCTCATCCTCACAACACTTGATAGCCCTGTACATTCAGCTCCCAGTCCCTGTCACCCTGCAGCCACGTCTCTGTAATGGCCACCGGATCATATCCATTTGTGTCGATCCGCGCCACATTACAATATACTCTCACCTTTTGACAGCAACATACAATTTACCTAACCTGTTGTACAATTTAATTTTAATTCAATCACAATATATGTTTAAAAAAATCTTACATGTTCATGTGCTTATGTAAAAAAAAGTGAAAACATAGATCCTAAGCTGCAGCTCAGTTGATAGCAGTCCTGCCCCTGAGTTTCAGAGTATCTTTAAGTCCTCCTCCAGGATTTGAACACCACAACCTAGGCTAACACTCGAGTACAGTACTGAGGGACAGAACAAAGGGAACAAAGAAAAGTACAGCACAGGAACCGGCCCTATGGCTCTCCAACCTCATGCCAATAATGATGCCCTAATTAAACTAAATAAAAAACTGCCCTCACTCAGTCCGTCTCTCTCTATTGCTTCCCTATTCATGTACCCATCCAGATGCCTCTTAAGTGCTGCCCGATTTCACCACCTCCTCTGGTAGCGCATTCCAGGTACCCACCACTCTCTGCGTGAAAAACTTCCCCCACACATCTCCCATAAACTCCCCCCCCCTCTCCCCCCCGCCCCTCACCTTGAACCTGTGCCCCCTTGTAATTGACACTTCCACCCTGGGAAAATGCCTCTGACTATCCACCCGGTCTGTGCTTCTCATAATTTTGTAAACCAGTATTAGGTCTCCAATCTTAGTTTATTCAACTTTTCCTATAGGCCAAGGCACTTGAGACCAGACAACATCCTGGTGAACCTTCTTTGCACTCTCTCCAAAGCTTCCACATCCTTCTGTAGTATGGTGACCAGAATTTCATGCAATACTCTAAATGCGGCCTAACCAAGTTTTTCTATGCTGCAACATGATTTGCTAATTCATACTCAATTCCCAGCTGATAAAGGCAAGCATGCCGTATGTTTTCTTAATCACTTTGGCCACTTGCATGGCCACTTTTAGGGAACTGTGGATCTGCACGCCCAGATCCATCTGTACGTTAATGTACCTAATGGTTCTGCCATTTACAGTATAATTCACAATGCTGGCCACCATCAGAGGTGTGGTCTGTCAGATGAGTTGTTAAACTGACGACTCATCTGCCCTCAAGTAGGTGTAAAAGACCCCCGGTGCCATTTTTCCCCAGTGTCTTGAACACTGTTATATCCCTCAATCAATGTCACAAAAACAGAATTATAATTTTGCTGTTTGTAGGCCATTTGCTTTACAAATTATTTGCCCCATATCCTACATTATATCAATGACTACACTTCAAAAACAGGCTGTGATGTGCTTTGGAGCATCTGGAAGTTCTGGAAAACCCTATATAAATGAAATACTTTCTTTCTTTATGATGCAGGAGGGACCACATGACTGTCACGTTCCAATAAAATGCTATTGGAATGAGGTGATGCCATGAAATAGTGCAGTCTAGTTTTCTGTAAGCTCTGATTCCAACCAAATCAGGGATACAGTGTGCATTTGCTATTTCTTGCAGGACAAAGTGTTTCCTAAGTTCTCTCCTAAATGGGTTGACTTGGAATTTAAAGTTATGCTCCTTTGTCTTAGAATCTCTCAGCAGGGTAAAAAGTTCCTTCCGAATCCAATTTATAATTTATTTTCAAAATCCTCAAAAAGCTTAATCAAATCACCTCTTGATACCTATATTCCAGTGAATCCTGGCCCTGTTTATGCCAGCTCTGCTCAAAATAAAGACCATAAGACATCAGAACATAAGATATAGGAATACAACTAGGCCATTCAGCCCATCAAGTCTACTACGCCATTCAATCATGGTTGATATGTTTCTCAACTCCATTCCCCAGTCTTTTCCCCATAACCTTTGAGCCCCCAACCAAATAAGAACCTATCTATCAAATCCTATAAGATTCTGGTGAATCTGTGTTGCACTCTTTCCAGGATGAACATGATTCCCTAAAAGCAGGAAATACTTTTTAAAGTAAATATCAAAAGATTGAGGGTACCTAGAAAGAGTTTGGACAGTCTCAAACCAACTTGAGACAACATATGTGGGGTTTCATATTTCCAATAAGAGATGATGTCCGAGAGTAAGTTTGGATCAAATTTTTTGTCTCACAAAAAATGGCTACATTCCAAAAGGTGAGAGAGTGAGAGAGAGCACCAAAGGGTTAAGGTGTACATACACATACATTTTGGTAACACGCCTTCTTTGTCCCCCATTTGTTCAACAACACTGAATTGCAACTTTCTGATTGGCCATACCCAACTCTGCAATTTATGTCAGCAATTTGTGTCTGCCGCTTGTGTCTGCAGTAGGGGTGGGTTACTGCGCATTTATAGCTTGGTTTTAAAAGTCATTGTGACACCCGGTACATTCAGTATCTTCCCACAATATAAACTGTATTTTATCCAATTGTTTGCCTGTTCTGTTTTAACTATATCAGTTTTGAATGGCAGCCAACAAGGAAACATTGAATTTGCAGTTGCTGCATAACACAGGAACTAAGGATTGATTTTTTGTGTACAGGACTCTTATTTTCAATAAATTGTTACCTCCAGTTTTAAATGAGTGGGGGATAGAACGTTTGCATGGCAGATAACTAAAAGAACATATAAATTGCTAGATGAAACAAAACTAGGGCACATCTAGTTTGCTTTCTAATTCTGGCAAACCTTGGAGTGTAACTTTTTAAGGCTTTTACAAATAAAATAAGCTATTTCACTCACTGCTCCTCGGTGTCTGTTAGAATTATTAAGGAGTGATAGCATGCATTTCTTACTTTCAAAAATCTGTCATTTAAGCTTCACCATTACTTAAATTTTCAATTGAAAGATGCAAACATGAATTGATAAGAATATTAGCATCACATATATGGCCCATGTGTTAAATCATCGTCGTTAGGAGGTAGAATGTATGCTTGCAAATGCCATTATCTTCATGAATATTGTATGAATAATGTATTGAAATTCAATGAGATCAAAGCTTAGAAATCTTTGCTGATACATCTGAAAGTATACTTTTGAGAGTCTCCCATTTTCTTAGATATTTGAAGTAAAAAGTATATATTTTGCATAAATATTTTAATACATTTTTTCTCTTGTCTGCAGTATGATGCTGACAACTTTGGTGTCACTTGTTCAAACTAACAGAAGTACTATTACTCAACTGAAACGGCATTTGATCCTGGTAAGCCTTTTATCTCACCAATGATACAAGATTAAACTTGATACATCACAGTTACTTGGAGTTTTTAGGCTTACTTTCCCCTTTCATTGCATTTTATTGCATTGGGGCAGCACGGTGGCACAGTGGTTAGCACGGCTGCCTCACAACATCAGGGACCCGTGTTCAATTCCCAGGTTGAGTTACTGTCTGTGTGGAGTTTGCACATTCTCTATAAGTTTTCTCTGGGTGGTCTGGCTTCCTCCCACAGTCCAAAGATGTGTGGGTTAGATGGATTGGCCATGCTAAACTGCCCATTAGTGGCAGGGGGATCAGCTAGGGTAAATGCACGGAGTTATGGGGATAGGGCCTGGGTGGAATTGTGGACCATGCAGATTTGATGGACTGAATGGCCTCCTTTTGCACTGTAAGATTCTATGATTCTATACATTGTCAATGTAAATTTAACAAATTAAAAGATTCACATTTAGAAAAATATTATTGAAAGTGGCTAAACATTAAAAAGACACTACGGAAATGTTTATAATGGAGTTATTTGAAATTTGATTTCAATTTGCTGTGGGAAAGTAAATCTTAAAAAGGGATTTTGTTTTAAATAGGATATATAACATATTTTTACCTTCAGAATGGAGTCTGAAGCTAGGTTTCAAGCCACACAGCATAAATGGTGCCTATTGCTGGCCACACTATTATAACAATGTTAGTCCAAAGATGTGCAGGTTAGGTGCATTGGCCATGCTAAATTGCCCCTTAGTGCCCCAGGATGTGTAAATTAGAAGGATTAGCAGGGTAAGTATGTGGGGTTACAGGAATAGGGCCTAGCTGGGATTATTGTCGGTGCAGGCTCGATGGGCTGAATGGTCTCCTTCTGCATTGCAGGGATTCTATGATTAGGAGTTTGTGCACAGGATTTGCAGCAGATTGTCTGTCTAATTCTTTATCAGAAAGGGTGCAGTGTATGGTTGGAGAGGATTTAAAAAGAAAAGAAAGATTGTTTCAAATGATACAAGTAAAAATAAAGTCCTTGAACTAAAACCTTATGCTTTACAGGATTAGCTGCAAATTTCTGGAGTGCAGAGATTTGCCGAGGGCTGAGGTGGTGGGGTGTAAGGAAATAATAAGTAAACTATCCAGGGAAGGGTACTATGAGCCAAGAAGAATGGAGTGTGCAGAAAAAATAATTATCTCCATTGTAGCTTACACTTAAATTTAGATTCAAGTCCAATGACTGAATTTATCCAACATGCTTTTCAGATATTTCAGTTGGAGACCATCTCTCCCTCGCTTGTTGATATTCTGTTTGCAAGCTATAAATATTCGCCATCAAATAATTCCTGAGCAATTTTATCCCGTGATTTTTTTTTTGACAGTGGCACAGTGGTTAGCACTGCTGCCTCACTGTGCATGGGCCTGGGTTCAATTCCTGGCTTGGGTCTCTGTCTGTCTGGAGTCTGCACATTCTCCCCTTGTCAGTGTGGGTTTCCTCAGGGTATCCCAGTTTCCTCCCACAGTCCGAAAGACATTGGTGCATTGGCCAGGCTAAATTCTCCTCAGTGTACCCGAACAGGCCTCGAAGTGTAGTGACGAGGGGATTTTCAAAGTAAATTCATTGCAGTGTTAATGTAAACTTACTTGTGTTAATGTTAAATAAACTAGTTCTCTCCTTGAGATGGGTGAAGGCCACCAGATTTTGCACAAAGAAATAAGGACGTATTAAACATTCTCACAGCAAGAGATTGAGGAATCTTACTTTCAATCATTAGATACATTCTCATACGGATAAATAAAGCAGTTGAACTTTTGCATAGGTGACCTGATTGTTGCAACAGTTGTCATTTCAAATTATTAAAATACTTGGCATGGAATGAAAATATTCTAAATTGGTTTAAATCACATATTTTAAGGAAATCAGTGGTGATTTTTTCAGCTCTGTTGTACAGATAACCAGCTTGTAGCTTTTCCCTCCCTCTTAATACTCTGTAGTTTGCTCAAGACCCTTGGTGGCAGTGACAGTATGCTGGCAAGGCATCTAGTAAGAGAAAACATTTTACATTCATTCCAAATTTTAATAGCTGTGAACCGTTTGTTTTACCAGGCAGGAAAGGATAAACGATATTTGGTGAAAAAACTATCTACACATTCCTAGCATCCAAGCGACGCTCCCCTTCAAGACAGTTCTTCTGAAAAGGTCAAAGGTGTTGGAGTTGAATCATTCAACAATGGAACTTTATCAAGGAGAAAAATCAGTTAGTTGCCTGTTTCAAGAGAAGCCGCATAATTGAGGGAAGGGAAGATATTTTTCGTTATCTTACACCAGTCATGAAAGCAATCAGCAGTATTTGTTGGCTGTTTAACCTTCCATATTTGTTGAAATGAGATATCGTGTAAAGATTTGCATGGTTGTGCATGTTTTCTCTCTGTATATCATTCCTTTGAAGTTAGCGATCATTTTTACGTGTAATATTTTCTCAGTCATAAATCCTGACGCTGCAAAGTCTGATACCATCTAAGGAAGGTGGAGCAAGCACTCACAAATCCAAAATGATATTCTTAGGCTAAGTGCCTTGCAGTCAACAGCACATGAATCAATTCCATGAAATGTGGCACAGAATCTCTTTCTGGCCCCTTGAAGACTCACACAAACAACAAAAAAAACAGAAGACTCATAGTCAGTGGAGGTAGCATTTAGCATACTCACAGAATGAGTTACGTGATAAGATAAAATCTGTGGTCTGGATGTCCAATTTTAGAGAGCTGAAAATGAATATTTAAAGGTTGAAGTTCATGCTGTGTTATAGTTCCTCTTCCCCAGCTACAATAAGACTTTCAATCTTGCGTAAAACCACAAATCTGGATTTTTTGTCTCTTAATCAAGGTAAAAGTGTTGCTAAATTAACATCATCTTTAGTATTAAGACATTAGGCAAGCATATCTTTAGTAGCCCCAGCCAACCATTTTGTGTGCACTGGCATATGGACTTCTGGAGTGTTTTAGAGCTTGGCTCAGAGGATAGTTCATTGTTCAGGCCAGTTGCAGTAACTGATATGTGACCTCTGCCCAACAGATGTGAAGTATCAAGTAGTCTGGAAGAATAAGATTTTCCATGGACCTTTCTGTACAATGTTTTCTTTCAAAAAACTCTACAGCAAACCCTATAAGGGGAGAGACAGCTGATGCCATTAAGAACTCATGAACATTGTTTCTAGTTGTGCACAGAGAGTCAACCTGCAGACATTCTAAACAAGTTTGGGTTGGTCCTAAGCATTATTAATAGGCTGTGTCCTTACACCCAAAGAACCCCCAGCACCGAAACATGTTAAAATTACTGTCAATTTATGAAGAACTCCAATGTCAAGGTATCTTCCTGTAAATACTGTGTAGATATATATCACACCTAGATCAAAATGAAGCCAGGCTATGATTTATCATTTGGGTAAACAATGCCGCATTTTTTTTTGTATTTATTTCACAGGCAGTGCTGGCTAGGCAAGCATTTATTTCCCATCCTTAATTGTCCTTGAGAAGGTGATAGTGATGGTGAACCACCTTCTTAAACCCCTGCAGTCCATGTGGTGTAGGTATACCCACAGTGCAGTTTGAAAGAGATTTCCTGAATTTTGATCGAATAATTGTGAAGGAACGGCAATATATTCCGAAATCAGGATGGTGCGTGGCTTGCAGGGGAACTTGCAGTGATGGTGTTCCCTTGTTACTGCAGCCCTTGCCTCCTAGGTGGTAAGGGCTGCAATTTTGGAAGGTACCATTGAAGGAGCCTTGGTGAGTTGCTGCAGTGCATCTCGTCTATGCTACACACTGCTGCCACTGTGCATCAGCAGTGCAGAAAGTGAATATTTAAGGTCATATGTGGGATGCCAACCAAGCAGGCTGGTTTGCCTGGTTGGTGTGGTTAGGTTAATAGAATAGTTATGGTAATAAGTGATGTAGATCATGATACAACAGTGACATCAGCAGGCATACACTAGAGACTGTTGAGCAGATGGGTTAGTCTGCACTCAAGAGAGATGTATCTATCTAGTAGCTCATCATTTATATAGTGTACCTAAATAAACCAGTTTGAAGTAACTACTTGAGTTAGGTTACAGTCTCTCTGGATAAAATAGGACACACAATCAGCATAAATACTAATGGTGTTGAGCTTCTTGAATGTTGTTGGAGCTGCGCTCATCCAGGCAAGTGGAGAGCATTCCATCACTCTCCTGACTTGTAGTTGGTAGACAGGCACTGGAGGGTCATGATGTGAGTTCCTTATCACAAAATTCCCAGCTTCTCACCTACTCTTGAAGCCACAGTATTCATATGACTTGTCCGGTTCAGTTTCTGATCAACAGTAAGCCACAGGATATTGATGGTGAGGGGATTCAGTGACAAGACTGTCATTGAATGTCAAGAGGAGATGATTGAATTCTCTGTTCTGATAAATGGTCATTGCTTGGCACTTGCATGGCGCAAATATATACTGATAGCATCAATTGTTAAATGTTTTCCAAGTTTGCAATTTAAATGTATTATCTGTGTAAAATAATGCATTCTGGTTAATTTTGTAAAATTTGTTACTTCAGGATAAAAGGTTTGATGTAATTGAAACAGTTGGTCATAAAAATAAAAAAAACTTATTATATTTCCGTATCCACAAGTGTTTGTTATTGTGTCCCAAAATAGCAATCAAATAAAAGTTAACCTCCACACAATCATATAGTGTGGAAGGAAGGAGGCCAATCAGCCCATCATCCCTGTGCTAGCTTCACAAAAAAGCTTCCTAATTAGACCCACTTCCCTGTTTTTCCCCATAGTTCTGCATATTTTCAAACTTTCTAGTGTACCTTGATGGGTGGGATTTTACGGCCTTTCTCGTCCCAAAACCATAAAATCTCACCCAAGGTCAGCAGACCTTTCCATAATCCATCCCTCGCCTGCTCTGATTCCCATGGCAGGCAGGACAGTAAAATTCCAGCCATCAAGTTTACTTTCAAAAAAAATTTTTGATTATTTCCCGCATCTTTTCCAGCTGAGAATTCCAACCTGCTCTGTAAAAATAATTTTTTTGTCTCCTTCTGGCTTTTCTTGTCAAGTATCCAAAACATCTGTCCTCTGGTTATGGACCCTCTTTTTCTTGGAGATCCTCTCCACTTGTAGCCGACTGTTTGGGTGTCGATGGTAGCCATGATGTGGAGATACCAGCATTGGATCCTCTTTGCAAACAGTTTATCAAAAACAATTTTGAACGCCTCTGATTAAATGGCAGCTTGATCCTTTCTCAGAGGAAAACAATCCCAGTTTTTTCCAACTCTCAGAAGGACTGGAATCCATCATCCGTCTTCACAGTAGAGAATGAGGAAAAAACACCAGAGATACAAATAAAACTAAGGAATTGGTGGGCCAAAAATAGAAATACTCAGCAAGTCAAGCACAACATCTGCATAGAGACATTGCCCTTCATTTGTACCAGAAAATATTACAGATGAATTAGATTTATTATTGTCACATGTATTCGTCTACAGTGAAAAGTATTGTTTCTTGTTCGCTGTACAGGCAAAACATACCATTCATAGAGTACATGGAGGAGAAGAAAGGAGAGGGTGCAGGATGAGGATGTGTCTAGGGCGGTGGATAGAGGAGAGCCGGTGGATGTGGTCTTTCTTGATTTTCAGAAGGCGTTTGACAAGGTACCTCACAAAAGGTTATTGCAGAAGGTCAGGGGACATGGAGTTGGGGGTAGGGTGTTAGCGTGGATAGAGGACTGGTTGTCAAATAGGAGGCAGAGAGTGGGGGTCAACGGGTGCTATTCGGATTGGCGGTTGGTGACTAGTGGAGTGCCCCAGGGGTCGGTGCTGGGGCCTCAGCTATTTACCATTTATATAGATGATCTGGAGGAGGGAACCGAGTGTATGGTGTCGAAATTTGCTGATGACACCAAGATTGGTGGAAAGGCAAATTGTGCGGAGGGTGTGGAGAGTCTGCAGAAGGATCTAGATAGGCTGGGCGAATAGGCCAGGAACTGGCAAATGGAATTTAATGTTGGCAAGTGCGAGGTGGTCCACTTTGGTAGGAATAATGGTAGGAAGGATTATTACTTACGTGGAGAAAAACTGCAGCAGGCGGCGTTGCAGAGGGACCTCGGGGTCCTTGTGCATGAGTCGCAAAAACCCAGCCTGCAGGTGCAGCAGGTGGTCAGGAAGGCGAATGGGATGCTGGCCTTCATAGCGAGGGGGATTGAATATAAAAGTAGGGAAGTCTTGCTGCGGCTGTATAGGGCATTGGTGAGGCCGCAGCTGGAGTACTGTGTGCAGTTTTGGGCGCCGTACTTACGCAAGGATATTTTGGCCTTGGAGGGAGTGCAGAGGAGGTTTACTAGGCTGATGCCGGAGTTGAGAGGGTTGAGCTATGAGGAGAGGCTGAATAAACTAGGCTTGTACTCGTTAGGGTTTAGAAGAATGAGGGGAGATCTCATTGAGACGTATAAGATGATGAATGGGATGGATAGGATAGAGGTGGAGAGACTCTTCCCACTCAGAAAGGACAGTAGGACTAGGGGGCACAGCCTCAAGATAAAGGGGGGCGGTTTAGAACGGAGTTGAGGAAGAACTTCTTCACTCAAAGGGTGGTGAATCTCTGGAATTCTCTGCCCGTTGAAGTGGTGGAGGCTACCTCGCTAAATATTTTTAAGAAGAGGGTTGATGGGTTTTTGATAAGCGAGGGGATTAAGGGTTATGGGGAGAGGGCGGGAATGTGGAACTGAGCCACGACAGATCAGCCATGATCTTATTGAATGGCGGGGCAGGCTCGAAGGGCCAGGTGGCCTACTCCTGCTCCTATTTCTTATGTTCTTATGTTCTTATATAATGTTACAGTCATAGCTAGAATGTAAAGAAAGATCAGCTTAATATAAGGTAGGGCCATTCAGAAATCTGATGGCAGCAGGGAAGAAGCTATTCTTGAATTTGTTGTATCTTCTTCCAACAGAAGAAGGTGGAAGAGAGAATGTCCAGGGTGCGTGGGATCATTGATTATGCTGGCTGCTTTCCTGAAGCAGCGGTAAGTCTAGAAGGAAGAGTATGAAAGCAAGGGGAGGAGAATGAAAGCCATATTGACCAGAAAACTACCAGCTGTAAAATGGTTAGGCAGAGAACAGCAGATGAGTAACTTTTCAGAAGCTAATTTCGAGAGTTATAAGAAGCTGTGGTGAGATAAGTAAAAGAGATCAAATCTGGAGAATGGTTGACGAATTAAAATGGGTTAGTTAAGTTGGAAAGGCAAAATATAAATTTACATCAAAATACAGTCAACTCTTATGACCCAGGAATGTGGTGCAAGAAAAGAGGTCAACATTAGAGGAACATTAGTATTTGAATAATAGGAACACCAACTGAGTCACCATGAAGTGTTCAGTTTAGGGCTTGAAACCATAACCTGCTAGAGTCTAGGCAAGGATTGAACTAATAGGTATCCACTTTTGGGTTAGCAACATCACTTCATGTTTATTTTTGTCAAGTGTTGGTTTCAAACTGTTATTGTTTCGGAAACTGTACTCAAGTTGAACAGTTTATCATTCTAAAGCCCTGGAGCAATTCACTAAACTTCCTCAAACCTTCACTCTACTCAGTTATATTATTGATGAATGTTCTGATGAAAGATTTTCGACCTGAAATGTTAACTCTGTTTCACTCCACAGATGCTGCCTGACTTGCTGAGAGTATTTCCAGCATTTTCTCTGTTTTATTCACAACATTGATCTGAAAAGCCCTCACTTTCTTCATTGTGCAATAATCCAGGTGTGATGCACATTCATTGATGCAATTACCTGCTTATGGACATACTATTGTACAGCAGGTTTAAAGTGCTACATGATAGAAATATGGATCTGCTGGACCCGGGACTAGATAGTATCTGGAAGGGATTGGGAAAGTGGAATCTCCATGCTGGGCTTTGGGATCGAGCAGTGTGGAGCATCTGTGCAGTTAAAACATCAACCTGTTGTTTCTTCCTTGGAACAAAGAAGATTGTGGGCTGAATCATAGAAACTCTACTGTGCAGGAGGAGGCCATTTGGCCCATCAAGTCTGAATCGACAACAATCCCGCTCAGGCCCTATTCCCAAAACCCCAGATATTTACCCTGCTAATCCCTCTAACATACACCTGGGACACTAAGGGGCAATTTAACATGGTCAATCAACCTAACCTGCACATCTTTGGACTTGATAGAGGTGTACAGATTTATGAAGGGAAGAGACAGAGTGGACAGGATAAAATTGTTTTCCTTGATGGAAAATTCTAGAACCGGGGATTTTGATTCAAGATAATTGGCAGAAGGCATAGAGAGGACAAGAGGAAGAATTTCTTTATGCAGAGGGTGGTGGGTGTCTGGAATTTGCTGCCTGAGTTGGTGGTGGAGACCCTAAACTCTTTTAAAAAGTACCTGGATCTGCAGCTTAAGGGCTGTAAGTTACAGGACTGTGGGCCAAGTGCAGGAATGTGGGATTAGAATCTATAGCTGGGTGCCCTCGGGTTGGCATGGTCTAAATGGGCCAAATGGTCTCCTTCTGTGCTGTATCTTTTCTGTGGTTCTATGGTTTAACCTTGTGAACCTGATAGACTTTTAAAGTTATGGAGCTGCTGCATGCCTAACTCTGGTAGGTTCAAAGGTATATTTAACAGGTTAACATTGTGCATGTGAATCAGTTGCAGATTTAATGACATGGGACTTTAAATTTATCGATGTGAATCTTATATAAGATTGATATCATGCTACATTCAGCTTCATGTTGTAAATCAGAGATACATTTAATATTATGCTGCTTTAAAGTGTGAATGAACCAGATGTATATTTAATTTTATTCTGAGTTGTGTATTATGTTGCAAGTCTGATGTATGTTTAAAATGCGTCCTGTGATCTGTCACTCTCCCACTGAGAATCAAACTTCCTATCAATGGTGTGTTTCCAACAAACCCCACATTACCCCTTCAACCATTGACAGTGGGGTTTTACAGCCTCACTTGTTCCTAAACTGTAAAATCCCGCCCGAGGTCAACGGATATTTTCATTGTCCACCCCCCGCCTGCTCCAATTCCCCTGGCAGGTGGGACAAGAAAGTCTGATCAGGAGAACCATGTGATTATTTACTCTGATTTTTATTACACTTTATTTAAACCCACAATGGACAAAACAAATTTTCTTCTGCAACCAAGAGCTGCAGATGGGTAGGCAATCGGGCTGAGGTGAATACCCAATCCATCCCAGCCAGGAGAAAAATTCACTCCTTCCAAGTTCAGATCATAAGAAGTGCAGAGTCACCTATCATACGGAGAGACTGAATTTAGGGTTAACCTTCTGAATCAGGTTTCTGTCTAATGCCTGCCACCGTTAGGACTGTCTGGGAAGACTGTTCAAGTAAGCGTTCTCCAAGGCAGCCTTCAGGACACACAATAACACAGAATCACTGAACAGAAACTGATAGCCAAGTTCCGCACACATGGGGACAGCCTCAACAAGGATCTTGGGTTCTTGTCACACTATCTGTAACCCCCACGACTTGCCTGGGCTTGCAAAATCTCACTAACTGTCCTGGCTGGAGACAATACACATCTCTTTAACCTGTGCCTAACCCTCTCTCCACTCACATTGTCCATACCTTTAAGACCTGATTACCTGTAATGACTCGCATTCCAACCATTATCTTGGAAATTGAGTTTGTGTTGGTATATGCCCTGTTTGTGAACACAGTCCTCACCCATCTGAAGAAGGAGCCTGAGATCCGGAAAGCTCGTGCTGCCAAATAAACCATTGGACTTTAGCCTGGTGTTGTGAGACTTCTTACTGTGCTTACCCCAGTCCAACGCCAGCATTTCCACATCACCTTTAAGAGTGACAGTGTGCCTTGCACTTCGTACTGTTAATATCTATTTTGTATTCGGGTAACTGTGAGTGTTGTCCATGGAGTTGGATTCAAGTAAAATAAAGCTTATTTATTAGTCACAACTGGGGCTTATATTAATGCTGCAATTAAGTTACTGTGAAATTCCCTTAGTTGCTACATTTTAGCGTCTGTTCGGGATTCCTTCTTTTATTAATGAGATAGAGTTCAATTTCTGCTGCTGCTCAAGTAGCAAGCGTAGGTTGAGCTACTGTAACTGTGGACATTGTGAGAATTTGAGTTTGATGCCTGCTTCTCTGAACCTTCTTAACCTGTGAGCCTTGTTTATGTGAGTTTAGGATGAACTTCTGTTAGTTTATGTCTCTGAGACTAGGTGGAGCTGCTTCACTGTGTCTCTCCGGGCGATGGCGAGTCTAGGCTGAACAACGTTACTCTCTCTCTCTCTCACTGACTGTGGGTTGAGCTGCATTACTTTTTTTCCGTGAGTGTAGGTTGTGCTTTCACTGTGCTTTCCTCTTATGAGAAAAGGTTGAGCTAGGTTACTTTGTCACTGTGAGTTTATGTTGAGCTGATATATTTTGTACCTGCTACGTTGATCCTCGTCGCCTGTGTGTTGGATGAACACAGTAAAAATTCTGGTTTCAGTCCAACCGATTTATTCACTAGCTGTAGCTTTAGCTAGTGAATTTACTATCAAATAATATTAAAGCTAGTGAATTAGTCAATTATTTACTATCAAATAATATTAAAGCTAGTGAATTTACTATCAAATAAATCGGTTGGACTGAAACCTGGTGTTGTCAGAATTTTTACTGTGTTTACCCTAGTCCAACGCCGGCATATCCACATCATGTTGGATGAACTACATTGTGTTGGTTGAGTAAATTTACTTTGTCTCTGTGTGAATGCAGTTTTAGCCTCTGCAACTTCGACCTTGTCAGAATTTCAGTTCAGCCTCTGCTACTCTGAACCTTGTCGATCTTTGAGACTTGTCTCTGTGTGTGAGTTGGTTGAACTTCTGTTACTCTGCGTCTCTGAGTCTAGGTGGAGAAAGCTTCTGAATCAAAGGTGGATGCCCCAGCACCGCAGGGTGACATGTCCCGCACCACCAGCAGAGGGCGCATAGACCATGCAGCAGGAGATTTCCAGGGGTCCCAACCTCCAGGCAAGAGAACCGCAAAAGGAAATCACTCACAGCCAGAGCCTCCAGTGGCGACACCTCCTCAGATAAGGAAAAAAACAAGCTGGCAACCGTCAAAACAAAAAGAGGCTCAGCTCAAAAGCACGGGAACCACAGCAGACCACCCATAACAAAACATCTGGGGAACATCCAGCTGATGGAAGCAGCAGTGCGGCCGAGGCCCCCCCCCCCGGAAACACAAACGAGGACACCGACAGCAGCAGCAACGTCCAAGGCGGAGACCGGCCTGCAAGCCCGGCATCAACCGAGGGCTACAGAGCACCACCCCCATCACCCAGTCATGCTCAGGGCCCTGGGGCAGTGTGGGACTGCTACCTCAGCCCTGCAGAACTTTGTCAGCACCACAGGCATACTGGAGCATGCTGACTGAAAGACTCTGGACTCTGGTAAGAAGTGTCAAATCTTTTAAATTTTAAAAATATCTTTGGAGTTTGCATCCATTAATGTGCAAAGTATTTTGCGATGTATGGCCAAGTTAATCTACCTGGCCAATATCAAGGCTGCCCTGCTGTTCCCACAGGAGTGTGGGATACTTCACTTCAGCAGTTACAGGTGCTGGTCGAGTGTGTGGTCCCATGGACTGTCCATCTGGTCAGGTGGGAATGGCTGCCGTTCCTCCAGCCTAGGCATCCTGCTGCCAGGAAGCAACTTCAGCATCTCAGGTGGTGGGAGGACGCCTCCTTGTAACAAATGTCAGGTGCAAGAATTGCCCTGTCAGGCTGATCAATGTGTTTGCCCCTGCTGACAAGAGTGAACAGCTGGCAGTTTTTCAACAGCTGCCACTGCTGCTCACCACCTTCAGGCCAATCATTCTGGACGGGGACTTTAACTGCATCATAGACATGGCCAGGCAATCCAGCAGGGCCAAAAACAAACTGGACGCTATGTCCAGACTCCTGCTGGAAACAGTCAAAGATGCCAAGCTGCACGACGTCTTCAGCAACCCTGCAGACAGAGCGCAGCGTAGATATGCATGGTCAGACCGCTGTCTGCGCCAGGATTGACTTCATGTTTGTATCCCGCGCGTTCACAGTCAGGTCCACCAATGTCAAGCTGGTGTTCTTTTCTGACCACTGCCTCCTGCTGGCCAACTGTCAGCTAGAGAAAAACCAGAAAGTGGGCAGGGTGTCCTGGAAGCTAAATGTAGAACTGTTGACCCCAGAGAACCTCCAGGAACTCAAAAGGGTATACCAGGGTTGGAGAACAATGAAACTGTTCTTTGAGTCTCCATTCGCTTTGATGGGAAACAATCAAGGAGAACATCAAAAAGTTCTTCTTCCGCAAAAATGTTTAGGAGGCCAGGGAGAGATGGGGGCCGGGGGGGGTGAGGGGGTGGGTGATGGAGGGAGAGACAATGTCCCAACTCCAGAAAAGCATGCAGAATCTGCTCCAACTGCAGTCAATTGGGGTTGATTTCAAGGAGGATCTCCAGGAGCTGAAGAGCAAGCAAGTCTTGCTCCTTGCCTCAGAAGCCTCCAAGATCATTTTCCGATCCAGGGTCCGCTCCATGGAGCAGGATGAAACGTGCTCGCGTTTCTTCCTCCAAAAGGTGTATGGAGAGACCTCCGTGATCAGCAGCCTGAAGGAAGAAGATGGCTCTGTAAAGCCATCGCAATCTGACATTCTGTGCATCTGCAAATCCTTCTATGCCAGACTGCATAACCTGAAGCCAACAGCACGGCCTCCAAGTCTTTCCTGTCGTCTATCACGGAGGTCTTAGACAACAGCGAGTGGGAGAGCCTGGACCAACTGTTATCTCTGGATGAGCTGACAAAGGCCTTCAAGTCCTTTCAGAAGGATAAAACTCCCAGAAGCAGCAGCTTAATGGCTGAGTTTTACTCGGCGTTGTGGGAGTTGATGAGCCTGGATCTGCTGGGAGTATACGAGAGTATGCTTCTGGAAGGCAGCATGTCAGAATCCACGAGGAAAGGCATCATTACTTGCTTGGGGAAAGACTGTACCAGGCATTGAGAGTCTGCAATGCAGTCAGAAATTGAGGGTAAAAGGAACATTGCTTCAGAGATTCAGTTGCTGCAGTCAGAGTAGGAAAGTCATCTCTGGACAATGGGAGGAAGGACCCGAAACAGAGTATTTGACCATAGTGCCCACCCACTGGAGATGCTCAGTGACTTGGTAATGTGTGTACAAGGGAACAGTAAATGTGTACCAATTATGGGAGAGCTGTCATGGAACAGGCCAAATTAGGGGTTATCGTTTATGTTTAAACAAACATCTGTCTTCTTTTCTTTAGAAATATAGAAAATGCTTTCTACTTTCAATAAAGTTATATTTATTCCCATTTCTTATCCATTCTTTTTTGTGTTATCAATTATAATTGTCAGATTGTCAACTCTCTCAAATGTTGGAAATACTCATCAGGTCTGGCAGCATCTGTAGAGTGAGAAACAGATTTAGCATTTGGGGACCATATGACTATTCTTCAGATGTGATAATGTCCAGTTACATTTTGGTCAGAAAGCAAGCAAGAATGCAAGCAGAGAATTGCTCACCACATCATGGGCAAATGGCTTTTGCTGTCAGGTGACTCATGTCACAGAGAATGGTGGGGGGTGGGAGGGGGTATTTTCCCAGCCCGCTGCATTGCTCGAGTAGTGCAGCAGGCCTGAAAACATCAGCAGCAGCCATTGCGGGATTCCCGTTGGGCCTCACGGTCTCCGCGCGGCTCCCAGGCAAAGATTTCTGATGTAATCAGCTCCCTTTTGAATACTTGGGCAAAGCTGATTATCATATGGAAATGTCATGGTAATTGATATTTCCATATAATTAATGGGCCTGGGAAGGAATTCTCCAGGCATCCAACTATCTCACACCCCTTCCCTCCCCACCCATGTGTGGCTCCTGCCAGCCTGGTTTACAACTGTTCCCCACTAATAGGAAACAGGCGGCCTGACACTCATTATTGGGAAGAGAGGCTACTGAGGACCCCCCCCCCCCCCCCCACCCTCTGCAAGGTGGTCTGGGATAAGGGGGGGGTGACACTTGGGCAGTTTTAGCATGGCACCCTGGCACCTCGCAAGGAGCAATCTGGCACTGCCCAAGTTGCACCTTCGCATCGGGCACTGCATAATGTCATGGGAGCAGAGCCACAGGGGGTGGGTCCTACTGGGGGCGGGGACTATTAGGGGGCAAATGGCAAGGTGGGGGGGACCTGCTGCCACTTAGGAATCAGGATCAGAGGGAGAGGGAGGAAGTGAGGGCAACTGTGGCTGGCCATCATGGTCAGGGGGGTTCCTGGCTGATGAGAGGGGTGGGGGGTAGTCAGGCCTATTCATACGTGTGGAGAGGGGGTTGAGACTGTTGGAGGGTGGCTGGGGAGCTTGGGGCTGGCTGGGGGGAGCGGGTGAATATAGGGGCTTGCTTGGGGATATCTGGGGTGTGGAGATGCGGGTGTTGGACTGGGGTAAGCACAGTAAGAATTCTCACAACACCAGGTTAAAGTCCAAGAGGTTTATTTGGTAGCACAAGCCACAAGTTTCGGAACACTGCTGCTTCATCAGGTGAGTGGGAGTTGTGTTCACAAACAGGGCACATATAGATACAAACTCAATTTACAAGATAATGATTGGAATGTGAGTCTTTACAGGTAATCAAGTCTTAAAGGTACAGACAATGTGAGTAGAGAGAGGATTAAGCACAGGTTAAAGAGATGTGTATTGTCTCCTGTCAGGACAGTTAATGAGATTTTGCAGGCCCAGGCAAGTCATGGACATTACAAATAGTGTGACGTGAACCCAAGATCCCTTCCTCAAGTGTGCGGGACTTGGCTTTCAGTTTCTGCTCAGCGATTCTGCATTGTCATGTGTTGTGAAGGCCACCTTGGAGAATACTAACCAGAAGATCAGAGGCTGAATGCCTGTGACTGCTGAAGTGTTCCCCAACAGGAAGAGAACATTCCTGCCTGGTGATTGTTGAGCGGTGTTCATTCTTCTGTTGTCATAGCATCTGCATGGTCTCCCCAATGTACTATGCATCGGGACATCCTTTCCTGCAGCGTATCAGGTAGACAACATTGGCCAAGTTGCAAGAGTATGTACCGTGTATCTGGTGGATGGTGTTCTCGTGTGAGATAATGGCATCCATGTCGACGATCCATCACGTCTTGCAGAGGTTACTGTCGCATGATTGTGTGGTGTTGTGGCCACTGTTCTCCTGAAGGCTGGTAGTTTATATATGCCCTGTTTGTGAACACAGCTCCCAATCACCTGATGAAGGGGCCATGCTCTGAAAGCTTGTGGCTTGTGCTACCAAATAAACCTGTTGGACTTTAACCTGGTGTTGTGAGACTCCTTACAATGTCTGGGAGGTCAGTGATCTGGTGGAGCAGTCCGAGGGTTTGTGTGACTGACAAAGGCCAACCTGTGGTGGGTTAATGTGACAGTGAGGCTTCTATCATTATTTACACATTTCACAGATTTTCCAAATCCAAGTCAATATTTATACTGCGTGTCAATAGAAAATTGAACTGTTAGCAGGTGGAATTGAAATATTTGAGGTATAGAAACATAGGAGCAGGGTCAGTCATGCAGCCCATTGACCCTGTTTCTCAGATTGTTTAATTCCTTAGTTTTACATATACCGTCTGGTTACTAATCCTATTTGTATAGGAATGTCTGTGTTATTGCTTTGGCAATATTGTACACTGGCAGAGGCCAAAAGTGCTTTGATTGTACCTTCCAAACCTGTCACCTGTACTTCTAAATGTGGAAAAAGTGTAGCAGATGCAGTGGTACACCATTATCTACAATGTCTCCTCCAAGCTGGAACTCCCTCCCTAAAGTTTTATTTATTTATCTCAAGCAAGACTTACATTAACACTGCAATGAAGTTACTGTGAAATTCCTGTCCCGGTCAATGCACCTAACCAGCATGTCTTTCCGGATGTGGGAGGAAAGTGGAGCACCCGGAAGAACGCACACAGACTCGGGAAGAATATGCAAATTGCACACAGACAGGAACACGAGCCGGGAATGAAACCCGGATCCCTGGCGCTGTGAAGCAGCAGTGCTAATCACTGTGCTACCGTTCCTAGCAGCACTGTATTTGTTCCGACAATGCATGGACTGCAGCAGTTCAAGAAGCAGGAACAATGCCATCTCCCATCAGATAATTAGGAATGGGCAGTAAATGCTGGCCGAGCCAGCGACACACATGTCCCATGAACGAATGTAAAAGAAATCCAGAAACCTTTTGGAATGAACTTAGTATTGTTATTGTGGCCTTTTAAATACCTGTTTAAATACTGGACTTTTAGATATTCTTTCACTAAAGGCCCGGACAGAATCAAAACCTCTGGGACCCGGGTTTCATTCCCAGCTTGTGTTACTGTCTGTGTGGAGTTTGTACATTCTCCCCGAGTCTGTGTGGGTTTCATCTGGGTGCTCCACTTTCCTCCCACATGTGAAAAGACATGCTGGTGGAAAATACTATGGTAAGCTGGCCATGTACAAAAAGAAGCCTAGAATGTAGGTAGAAATATTTCAAAGAGCCGAGCCTTGTTACTTGTTTATAGTCAAAGAATGAAACAAGTTGATTAAAAACCTGGTCTCTGTGAGAATTGTTTGAGCTATGTTAGTTTGTCATCCTGATTATAGATTGAGCGACATTACATCGGGTGAGGTTACACTGAGCTGATTTGTTTCTGTGTGAATGCAGTTTGAGCTTCTGCAAATTCGACGTTGTCAGAATTTCGGTTCAGCCTCTGCTACTTGTCAATCGGATCTATGTTTAATATGGTGCTGCTGCTGTGAATGACCGGAGTTTGAGTGAGACTGAAAATGTGGAGCTGTCTCCGCTCACTGCCTGAGATCAGTCACTCTCAGTGAGACTGACTCTATGATCAATGGTGAGCTGCCTTCCTTCCCCATCAGCTCAAACTCCTGGTGTTTCCAAAATTTCCCTCACCGACCCGCCCCCCACTTCAAAACCAGGAATCTGAGATCAAAATACTGGCACAGTGATCGATTCAGAGAATTTAATGACAAGTCATTTGAATTTCAAAAATAGAAAGTCCATTTTGATATATAATATTTACAATGAACAATACAGAAGCACAAAATCGACAATTGCACAAAGACTGAATTTAGGGTTAACTGGCTGAATCAGATGCCTGTTTAAAGCCTGCCTCCTTTAACATTGTCAACGGAACTTTACTTCGCTCCGTTTAATTTGTGTTACTCTTCATGCTGTTAACCATAGTTGCATTTCGTTACTTTGTCAGTGGGAATGTTAGTTAAGCTACAGACGTTACGACATCGGTGTGAGTTTATGTTGACCTTCTGTTAGTGCGTGTCTCTGAGTCTAGGTGGAGCTGCTTTACTGTCTGTCCAAGAGTGTTAGCTGATTTACATTACTTGCTTTCTAACTGAAGGTTGGGCGACATTCCTGGTCTCTTTAGTGTCGACTGTGCTAGGTTCTGCTACTCTGGTCTATGTTTAAAATGGTGCTGCTGCTGGGTATAGCCAGAGTTTGAGTGAGGTTGAAAATGGGGAGCTGTCTCCATATTTTCACTGCCTGAGATGTGTGAGACTGACTCTGTGATCAATGGTGAGCTGCCTTCCTTCCCCATCAGCCCAAACTCCTGTTGTGTTTCCAAAAATTCCCCCATCCCCGCTTTAAACGCCAGGAATTTTAGATTAAAAGGCTGTCACAATGATTTGTTCAGAGATTTTTATTACAAGTTATTTGGATTTCCAATTACCAAACAGAAAATAGCAAGTTTATTTTCAATGTATAATATTTACATTGAACAATACAGGAAGTGGCAAGGATGAGAGTGAGATTGTGAGAGTAAGGATGGAAATCTATAGTGAATTGGGAGGTGTCGCTAGCTGCTGGGGTGTGTGCTGCAAGTCTGCCTGACAGACAGAAACAGTAAGAAGTCTCACAACACCAGGTGAAAGTCCAACAGCTTTACTTGGTAGCACAAGCTACATCCTTCATCAGGTGAGTGAAAGTTCTGTTCACAAACAGGGCATATAAAGACACAAACTCAATTTACAAAATAGTTGTTGGAATTCGAGTCTTTACAGGTAATCAAGACATAAAGGTCCAGACAATTGTGAGTGTAGTCACAAAGTAACAAGCTTCAACTGTGATTAACCACATGAACAGTAGCAGAAATTAAACATTGACCCGTTAATAACATTAACAGTAGCAAAATACATGTTCCATTGACAATGTTAATGATGGCGGGCTTTAAACCAGCATCTGATTCAGAAAGTTAACACGAAATTGAGTCTCTTTCTGCAATTGTTGACACAGTAAGGAATCTCACAACACCAGGTTAAAGTCCAACAGGTTTATTTGGTAGTACAATTTTTCGGCGCGTTGCCCCTTCATCAGGCAGGTGAAGAGTTGGGCTCACAAACAGGGCACAGGTAAACACAGACTCTAATTACAAGATAATGTTGGAATGCGAGTCTTTACAGGGAATCAAGTCTTTAAAGGTGAATGCGTTAAGCACAGGTTAAAGAGATGGGAATTCTCTCCAGACAGGAATCTCAGTGAGATGTTGCAAGCCCAGGCAAGTTGTGGAGGGTGTTGATTCCGCGCCTCCTTTTATGTGAACTTGGACTCTTTCCCGGATTGGGATGGATGGAGTTCCCATCACCACAGCCGGGCCCACAGAGCCGGGTTCACAATCGGGCGAACATAAATCAGCTTCGGATCAAATAGGAACTGATTCTTTTTAAACAAAGGCACAACATTTGCCACCCTCCAATCTTCAGGCACCTCACCTCTGCCTTTTGATGATTCAAATATCTCTGCCATGGGACCCGCAATCCATGCCCCACCCTAGCCTCCCACTCACCCAGAGAAACTATCATAAATCCTTCAGCCCACGCTCACAATGCCAAAATAGCTCAATTTCCACTCACAGAGAGAAAGTAACATCACTGAAACAATACTCAGAAAAAATAATGTTTATAGCACAAATAACACTCCGAGACCAAGTCATGTAGGTCAACCTATACTCACTCAGACAATGTAAAGCAGACTCAAAGAGACGAAGTAAGAGGTTCAATCTACACTCACACTGCCAAAGCAATATCGTTCAACTTTGACTGGCAGAGACAAAGTAACGACGCACAACCTTTTCATACACAGACAAAGTAACGAAGCTCAACATACACTCACGAACAAAAATGTTGCTCAACAAACGCTCAGAGAGACAAAGTAAAGCAGCTCCACCAAGACTCCGAGACACGAATTAACAGAAGTACAACTTCCACTCACACTGACGTAGTAACATAAGTCGCTCAACCCACAATCACACAGACAAAATAACGAGGCTCAAACAAGGACAAGGTTCACAGTAACACAGGCTGAACCGAAATTCTGACAATGTCGAATTTTCAGAGGCTCAAACTACAGACACAGAAAATATAAATTAACTCAACCCACACTCTCAGAGACAAAATAATCTAGATCAACGTCTTTCACAGGTACAAAATAAATGAGCGAAACATAAACTCACACTGACAAAGTAACAGAGATTCAACATCAATTCACAGAATTGAAGGAACGCAGCTGAACCTTAACTCAAAGTCAGAAAGTATAGTAGCTCATCCCACACTCACAGAGACACAGTAACAGAGCACTGTCTACACTCACAGATTGTGGACAGAGTGTAGCCTTCAGGAGAACAGTGACCACGACACCACACAACCCTGCCACAGCAACCTCTGCAAGACATGCCCGATCATCGACATGGATGCCATCATCTCACGTGAGAACACCATCCACCACGATACATACAGTTGCAACTCAGCCAACGTTGTCTACCTGATACATTGCAGGAAAGGATGTCCCGAGGCATGATACTTTGGGGAGCCCGTGCAGATGCTATGACAACAGATAAGTGAACACTGCTCGACAATCATCAGGCAAGAGTGTTCTCTTCCTGTTGAGCCTCTGATCTTCGAGTAAGCGTTCTCCAAGGCGGCCTTCACAACACATGACAGCGCAGAGTCGCTGAGCAGAGACTGATAACCAAATTCCCGCACACGTGAGGACAGCCTCAACCGGGATCTTGGGTTCATGTCACACTATCTGTAACCCCCACAACTTGCCTGGGCTTGCAAAATCACACTAACTGTCCTGGCTGGAGACAGTACACATCTCTTTAACCTGTGCTTAACCCTCTCTCCACTCACATTATCTGTACCTTTAAGACTTGATTACCTGAAAAGACTCGCATTCCAACCATTATTTTGTAAATGAAGTTTGTGTCTTGAAATGCCCTGTTTGTGAACAGAACTCCCTCTCACCTGATGAAGGAGCAGCGCTCTGAAAGCTAGTGGCTCGTTGGACTTTAACCTGGTGTTGTGAGACTTCTTACTGTGTTGACCCCCAGTCCAACGCCAGCATTTCCACATCATGACAGACAGACATCATGTAGTTGCTTCCTTAGCTCGGGTCCCGGCCCAAGTGGATGAAGGTGACGGTGCGTTCGGTCCCGCTCAGGCTCAGCAGCGGGGTCCCGGAGAAGCCACTGACGGTGCCCCGAGTTGTGCTGGAAGATCTGGGGGGGATTTTCCATACTGGAGCCGCTCCGTTGGTCGCCCAGTCCCGCCGAGATGAAGATGCCGCTGCCCGGAGCTGCCGAGGGGAAGAGGGTAGGGAGGCCGAGCTGGGGCCGCGGCCACGATCAGCGGGGAGCTGCCTCTCTCCCGGATCCTCCAGGAGGTGAGCGGCCGATACAATCCGCTCCGGGCTGATGGAGAAGCCGGTGCCCGTGGACAGTGCCGCCTCCCTGGCTTCTTGTTCCAGTCACCACCGCCCACAGCGCCTCCACCAGCGACTCCCGTTTGTGCAGTAGCTGATCCACCAGGTTAGGCTGCACCTGGTATCCTGTGGAGATCTCCCCGCCTCCCAATTTCTCCACAGAGAGAATGGGTCCCGCTTGTCGGAGGGTTCCGCGCTCTCCTTTCAAATCATTGTCCAGTATTCCCCTTTCCCTCCTCAATCCTCTTGGAGCTTCTCATATCTAAATAGTTCACTTGGGAACTTATATAGTGCAAATCGGAATTTAAACATGAATATCTAAATATTTAAATTCAATTTTACATATTTTATTTAAATTAATTTTATTCATACGTCAGAATAGGAATTTCCAATCCGCGGATCCACACATTTCCTTCTGAAATTCAGAATCAGTTCCTATTTGATACGAAGCTGTCTTATGTTCGCCCGATTGTGAACCCGGCTCTGTGGGCCCGACTGTGGGAATGGGAACTCCATCCATCCCAATCCGGGAAAGAGTCCAAGCTCAGATAAAAGGAAGCGCGGAATCAACACCCTACACAACTTGCCTGGGCTTACAAAATCTCACTGAGATTCCTGTCTGGAGAGAATTCCCATCTCTTAATTTCCCATCTCTTAATTTCGTGCTACTGTTCATGTAGTTAATCACAGTTGAAGCTTGTTACTTTGTGACTGCGAGAGTGCCTCATCTGTAACTTTCGGATGACGTTCTGTTACTTCGTGTCTCTGAGTCTAGGTGGAGCTGTTTAAATTGATCTCTCTGATTGTTGTTTGAGCTACATTACTTTCTGTGAGCTCAGGTTGAACTACGTTCCTGGTTTCCGCGAGTGCAGTAAGAAGTCCCACGACACCAGACGTCGTGAGACTTTTTGCTGTGCTTTCCCCAGTCCAACGCCATCATCTCCACTCTGTGAGTGCAGACAGTGTTCTGTTACTGTGTCTCTGTGAGTGTGGGATGAGCTACTATACTTTCTGACTGTGAGTTAAGGTTCAGCTGCGTTCCTTCAATTCTGTGAATTGATGTTGAATCTCTGATACTTTGTCAGTGTGAGTTTATGTTTCGCTCATTTATTTTGTACCTGTGAAAGACGTTGATCTAGATTATTTTGTCTCTGAGAGTGTGGGTTGAGTTAATTTATTTTTTCTGTGTCTGTAGTTTGATCCTCTGAAAATTCGACATTGTCAGAATTTCTGTTCAGCCTGTGTTACTGTGAACCTCGTCCGTGTTTGAGCCTCGTTATTTTGTCTGTGTGATTGTGGGTTGAGCGACTTAAGTTACTACGTCAGTGTGAGTGCAAGTTGTACTTCTGTTAATTCGTGTCCCGAAGTCTAGGTGGAGCTGCTTTACTTTGTCTCTCTGAGCGTTTGTTGAGCAACATTTTTGTTCGTGAGTGTATGTTGAGCTTCGTTACTTTGTGTATGAAAAGGTTGTGCGTTGTTACTTTGTCTCTGCCAGTCAAGGTTGAACGATATTGCTTTGGCAGTGTGAGTGTAGATTGAACCTCTTACTTCGTCTCTCTGAGTCTGCTTTACGTTGTCTGAGTGAGTATGGGTTGATCTACATGACTTGGTCTCGGAGTGTTATTTGTGCTATAAACATTATTTTTTCTGAGTATTGTTTCAGTGAAGTTACTTTCTCTGTGAGTGTAAGTTGAGCTATTTTGGCATTGTGAGCGTGGGCTGAAGGATTTATGATAGTTTCTCTGGGCGAGTTGGAGGTTGGAGGGCGTGGATTGCGGGTCCCATGGCAGAGATATTTGAATCATCAAGAGGCAGAGGTGAGGTGCCTGAAGATTGGAGGGTGGCAAATGTTGTGCCTTTGTTTAAAAAGAATCAGTTCCTATTTGATCCGAAGCTGATTTATGTTCGCTCGATTGTGAACCCGGCTCTGTGGGCCCGGCTGTGGTGATGGGAACTCCATCCATCCCAATCTGGGAAAGAGTCCAATTTCAGAGAAAAGGAAGCGCGGAATCAACACCCTCCACGACTTGCGTGGGCTCGCAAAATCTCACTGAGATTTCTGTCTGGAGACATTTCCCATCTCTTTAACCTGTGCTCAACGCATTCAACTTTAAAGACTTGATTCCCTGTAAACACTCGCATTCCAACATGATCTTGTAATTAGTCTGTGTTTACCTGTGCCCTGTTTGTGAGCCCAACTCTTCACCTGCCTGATGAAGGGACAACGCTCCGAAAAATTGTGCTACCAAATAAACCTGTTGGACATTAACCTGATGTTGTGAGATTTCTTACTGTGTCAACAATTGCAGAAAGAGACTCAATTTCGTGTTAACTTTCTGAATCAGATGCTGGTTTAAAGCCCGCCACCATTAACATTGTCAATAGAACATGTATTTCGTTACTGTTAATGTTATTAACGGGTCAATGTTTAATTTCGTGCTACTGTTCATGTAGCTAATCACAGTTTAAACTTTGTTACTTTGTGACTGCGAGAGTGCTTCATCTGTGACTTTCGGATGACGTTCTGTTACTTCGTGTCTCTGAGTCCAGGTGGAGCTGTTTAAATTGATCTCTCTGATTGTTGTTTGAGCTACATTACTTTCTATGAGTTCAGTTTGAACTACGTTCCTGGTTTCCGCGAGTGCATAAGAAGTCCCACGACACCAGACGTCATGAGACTTCTTACTGTGCTTTCCCCAGTCCAACGCCATCATCTCCACACTCTGTGAGTGTAGACAGTGTTCTGTTACTGTGTCTCTGTGAGTGTGGGATGAGCTACTATACTTTCTGTCTGTGAGTTAAGGTTCAGCTGCGTTCCTTCAATTCTGTGAATTGATGTTGAATTTCTGATACTTTGTCAGTGTGAGTTTATGTTTCGCTCATTTATTTTGTACCTGTGAAAGACGTTGATCTAGATTATTTTGTCTCTGAGAGTGTGGGTTGAGTTAATTTATTTTTTCTGTGTCTGTAGTTTGATCCTCTGAAAATTCGACATTTGTCAGAATTTCGGTTCAGCCTGTGTTACTGTGAACCTCGTCCGTGTTTGAGCCTCATTATTTTGTCTCTGTGATTGTGCGCCTCCAGCAGCTGATCCACCAGGTTAGGCTGAGCCTGGTATCCTGTGGAGATCTCCCCGCCTCCCAATTTCTCCACAGAGAGAATGGGTCCTGCTTGTCGGAGGGTTCCGCGCTGTCCTTTCAAATCATTGTCCAGTATTCCCCTTTCCCTCCCCAATCCTCTTCCTTGGAGCTTCTCATGTCTAAATAGTTCACTTGGGAACTTATATAGGGCAAATCGGAATTTAAACATGAATATCTAAATATTTAAATTCAATTTTACATATTTTATTTAAATTAATTTTATTCATACGTCAGAATAGGAATTTCCAATCCGCGGATCCACACATTTCCCTCTGAAATTCAGAATCAGTTCCTATTTGATACGAAGCTGATTTATGTTCGCCCGATTGTGAACCCGGCTCTGTGGGCCCGGCTGTGGGATTGGGAACTCAATCCATCCCAATCCGGTTAAGAGTCCAAGTTCAGATAAAAGGAAGCGCGGAATCAACACCCTCCACGACTTGCCTGGGCTCGCAAAATCTCACTGAGATTCCTGTCTGGAGACATTTCCCATCTCTTTAACCTGTGCTCAACGCATTCAACTTTAAAGATTTGATTCCCTGTAAAGACTCGCATTCCAACATGATCTTGTAATTAGAGTCTGTGTTTACCTGTGCCCTGTTTGTGAGCCCAACTCTTCACCTGCCTGATGAAGGGACAACGCTCCAAAAAATTGTGCTACCAAATAAACCTGTTGGACTTAAACCTGGTGTTGTGAGATTTCTTACTGTGTCAACAATTGCAGAAAGAGACTCAATTTCGTGTTAACGTTCTGAATCAGATGCTGGTTTAAAGCCCGCCACCATTAACATTGTCAATGGAACATGTATTTCGCTACTGTTAATGTTATTAACGGGTCAATGTTTAATTTCGTGCTACTGTTCATGTAGTTAATCACAGTTGAAGCTTGTTACTTTGTGACTGCGAGAGCGTCTCATCTGTGACTTTCGGATGACGTTCTGTTACTTCGTGTCTCTGAGTCTAGGTGGAGCTGTTTAAATTGATCTCTCTGATTGTTGTTTGAGCTACATTACTTTCTATGAGTTCAGGTTGAACTACGTTCCTGGTTTCCGCGAGTGCATAAGAAGTCCCACGACACCAGACGTCGTGAGACTTTTTACTGTGCTTTCCCCAGTCCAACGCCATCATCTCCACACTCTTGTGAGTGTAGACAGTGTTCTGTTACTGTGTCTCTGTGAGTGTGGGATGAGCTACTATACTTGCTGCCTGTGAGTTAAGGTTCAGCTGCGTTCCTTCAATTCTGTGAATTGATGTTGAATCTCTGATACTTTGTCAGTGTGAGTTTATGTTTCGCTCATTTATTTTGTACCTGTGAAAGACGTTGATCTAGATTATTTTGTCTCTGAGAGTGTGGGTTGAGTTAATTTATATTTTCTATGTCTGTAGTTTGATCCTCTGAAAATTCGACATTGTCAGAATTTCTGTTCAGCCTGTGTTACTGTGAACCTCGTCCGTGTTTGAGCCTCGTTATTTTGTCTGTGTGATTGTGGGTTGAGCGACTTATGTTACTACGTCAGTGTGAGTGTAAGTTGTACTTCTGTTAATTCGTGTCCCGGAGTCTAGGTGGAGCTGCTTTACTTCGTCTCTCTGAGCGTTTGTTGAGCAACATTTTTGTTCGTGAGTGTATGTTGAGCTTCGTTACTTTGTCTGTGTGTGAACAGGTCGTGCGTCGTTACTTTGTCTCTGCCAGTCAAAGTTGAACGATATTGCTTTGGCAGTGTGAGTGTAGATTGAACCTGTTACTTCGTCTCTCTGAGTCTGCTTTACGTTGTCTGAGTGAGTATGGGTTGATCTACATGACTTGGTCTCGGAGTGTTATTTGTGCTATAAACATTATTTTTTCTGAGTATTGTTTCAGTGATGTTACTTTCTCTCTGTGAGTGTAAGTTGAGCTATTTTGGCATTGTGAGCGTGGGCTGAAGGATTTATGATAGTTTCTCTGGGTGAGTGGGAGGCTGGAGGGCGTGGATTGCGGGTCCCATGGCAGAGATATTTGAATCATCAAGAGGCAGAGGTGAGGTGCCTGAAGATTGGAGGGTGACAAATGTTGTGCCTTTGTTTAAAAAGGGATGCAGAGAAAAGCCTGGGAACTATAGGCCTGTGAGCCTTACATTTGTGGTGGATTATTTGTCAGATGGTGTTTTGAGAGACAAAGTAACAGGCATTTAGAGATGCAAGGACTGATTAGGGAGAGTCAGTATGACTTTGTGAGTGGAAAATCATGTCTCGCAGATTTGATTGATTTTTTGAAGGGGTAACGAAGAAGGTAGATGAAGGCAGTGAAGTTGATGTTGTCTACATGGAGTTTAGCAAGGCCTTTGGTAGATTGTTGCATTAGGTTGTATCTCACAGGATTCAGGATGTGACAGCCAAATGGATACAAAATTGACTTGATGACAGAAGACAGAGGCTTGTTGTAGAGGGTTCTTTTTCAAACTGGAGACGTGCGACCAGCAGTGTGCCTCAGGGATTGGGGCTGTGTCCACTGTTATTTGTCGTTTGTGTTAATGACTTGGATGCGAATATCGGAGGCATGGTTAGTAAGTTTGTGGATGACACCAAGATTGGTGGCATAGTGGACAGTGAAGAAGCTTATCTCAGATTGCAACGGGATCTTGCCAATTGGGCAAGTGGGCTGATGAATGGCAGATGGAGTTTAATTTAGATAAATGTGAGGTGATGCATGTTGGTAGATTGAATCAGGCAGGACTTACTCAGTCAACGGTAGGCATTGGGGAGAGTTACAGAACAGAGTGATCGAGGGTACGGGTCCATAACTCCATGAAAGTGGAGTCACAGGTGGACAGAATGGTGAAGTAGGCATTCATAAGAACATAAGAAATAGGAGCAGGAGTAGGCCATCCAGCCCTTCGAGCCTGCCCCGCCATACAATAAGATCATGGCTGATCTGTTGTGGCTCAGTTCCACATTCCCGCCCTCTCCCCATAACCCTTAATCCCCTCACTTATCAAAAACCCATCAACCCGCGTCTTAAAAATATTTAGCGAGGCAGCCTCCACCACCTCAACGGGCAGAGAATTCCAGAGATTCACCACCCTTTGAGTGAAGAAGTTCCTCCTCAACTCCGTTCTAAACCGGCCCCCCTTTATCTTGAGGCTGTGCCCCCTAGTCCTACTGTCCTTTCTGAGCGGGAAGAGCCTCTCCACCTCTATCCTATCCATCCCATTCATCATTTTATACGTCTCAATGAGATCTCCCCTCATTCTTCTAAACTCTAACGAGGACAAGCCTAGTTTATTCAGCCTCTCCTCATAGCTCAAACCCCTCAACTCCGGTATCAGCCTAGTAAACCTCCTCTGCACTCCCTCCAAGGCCAAAATATCCTTGCGTAAGTATGACGACCAAAACTGCACACAGTACTCCAGCTGCGGCCTCACCAATGCCCTATACAGCTGCAGCAAGACCTCCCAACTTTTATATTCAATCCCCCTTGCTATGAAGGCCAGCATCCCATTCGCCTTCCTGACCACCTGCTGCACCTGCAGGCTGGGTTTTTGCGACTCGTGCACAAGGACCCTGAGGTCCCTCTGCACCGTCGCCTGCTGCAGTTTTCCCCCCCGTAAGTAATAGTCCTTCCTACCATTCTTCCTACCAAAGTGGACCACCTCACACTTGCCAACATTAAATTCCATTTGCCATTTCCTGGCCCATTCACCCAGCCTATCTAGATCCTTCTGCAGACTCTCCACACCCTCCGCGCAATTTGCCGTTCCACCAATCTTGGTGTCATCAGCAAATTTCGACACCATACACTCGGTTCCCTCCTCCAGATCATCTATATAAATGGTAAATAGCTGAGGCTCCAGCACTGACCCCTGGGGCACTCCACTAGTCACCAACCGCCAATCCGAATAACACCCATTAACCCCCACTCTCTGTCTCCTATTTGACAACCAATCCTCTATCCACGCTAACACCCTACCCCCAACTCCATGCCCCCTTATCTTCTGCAATAACCTCTTGTTTCAGCATGCTTGTTTTCATTTGTCAGACATTGAATACAGGAGTTGGACCTCTTGTTGAAATTGTACATGACACTGGTAAATCCACACTTGGAATCGTGTGTACAGTTCTGGTCACCCTAATATAGAAAAGATATTATTAAACTAGAAAGAGTGCAGAAAAGATTTACTAGGATGCCACCGGGACTTGATGGTTTGAGTTAAAGGCGAGGCTGGAAAGACTGGGAAATTGTTTGTCTGGAGCTTAGAAGGCTGAGGGGTGATTTTATCGCCGTCTATAAAACAATGAGGGCCATATGTCAGCTAGACAGTCAATATCTTTTCCCAAAGGTAGAGGAGTCTAAAACTAGAGGGCATAAGTTTCAGGTGATGGGGGAGAAATACAAAAGTGTCCAGAGGGGCAATTTTTTCACACAGGGTGGTGAGCATCTGGAACAAGCTGCCAGAGGTAGTAGCAGAGGTGGGTACAATTTTGTCTTTGAAAAAGTGTTTAGACAGTTATATGGGTAAGATGGGTATAGAGGGATATGGACCAAATGCAAGCAATTGGGATTAGGTTAGAAGTTACAGAAAAGGACAAGTTGGGCTGAAGGGCCTGATTCCATGTTGTAATCCTCTATGACTCTATGAGTGTCTGCTCAGCGATGTTACTTTATATCGGTGACTGTGGATGCAGCTATGTTTCTTTGCATGTCTGAAATTAGTCAGTGAAGATACTTGTCTGTGTGAATGCAGTTTGAGACTCTGTTGTCAGAATTTCAGTTTAGGCTCTGCTATTCTGAAGCTTGTCAATCGGATCTATGTTTAATATAGTGCTGCTGCTGTGTCTGACCAGAGTTTGAGTGAGACTGAAAATGTGGAGCTGTCTCCGCTCACTGCCTGAGATCAATCACTCTCAGTGAGACTGACTCTATGATCAGTGGTGAGCTGCCTTCCTTCCCCATCAGCTCAAACTCCTGGTGTTTCCAAAATTTCCCTTACTGACCCGCCCCCCACTTCAAAACCAGGAATCTGAGATCAAAATACTGGCACAGTGATCGATTCAGAGAATGTAATGACAAGTTATTTGAATTTCCAACTTATAACAAAAAATAGAAAGTCCATTTTGATATATAATATTTACAATGAACAATACAGAAGCACAAAATTGACAATTCCACAAAGACTGAATTTAGGGTTAACTGTCTGAATCAGATGCCTGTTTAAAGCCTGCCTCCTTTAACATTGTCAATGGAACTTGACTTCACTCTGTTTAATTTATATTACTCTTCATGTTGTTAACCATAGTTGCATTTCATTACTTTGTCAGTGGGAATGTTGGTTAAGCTACAGACCTTTCGACATCAGTGTGAGTTTATGTCGACCTTCTGTTCGTGTGTGTCTCTGAGTCTCGGTGGAGCTGCTTTACTGTCTGTCCAAGAGTGTTAGCTGATTTACATTACTTGCTTTCTAACTGAAGGTTGGGCTACATTCCTGGTCTCTTTAGTGTCGACTGTGCTAGGTTCTGCTACTCTGATGTATGTTTAAAATGGTGCTGCTGCTGGGTATAGCCAGAGTTTGAGTGAGGTTGACAATGTGGAGCTGACTCCGTATTTTCACTGCCTGAGATGTGTGAGACTGACTCTGTGATCAATGGTGAGCTGCCTTCCTTCCCCATCAGCCCAAACTCCTGTTGTGTTTCCAAAAATTCCCCCATCCCCGCTTTAAACGCCAGGAATTTTAGATTAAAAGGCTGTCACAATGATTTGTTCAGAGATTTTTATTACAAGTTATTTGGATTTCCAATTACCAAACAGAAAATAGCAAATTTATTTTCAATGTATGTTATTTACATTGAACAATACAGGAAGTGGCAAGGATGAGAGTGAGATTGTGAGAGTAAGGATGGAAATCTAAAGTGAATTGGGAGGTGTCGCTAGCTGCTGGGGTGTGTGCTGCAAGTCTGCCTGACAGACAGAAACAGTAAGAAGTCTCACAACACCAGGTGAAAGTCCAACAGTTTTATTTGGTAGCACAAGCTACATCCTTCATCAGGTGAGTGAAAGTTCTGTTCACAAACAGGGCATATAAAGACACAAATTCAATTTACAAAATAATTGTTGGAATTCGAGTCTTTACAGGTAATCAAGTCTTCAAGGTCCAGACAATTGTGAGTGGAGAGAGGATTAAGCATAGGTTAAAGAGATGTGTACTGTCTCCAGCCAGGACAGTTAGTGTAATTTTGCAAGCCCAGGCAAGTTGTGGGGGTTACAGATAGTGTGACATGAGCCCAAGATCCCAGTTGAGGCTGTCCTCACATGTGCGGGAATTTGGTTATCAGTCTCTGCTTAGCGAATCTGCGCTGTCGTGTGTTGTGAAGGCTGCCTTGGAGAAAGCTTACTCGAAGATAAGAGGCTGAATGCCTGTGACTGCGGAAGTGTCCCCCAACAGGAAGAGAACGCTCTTGCCTGATGATTGTCGAGCGGTGTTCACTTATCCGTTGTCGTAGCACCTGCATGGGCTCCCCAAAGTATCATGCCTCAGGACATCCTTTCCTGCAACGTATCAGGTAGACAACATTGGCCGAGTTGCAAGTGTATGTATCGTGTACCTGGAGGATGGTGTTCTCACGTGAGATGATGGCATCTGTGTCGATGATCCGGCATGTCTTGCAGAGGTTGCTGTGGCAGGGTTGTGTGGTGTCATGGTCACTGTTCTCCTGAAGGCTGGGTAGTTTGCTGTAGACAATGGTCTGTTTGAGGTTGTGCGGCTGTTTGAACGCAAAGAAGTGAGGGTGTGGGGATTGACTTGGTGAGATGTTCGTCTTCATCAATGACGTGTTGAAGGCTCCAGAGAAGATTCTGTAGCTTCTCAGCTCCGTGGAAGTTCTGGACAACAAAGGGTACCCTGTCCACCGTGAACCATTGTTGTCTTTTGAGGAGGTCAGTATGGTTTTTCGCTGTGGTGCTGTTTACAAAATAATGGTTGGAATGCGAGCCTTTACACGTAATCGAGTCTTAAAGGGACACACAATGTGAGTGGAGAGAGGGTTACACACAGATTAAAGAGATGGGTATTGTCTCCTGTTGTCCACAGCAAACTACCCAGCCTTCAGGAGAACAGTGACCACGACACCACACAACCCTGCTACAGCAACCTCTGCAAGACATGCCGGATCATCGACATGGATGCCATCATCTCACGTGAGAACACCATCCACCACGATACATATACTTGCAATCGCCCAATCTTGTGTACCTGATACATTGCAGGAAAGGATGTCCTGAGGCATGATACTTTGGGGAGCCCATGCAGATGCTATGACAACGGATAAGTGAACACCGCTCGACAATTATCAGGCAAGAGTGTTCTCTTTCTGTTAGGGGAACACTTCAGCAGTCATGGGCATTGAGCCTCTGATCTTCGAGTAAGCATTCTCCAAGGCGGCCTTCACAACACATGACAGCGCAGAGTCGCTGAGCAGAGACTGATAACCAAATTCCCGCACACGTGAGGACAGCCTCAACCGGGATCTTGGGTTCATGTCACACTATCTGTAACCCCCACAACTTGCCTGGGCTTGCAAAATCACACTAACTGTCCTGGCTGGAGACAGTACACATCTCTTTAACCTGTGCTTAACCCTCTCTCCACTCACATTATCTGTACCTTTAAGACTTGATTACCTGAAAAGACTCGCATTCCAACCATTATTTTGTAAATGAAGTTTGTGTCTTGAAATGCCCTGTTTGTGAACAGAACTCCCTCTCACCTGATAAAGGAGCAGCGCTCTGAAAGCTAGTGGCTCGTTGGACTTTAACCTGGTGTTGTGAGACTTCTTACTGTGTTGACCCCCAGTCCAACGCCAGCATCTCCACATCATGACAGACAGACATCATGTAGTTGCTTCCTGAGCTCGGGTCCCGGCCCAAGTGGATGAAGGTGACGGTGCGTTCGGTCCCGCTCAGGCTCAGCAGCGGGGTCCCGGAGAAGCCACTGACGGTGCCCCGAGTTGTGCTGGAAGATCTGGGGGGGATTTTCCATACTGGAGCCGCTCCGTTGGTCGCCCAGTCCCGCCGAGGTGAAGATGCCGCTGCCCGGGGCTGCCGAGGGGAAGAGGGTAGGGAGGCCGAGCTGGGGCCGCGGCCACGATCAGCGGGGAGCTGCCTCTCTCCCGGATCCTCCAGGAGGTGAGCGGCCGATACAATCCGCTCCGGGCTGATGGAGAAGCCGGTGCCCGTGGACAGTGCCGCCTCCCTGGCTTCTTGTTCCAGTCACCACCGCCCACAGCGCCTCCAGCAGCGACTCCCGTTTGTGCAGCAGCTGATCCACCAGGTTAGGCTGAGCCTGGTATCCTGTGGAGATCTCCCCGCCTCCCAATTTCTCCACAGAGAGAATGGGTCCCGCTTGTCGGAGGGTTCCGCGCTGTCCTTTCAAATCATTGTCCAGTATTCCCCTTTCCCTCCCCAATTCTCTTCCTTGGAGCTTCTCATGTCTAAATAGTTCACTTGGGAACTTATATAGTGCAAATCGGAATTTAAACATGAATATCTAAATATTTAAATTCAATTTTACATATTTTATTTAAATTAATTTTATTCATACGTCAGAATAGGAATTTCCAATCCGCGGATCCACACATTTCCCTCTGAAATTCAGAATCAGTTCCTATTTGATCCGAAGCTGATTTATGTTCGCTCGATTGTGAACCCGGCTCTGGGAACCCGGCTGTGGGATTCGGAACTCCATCCATCCCAATCCGGGAAAGAGTCCAAGTTCAGATGAAAGGAAGCGCGGAATCAACACCCTCCACAACTTGCCTGGGCTCGCAAAATCTCACTGAGATTCCTGTCTGGAGAGAATTCCCATCTCTTTAACCTGTGCTTAACGCATTCAACTTTAAAGACTTGATTCCCTGTAAACACTCGCATTCCAACATTATGTTGTAATTACAGCCTGTGTTTACCTGTGCCCTGTTTGTGAGCCCAACTCTTCACCTGCCTGATGAAGGGACAACGCTCCGAAAAATTGTGCTACCAAATAAACCTGTTGGACTTTAACCTGGTGTTGTGAGATTTCTTACTGTGTCAACAATTGCAGAAAGAGACTCAATTTCGTGTTAACTTTCTGAATCAGATGCTGGTTTAAAGCCCGCCACCATTAACATTGTCAATGGAACATGTATTTCGCTACTGTTAATGTTATTAACGGGTCAATGTTTAATTTCGTGCTACTGTTCATGTAGTTAATCACAGTTGAAGCTTGTTACTTTGTGACTGCGAGAGTGCCTCATCTGTGACTTTCGGATGACGTTCTGTTACTTCGTGTCTCTGAGTCTAGGTGGAGCTGTTTAAATTGATCTCTCTGATCGTTGTTTGAGCTACATTACTTTCTATGAGTTCAGGTTGAACTACGTTCCTGGTTTCCGCGAGTGCATAAGAAGTCCCACGACACCAGACGTCGTGAGTGTTTTTACTGTGCTTTCCCCAGTCCAACGCCATCATCTCCACACTCTTGTGAGTGCAGACAGTGTTCTGTTACTGTGTCTCTGTGAGTGTGGGATGAGCTACTATACTTTCTGTCTGTGAGCTAAAGTTCAGCTGCGTTCCTTCAATTCTGTGAATTGATGTTGAATCTCTGATACTTTGTCAGTGTGTGTTTATGTTTCCTCATTTATTTTGTACCTGTGAAAGACGTTGATCTAGATTATTTTGTCTCTGAGAGTGTGGGTTGAGTTAATTTATTTTTTCTGTGTCTGTAGTTTGAGCCTCTGAAAATTCGACACTGTCAGAATTTCGGTTCAGCCTGTGTTACTGTGAACCTCGTCCGTGTTTGTGCCTCGTTATTTTGTCTCTGTGAGATCTCATTGAGACGCATAAGATGATGAATGGGATGGATAGGATAGAGGTGGAGAGACTCTTCCCGCTCAAAAAAGACAGTAGGACTAGGGGGCACAGCCTCAAGATAAAAGGGGGGCGGTTTAGAACGGAGTTTTGGAGGAACTTCTTCACTCAAAGGGTGGTGAATCTCTGGAATTCTCTGCCCGTTGAAGTGGTGGAGGCTGCCTCGCTAAATATTTTTAAGACGCGGATTGATGGGTTTTTGATAAGAGAAGGGATTGAGAGTTATGGGGAGAGGGCGGGAAAGTGGAACTGAGCAGCGACAGATCAGCCATGATCTTATTGAATGGCGGGGCAGACTCGAAGGGCTAGATGGCCTACTCCTGCTCCTATTTCTTATGTTCTTATGTATGATTGTGCGCCTCCAGCAGCGACTCCCGTTTGTGCAGCAGCTGATCCACCAGGTTAGGCTGCACCTGGTATCCTGTGGAGATCTCCCCGCCTCCCAATTTCTCCACAGAGAGAATGGGTCCCGCTTGTCGGAGGGTTCCGCGCTGTCCTTTCAAATCATTGTCCAGTATTCCCCTTTCCCTCCCCAATCCTCTTCCTTGGAGCTTCTCATGTCTAAATAGTTCACTTGGGAACTTATATAGTGCAAATCGGAATTTAAACATGAATATCTAAATATTTAAATTCAATTTTACATATTTTATTTAAATTAATTTTATTCATACGTCAGAATAGGAATTTCCAATCCGCGGATCCACACATTTCCTTCTGAAATTCAGAATCTGTTCCTATTTGATACGAAGCTGATTTATGTTCGCTCGATTGTGAACCCGGCTCTGGGAACCCGGCTGTGGGATTGGGAACTCCATCCATCCCAATCCGGGAAAGAGTCCAAGTTCAGATAAAAGGAAGCGAGGAATCAACACCCTCCACGACTTGCCTGGGCTCGCAAAATCTCACTGAGATTCCTGTCTGGAGACATTTCCCATCTCTTTAACCTGTGCTCAACGCATTCAACTTTAAAGACCTGATTCCCTGTAAAGACTCGCATTCCAACATGATCTTGTAATTAGAGTCTGTGTTTACCTGTGCCCTGTTTGTGAGCCCAACTCTTCACCTGCCTGATGAAGGGACAACGCTCCGAAAAATTGTGCTACCAAATAAACCTGTTGGACTTTAACCTGGTGTTGTGAGATTTCTTACTGTGTCAACAATTGCAGAAAGAGACTCAATTTCGTGTTAACTTTCTGAATCAGATGCTGGTTTAAAGCCCGCCACCATTAACATTGTCAATGGAACATGTATT
Source organism: Carcharhinus amblyrhynchos (assembly GCF_965287045.1). Taxonomy (NCBI): domain Eukaryota; kingdom Metazoa; phylum Chordata; class Chondrichthyes; order Carcharhiniformes; family Carcharhinidae; genus Carcharhinus; species Carcharhinus amblyrhynchos. The sequence continues at coordinate 18,234,633 of NC_137344.1, read as the reverse complement.
TCGCTACTGTTAATGTTATTAACGGGTCAATGTTTAATTTCGTGCTACTGTTCATGTAGTTAATCACAGTTGAAGCTTGTTACTTTGTGACTGCGAGAGTGCCTCATCTGTGACTTTCGGATGACGTTCTGTTACTTCGTGTCTCTGAGTCTAGGTGGAGCTGTTTAAATTGATCTCTCTGATTGTTGTTTGAGCTACATTACTTTCTGTGAGTTCAGGTTGAACTACGTTCCTGGTCTCTGTGAGTGCAGTAAGACGTTGTGAGACTTCTTACTGTGCTTTCCCCAGTCCAACGCCAGCATCTCCACGCTCTGTGAGTGTAGGCAGTGTTCTGTTACTGTGTCTCTGTGAGTGTGGGATGAGCTACTATACTTTCTGTCTGTGAGTTAAGGTTCAGCTGCGTTCCTTCAATTCTGTGAATTGATGTTGAATGTCTGATACTTTGTCAGTGTGAGTTTATGTTTCGCTCATTTATTTTGTACCTGTGAAAGACGTTGATCTAGATTATTTTGTCTCTGAGAGTGTGGGTTGAGTTAATTTATATTTTCTGTGTCTGTAGTTTGAGCCTCTGAAAATTCGACATTGTCAGAATTTCGGTTCAGCCTGTGTTACTGTGAACCTTGTCCGTGTTTGAGCCTCGTTATTTTGTCTGTGTGATTGTGGGTTGAGCGACTTTTGTTACTACGTCAGTGTGAGTGTAAGTTGTCCTTCTGTTAATTCGTGTCTCGGAGTCTAGGTGGAGCTGCTTTACTTTGTCTCTCTGAGCGTTTGTCGAGCAACATTTTTGTTCGTGAGTGTATGTTGAGCTTCGTTACTTTGTTTCTGTATGAATAGATTGAGCGTCGTTGCTTTGTCTGTGCGGTCGAAGTTAAACTACATTGCCTTGGCAGTGTGAGTGTAGATTGAACCTGTTACTTCGTCTCTCTGAGTCTGCTTTACGTTGTCTGAGTGAGTATGGGTTGATCTACATGACTTGGTCTCTGAGTGTTATTTGTGCTATAAACATTATTTTTTTCTGAGTATTGTTTCAGTGATGTTACTTTCTCTCTGTGAGTGTAAGTTGAGCTATTTTGGCATTGTGAGCATGGGTTGAAAGATTTATGATAGTTTCTCTGGGTGAGCGGGAGGCTTGGGGTGGGATTGCAGGTGCCCTCGTAGAGATATTTGAATCATCAATAGGCAGAGTTGAGGTGCCTGAAGATTGGAGGGTGGCAAATGTGCGTTTGTTTAAAAAGGGCTGCAGAGAAAAGCCTGGGAACTATAGGCCTGTGAGCCTTACATCTGTGGTGGGTAATTTGTCAGAAGGTATTTTGAGAGATAAACCTGTTTGGACTTTAAACTGGTGTTATGGGATTTCTTTGTGTTTTACCTCAGTCCAACACCGGCATCTCCATATCATAATATCGTGCTAACCAGGATGATTCCAAAGATCAGGGGTTTCTGTTATCTGGTGAGGTTGGAGAAACTGGGCTTGTCATCCTTCATTCAGAGAAGATTAAGGGCATAGCTAATCGAGATATTTCAAATTATCAGGGGTTTTAATAAAGCAAGTTTCCTCTGTGTTATGATCTGGTTAGGGACCATTAATATGTGGCTGCATGGTGGCACATTGCTTCGCACTGTTGCCTCACAGTGCCAGGGGTTCAATTCCAGCCTCGCGTCTGTGACTCCACACTGTCTGTGTGGGGTCTGCATGCTCTTTCCATGTCTGTCTGGGTTTCCTCCAGGCGCTTCACTTTCCTCCCACAGTCCAAAGATGTGTGGGTTAGGTGGATTGGCCATCCTAAATTCCCTCTTCGTGTCAGGGGGATTAGCAGGGTAAATGTGTGGAATTACAGGAATAGAGACTGAGTGGGATTGTTGTTGGTACAGATTTGTTGTGCCGAATGCCCTCTGTATTGAAGGGATCCTATAATTAAACAAGAAATCCAAATTCTTATTTTATCCAATCAAACTATGCCATAAAGTTTCACATTTTTAAACATAAAACAACTCTATTGTCTGTAAATGTTAATTTATTAATTAAATTCCTTTACTGTTCAACATTTTTCTATCCTTGCCTTAAAAACATTCAATGAGATAGCCTCAACTGCTTCACTGGGCAGGGAATTTCAGAGTCACAACTCTTTGTGTGAAGAAGTTCTTATACAACTCAGTCCCAAATCTGCTCCCCTGTATTTTGAGGCCACGGCCCCTAATTCTAGTTTCACCCGCCTGTGGAAACAACTTCCCTGCTTCTATCTTGTCTTATTTCCTTCATAATCTTATACGTTGCTGTAAGATCTCACCAATAATGTTACTGTGAAAATCCCCAGTCGCCACACTCTGACGCCTTTTCAGGTTCATTAAGGGAGAATTTAATATGGTAAATGTACCTAAACTGCATGTCTTTTGGACTGTGGGAGGAGACAGGAGCATCCAGAGAAACCCCTGCAGAATTGGGAAAACATATTGACTCCACACAGGCGGTGACCCAAGCTGGGAATCAAACCTGAGTCCCTCGTGCTGGAAGGCAGCAGTGGTAACCATTGTGCTAACGTGCCGCCTGTAAAGAATGAGACAAAACAAGTAATCTTAACACTGCAAGTTATAACTATTTATGTTATGCACCCAGTGTTACTCCTTACTTCCCCCAAGCCTTTTCCTTACAAGTCACAACCTTAAAGTCATTTACTTTTCTTTGGACCACCATAAATGTGCCACAGTCCACTCGAGACTAATTAATTCTCCTCAGCTCCAGTTATTCTCAGAGATAAGACTTCATTTCTTAAATGTTAATTGTGGACACTTTAGTCCCTTGTTCTGATTGTCTTCTCACTAATTCTCTGCTTACTTAGCTTGCTTTGTCCAGAAGTTGTATGAGGCTCATTGTAGAATCTTTCACTGGCTTCAAACAGGCAACCTTCCAGTTTCTGTCCCTTCACAAATTTCAAACTGAAATTAAGCCTCACCCACATTCCATGTGGTCAATGATCAAGTTAGAGATTGCTCTGCTTAGAGAGCAGGCCTAACTAACAAACATTCACATTGGCTATCTCTTAATGAGCTGCAAATTCTACTAGCTCCAACTGGCTGTTATGATTGAGCCTGGATGCTCTGCATTCCTTCAACAGTTTTAGTCTAATCTGAAGTTTTGTTTTCCAAATCTCAGGTTCAGGTTTTGTTTCACTGGAAACTCAGAGTTATTTTGTTTGATTCCCTTTTCTGTCTCCATTTTTAGGTTGTGTTTTCAGTTAAGTTATGCTTTGCTAAAGTTTCTCTACCTATTGTTTTTTACTTCCATTTCTTTCTGTTCTGATGTTTTAACTGTGAAAACCTCCCAGCATTTTTATATTGTCATTACCCCATTTGTTTCTAAAAATTAAGTTCCTGAAACTAAAAGTTATGTTTCAAAACTTATGAGCCATGAACTAGATATTTGCATCATCTGACCATGGTGTCAGTGTGAGAAACGCCGCTTACAGTCAAATAATTTAGTCGAGTCAACTTCAGAAGGAGCAAGATATTTTATTTAACGTTCTTGCAAGACCGGGTGTCCAAAAGATCGGCACACCCTACATCGAGTTTAAGCAAGCATTTTATACTATTTTACAAGCATATTAATCAATTACACAATATGTTGTTCTCCCCTAATTGGTGGTCCCTGTCCTATTAGTGAGTTGTCATTCCCCAATGGCTTATGGTGCCCCACGTTCCCGTCCCCTCTACTCCCCTTCTAACCACGTTTTTTGTTGTCGCAGGAGTATGTCCAGTTCAGACTGGCTGTAATCAAACTTCTGCTAACTTAATTACCGATGTCCCGACTATCTCAGTGACCTTCATCCCGCTGTAGTTAAGAGATATGCTCAGTTGCAAAAACAATACATCCTGCTTACCATTTGTCTCCTAATCTGGGACCCCATACATTCCTACAGAATGTGGTGTACATGCCTTCTTGCCCACTGCCCATCTGGTGTTATCCCTACACAATAGGTGGTTTCTTCACTGTCCTTGACCATAGTTCTGTTAGCATCAGCGAATTTTTTACTCTGTGTTTGTGATTAAAACCACCGTTGTTCCCATAATGTGGTTTGGCAATGTGTCTGACTATATCCATCTTACCTGACTTTAAGCTATTTTTCTATGGTGTACAGGTATATGTGTTAACAGCATCTTTACCTGTTGTTCACAGTCAGTAACCATAGTTCAGAGGTTTAAAATAATTGACAGAAGAATGAATTATGAAATGAGGGGATATTTTAGACTGAAGGTTGGTAAGATCTGGAACACATTACAAGATTGATCAGGGGAATTAGATTTCATAGGAAGGTTTACAAGGCAACTGGTACTGTACTTGAAGGGTGACAATTTGTAAGGCTATGGGGAAAAAAATTTGGGTGTGAGACAACATTAGAGAGCTGGCCTAAAGACAGTATTTCAAAGCAATATGTTGTTTAAGTTTTTTCTTTTTAAAACATACACCAGCATTTTACTGCCCTGTCCACCATGGAATTGGTATAGGCAAGTGATAGACAATGGTTGACCTCAGGCAGGAATTTCCAATCTCACTTGAGTGGGGCCATATAATCCCATCCATACACTCTGGGCAGGATTTTACAGCCTCGCTCATCCCAGAATTGTAAAAATCTGCCCAAGGTCAATGGACCATCCCATGCTCCATCCCTTGTCAGCTCTGATTCCTGTGGCGGGCAGGCTGTTAAAATTCCAGCCATATTTTCACAATATGATCAATTTTCTCTGTTCTTTGGTTTATTCACCATATTTCTCATTTTCATTAAGAAGTCTCACAACATCAGGTTAAAGTCCAACAGGTTTATTTGGTAGCACAAGCCACAAGCTTTCAGAGCGCTGCTCTGAACTCCCACTCATCAGATGAAGGAGCAGCGCTCTGAAAGCTTGTGGCTCATGCTACCAAATAAACCTGTTGGACTTTAACCTGGTGTTGTGAGACTTCTTACTGTGCTTACCCCAGTCCAACGCCAGTATCTCCATATCATCTCATTTTCATGTCAGTGTTTCCTCAATGTTGGATTGTAAAATCTGAGTGTAGCATTATTTGTGGCCTGTTTTCTCTGTAACAAATGAATGTAAGGTGGATTTCATTCAATCAGTACCTAAGGTTAAATTTCCCCAATGGTGTCATTGCAAAATGCGTTGTTAGGTAAGTCACAATTAATTAACCATGGACTGAATGGAATGTATATCCATTACTAAATTACAACAGTGATTGTTGTAGGTCTGAGGCTTGCAGCTACTAATCCTCTGTAATTTTGTATTTTACATTTTATTTGTTCTTCACTTTGATTTTAACCTTTAATGAATATTTGAAGCCATTTTGTATTTTCTTTATACGGTAGACACTGATCTTAACCCAGCTATGATTGTGCTCTCATTAATTAAATCAATAATAATCAGCAATAATCTCGTCCCTTTTTCTGTACAAACCAAACAGCACAGCTGCTTTTTTTTTAGAAGAAATCTTTTGTTTCCACTTTTTCAAGCCAGGATACTAAAATATGCTGCCTTTTGTTTGAAGTTTATCAAAGGTACATTCTGTGACTTGAACTATGGAGCAAGTTGCTGAATAATTTTATCTGATGTGGTCATCTGAAGCATCAGAAGATGGAGTTTCACTGATGGACATTACAACTGAACCTTGGCAGATGGGAAGACATCATCAAGAGCTACGTATACAAGTCGGATATTGCAAAACCTGCTTTGCCTTCTTTGCCTTCAGAAGAACTGATAAATACTGAGATTTTTTTAGGGAAAGATTGTACCAGGCATTGAGAGTCTACAATGCAGCCAGAAATTCAGGGTGAAAGGAACATTGCATCAGAGATTCAGTTGTTGCAGCCAGAGTAGGAAAGTCATCTCTGGACAATGGGTGGAAGGACCAGAAACAGAGTAATTGACCATAGTGTTGTTAACAGACAACAAATTTTCTGAAATTGGGTACACAATATGGAAGCAGACTAAAGCTGCACTCAGAACCTCCCCACTAAAGATCACAAGGGAACAGATCCAGACAAGCAGGCAAAAGACATGTTTTTAAAATGCAAATGAGGGCTAGCACACAAAGGGAACTGGACAGGATGGCACCTACAGAAACTAAATTAAAAGCACACCCCCATCTAATCAAATCAGCATCTCTGATCTGATCAAGTAAACCTCTATGGAGACACCTAAAGATTAACATAACTAAGGAAGCCTACCTGGCCTCACAGACTTCCTAAAATCAGCCAAACACCCATTGTTCAAACCCCGAAGATTCTAGACCATTAATAAACCCATCAGACAGAAACGATTAACACACACTTAAAAACATCGTTACAATACTTGAAAACATCAAAACAGAATGGTCAGAGTCAAATACTGTAAACAAACATTAACATTTGAATCATACAATGTGTCAAAGTTCGAGTATAACTGTAGCCCATTGCAGCAGGCCTTTAGAGTGCTTTCGGGACAGTTCTGTTATATGTCCTGACTGCACCTCTATCGATGGTAAAATAAAGCTGTACCACTGTTGAACCTGACTCTGCGTCCGTAGTGGTCGTGTCCACCCACTCGCGCTAACAGTGCCCACCCACTGGAAATACTCATTGACTTGGTAATGTGTGTGGAAGGGAACGATAAATATGTACAATTTGGGGGAGCTGGCATGGAAGAGACCAAATTGGGGATTATTGTTCAGTTCAAGCAAAAATCATTCTTCTTTTCTTCACATATAGTAAAGGTGCTTTCTGCTTTCAATGAAGTTATCTTTGTTCCTATTTCATATCCATTCTTTTTGTTTTATCAATTGTAATTGTCATATTGTTAGCTCTCTCTCTCTCCCAAAGGGGAGAGCAGTCTATCTATGGTCCTCTGGGACTATGACATCATTTACATTATATTTTTAAAATTGTAATCAACACTCAGTATTCAATAAAATGTTTTTTTATTTAACACAGTACTTGTCAAAATCATTCATCTCTGTTACCTCCAGAGGATGGCATCAAACCCAGGTAAGAGTCTGAAATGGGTTCTTCTGCCTCCTGTCAGAAGGTTGGTTAGCTGCACAATATATTGAGAATCCCTGAGGTTAAGAAGCCCCTTTTGTCTTATGTGTTCTAACTGTGGAACTGCCTTCACGATCTTTTTTTTTGCTTTATGTTGTTTGTTACTGACCTCCATTTTTTATCAGTTGAGTTTATTTAGTTTTACCCTGTTTCTGTATTTATTTTGGAAGATGTCAAGTGTTTGTAGTTGTGTTTTTCTTCTGAACATACTGATATCAACCATGGTGTATTTCCATGGCCATTGGGATCTTTGTTATGTTGGCCAAGAAGCCATTATTCATGTGTGAACTGAGAGAGTCAATGTCAGAGTGGTACTTAATCTCGGAGATCATCGCATTCACTTTGTGGGGACATGCTTGACATGTCTTATGACTGAGATTGTTAACTCAGTGTCTGTGGAATTGAATTCACAAGATGTTGAACTCTCCATGGTAAGGCACTGACCATCTATCATTTTTTTGAAATATAATTAAAATATGATATAAAAACAGAAAATGTTGGAAATACTCAGCAGGTCTGGCAGCATCTGTGGAGAGAGAAACAAAGTTAGCATTTTGAGACCATATGACTATTCTTCAGAGCAAATGTGATAACTTCCAATTACATTTCAGTCACAAAGCAAACAGGAATGCAAGTAGAGAACTACTCACCACATTATGGTCAAATGGCTGTTGTTGTCAGGTGACTCATCACAAAGAATATCTTCTAACATTTCCTCTGTAAAACTTTGGCAAAAGCCAACCTATGTTGGGTCAATATGACAGTGAGGCTTCTTTGATTATTTACCCATTTCATATATTTTCCAAGTCAAAGTCAATATTTATGCTGTGTGTCAATAGAAAATTGAACTGTTAGCAGGTGGAATTGAATTATTTGAGGTATAGGAACACAGAAGATACAGAAGTCTGAGGTTGGTTATGGAACCCATTGAACCTATTTCTCAGATTGTTTAATTCTTGTTAATTGCTTGGTTTTAAATATAGTGTCTGGTTTCTAATCCTATTTGTATAGGAGTGTCTATGTTATTGCATTGGCAATATTGTATACTGGCAGAGACCAAGGCTACCTTGACAGTGCCTTCCATCACCTCTACCATCTGAATGAAGAAAACAGGTCTGGTTAGTACTTGGATGGGAGACCACCTGGGAATACCAGGTGCAGTAGGCTTTGAGAGGAGGCAATGGCCGAGTAGTATTATCGCTTGACTATTAATCCAGAAACTCAGCTAATATTCTTGGGACCTGGATTTGAATCCTGCTGTGGCAGATGGTGCAATTTAAATTCAATAAAAATATCTGTAATTAACAGATGCAGGGGTACACCATCATCTACAAGTCTTCCTCTAAGCCGCACACCATCCTGACTTGTAAATATTCACCAATCCTTGTTGAAAAAGCTGGAACTCCCTTCCAAACAGAAGTGTGGGTGTTCCTCCAATGCAAAGACTGCAACATTTCAAGAATTAAGCTCAATACCACCTCATCTTGGGTAATTAGAAATGGGCAATAAATACTGGCCTAGCCAGTGACACTCATAAGAACATAAGAACTAGGTGCAGGAGTAGGCCATCTGGCCTTTCAAGCCTGCTCCGCCATTTAATAAGATCATGGCTGATCTTTTTATGGACTCAGCTCCACTTATTCACCCACTCACCATAACACTTAATTCCTTTACTGTTCAAAAATTTATCTATCCTTGCCGTAAAAACATTCAATGAGGTAGCCTCAACTGCTTCACTGGGCAGGGAATTCCACAGATTCACAACCCTTTGTATGAAGAAGTTCCTCCTCAACTCAGTCTAAATCTGCTTCCCTTTATTTTGAGGCTATGCCCCTGAGTTCTAGTTTCACCTGCCAGTGGAAACAACTTCCCTGCTTCTATCTTATCTATTCCCTTCATAATCTTATATGTTTCTATAAGATCTTCCCTCATTCTTCTGAATGCCAGATTGTAACCCCAGTCTACTCAGTGTCTCCTCATAAGCTAACCCTCTCAACTCCAGAATCAACCTAGCGAATCTCCTCTGCATCCCCATCCAGTGCCAGTATATCCTTTCTCATGGAAGGAGACCAAAACTGTACACAGTACTCCAGGTCTGGCCTCACCAGCACCTTATGCAGCTGCAACATAATCTCGCTGTTTTTAAACGCCATACCTCTAGCAATGAAGGTCAAAATTCCACTTGCCTTCTTACTTACCTGCTGCACCTGCAAATCAACTCCTTGAGATTCCTGCACAAGGGCAGCCAGGTCCCTCTGCACAGCAGCATGCTGCAATTTTTTACTATTTAAATAATAGTCCATTTTGCTGTTATTCCTACCAAAATGGATGACCTCACATTTACCAACATTGTACTCCAGCTGCCAGACCTTTGTCCACTCACTTGGATAATCTACACCTCTTTGAAGACATTCAGTGTCCTCTGCATGCTTTGCTCTTCCACCCATCTTAGTGTCATTTGTGAATTTTGACATGCTACACTTGGTCTCCAACTCCAAATAGTCTATATAAATTGCGGTCCCAACACTGATCCCTGAGGCACACCACTAGTCACTGATCACCAACCAGAAAAACACCCATTTACCCCCACTCATTGCTTTCTGTTAGTTAACCATGTCCCATGAACAAATGTAAAAGAAACCCAGAAAATATTTGTGGTGGAATTACTGTTGTTGTTGTGACTGCATTGTTTAAATACTGGATTTTTAGACGTTCTTCCACTAAAGGCCCGAACAGAATCAAATTCTCTCCCTCTGGAAAACATTACATTAAGCTGACCATGTACAAAAAGAAGCTTAGAATGTGGATACATATATTTCCAAGAATCTGACCTTGATACATATTTATAGTCTTGGCATATAAAAGGTTATGTGGGTGGCACAGTGGTTAGCACTGCTGTCTCATAGTGCCAGGGACCCAGGTTCAATTCCTGGCGTGGGTCTGCACCTTCTCTCCATGTCTGTGTGGTTTCATAATAAGAACATAAGAACATAAGAAATAGGAGCAGGAGTAGGCCATCTAGCCCTTCGAGCCTGCCCCGCCATTCAATAAGATCATGGCTGATCTGTCGTGGCTCAGTTCCACTTTCCCGCCCTCTCCCCATAACCCTTAATCCCCTCTCTTATCAAAAACCCATCAACCCGCGTCTTAAAAATATTTAGCGAGGCAGCCTCCACCACTTCAACGGGCAGAGAATTCCAGAGATTCACCACCCTTTGAGTGAAGAAGTTCCTCCTCAACTCCGTTCTAAACCGCGCCCCCCTTTATCTTGAGGCTGTGCCCCCTAGTCCTACTGTCTTTTTTGAGCGGGAAGAGTCTCTCCACCTCTATCCTATCCATCCCATTCATCATCTTATACGTCTCGATGAGATCTCCCCTCATTCTTCTAAACTCTAACGATTACAAGCCTAGTTTATTCAGCCTCTCCTCATAGCTCAACCCCCTCAATTCCGGTATCAGCCTAGTAAACCTCCTCTGCACTCCCTCCAAGGCCAAAATATCTTTGCGCAGGTGCGGCGCCCAAAACTGCACACAGTACTCCAGCTGCGGCCTCACCAATGCCCTATACAGCTGCAGCAAGACCTCCCTACTTTTATATTCAATCCCCCTCGCTATGAAGGCCAGCATCCCATTCGCCTTCCTGACCACCTGCTGCACCTGCAAGCTGGGTTTTTGCGACTCATGCACAAGGACCCCGAGGTCCCTCTGCACCGTCGCCTGCTGCAGTTTTTCGCCCCGTAAGTAATAGTCCTTCCTACCATTCTTCCTACCAAAGTGGACCACCTCACACTTGCCAACATTAAATTCCATTTGCCATTTCCTGGCCCATTCGCCCAGCCTATCTAGATCCTTCTGCAGACTCTCCACACCCTCCGCACAATTTGCCGTTCCCCCAATCTTGGTGTCATCAGCAAATTTCGACACCCTGCACTCGGTTCCCTCCTCCAGATCATCTATATAAATGGTAAAAAGCTGAGGCCCCAGCACCGACCCCTTGGGCACTCCACTAGTCACCATCCGCCAATCCGAATAGCACTCTCTGCCTCCTATTTGACAACCAATCCTCTATCCACGCTAACACCCTACCCCCAACTCCATGTCCCCCGACCTTCTGCAATAACCTCTTATGAGGTACTTTGTCAAATGCCTTCTGAAAATCCAGAAAGACCACATCCACCGGCTCTCCTCTATCCACTGCCCTAGAAGTTTTAGAAGTTGAAAGGAGGAAATGATGTGTGAACTTCACAATTATATTCTAAAAGGTGGATTCACAAAATGAAGCTAATTAAGTATGACTTCTGAGAAGATTAGTTCAGATAAGAAAACATCAAAAGGGAAAAATGGTACATTAGGAGCCATTTCAACCATTGCAAGTTAGCTGTTTCAAGGACGCAGCCCACAGCAGGAAAAGTTGCCTCACAGCACCAGAGACCAGAATTCAATTCCCAGCTTGAGTCACTGTCTATGTGGAGTTTGCACGTTCTCCGTGTCTGCGTGGGTTTCCTCGCACAGATGTGTGGGTTAGGTCGACTGGCATGCTAAATTGTCCCTTAGTGTCCAAAGATGGGTAGTTTAGGGGGATTAGCTAGGTAAATTGTTCTCTGGAGCATTGAACCTGGTGGCTGTGGCTGTGGCTGTGGTGAGTGACTGATTTGAATTGAAAACCGCTTTTTTCCTGTGCTTCCAGTTCTCGGGGCTTGTGAGTGTAGTTTACTTCCGTACCGGAAGTTAGGCGAGGGGATTGTCGTTAAGGGGGAGTGGGGGGGATATAAAAAAGGGGTAGCAGCGTACAGCGGGCAGCGTCGGGAGCGGGCAGCGGAGTGAGTGGGAACTGAGTGAGAAGGGCTTTAGCTCGCTGGGCTTAGGAGAGAGCAGGCTTAGAGAAGGTGAGTGACAGATTTCTACCTTTTGCCACATACAGGAGGTTGGGACATGGCAGGGAATATAGGGAGGAATATAAGTTGCGTCAGGTGCCACATGTGGGAGTTCCTGGTGGTGTCACGTGTCCCCAAGGTCCACATCTGCAGTAAATGTTTAGAACTGCAGCGCTTGAGGGTCCGGGTCAGGCAACTCGAGGGGCGTTTGGAGGATGCGTTTCTAGTCAAGGAAAACGAGGAGTTGATGGCTAGGAACCACGAGCAGGAAGAGGTCCCAAGGGCTGAAGAGCAGGGAGGATGGACGACTGTTAGGAGGGGAAAGAGGAAGAAGAAGAGTAGTCGGGGTCCCCCGGCCTCCCCGGAGGCCCCCCAAGGTTCGTCGACAGGGGCACAGAAAGATAGGCAGGAAGGGGAGACTGACTTAGAGGGACAGAAGGGGGCTGGCAAGGTGATAGTGGTAGGGGATGGGAGGGTCCGAGGTATTGATAGGAGGTTCTGTGGACAGAGGCGCGACTCCAGGATGGTGGTCTGCCTCCCTGGAGCAGGGGTAAAGGACGTAATGGAAAGGGTAGAGGGAATTTTGAAAGGGGAGGGGACCCAGGCAGAGGTCATAGTACACGTAGGGGAGGGGGACATAGGAAGGAGGAGTAGGGTAGAGGTCCGTAGGCAATTTAGGGAGTTGGGGTCCAAACTAAAGGGCAGGATCTCCAGGGTGGCACTCTCTGGATTGCTGCCCAGTACTAGCAGGGCAAAGAATGACGAGATCATGCAGTTGAATGCATGGTTGAGGGATTGGTGTAGGGTAGAGGGCTTTACTTTTGAGGATCACTGGGAGGTGTTTAGGAGAGAAGGGCAACTGTACAGGAGGGGTGGGGAGAATTTGAACGGGAGGGGAACTAGTGTCTTAGCGGGGAGGTTAGCTGGGGTGTTCAGGAATGGTTTAAACTAATAGGGAGGGGGGGTGGGGAGGTGGCTGGGAGAGAGTCGGGTGAAAGGAAAATTATCAGGGAGAAGGAGGTTCCGAGGGACACTCGTGGATTGAACTGTGTCTGTTTCAATGCTAGGAGTGTGGCAGGGAAAACGGATGAGCTTAGGGCCTTGATGTTTGTGAGGAAGTTAGATGTGGTGGCTGTAACGGAGACGTGGTTACGGGAAGGGCAGGACTGGCAGCTGAATGTTCCTGGGTACAAGTGTTTTAGGTGTGACAGAGGAGGGTTGAAGAGAGGTGGAGGGGTGGCACTGTTAGTAAAGGAAAACATCACAGTAGTGCAGAGGGAGGACAATATGGAAGAGACAGGGATTGAGTCACTGTGGGTGGAGTTGAGGAATGAAAAGGGAGAGATCACATTGCTAGGGGTGTACTATAGGCCACCCAACAGCCCGAGGTCGGTGGAGGAAGGCATTTGCAGGGGCATTTTGGACAGGTGCAGGAAGAATAGAGTGGTTGTAGTGGGTGACTTCAATCTTCCAGGAGTGAATTGGAGGGGGCCTAGAGCTGGGGGTACAGAAGGAGAGGAGTTTGTGAGATGTGTTTTGGAAGGGTCGCTGGAGCAGTATGTAACTAGCCCGACTAGGGGAGGGGCTATACTTGATTTCGTGTTGGGTAATGAGCCGGGGCAGGTGGGTGAGGTAGAGGTAGGCGAACATGTGGCTAACAGTGACCACAAGTCCGTCTACTTTAGGATAAAAATGGAAAGGGACGAGTGCCGGCCGAACGGGAGTGTGCTGAACTGGGGAAAGACGAGCTATAGCAGGATTAGGAGGGAGCTGCAGGACACTGATTGGGAGGGACTGTTAGCTGGAAAGTCCACGGTTGGCAAGTGGGAAGCTTTTAAGGGCAAAATGAAATGGTTGCAGGGGAGGTATGTTCTGGTTAAGCGGAAGGATGGGAAAGGTAGGATTAGAGAGCCGTGGATTACAGGGGGTATTGAAGACTTGGTCAGGAAGAAGAGGGAGGTGTATGTTAGGTCGAAACGACTGGGTACGGAGAGTGCGCTGGAGGAATATAGAGAGAGTAGGAGGGAGCTAAAAAGGGGAATTAGAAGGGCGAAGAGAGGGCATGAAATGGCTTTGGCTGGTAGGATTAAGGAAAATCCAAAGGCATTTTATTCCTATATTAGAGGCAAGAGAGTAGTTAGAGGGAAAATTGGTCCTCTTAGGGACAAGAGTGGAGAGTTATGTATTGAGTCGGAGGGAATGGGGGAGATCCTGAATGAATAATTTGCGTCGGTATTCACGAAGGAGAGGGGTTTGGTGTCGTGCAGTGTCTTGGAGGGAGCTGTAGATCAGTGGCAGGAAATATCCATTACAAGGGAGGAAATGCTAAGGCTTTCAGGTAGCGTAAAGACGGATAAAGCTCCGGGGCCTGATGGTATTTATCCCAGGCTGCTTAGGGAGGTGAAAGATGAAATTGCTGGGCCTCTGGCGCAAATCTTTGTCTCTTCTTTGGACACAGGTGAGGTCCCAGAGGACTGGAGGGTAGCAAATGTGGTACCGCTGTTCAAAAAAGGTAGTAGGGATAACCCTGGAAATTATAGACCGGTGAGTTTGACATCGGTGGTAGGGAAATTAATGGAAAAAATACTTAGGGGTAGGATGTATGAGCATTTGGAGCATTGCGATCTGATTAGGGATACGCAACATGGCTTTGTTAGAGGGAGGTCTTGCCTTACGAATCTCTGGGTGCTTTGGTTTCCTCTCACAGTCTGAAAGATGTGCTGGTTCGGTGCACTGACCATGCTAAATTCTCCCTTGGTGTACCTGTACACCAAGGCACTGGAGTGTGGCAGGTAAGGGATTTTCGCTTCCCTGTAGTGCTAATGTAACATACTTTGACACTAATAAATAAACTACACAGCTAATTTTAAAGTATTTCCTCCTGAGTTGTAAAGGCAGGTTTACATCCATTGCACTCAGTATTTTTCAAGGAATAAGCACTTTATTTCCTTTCTCCTCGCAACTTCAGCTTCTATCATTGAAGAATACAGTTTCCCAACTACCTTCCATTGCAAAGTTCTTATTTTGGATTCCTATTTCATAGCAACAAACTGCTCTTTGCTTGATTCTAAGCTTCTGCTGTGACATCTCTACTGAGGTACAAAAGATGTGCTGGTTAGGCGCATAAAGATCATGAATGTAGCCCAATCCATCACGCAAACCAGCCTCCCTTCTCTGTCTACACTTCCTGATGTCTCGGCAAAGCAGCCAGCATAATTAAGGACCCCATGCATCCCGGACATTCTCGATTCCACCTTCTTCCATTGGGAAAAAGATACAGAAGTCTGAGGTCAGTTACCAGCCGACTCAAGAACAGCTTCTTCCTGGCTGTTGTTAAACTTTTGAATGGACTTACCTTGCATTAAGTCGATCTTTCTCCATATTCTAGCTATAACTGTAACACTACATTCTGCACTCTCCCGTTTCCTTCTCTATGAATGGTATGTTTTGTCTATATAGCATGCAAGAAACAATACTTTTCACTGTATGTTAACGCATGTGACAATAATAAATCAAATCAAAATCATTGGCCATGCTAAATTCACCCTCAGTGTACGTGAACAGGCGCCAGAGTGTGATGACTAGGGGATTTTCACAGTAACATCATTGCAGTGTTAATGTAGCCTACCTGTGACACTAATTAATAAACCATTAGAAATTTTGGAAGGTATAGAGAGTAATCATCATCTTCACCTATAGGACGAACACTAATCTATTCTATTAGAGTTTAGAAGAATGAGGGGAGATCTCATTGAGACGTATAAGATGATGAATGGGATGGATAGGATAGAGGTGGAAAGACTCTTCCCGCTCAAAAAAGACAGTAGGACTAGGGGGCACAGCCTCAAGATAAAGGGGGGGCGGTTCAGAACGGAGTTGAGGAGGAACTTCTTCACTCAAAGGGTGGTGAATCTCTGGAATTCTCTGCCCGTTGAAGTGGTGGAGGCTGCCTCGCTAAATATTTTTAAGAAGCGGGTTGATGGGTTTTTGATAAGAGAGGGGATTAAGGGTTATGGGGAGAGGGCGGGAAAGTGGAACTGAGCCACGACAGATCAGCCATGATCTTATTGAATGGCGGGGCAGGCTCGAAGGGCCAGATGGCCTACTCCTGCTCCTATTTCTTATGTTCTTATGTTCTTATGTTCTTAGCTCACCTGTTAGCTTTTCTGAAACATTTGCATTTCATGCCTGGTGAATCTTCACTAATATGATATATTTAATAACTGTTCCACCATATTGCTACACTTAATTCCATTTTAAGAACATAAGAACATAAGAAATAGGAGCAGGAGTAGGCCATCTGGCCCTTCGAGCCTGCCCCGTCATTCAATAAGATCATGGCTGATCTGTCGTGGCTCAGTTCCACTTTCCCGCCCTCTCCCCATAATCCTTAATCCCCTCTCTTATCAAAAACCCATCAACCCGCTTCTTGAAAATATTTAGCGAGGCAGCCTCCACCACTTCAACGGGTAGAGAATTCCAGAGATTCACCACCCTTTGAGTGAAGAAGTTCCTCCTCAACTCTGTTCTAAAACGCCCCCCCCTTTATCTTGAGGCTGTGCCCCCTAGTCCTACTGTCTTTTTGAGCGGGAAGAGTCTCTCCACCTCTATCCTATCCATCCCATTCATCATCTTATATGTCTCAATGAGATCTCCCCTTATTCTTCTAAACTCCAACGAGTGCAAGCCTAGTTTATTCAGCCTCTCCTCATAGCTCAACCCGCTCAACTCTGGTATCAGCCGAGTAAACCTCCTCTGCACTCCCTCCAAGGCCAAAATATCTTTGTGTAGGTGCGGCGCCCAAAACTGCACACAGTACTCCAGCTGCAGCCTCACCAATGCCCTATACAGCTGCAGCAAGACCTCCCTACTTTTATATTCAATCCCCTTCGCTATGAAGGCCAGCATCCCATTCGCCTTCCTGACCACCTGCTGCACCTGCAAGCTGGGTTTTTGCGACTCATGCACAAGGACCCCGAGGTCCCTCTGCACCGTCGCCTGCTGCAGTTTTTCGCCACGTAAGTAATAGTCCTTCCTACCATTCTTCCTACCAAAGTGGACCACCTCACACTTGCCAACATTAAATTCCATTTGCCATTTCCTGGCCCATTCGCCCAGCCTATCTAGATCCTTCTGCAGACTCTCCACACCCTCCGCACAATTTGCCGTTCCCCCAATCTTGGTGTCATCCGCAAATTTCGACACCATACACTCGGTTCCCTCCTCCAGATCATCTATATAAATGGTAAAAAGCTGAGGCCCCAGCACCAACCCCTGGGGCACTCCACTAGTCACCATCCGCCAATCCGAATAGCACCCGTTGACCCCCACTCTCTGCCTCCTATTTGACAACCAATCCTCTATCCACGCTAACACCCTACCCCCAACTCCAAGTCCCCTGACCTTCTGCAATAACCTCTTATGAGGTACTTTGTCAAACGCCTTCTGAAAATCCAGAAAGACCACATCCACCGGTTCTCCTCTATCGACCGCCCTGGACACATACTCATAGAACTCTAGTAAATTTGTCAGACACGACTTCCCTTTAATGAAACCGTGCTGCGTCTGCTCTATCAAGCAATTCCCTTCAAGATGCCTTGCAATTTCCTCCTTAATGACGGATTCTAACATTTTACCTACCACAGACGTTAAACTAACCGGCCTATAATTCCCTGCCTTTTGCCTGGCACCCTTCTTAAACAACGGCGTAACATTAACCGTTTTCCAATCTTCCGGCACTTCCCCGGAATCCAGCAACGTCTGGAAAATAACCACCAATGCATCCACTATAACCTCCGCCATTTCTTTCAGAACCCTCGGATGCATTCCATCATCATTATGCATCATCCATCATGCATTATCTCATCGACATCTTCCACAACACCTGTTCCCTCCAATTTCATCCATCCAATGCCATCCTGTTTATGCCATATCCAATCCATCCTGCCAGGCTAACTTTGTTGTTGGGCTCCCTGTTCCCCTTCTGTAGTGTTTTGTTCCCCATGAACCCTACCATCCAAAACCCTGCCACCTGCCAACTGTTGACAGCCACACAAATGCCATGTGTTCCATCCTTCACACACACCATGTGTGCCAAGCAGCACTCACCAAATAAACCACTTACAGATGCTGCCCTTAAATCGACCAAGACAAACAGACCAGGCAGTCAATGGAATACTATCATAGAATTTCCGTGGGCGGAACGGTAGCACAGCTTCCAGATACCTGGGTTCGATTCCCGGCTTGGGTCACTGTCTGTGTGGAGTTTGCACATTCTCCTAGTGTCTGCATGGGTTTCCTCCGGGTGCTCTGGTTTCCTCCCATAGTCCAAAGATGTGCGGGTTAGGTTGATCGGCCATGCTAAAAATTGCCCCTTAGTGTCCTGAGATGTGTAGGTTAAGGGGATTAGCAGGTAAATATGTAGGGATATGGGGTAGGGTCTGGGTGGAATTGTAGTCGGTGCAGACCCGATGGGCCAAATGGCCTCTTTCTGCACTGTAGGGTTTCTATGTTCTAATCTCTACAGTGCAGGAGGTATTTGGCCCATTGAGTCTGCACTGACCACAATCCCACCCAGGCCCTGTCCCCATAACTCCCCCATATTTACACTTCTAGTCCTTACATAAGAAAGAAATAGGAGCAGGAGTAGGCCATCTAGCCCTTCGAGCCTGCCCCACCATTCAATAAGATCATGGCTGATCTGTCGTGGCTCAGTTCCACATTCCCGCCTTCTCCCCATAACCCTTAATCCCCTCGCTTATCAAAAACCCATCAACCCGCGTCTTAAAAATATTTAGTGAGGCAGCCTCCACCACCTCAACGGGCAGAGAATTCCAGAGATTCACCACCCTTTGAGTGAAGAAGTTCCTCCTCAACTCCGTTCTAGACCGCCCCCCCTTTATCTTGAGGCTGTGCCCCCTAGTCCTACTGTCCTTTCTGAGCGGGAAGAGTCTCTCCACCTCTATCCTATCCATCCCATTCATCATCTTATACGTCTCAATGAGATCTCCCCTCATTCTTCTAAACTCTAACGAGTGCATGCCTAGTTTATTCAGCCTCTCCTCATCGCTCAACCTCCTCAACTCCGGCATTATGAGGAGCAATTGTAGAAACAGAGATAATCATCCTTGGACTTCCGAAGGTAAAAGATGAGCGTAATCAAAATTGAAGAAATTAAGGAAGACATATAGAGGATAAATAGAAAATATTTTCACTGGCTGGAGCGTCTAGGAATAGGAGGCATAGCCAAAAAATTAGAGCCATCTTTTCAAGACTTAAGTCAAGAAACACTTCTATACACAAAGGGTGGTAGAAGTTTGGAAACATTTCTTCTCCAAACAGCAATCAATGTTGGATAATTTCAAGTCAATTGACTTGTTAACAAATCGAAGGTATTAAGGGAAATGGGTCAAAGGCAGGTATCTGGAGTCAGGTTGTAGATCAACCATGATCCAATTTCAAAACAGGCTGTTCCTGTTCCTGTGCAACATCACATTGGTTATTCACTTCCCACACATCTCATCTGTGAAATAACTGTCATTTCTGATGTAACATGACCTAGTCACCTTCAGCCGGAGAGATTTTTATCCACCGACAACACCAACGTCAAAATAGGTTGAGAATCCACCTATTTTAATTAACCCTCTACAAAAATATTAATCGCCACCAATCCTCGCAAAACTAATATAGCAGGCCCCAGTGAGGAAAAAAATACTTTCTTTCAAGTGGAAATGTCTGGATACCGCGCCCGAATGTCTGTTCTGACATTACACAATTTTTGCGGTGTGGTATTATTAGTTTGCACATAATATATTGCACCTATCCCCAAAAAGTTGATGTTAAAGTGCAACGTGTTTTTAAGGTTGAATACTTTGTTCTTTGCAGAGCCCAAGGTAAAAAGCCACCCAATTGTTCAAAAGGGGGTCTGGCTGCTGCTCTTCTGACATGAAACCAGGTCCCTTTCTTGGTTCAGAGGGAAAACCTTCAGCAAAATGGATCCGCCAGTGTGTTTTACATTTAGGGAACGATTCAGCTTTTTCTTAAAAAAACTAACAGGAGAGTTATTAAGGAGAAAGACTGCAGCTGTGTGAAGTGTGTGCCAGGAGAGAAAAGGCTTTTTATTGTGAAGCCATTTGAAGGCTCGCATTTTAACTCTTCTGGCTGGGAATCCCTGGCCCCACAGTGTCTGCAGCTGCTGCCTGCCCTCGGCCTCCTCTTTCTCCCACACCTTGCCCGGCCCGGCTATTTCAAATTCATCTGACACTAAGGAGCTATTTAACTTGGCCAATCCACCTAACCCGCACATCTTTGGACTGTGAGAGGAAACCGGAGCACCCGGAGGAAACCAATGCAGACGGTGAAGATCCACACAGTTACACAAGGCCAGGGTTGAACGTAGGTCCCTGACACTATGAGACAGCCATGCTAATGACTGTGCCACCATGCCACCCTAGATTAAATATAAATAACATTTATATTATCACAACTTCTACAGGTTGCTACAAGAGTTAAACTGATTTCTCTGGTACTGTGTTTTCTAAAAGCATCTGTTGTTGTATATAATCTGTGTTAAAGCACTTCCACATGCAATTTTACCAACATACATAGTTTCCTGAAGGACTTTGGCCTTGTGTTGAAATGTATGTAACTCTCTTGCACTGAACACAGCATATATTTTGATCTCAGGGAGAATGTAAATATGATCGCTTTTTACTGTTATAATGATCGGAAATTCTTCCGTAATGTTTTCCGGATTGAACCATTTATTTGAGATTTATTCTCCCCGTGCCTGTGTGGGTTTCCTCCAGGTGCTCTGGTTTCTCCCATACTCCTAAAATGTGCAGGTTAGGTTGATTGGCCATGCTAAATTGATCCTTGTGTCAGGGGATTAGCAGGGTAAGCATGTGGGGTTACAGAATAGGGACTGGGTGGGATTGTGGTCAGGTGCAGACTCGATGGGCCGAATGGCCCTCTTCTGCAATGTAGTGACTCTGCACATGAATAAAGTATATTTTTGAAAATAAAAAAAATCTGTTGTTTTTCTTTAGGATTTGTTTTTTTTCTATTAACTCGATTAGCTTGTGACAATTGCGACATCCCCGACACTGCTGTTGAAACTGTGCCTACTGCTGCTGCCCTGTTGTAATCTTCAAAGTAAAAAGTCTGACAACACCAGGTTTTAGTCCAACCGATTTATTTGATAATAGATTTTAGATAATAAATAATTTTACAGAGATGCAAGAAAGCAGACAAGATACCAAAAGGACTACAGATGACGAGTCTATTATCAAATAAATCGGTTGGACTAAAACCTGGTGTTATCAGACTTTTTACTGTGTTTACGCCAGTCCAACGCGCACACACCCACATCGTAATCTTCAAAGACAAGTTTCGTTCCTCACTCCCAGGAAATCGAAAGTTGTGAGCTCAGCTGATACAGGTTAGGGGTCGCCTCCAAATCTCCCCCTATCCACAATTTGCTGCATCCTAAATTCCAAAAAGTATTCCTGAGGATATGAGTTAGCGCTGATGGGATGTGATTTGCGTTACATTCTGACTGTATAAAGCATCCGCAGAGCTGATATGTACAAATAGTTCCTTTCGTTTCTCAAACTCCGCATCATATGGCGACGCCTCCCAATCATTATCCCGCCCCTCTGCGCAGTAATTGGTGAAGGTTGCAGAGCTTGCCCTCCTTGTGGTCAAATCCTGTGCCAGTCAAATAGAATGATCCAGTTTCACCAAAACAAGGGAAGCTGGTTTACCGGTGACATTAAGCCAGAAAAGTGGCAAAGCGCCGCGCTGGCTACATTCTGTACCTCAGCCTCGGAGAGAGTGAGTTGTTAAATAATTGCAACTATTCCAGTTCATCAACAGTCAGTGAGTAAAATGTTATTGATCTGTTTTGTTTTGTCCAATGCGTTATTCCTTAACAAACCGTGAATGCATCTTTCCTGGTGAGTTGGGAAGAGGGTAAAATAGGAAGAAACCGTCAGACGCACCTTATTGCAAAGGTTGGAGGATAGAATCCCTACAGTGCAGAAGGAGGCCATTCAGTCCATTGGGTCTGTACTCCTTGGAGTTTAGAAGGATGAGGGGGGATCTTATAGAGACGTATAAGATAATGAAGGGGATGGATAAGGTGGAGGTAGAGAGATTCTTCCTGCTTAGAAAGGATAGCAGAACTAGAGGGCACAGCCTCAAGGTAAGGTTGGTGGGGGGGGGGGGGTGCAGTTTAGATCGGAGTTGAGGAGGAAATTCTTCACTCAAAGGGTGGTGAATCTCTGAAATTCTCTGCCCATGGAAGTGGTGGAGGCTACCTCACTAAATATATTTAAGTCACGGGTAGATAGGTTTTTGATAGACAAGGGAATTAAGGCTTATGGGTTATATAGATGATCTGGAGGAGGGAACCGAGTGTATGGTGTCGAAATTTGCTGATGACACCAAGATTGGTGGAACGGCAAATTGCGTGGAGGGTGTGGAGAGTCTGCAGAAGGATCTAGATAGGCTGGGCGAATGGGCCAGGAAATGGCAAATGGAATTTAATGTTGGCGAGTGCGAGGTGGTCCACTTTGGTAGGAATAATGGTAGGAAGGACTATTACTTATGTGGCGAAAAACTGCAGCAGGCGACGGTGCAGAGGGACCTCGGGGTCCTTGTGCATGAGTCGCAAAAACCCAGCCTGCAGGTGCAGCAGGTGGTCAGGAAGGCATATGGGATGCTGGCCTTCATAGCGAGGGGGATTGAATATAAAAGTAGGGAGGTCTTGCTGCGGCTGTATAGGGCATTGGTGAGGCTGCAGCTGGAGTACTGTGTGCAGTTTTGGTCGCCGTACTTATGCAAGGATATTTTGGCCTTGGAGGGAGTGCAGAGGAGGTTTACTAGGCTGATACCGGAGTTGAGGGGGTTGAGCTATGAGGAGAGGCTGAATAAGCTAGGCTTGTACTCGTTAGAGTTTAGAAGAATGAGGGGAGATCTCATTGAGACGTAAAAGATGATGAATGGGATGGATAGGATAGAGGTGGAGAGACTCTTCCCACTCAGAAAGGACAGTAGGACTAGGGGGCACAGCCTCAAGATAAAGGGGGGGCGGTTTAGAACGGAGTTGAGGAGGAACTTCTTCACTCAAAGGGTGGTGAATCTCTGGAATTCTCTGCCCGTTCAGGTGGTGGAGGCTGCCTCACTAAATATTTTTAAGACGCGGGTTGATGGGTTTTTGATAAGCGAGGGGATTAAGGGTTATGGGGAGAAGGCGGGAATGTGGAACTGAGCCACGACAGATCAGCCATGATCTTATTGAATGGCGGGGCAGGCTCGAAGGGCTAGATGGCCTACTCCTGCTCCTATTTCTTATGTTCTTAAGTGGAACTGATCCACTTCCGATCAGCCATGATCTTACTGAATGGCGGGGCAGGCTCGAGGGTCTAGATGGCCTACTCCTGCTCCTATTTCTTATGTTCTTATGTTCCATCAAGCTTGCACTGCCTCACCCCCAGGTTTACCCCGTAACCCCAGGTATTACCCCCTAACCTATATACCTTGGGACACAAAGGGGCAATTTAGCACGGCCAATTGACCTAACCTACAGACTTCGGACACTAAGGGACAATTTAGCATGGCCAATCCACCTACCTGCACATCTTTGGACTGGGCGAGGAAACTGGAAGATGTGGAGGAAGCCCACGCAGACATGGGCGAATGCGTAAACTCCATGCAGACAGTCACCCAAAGCTGGAATCGAACCTGGGTCCCTGGTGCTATGAGGCAGCAATGCCAACCACTTGTGGAAGAACTTTTAGACAGAAGGAAGTTGATTTAAAACAGTGCATTTAAAGTAAAAATCATTGCTGGATCTGTGGGGTGATGCATTAAAGAATTCCCAATGTTTCTTAAACATGTCAGAATGGGCAGCTCGGTTTGTTTTTCAGTGTGTCAATGGCATGGCACTGTCTCAAAATACCAGAGTACAGATCCTATCACATTTGTGGTTCATTTCCACAGGGGATTTCGAATTGGCGGCATGGTGGTGCAGTGGCTAGCACTGCTGCCTTACAGCACCAGGGGTCCAGGTTCAATTCCAGCCTCGAGTGACTGTGTGGAGTTTGCACAATTAGTTTGTGTGGGTTAGGTCAATTGGTCTTACTAAATTGACCCCATTGTCAGGAGATTAACAGGGTAAATGAGGGTTACAGGAATAGGGTCTGGGTGGGATTGTGATTGCTACAAACCTGATGGGCTGAATAGCCTCCTTCTACATTGTGATTCTATGAATTTATGAATTCAGAAAGGTGCAGCTGAATCAAAGTTTCCTGCATTGGCTGGCGGGGAGGAGAAGGGTTAAATGGAAGCATCTGTCACTATAATTTCACACTTATTCATAATGCACCTCTTGGGGCTGCTCCACAGGGACACAAATATGAGCTTTAAAATAAGATAAAAACAGAAAGTATTGGAAAAACTCAGTACATCTGGTAACATCTGCGTGGAAAGAAAAAAACAGAGTTCTGAGTCATGATTCCTTTGGAATTGAAATTCTGAAGGAGGGTCACACTGGACCCGAAACATTAACTCTGTTTCTCTTTTCACAGCTGCTGTCAGACCTGCTGAGTACTTCCTGCACTTTATTTCCGGTATCCACTGTATTTTGCTTTGTATTTAGTCTTTGAGAGAAAGTGTTCGTGCACCCTGTTTGGCTGGTGTATGTTACACAATGCAGAATCTAATTTAAAACAGGGGGAGAAGATTTACGATACACAAGCTAAATTCAGGCCTCTGGTACTCATCATGAAAACACAGGCATGTTTGTGGTATTAAACTTCCACTTAATTGCCCAGGGACCCATTGTATGCAGAGAGCTGCAGTTCCCCAGTAAATCCATATTCAAAGCTGGCACGAATTGAGTTCCCGGTAACAAGAGATGCATGGATTTACTGAAACTTTCACTTTCATTTTCTGTGTCAAAACTAAACACCCATTTTGAGGAATCTGATAGCAATCAGTTTGTTTGAGATAATGCCAGTTACTTGTACATCTTTGATACAAAATACTGCACAAGCTGGAAATCAAAAATGAAACAGAAAATACTAGAAATACTCACCAGTTCAGGTATCTATGAAGAGGAAAACAACATTCAGTTTTTGTCAAATAACAAACCTTGACAGCTACCTTGACAAACGTCCTCCCACTCCAAAGATTGTATTGTGTGTTCCCAGTTTCTGCACCTCTATCCCATCTATTCTGACAACACTGTCCACACTGGTGCTTCCAATATGTTTTCTTTTTGCCCTGACTAATGATTTTATTCCACCATAGTTGTCAGGAGTTTTTCCTACACTTGCATTTGTAGAAAGACGGCATGGACAGTTGGGCTGAAGGGCATGTTTCCATGCTGTAGATCTCTATGACTATGACCATTCTTCAGAACTGGGGCAGTCAGTGATGTAACTGGTTTTAGGCAAGTATAGATTCAGGAGCACAGTGTTGTGGCACAATAGGTAATACACCCTGCCTCTGACCCAAGAGCTCTGGGTTCAAATCCCTCTCAAGGGGCCAAGGAAGATGCATTCAGAACATGGTCCAACAAGCTGAGGATCGATTGGTAAATCCTTCCAATATACCCCAATGGCAGGCAGTAAAAGTGAGAGATTCTGGTCATCTACATGATAGAAACAAAATTGAAGTCTTTGCAATCCACAGCTCCGATCCATATATAGATGAAGGTTTTCACAGTAACCTGATTCTTTAGACAGTTGGTTGAGTGGGCTGGAATCAGATTGATGCTAACAGCAGGGGGTTCACTCTCTGTTCTGGCTGGTGTGCATTGGGGATCTGCCTCCTTGCTCTACCCGCAGTCTGACCCACAGTGCCATGACCTGCCTCTGGGCAGAGGTGTGTTTGGTAATGGCATCAGCTAGGGGTGGCAGACATGAGGGAGGATAATCTGTTGAGTCCTTATCCCATCTTATTGCGATCTTGGGAGGATGATGCAAGTGTAGGAAAAACCCCTGACAACTATGGTGGAATGAAATCATTGGTCAGAGTAAAAAGAAGACATATTGGAAGCACTGGTATGAAGAGTGCTGTCAGAATAGATGTAATAGAGGTGCAGAAACTGGGATCACACAGTACAATCTTTGGAGTGGGATGAAGTTTGTCAAGGTAGCTGTGGGAGCCAACAGGCTTAGTAGAACCAGTGTGCTTGCAAACTTAGTGTCATATTTGACCCAAGAGGAGCTTCTAACCATATATCTGTGGCATCATTAAGACCTCCATTTCCACTGACGCAGCACTATCCAACTCACTCCTGCCTCAGCACATCTGTTGCTGAAACCATGCCATTGTTTAATCTAGACTTGACTAATCTACAGCATTCGTAGTGGCCTTGTCTGTTTTCCCATATGTAAACCTGAAGTCATGAAAGATTCTGCTCACATCAAGTCCTATTCATCCATCACCCCTGTACACAATAACTTACTTTGGCTCTCTGTTAAAACATTGCCATAGTTTAAAATTGAAATTCTGTTTTTAAAATTCCCCCACGCTTTCCATCTCATAGAATCAGAAAATCCCTACAGTCCAGCAAGAGGCCATTTGGCCTATTGGCTCTGCACTGACTCCCCAACAGAGCATCTTAGCCAGGCCCACTATTACCACATGCATTTAACCCATGTATTTACCCCACAAATCCTACTAACCTACACATCTTTGGATGATATGAGGCAACTTAACATGGCTAATCTTTGGACTCTGGGAGGAAACCGGAGCACCTGAAGGCAACTCACGCAGACATGGGAAGAATGTCTCTGTGAAGTTTGCACAATCAGTCAAGGCCGGAATCGAACCCAGATCCCTGGCACTGTGAGGCAGCAGTGCTAACCCCTGTGCCACCGTGCTTGTAATCTCCCCCAGTCCTAGGGCGGCACAGTAGCACTTTTGCTTCAGAGTGCCAGGGACCTGGGTTCAATTCCCAACTTGGGTCACTGTCTATGTGGAAGCTGCATGTTCTCCCTGTGTCTGTGTGCGTTTCCTCTGCATGCTCCAGCTTCATCTCCATTCTGAAAGACATGCTGATTAGGTGCATTGACCTGAACAGGCGCCAGACTGTGGCAACTAGGGGAGTTTGTAACTTCATTGCAATGTTAATGTAAGCCTTGTGACAAATAAGTAAGTAAACTTTTTACATCTGTCCAATGTATTTGCAGTCCATCCAACTCAGCCTTCTGGAACATCCCTGATTTTAATCAATCTACCATTACATTTAGCTACCTAAGCTCTGGAATAATCTCCCAAAAACTCCCCACCATTCTACTAGCTCTCCTTCAGAGAGAGTACAGAAAAGGTTTGCCAGGTGTTGCCTGGTATGGAGGGTATTAGCTAGGAGGAGAGCTTGAACAAACTGGGATTGTTCTCCCTGGAAAGACAGAGGCTGAGAGGGCGGCCTGATAGAAGTTTATAAAATTATGAGGGGCATAGATAGGGTGAATGGTTGGAAGATTTTTCCCAGGGCATGAATGACAATTACAAGGGGATGCAAGTTCACGGTAAGGGAGGAAAGAATCAGTTGAGATTTGCGGGGCAAGTTTTTTACACAGACAGTGGGGAGGCCTGGGAACACTGCCAAGTGAGGTGGTTGAGGCAGACAGGCTAGCGACATTTAAGACTTAATTGGATAGACACATGAACAGGTGGGCAATAGAGGGTTACGGGTGGTTGAACTAGATAGGACAACGTGATCGGTGCAGGCTTGGAGGGCCGAAGGGCCTGTTCCTGTGCTGTATTGTTTTTTATTCATTTAAGATACTCCTTAAAACCAGCTTCTTTGACCAAGGTTTTTGTCACTTGTCCCTAATATTTCCTTACAATGCTCAGTGTTACATCTTGTTTTGTAATGTTCCTGCAAAGCTCTTTGGCATATTTTATCACCTTAAAGATGACAAATAGAAGTTGTTATTGCAGCTGCTGAGTGAGTGCAATTTTTTTCTGTGCCTCTGATATTGCCTAACAGGATTGTGGATGGGAATTATATTATCTTTACTTTGTTACTTTGAGCATTGCTAATGGGTTTCAGAAAGGACATATTTAAATTATGCCATCATCCTAAACTCTCTGCAGTGTGCATCAGGAGGTATGGGTGAGGAATGAAGACTCATCCAGATTTGAAACGTTAGCTCTATTGTCTCTCCGCAGATGCTGTCCAGCCTGCTAAGATTTCCCAGCATTTTCTATTTTCGTTTCAGATTCCGACATGCGCAGTAATTTGCTTTTAATGGGTGTTCTTTTTGGTATGTCTTTTCCTCCTTGCTTTTGACCTTTGCAGAAAGCAGTGGCACTGCTCAGTGAGACTTGGAGCTCGCTGTGTGAGGAAATCACAAGGAGGAATTTAATAATGTAGCTGCTGTTTACTAATGAGTGAATCACACCGTGTAAAAGAATTTAATTCGGAGAATTAAAATTCAAATTACTTACTTGCATCACAAGGCTCCCCATTCTAACACTTTGATCTAAAGCCTGTGATATTCCTGTAAATGTGAATATGTGTCATTTACTTTGTTTGTTCTTGTATTTTTATGCTGTAAAATTAATTTCTTGAAGAAATCAGTTTTTAACATTCAAATTTGCATTAATTGTCAGGTCATTATTATTAATTGTGCCTTGAGGTTGATGCTTATCACGGTTGGAGTTCTGTCGTAGTTTACAAGAGAAGGGAGTCGGCTGCTTGAAGAACTGATTTCAGTTCTGGATTGCGATTGTTTCCATGCTTAAAATGACAAATGCATCAGAGATCATCGATCAGATTTCTTCTTTTATAGAATCATAGTATCCCTACTGTGGAGAAGGAGGCCGTTTGGTCCATCGAGCCTGTACTGACAATAATCCCACCCAGGTCCTATCCCCGTAACTTCACACATTTACCCTTCTAGTCTCCCTGAAACTAACAGGCAATTTAGCATGTCCAATGCACCTAATCAGCACATCTTTTGGACCGTGGGAGGAAACCGGAGCACCAGAGGAAACCCACACAGACATGGGGAGATTGCGCAAACTCCACACAGGCAGTGACCTGAGGCCAGAATTGAACGCAGACCCCTGGAGCTGTGAAGCAACACTGTTGACTACTGTGCCACCCTTATGTTTAACATCTAGGTTCAAATTTGCTTCCTCATAATTCCATATGTATAACTTGATATCTAGTTCCTATTAATGGTAGCATCAGGTTGTCATTTGAAAAAAAAATCCTTTGAAAAAACAAGGCATGTTTGTTTGACCTGGATCCAATTCCATTTTTGCAGTGTTAATGTAAGCCTACTTGTGACACTGATAAATAAATTTACACTTCTGCATATGTAGAATGCATCAGCACAGACAGAAGTGAAAACATATCAAAACAATCCCACGGGGATTGCAATGCATTTTGTAGGAGAACTTGGAGTAAAGTGATCTTGGGGCACTGGTGGCCATTACTAAGTCTATTTTTCTCCTTGCCTGACATTCGCTCTTAAGCATTTTGTAGCAGGTTAAACTGGCTAGCAACCAACAGTCGAGGTACTGGTTGATAATGCCTCCCCAGCCTGAAGCCTGTTATAGCACCTTCAACAAAGGGCCAGGATGGATGAAGGCAGCAGATACCTGGGAACACCACCACCTGGAAGATCCCCCTCAAGCCACGTGCCACCCTCACTTGGAACTGCATTACTCGTCCTTTACTGTGGCCGGAACTCCCTCCCGAACAGCAGAGTGGGTGTATCAACACTACATGAGGCACAGTGGTTTAAGAAGGCAGCCCACTATTACCTTCTCAAAGGGAATTAAGGATGGGTGATCCCTCATCAGTGAAGGCCATATCCCTTGAATGACTATAAGAAAGTGCTGTGACTAAAATAATCTGATCAAAACTGGGATGGACCTGATGTTTATCACAACTCTGTGAAGTGAATTTAATCACTGAGCAATCTGCATAGGTCTGTCTTATTTTGAAATATAGCTTATGTTGATGTAGTGCATTATTTAGCCTTCCCAATTCGGTTGATTTGGTTTCTCAGTAAAATATTGTTAGTGGTCCCCATATTTGTTCAAATTATTCATGGCTCAGTTGCAATCTTCTCTCTCTGAGAAGTCCAGAGAAGCTTACCCTCTTGTCTCCTTCAGGGCAGCATGGTGGCACAGTGGTTAGCGCTACTGTCTCACAGCGCCAGGGACCCGGGTTCAATTCCCGGCTTGGATCACTGTCTGGTGGAGTTTGCACGTTCTCCCCATGTCTGCATTGGTTTCCTCTGGGTGCTCCCATTTCCTCCCACATCCAAAGATGTGCGGGTTAGATGGATTGGCCATGCTAAATTGCCCGTTAATGTCAGGGGGACCAACTCGGGCAAACACATGGGGTTATGGGGATAGGGCCTGGGTGTGACTGTGGTTGGTGCAGAGTCGAAAGGCTGAATGGCCTCCTTCTGCACTGTAAGACTCTATGGTTTCTTTGATTTTATTCACTTGTCCATGCCTAACCAATCTTTCTTCTATAAACTCCTTGAATGTGTTTCCCAGCTTACCCGATAAGAAGTCTCACAACACCAGATTAAAGTCCAATAGGTTTATTTGGCAGTGCTAGCATCTCCACATCATGCCTTTCCAAAACATTCTGTCTCTGAATCTTTTCAGTCCAGCTTCCACTTCGTTCATTTATTTGATAGAGGCTTGGCCAAAGTTTGCAAATGATGTTGTCTGTAATAGTGACATTGTTTTCTTCCACCCTCTTCCCCTCCATCGTTTTTGATGTGGTTGACGAGAACACCCTTCCCCATGGGATTGTCTTGATATGTTTTCACATCTGTCTGTGCTGATGCATTCTACATGTGCGGAAGTATAAATTTATTTATCAGTGTCACAAGTAGGCTTACATTAACACTGCACCGAAGTTACTGTGAAAATCCCCTAGTCCCCGCACTTGTTCAGATAGCCTGAGTGAGAATTTAGCATGGCCAATCCACCTAACCAGCGCATCTTTCAGACTGTGGGAGGAAACCGGAGCACCCGGAGAAAACCCATGCAGACATGGGGAATGTGTGTCGACTCTGCACACAGTGACCCAGGAATCAAATCCGGGTGCCTGGCAGTGTGGGGCAGCAGTGCTGACCATTGTGCCTCCATGCTTCTTTTCTCACTCCAGCACACTTGATTTTAAAGTTCTCCCAAGATATATCCTTGACCCTTTCTCTTTTCTATCTACATGCTGCCCATTGTTGACATATCCATATTCATGGGGTCAGCTTCCACCTGTATGCTGATGATCCCTAGCTTTAATTCTTTATTACAAGCCAGGATGTGCTGTCAGACTGCTTGTCATGGATGAATAAGGATTTCCATTACCCGAGCATCAGGAAGACCATAAACATAACTTTCTGCTCCAGGAATTCACTTATTTCCATTACTGTTGATATCCTATATATTTTTAGAACTTCTAGAAGTATTTTATACTCATGTTAATAACTTTCAATGTATAATGTCCAATCAAATTTTATTTCAGAAAAGAATGTTTACTTTAAAATGGCTTCGATGTTGAGATTGAAATGGAGGACGACATTGTGCAGCCTGAGGTGGCACATCAGTCCCAGAAAACATCTGGACCGGACTCATCCACATCACTCACTGATCACATTCCTCTTCAAGTGCCAGTCACTTTAGAGTCTGCGTTGGCCACAACTACAACTGTAGACTCTGATTTCAATGATGCATCTGAAACTCTAAGTGAGTCTATCATCTCAGAGACTACCACTGACAGAGTACCAGCTGATGAACAAACTGCTTCTCTTTCATTGTCTCAAAACTCCAGCCATGAAGGTACCTGTCTTCCACATTCTACAGAGAAGGTAAAGTTTCATATCTTATTTGCAAATGTACTTTCCCTAATACGCAATGGCCAGATATGGAGAACTTACCAGAGGGTATGGTGTTTTAAGATTGCAGGAACACTTATGATTAAAGTAATCCTTGCCTTGTCTAATTTAATTACAATTATGACAGTTTGTTGGAAGAAAATCACCTCCATTGTGGCATTTTCTTTATTGCCAAGACAAAGTGGAGAAATATCAGAGCTGGTAGTGGTCTGATCATTAAGACTGATCAACTTAAACGTCCCATAATGTGCCAGGCTTACTAAAGAGGAGAATACACTCACTCTGTCCAACAAAGATATAGACATCACCATTGGGTTTGGTCCCGTTGTAAAGTAGTAATGACTGCAACTTGCATTCATATAGTGCTTTGAATGTCAAAAACTATCCCAAGACACCTTACAAAGGTGTATTCAGATAAAAGGAAATAGTAAGCCAAATAAGGAGTTGTTAGGAGCAAATGTGTCCAATTGGCCACACGTGTTTAGTTGCTTACTTTCTCTACTTTGACA
This sequence comes from Carcharhinus amblyrhynchos, assembly GCF_965287045.1. NCBI lineage: Eukaryota > Metazoa > Chordata > Chondrichthyes > Carcharhiniformes > Carcharhinidae > Carcharhinus > Carcharhinus amblyrhynchos. The sequence goes on along the minus strand of NC_137344.1, from coordinate 18,202,297 downwards.
AAGTGGCATGGTGGCACAGTGGTTAGCATTGCTGCCTCACAGCGCCAGGGACTGGGGTTCAGTTCCCGGCTTGGGTCACTATCTGTGTAGAGCTTGCACGTTCTCCTCATGTCTGCATAGATTTCCTCTGGGTGCTCTGGTTTTGTTCCACAGTCCAGAGATGTGCAGGTTAGGGGGATTGGCCATGCTAAATTGCCCTTTAGTGTCAGGGGACTAGCCAGGATAAATGCGTGGGGTTATGGTGATAGGGCCTGGGTGAGATAGTGTTTGGTGCAGGCTCGATGGGTCAAATGGCCTCCTTCTGTACTGTAGGATTCTTTGATTCTATGGTTTGCTTAAACAATCTAAAATGAGCTAGCAGTGAATGGACAGTTAGTTTTTTTTTATCCTGCTCAATCTTCATTTTTTTAATAAAAATTCACAGAACAATAATTTAGACTCTTTGTAGATTTTCGTTTTCTAACATTGCTGTCATTTTGTTTTATTTGATTTGAAATGAAAAAATCTTGCAAATATTATGCAGCAACAATGGAAAATAAAACCTGGTGCAGTGTACAACATGCTGTTGACCTGTTAGGAGCCCATTTCGCGCTAGTGTCTCAGACCAATTTCACCCTCACCCCCTCCAACCAAAAAACATGTTTGGTCAAACAGATGTGTCTTAAGAAGGATGTTAAAAGGGGGAGTGGGAGGTAGAGGAATTTAGGAAGGGGATTCCAGCATGAGGGATTTAGATGATGGCTAGTAGTGGCAAGGTTGGGTGGAGTCAGGGGAAAGTGGGGAATGTACAAGAGCCCCAAGATAGAGATAAAAGACTTCCTGGAAGGGTGTTGCAGAGTTGAAGGGGGTTACAGAAATGGAAATGGCGAAGCCACTAAATATAGTAGGTGGAATTTTCCCATCCTGCCCTCCACGGGAATCATAGCAGGCAGAGGCAGACAAAGCAAAGGTCCGTTGACCTCATGCGGGAACTTCCAGCCTTGGGCAAATGCAGCTGGAAAACCCTGTCCAATGAGTACTTTAAGTTACAGTGAGATATTGAAGGTGACAAATGCTTATGAACCAAATCACAGTAAGAGAGGAGCTGAGAAAGCTGACTGGGTTGGGTGATGGGGAGACCTTTCTGGAATATGAAAATGGATTTTACTTTTCTGCATCCTGTGGAAACCAGGTGAGTAGAAAGTTCCAATCAAAGTGGTCTATTTAGTGCTTAGACTGGCATGGTTTATTAAAGTATAGTTTCATGAATCTTCACTCCATGCAGGAAATATTACCCAGTGAAATGGACAAGATGCAGACTGCAATACCAGAGGAATTCCAGGAAATATCTCCACCAAATGCAGTTATATCGGACGGTCAATGTTTTCCTCATCGAGACCCAGTCTCATTGGAATCTGCTTCAGAAATAGTTGAAATTCTAGACTTGGGTGGCATTGATGTATCTGACATTCCAAACAACCTAATGTCTAATTCACTAACAATCGTCGGCGAAGCCTCAACTCCCAGAGAAAGTCTTTCTCCTTCACTTTCTCAAAGTGCAACACAAAAAAGAACCGATCTACAGGAACCTGCAGGGAAGATTGTTGAGGTATATTCGATTTCACGCAAGTCCCAGTTTTATGCTTTTGTGATTACTTGCATATCCTGTGAGTATGGTTTTGGAGAAAAAGGCATATTTACAGAAGAATTTGTGGTAATATAAATGCAAGAGAATTTGCAATTTTTTTTTAAATCCTGGGCAGTCTAGTCAAAAGGTCAAGACACTTATTGCAAATTGTGACATATAGGGAGGTTGTGTTTATCTTGTATATTTTCTATTTGAATTTTCTCTATTCTTTAGTCTTAATCAGATGGGATCTGCTTTCTCCTGTGCTGTGGTTCATAATGGAGCATAGTGGAGCTGCCTATAGGTGCAGGCTCAGTTCATTGAAGTAGAGTTCAGGCAGTTCGGGTGGCTTAGTTCCAGGTTAAGGTTGCATTGCAAAATGATCAACAAGTACTGGGAACTCAGAAAAGTTTGAACATTTGCTCATCAGTATTCTGTGTGATGATTCCTATTAATAATTGGTCACTGATTAGCCTATCTTCAGAGCCCACTGAAATATTTCCCATACTCTTTAGCTCAGCATGAAATTCAGCCTGTGGATACAGCATTCATTAACGTGATATAACATGACATAACTGAGGAAAAAAACAGTATGGCGACTAGGGGATTTTCACAGTAACTTCATCGCAGTGTTAATGTCAGCCTACTTGTGACATTAATAACTTTTCCTCAGTGCATACCAGTATTCATTTTTTAAACAAGTCATAAACTGTTTAATTTCCAATGTCTCCCTAAATTAGCACCATTAGAAAGGTCACCTATGTATGCCAAGCCCGTTTGTTACTTGATAGAAATTTAAATACGGTATTTTGCACTGAGACTTAGTAGCTAATAAAGTTATTTTTTGCAATGCAGGAACACCAGAAACAAAATAGAAATGATCAACATTCTGCTTTCCTGGAGAAATCAGGAAATTTGCCTTGCCCGCCTGAGGAAAAATCATCTGCAGATTCCACACTCCCTAAGGTTGCAAATCAGCAACATGAGCACAACATTGCTGCAACTGCAAAAGGAGGTGAAACTTTACATTTCTGCTCAAAGTCATACAAGGAATTGCGAAACGAGCAACAAGGAAGCATGGATATGCATGAAGTCTAAATTTAAGTTTTGATAATATAATATTGATATCCCAATAAATATATAATACAAAATATTGGAATAGTAAAAGGACTATTTCTGTTTCCAATGTCCATAAATGGCATCATTATTTCATCATTTAGGAGATTAGGTTCACATGGCGAGTAATTCATCTTCTGTAGTACAATCAATACTGTATGGAATGGTTAATTGCTGAATTAGAATCATAGAGTAGAATCATAGAATCCCCACAGTGCAGAAGGAGGCCATTCGGCCCATCGAGCCAGCACTGACAACAATTCCACCCAGGTCCTATTCCTATAACTCCACATGTTTACCCTGCTAATCCTCCCAAGACTCAGGGGCTATTTAGCAGGACAAATCCACCTAACCTACACATCTTTGTGACTATGGGAGGAAACCGGAGCACCTAGAGGAAACCAACGCAGACACGGGGAGAATGTGCAAATTCCACACAGACACATGTCCTTGTCCCCGTAAAGCAGTAATGCTAACCACTGTGCCGCCATGCCACCCAAATTGGGACCTGTCATCCCATGTCCAGAATGTACAAGGGCATAGCTTTTAGATCATGAATTAGTTCCGATTGGAACAATTTTGGAGTGATGGACCACCATCCCTTTTATTTTCTGTTGGTTTTATCAGATGTGATAAGTGTTCCAGCCCTACCGGAGGAACAGAATTTACACAGGAGCGCTAAGCAGGCAGACCAGAGTGTCCCAGGGGGAGTTGATGGATTGGATATTGAAATAAAAGCTGAATTTACTGATGATGATGATTACTTCACTGTTACTACAGATGAGGAAAAGGATTCGTCTTTTAAAACAGACACTGTCAGCAACACTGAATGTGTGGGAGATAAACGCAAGAAGAAGGTAAGTATGGAATAAACATAAGTTTTATCCTTCAATGAAGGGCCTGAAACAACATTGTGGGATATGACTCATCAGTGCTCCCTGATCTGAAACTCCCCTTTCTCTAATATTTTAGCAGAGGTGTTGTTTTGTTGGAAACAATTAGTTTAACCATCTAAATAGCTGAGAAAAACTCATCATAGATTTAATTGTTATTATCCCACAGAATAACTTCAGGTCTAATATTTCTACAGCTAGAATAAACACCTCATTTATATTGTTGACCATTCAATTTTTCATCTAACTGTTTGAAAGAAAAGCTGAAGTATTGCTGCAAAGAGAGACATGTTGTCGAAAATTTAAATTTTGCACTCACCAGGACGAATACAAGAATGCCAAATTTCTCATTATACTAGAGGAGAAAAGGGTGCTGATTGGTTGGCAAGTCGACTCTGGTTGAGACAATTGGTTGAGCAAAGGGGAATCATAGGCTCCCCAGTCAGCTTCTAGTTGCTTTGTTCATGTCAGTGCATTGACCAATCAGACTTGCAATGACATGTTTACTCAAAGTCAACTTGTTGCTATTAGGAGAGGACAGTAAGTCCAGCACTAGATAGGATTGGTTGTCAAATAGGAGGCAGAGAGTGGGGGTCAATGGGTGCTATTCGGATTGGCGGTTGGTGACTAGTGGGGTGCCCCAGGGGTCGGTGCTGGGGCCTCAGCTATTTACCATTTATATAGATGATCTGGAGGAGGGAACCGAGTGTAGGGTGTCGAAATTTGCTGATGACACCAAGATTGGGGGAAAGGCAAATTGTGCGGAGGGTGTGGAGAGTCTGCAGAAGGATCTAGATAGGCTGGGCGAATGGGCCAGGAAATGGCAAATGGAATTTAATGTTGGCAAGTGTGAGGTGGTCCACTTTGGTAGGAAGAATGGTAGGAAGGACTATTACTTACGTGGCGAAAAACTGCAGCAGGCGACGGTGCAGAGGGACCTCGGGGTCCTTGTGCATGAGTCGCAAAAACCCAGCCTGCAGGTGCAGCAGGTGGTCAGGAAGGCGAATGGGATGCTGGCCTTCATAGCGAGGGGGATTGAATATAAAAGTAGGGAGGTCTTGCTGCGGCTGTATAGGGCATTGGTGAGGCCGCAGCTGGAGTACTGTGTGCAGTTTTGGGCGCCGCACCTGCGCAAGGATATTTTGGCCTTGGAGGGAGTGCAGAGGAGGTTTACTAGGCTGATACCGGAGTTGAGGGGGTTGAGCTATGAGGAGAGGCTGAATAAACTAGGCTTGTACTCGTTAGAGTTTAGAAGAATGAGGGGAGATCTCATTGAGACGTATAAGATGATGAATGGGATGGATAGGATAGAGGTGGAAAGACTCTTCCCGCTCAAAAAAGACAGTAGGACTAGGGGGCACAGCCTCAAGATAAAGGGGGGGCGGTTCAGAACGGAGTTGAGGAGGAACTTCTTCACTCAAAGGGTGGTGAATCTCTGGAATTCTCTGCCCGTTGAAGTGGTGGAGGCTGCCTCGCTAAATATTTTTAAGAAGCGGGTTGATGGGTTTTTGATAAGAGAGGGGATTAAGGGTTATGGGGAGAGGGCGGGAAAGTGGAACTGAGCCACGACAGATCAGCCATGATCTTATTGAATGGCGGGGCAGGCTCGAAGGGCCAGATGGCCTACTCCTGCTCCTATTTCTTATGTTCTTATGTTCTTACAATGCAGCCTCACTAATGAGACCATTCTTAACACAGGATTCAACTCTATTACCGAGATGGAATTTGTACTAAATGCAATTTAGCATCGTTTTTACTTCAGACTAAACGTTGGCCACCAGAAAGGTTTAAAATGAAAATCACCTCCTTTAACTTTGCATTGCAGTTAAATTTATGGAATGCAAATCAGTTTCTAAAGTCCAAACTGATGAAAGTGTAATGTTGTGAGACTTGCCTTTCCTGGAGTTGTCCCAGTGTCACATAAGGCCAAATCAGTCTGAGTCGACACAATAACTGCAGCATTGCTGCAACTGGTTCACACATTAGCTACAGTTACAGTTAAAGGCATCAACAATACTGAACTGAGGACATTGAAGAGTGGTGTGCACAGTTTTACTGTTGTATTTTCACTCTAGCATGTTAGTGCTGTACCTTAAAGATAGCACATGAACATCAAACAGTTTTGTATTTTCTCTTTTGACTTATATTCTGATTTGGTAGCATTTTATTTTTCTAAAAAGAAACCTAAACCGACTTTTCTTAATTCTTGAAAAAAAACCTCTTAAATGCCACACTCCAGATGTAAGGAAACGAATGCTGACTTTATTTATTAACTTACCTGGAGTGGATTGTTCATTAATGCCCAGTGGGTTATTTGACAGAGAAGGCACAGAAACCGAAGCAATAAGAAGAAGAAAGACTCAATTCAACAAACTGTTGCAACAAAGCAAGGGAAGGAGGCACCAGCCAGTGATTCTGCCAAATCAACACACAGAGAGCAGGGAGATGGTGAACGTGATCATGATACCGGTCAATCTGGCCACGCTGAAAAAGGTGAGGTGCTGATAACAAACAAAAAACTTGATTGGCACATTGATTCTGGGCAAAAGGGAAGCAAATTATTTTCCCACTGCATTAATGGTTTCACAGTGTAACATCAGGACAAAATGAAGATACCGTGGGCAGGACTTTACAGCCTCGCTTGTCCCGAAACTAAAATCTCGCACAAGGTCAATGGACGTTCCCATGCTCTGCCCTTCACCCGCTCTGATCCCCCTGACGAGCAAGGCGGAGATTTCACACTTAAACTGAGTTACCAGCTTTCAGACTCACAGGGTTAGACTTCATGCCCCCATCCCCCACTGGGTGTGTCCTCAGCAGTGAGCAGTGAAATAAAATGACTGCCTGATCCACCACCTTCTCACCCAGTCTCTGAGTTGTCCCTCACAATACCATAGGTGTGTCAGTGCCAAAATCAAGTCCAGGGTATTTCACATAAATAACTACTAGCCAATTGAACTTGTTTCAAAGCTATGTGACTGGGATATTATGCAGCATGCCGTAATACGGTTGGCAGTAAGCAGTCTGTTTTTTGAGGCAGAGTTGGAAAAAGATGGGGTAGAAGTGGGTGGGATTGTGTCCTGTGCACATTGGGAGCACTCCAGCCAATATGTTATTCCTCCTTTGATCTGTCCCGCCCAGCCTCAAAAAACAGACCCAACTTACTCAGCCTCGCCATCCACCTTCTTTTCTTTGTGTACTGCTTGCAGTCCCAAAAGTAACCACTACTAAATCCCCTCACTGCTGTGACTGCCAGAGCTGATGGCCAGTCAGCATCATGGCTGTGGACTAAGCTTCTTTTCAGTGTGCGTCAGCTGACAATCCTCTGGGCGGGGGTGAGCTGTCTGCCTCAACTGCGCCCCTGACCCTGCACGCCCCTACCCACACTCCACCTCTAAAATCCAGCCAAAGAAACTGAACCAAACTGACGTGACAATCTTTGCACGAAACAAGCCAAAGTATCATTCGAAACATTGCTAGTATTTGCTAAATCTTTGCAGCAGTTGACTTTTCGTAGCCTAACACAAGTTATCTAATGTTGAAATGTCTTTTCTGAAATTTTAAGGTGTCCTCCCAGGCCCCAGTGAAACAGCACAAACTGCTGAATCCAGTCTGACTACAGGGGGAAAGCAGTCTGAAGTTGTTCAAGACATGAAAGAAGTGGCTGCACAAGACGCTACCAAGGAACAAATTCCCTCCGCGGAGAAATCTCTAGGAAATGATGAATGTATCAACAGTAAATCAAAGGTATGGTAGTGTTAACCTTTAAAATGTATATCCTGTGCTATGAGATTTTGTCTTTTGCCACTTTTATCTCATCTTTCCCTCACTCTCGCAGATTTGCCAGTCATCATCATGTGTGTATTTAGATAGTGAGTATTGGCAGCCTATTGTCCATGGAGAGTCATTCTCCCTCAGTCAGTGACTACATGCGCTCTTTCTAATTGAGGTCATTGGGACAGCAACCATATCAGGGGATTGCTGACTGATTCTTTCTTCTCCCTCCTTATTCAAAGGAATTGGGGCCAGAATTAGTGACCCAACCACTGAAATGTGTGAACTTTGCATAAAGCTCAGTATTAAAACCTGAAGCTGTAGATGTGCACTGCTTTATATTACACCAAGCTGTGCCTTAATCCACCAGTCCAGCATGGAACACAGACACTTGTTCTATTACAGTGAGACTGAGGCTGAAGTTCTCCTGTCTCGCCCGCCACGGAAATCATGGTGGGCAAGACAGGTCAGTTGAGCTCGAATGGGAATTTCCGGTCTTGGGGCACACGTGTCTGGAGTATCCCGCCCTGAATCTTTCATTATGCATACGACACAAGGCACAAGAAAGTCTTGATAGGAAAAAGTGTGTGAAGTTATATGTTTCTGAAGTTCAAGACAAATTGCCAAAGAGTTAAAGCAACAGCTTTACATTACATGGCACCTGAATACTTATGGATACAGTTGAGTATGCAGGAAAACAGGGTTAAAAGGGGGCATGGTGCTCATTAAAAAAAACTTTGACACACAATTCAAGTCCGAATTACTGAATACTATAATCAAATTTGTCCAAAGCTGCTTGCAATGATCTTGCTGAGGCCACTCTTCCATCACCAACACCATTTATTTACAACATGCATAATATACCGTTCCTGCAGCTACAATGTACGTGACAAATCCAGGAGTCCTTTGACTGCCGGCCTGAGTGGAGCTGGCTGGTTTTCAATGTCCCGCTGCTCCTTTCCTATTGGGTGAGCCTCCACTCACTTAGTGAGGGAGCTTGTATTCTATGGGGCCCACAGAGAGATCTGGTGATGATGATGATCCCACGTCATAACATCCCTATCAACTCCTGGGCTCCCTAGTCCTGAGATGGTCCTGGTGCTTTCTCACAACTTTGCCTTGCACTTGGACTTTGTAATACACGGAGCCCTATTTTTTCCATGATGATCCCGGGAACCCAACTGAGAGTGTCTCCGAAGCTCCTCACTGGGTCACTGGTTTTGAATGTTCTTTCTGTCCTTGCAGAGGCATAGTTTTTCTTCTGGTTGTTCTCATTTTGGGACTCAACCCTCCCTGCCAGGTTTGGGAACAGTAGGTTTAACCATGTTCGATGCCTTCATCCCATTAATAATACCACTGGCAGATTCCTGTCATTCTGTGCAGGGTAATCCTTCAGTCAAATTGAAATTGCACCAGTTTAGTCTCTGTGGATGCTGCAGATTGCTTCTTTAAAGCATTGCCAAGCTTAAAACCACCAGTTCAACCAACCCATTCAATGGCAGGTGATAGGGTGCTATCCTAATGTTTTTGATTCTACTGGAAAGTATTGGTGCTTGTAAAGGCAGTGCCATTGTCAGAATCCAGGAGTTTAGGTGTCCCATGCGTACAGAAACTCTGTCATAGTTTCTCAGTGCTAGCATGAGAAGTGGTGGAGTGCATTGGAAGTGGTGGATGTCATGTGATGTATCTCCAATCATTTGGAGCATGCATTGACCATAATTAAGAACATGGAATCCAAAAAGGCTCAGCAAAGTCCACATACACTCACACCCAGGGCCTACCAGGTTACTTCCTTGGATGTAGGAAGGCTGAAGGGAGGAGTTTTTCATTTTCCAGGGCACCATACGCAGTTGCTGGCCTGCATTTTAATCTTTCAAATCCCAGTGTGGCCGTCATGTAATTCCATAAATATTGGACTTCACCCTGGGTGAGGGGGCAACTATGTGGGCTCCCAGAGGAACATGCAATCCTCAACATTGAACTCAGCTGGGTTTCACTTCATCTGAGGGCCGTCCTCTGAATTCCCCATTATAATGTTATGGCCGGGATCTTATGGCCTCGCTTGTCCCAAAACTGGAAATCCTATCCGAGGTCAACAGGCCTTTCTATGGTTTGCCCCTTCACCACGCCGATTCCCATGGCAGGTGGGACAATAAAATTCCGAATTATATGCTTTAATTTAGATAGGACTGGGTCCCTTTGCCTCCAGGCCTTGTTTTACCTTGCAGACCGGTGGGAACCCGATCAGGGCCAGTGGGGCGGATTGGGTGAATCCTGATTGCCTTCAATTCTAGCCAACACCTCATTCAGCAGGACATCAGCCGTCTGCCGGGGCTGAAGAATTTGCCCCAATAGTAAGAGTCATTCAATATTACCGTTCCAATGAACATGTATCATTTAATAACACTTGACCTTGACCTTTCAATATTGTTTTGGATTTTTTTTGAATCAGTTGTACATGATTCAATTATTTTCTTACATTTAAAAAACCAGAAGAAGAAAAGAAAAAAGAGCCAGAATGAAAAGAAGAATTCTCAGAAGAAAAGTAAATTGATTCAGGTTGCTGATGTGGAGGAGGATGCAGCAACACCTGTTGCCTCAGACAAAGTGTTGGAGATGAAGGCGGCTCCCACGTCACAGACCAGGAATGTGGATTCCGAGGACACAAAGGAAGGTGGAAAAGTCAAACCTGAGCCAGAATTGGAAGTTAAAGATAGAGCTGATGGTGCTTCACAGAGTGGTCAGAGCAAGAGCGAAGGCACAACCAAACAGATAACCGTTAAAGATCAGTCAGCCAGTTGCAATGGAGGCAAAAGTGCTACTGTACAAGAAAATCGCAAAGCCACCCCGCAAAAGGCAGCAGAGCACAGTGGCAATTCCAACATATCGGTCAGTGTGTTACACTTCATACTCTGTTCTTTACTTTTTTTAGTTAGAAAATAGCAAACGAATGAAATGAACACTGCGTTGGAGGTAAATGAGAGTAAGAGAAACAACCTCATTGCCTGAGGAATTGGTTGACTCACTGTGTCCATGAGTAGTTTAAGATTTCACGGTACTAAAAAGTTGCAAAAGGCAATGAAAAAGTAAAAGGTAATTGAGTTCAGGAGAAAAGAGATGTAAAATCAAAACGAGTTTTAAAAAATGACAGTTGGAGAAAATGCAACAACTTCAGGTTCCTCCACTGTAATCATTGCCAACTAAGCACCAGAAGGCTTGGAACACTATATTACCTGTGTGTGGAACTAAGATACTCAATACATTAATTGCACCAGTGTGTCCTCATGCAATTATTGCATTAGAAAATGTATAATATTTAAGCCATTAAAACCTGGGGGAGCATTACATTTGGAAACCGTTGAAATTATAGTAGCCAGCACTGAGGTGAAGGAAAGTGGAGAGTTTTTGGGGAGTTGGTTGAGATGGTTGTAATGTTGGAGGATGTTACAGACATAAGGAGGGGTGGGACTATGAGGGATTTATTCAAAAGCTTGAGAATATTAACATAGGCTCCCAGTGCATCAATGCAGATCGAGTAGCAGAGGGGTGATAGGTGGATGGGAGTAGATGCAGGATAGGGTACAGTCGCAGAGTTTTATAGAGGATGGCGGATGGGTGATTGATGAGGGAAGTGTTGAAATAGTTGAGTCTGGAAAAAGCACTGGTGGATATCAGCAGCAGGTGAATTGAAGTGGGCAATATTATATGGAGGTGAAAATTACAGTGGAGAATACTCTCGAGATATCCCTAGGGTGGAGATAATGTGGCTATGCTTTTATTGGTAGTCGCAGAGCCATGTGAGAGCCGACTCCCTGGACTGGAAAATGGAGGATATGTGTTGGAGGAGGCACAGAAAGGTATAGATGGGTTGATCAGATGGGCCGAGCAGTGGCATGTAGTATTAAACCCTGATAAATGTGAGGTAATGCACTTTGGAAGAAGAAACAAAACAAGGAAGTACTTAATGAATGGCAGGATCTTGGAAGCTCAGAGGAATCTTACGATAATTATTCACAGATCCCTGAAGTTGGCAGAGCATGTGAATAGGATAGCTGAGAAGGCACGTGGGACACTTGCATTCATCAGTTGAGACATAAGAGTATAGGAGCAAGGAGGTAATGCTGGAGTTGTACAGTCCACAGCTGGAGAACTGTGTGCAGTTCTGGTCACCTCACTGTAGGAAGGATGTGATTGCATTAGAAGGGGCACAGAGGTGGATCACCAGGATGCTGCCTGGGATGGAGTATTTGAACAAGGAAAGGAAAGGCTAGATAGGCTTAGATTGTTTTCTTTAAAGCAGAGAAGACTAAGGAGGGCATGCTTGAGGGGTACGATCAGGGTGAGCAGAGAGCAGTTGTTCCTCTTAGTTGAGGGATAAATCACGAGGGGACATAATTTTAGGGTAAAGGGAAAAAAATACATTTTCACTCAAGAGGATGGTGGGAATCTGGAATGCACTGCCTGGGAAAGTAGTGGAGGCTGGGATCCTTATGACCATTTAAGAAATATTTGGATGAGCTCTTGAAATGTCGTAACATTCAAAGATGTGGGACAATTGCAGGAAAATGGGATTAGCGTGCCTTTAGTGGTAATTATTGTTGGCACAGCCTCAATGGGCTGAAAGGTCTTTTCTGTGCTGTATGCCTCTATAATTCTTAATCAAGAGATCTTTGGAAATAATGAATAAGGCATCTGCAATTTCCAATTCTTAAGACCACCAGGATCTGGAGAGAATCGCATATGTCAAGTTCCATTATTTACTCCTTTACTATTTAATCTACCAAATTCTTCCACATTCAATTAATTTTTGATGCCTTTGTACTGTTGATATTTTGCCCTCTTTCCCCATTGTGAAAATGGATACAATTAACAAGTTGCTGGCTCGCTGAAATCCACGACATCCACTGTACCTTGCTTCTGAAAAATTATAGAACAACAGCATCCTTTTAGAAAGCAGAATTATTGACCTTTCCTTAGTGTAATTTTATGAATGGTATATGTTGAACATACTGTGCTACTCAAACAGTTTATAGACCAAACTAGCCTCAGTAAGATATCAGTCTTGAACATTAGTGTGTAAAATTAGAACATAGAACATAGAACATAGAACACTACAGCACAAACAGGCCCTTCGGCCCACAAGTTGCGCCGACCACATCACCTACCAACCTACAGACCTATCTATAACCCTCAATCTCATTAAACCCCATATACTCATCCAGAAGTCTTTTAAAAGACCCCAGCGAGTTCGCCTCCACCACCACTGACGGCAGCCGATTCCATTCACTCACCACCCTCTGAGTGAAAAACTTACCCCTAACATCACTTCTGAACCTCCCTCCCCGCACCTTAAAATTGGTCTTGAGTAGTAGCAAATTGGCCTATCTGTTGAGGGGCAGACCAATTTTATATTATAATAGGTTTTGCTGTACCCTGTTCCATGCATTGAAAAGTGATTGAACTTGACTGGATCACAAACTAAGGGGCAGGGCTGATGGTTACATTCATAAAGGTGATTGTGGAGAAATAAACTGCATTAGGCCAACTTAAGTAGACCATAGAACACTATAGCACAAACAGGCCCTTCGGCCCACAAGTTGCGCCGATCATATCCCTACCTACCAGGCCTATCTATAACCCTCAATACCATTAAATCCCATGTACTCATCCAGAAGTCTCTTAAAAGACCCCAACAAGTTCGCCTCCACCACCACCGACAGCAGCTGATTCCACTCACTCGCCACCCTGAGTGAAAAACCTATCCCAACATCTCCTCTGTATCTACTCCCTAGCACCTTAAACCTGTGTCCTCTCGTAGCGACCATTTCAGCCCTGGGAAATAGCCTCCGAGAATCCACCCTATCTATACCTCTCAACATCTTATAAACCTCTACCAGGTCGCCTCTCAACCTTCGTCTCTCCAGGGAGAAAAGACCGAGCTCCCTCAACCTATCCTCATAAGGCATTCCACCCAATCCAGGCAAGATCCTTGTAAATCTCCTTTGTACCCTTTCAATAGCTTCCACATCCTTCTGTGAGGCGACCAGAACTGCGCACAGTACTCCAATTAAAGCTGGGTTAATTCAAATGACCCCCACTTTGTCCTCCATGATAGCATAATAGAGCTAAACACCATTGTTTCACAATCAACAATAAAATAATGAATAAACTGCATGAATTTCATTACTTATTAATATTGCAACTTATTTCTGAAGTATAATGTGGAAGCCTTCATCGGCCGGAGCTTTGCTCAAGATTTGTCAAAACATGTTGCAGCTATATAAAACCTTAGTTAGGCCACACTTGGAGTATTGCTTGCAATTTTGGTCACCGTACTTTCAGAAGGATGTGGAAGCTTTGGAGAGAGTGCAAAGAAAGTCCCCCAGGATGTTACCTAGTTTTGAGGATGTTGACTATGAAGAGAGGTTAAATACACCAGGATTGTTTTCACTGGAAAGACAGAATGAGGAGAGACCTGATTGAAGTCTACATAATGTGGAGATGCCGGCGTTGGACTGGGGTAAACACAGTAAGAAGTCTGACAACACCAGGTTTAAGTCCAACCAAACTATCAAATAAATTGGTTGGACTTGAACCTGGTATTGTCAGACTTCTTACTGAAGTCTACATAGACAGAGTGGATAATCAGAGGCTTTTTCCCCAGAGTGGAAGTGTCAATTACAAGGGGGCACAGGTTCAAGGCGAGAGGGGGAAAGTTTAAGGGAGATGTGCAGAGGAAGTTTTTCACAGAGAATGGTGGGTGTCTGGAATGCGCTGCCAGAGGAGGTGGTGGAAGAAGGCACATTAGCAACATTTAAGAAGCGTCTGGATGGGTACATGAATAGGAAGGGAATAGAGAGATATGGACCGAGAAAAGCAGAAGGTTTTTTTGTAGTTTAGTTAGGGCATGGTGGCTGGCATGGGCTTGTAGGGCAAAGGGCCTGTGCCAGTGTCGTACTTTTCTTTGTTCTTTGTTAAAAGCTGAATGTTGCAAACTGTTTCCGCAGGGTGGAAGCAAAACAAAGGATGACAACAAGAACATTCCAGAATCAAGTCAAACGCACCAAGGCAAAAAAACATCTAATGATCAGAAGTGAGTCCAGTAAATTCATGGCAATGTTTTTCAGAGTAAACCAAATTGTATTATTACCTGTAATTTTGCTTCAATGAGAACACTATTGTTATGTGATATTAAACCAATATTCACAGAGATCACAATATTATGACTTTGCCAAAAGAGGAAAAAAATTGAGCTTTGAGTTCATTAAGCAGTTTAAAATGAGCGTGACTATTTTAGTTCCTACCCTTACCCTCCAAAATTAAGGTGTGAGGACATCTAGGGTGGGGTTTTATGGCCTCACTCAATCCGAGACCAGAAAATCCAGCCCGAGGTCAATGGACCTTCTCATTGTCCGCCCCTTGCCAGCTCCGATTCCCATCGTAGGTGGGATAGTAGAATTCCGGTGCTAGACTCTATGATCTTATGTTAACATGAACAAACCATGTGCCAGGAAAAAGGGTCTCAAAAGATAATATTGTTTCCTTGTAGTAGGTTCTAAAAATGGTATTTTATGATTTCCTAAATCCCTACTTGTATCGATGGATCACAATAATTCATTAGTCCAGCCGCCTGCACACATTTGCTGCAATCTGCTTCCTGAGTTAAACACAGAAACTAGGAGCAGCAATAGGCCATTTGGCCCTTCGAGCCTGCTATCCCATTCAGTATGATCCTTGATCTCAATGCCATCTTCCTACTTCCTCCCCGTACCCGTTGTTGCCATTAAAATCTATCTCTTTCTTGAATACATTGTGAATTGGCCTCCACAGCCCTCTGTGGTAGAAAATTCCACAGGTTCACTATCCTTTGAGTGAAGAAATTATTCCTCATCTCAGTCCTAAATGGTCTACCTCATACCATGAGACTGTATCCCCAGTCCACATTCCCCTACCAGGGAAAGCATTTTCCCTGCATCCAGTCTGTCTAGCTCTGCTAGAATTTTATACGTTTCTGTAATAATTCCACGGAGGCAAAAGTCCTGTCACCAAGTTACTTCATTTACACCAAACATCTGTACACAGCCAGCTCTCCAGTTGCTCCTTGCTGAATGCAGGCTGGGAGTCTGACACACCTGCTTTAAATAGGGAGCAGGAGGCTCTCTGATTTAACCATCAATTAGGACTCATCAGGTATCTCTTTTCTTGACACCAACCAAATAAACTAACTCAAATTAACTGAGGGACAAATTAAAAGCTCCCCAAAAGGAGGGGGGAAAGCCTGAACCAAAAATCAAAGTCGAAAGGAAACTTAAAACATCAAACCAAAAGATGATTATCAGGGTGGATAATACACCCCAGCCCCTGCGGTGCCCAATGGGCATGAAAGGTGTTAACTGTGCTTGTGGATACCGCATGCTCCCTCTCCAGGGACACCTGGTTGCAAATAAAGCCACGATAGAGGGGCAGATAGTCAGATGGACGACCCCGTTGGATTGCCTAGTACCTGGACCTATTGATGGTACACCTTGCCAGGCCCAGGAGCAGATTATAGCACTCATCAGGTATCTCTTTTTTCAATGCCAAAGACTTATACCCCTTCTCCCCCAACCCCCATCCCCACCCCCCCCCCCACCCCAAATGAAGGCCATTCTGAGGCTCTCTCTGCCCATCACTCCGCTGTCCAGGCTGATCCATAGAATCACTACAGTGCAGAAGGTCGTCATTTGGCCCATCGAGCCTGCGCTGTCCCCAATCCCACCCAAGCCCTATTGCCGTAACCCCATGCATTTACCTTTCTAATCCCTCGACACTAAAGAGCAATGCAGCGTAGCTGATCCACCTAACCTGCAAATTTTTGGACTGTGGGAGGAAACCCACACAGGGGAAGAACGTGTAAACTCCACTCAGCCAGTTACCTGAGGCTAGAATTGAATCCGGGTCCCTGGTGCTGTGAGGCTGCAGCGCTAACCACTGTGCCACCCCAGAAGCTAGCTTCTGACTGGACAAGCAGCTCTGCAGTATTTTTCAAATTTTACAAATGTGTCTGTCCTCCTTGGGGCCCCCTGGATTCTGTAGACTTCAGTTTGGGAGCTGCTGACCTAGTAACCCACAGCTTCATACCGTCCGTGCATTTGAATGCTGTATCTCTGGATGAAATACTGTTGTAGCAAAGTTTACTGAGGAGCAGGGCAACTTGGATAGCAACTTCCATGCTTCACTGTGCCAATGTGAATGCTATCCAATTTGCTCCTTAATGATAGTGAGTGCCTAATTATACTGCAAAATCTGGATCCTGACAAAGGAATCCTATAGGAAATAGAAGTGAAACTTCTTGACTCAGAGAGTGATGGGAATGTGGAATTCATTGCTACCTGGGGTGGGTGAGGCAAAAAGCAAAAATGTATTTAAGGGGAAGGTAAACAATTATATGTGGGAGAAGGGAATGGAAGGGGATGCTGATCAGGTGAACTACAGGGGAAAGCTCCTAAGAAGCAGAAACGTCACTTCACCTCTGTCTTCACCCAAGAGAATGAGGATGAAAGTATGGAATTCAGGGAGAGAGACTGCGAGGTTCTTGAGCAAATTGACACAAGGAAGGACAAGGTATTGGAGGTGTTGGCAGCCTTAAAAGTGCCCTTGGCTGCTAATGGAGGCAGAGGAGGAGACTGCAGGGGCTCTGACCCAAATTTTCATTTGGTGCACTCTCCAGTCATCTGGCACCTACCCAGTGTTGTACAGATAAAACAGGGAACTGTGTACCAGTGAGTCTTCCGGAAGGAGAACAACTATCTCCATTTGGTTTTGTCAGAGGGTGGTTATGCCTAACAAATTTGATTGAATTTTTTGAAGAGATGACCGGCTCTGTGGATTAGGGTAATGGAGTTGATGTACTTTATATGGATTTCAGCAAAGCCTTTGACAAGTTCCCACGTGGGAGACTTGTAAAGAAGGTGAGATACAGATTTGATAAAGTGGATTCAAAATTGGCTCAGTGGTAGGAGACAAATGGTGATGATAGAAGTCTCCTTTAGTGACTGGAAGCCAGTGTCCAGTACCGTACCACAGTGATCAATGTTGAGTCCTCTATTATTTATCATTTATATAAACGACTACGTTGGGGGTAGGATTAGTAAGTTTGTGGCCGATGGTAAAGATTAGTCAGGTGGTTAACAGTGAGGCTGAGTGTCTTGGGCTACAAGAAGATATGGACGGAATGCTAAAATGGGCAGATAAGTGAAAAGTTTAAGGTCAAATTATACCTTCCAAAGATATGACAAGGAGGTATTCAGTGAACGGCATGACAATAGGAAGTTCTGTGGAACAAAGGGACCTTGGCATGTTTCTCCATTGATCTCTGAAGTCAGAAGGGCATGTTAGCAGGGTGGCGAAAAAGGCATATGGAACAATTGCCTTTATTAGTCAAGGCATAGATTATGAAAGCAGGGAAGTCATTTTGCAGTTGTGTAGAACTTTGGTGAGGCCACAGCTTGAGTACTATGTGCATTTCTGATTGCACCGGAGGGGGTGCAGAGGAGATTCACCAGGTTGCTGCCTGGGATGGAACATTTAAGGTGTGAAGAGAGGTTGGATAGACTTGGGTTGTGCGTTGGAGCAGAGAAGACTGTGGGTGACCTGATCAAGGTGTACAAGATTACTAGGGATAAGGACAGAGTGGATAGGGAGCAGTCATTCCCCTTAGTTGAAGGATCAGTCATGAGGGGACATAGGTTCGAGGTGAGGGGCAAGATGTTTAGTGGGGGGATGTGAGGAAAAACCTTTTTATCCAGAGTGCTGACAGTTTGGAATGTGCTGCCTGGGAGAGTGGTAGAGGCAGGTTGCCTTACATCCTTTAAAAAGTACTTGGCATGTTGTAACATTTGAAGCTATGGGCCAGGTGCTGGTAGATGGGATTAGGTGGGAGTTCAGGTGTCTCTCACATGTTGGTGCAAACTTGGTGGGCTGAAGATCCTCTTTTGCACTGTGATTCAATTGTTAGCCTTGACCTGTTGGGCCCAAAAGCCCATTTCCATGCAGTAAATATCACGTAATTTTATATTTTGTATCTTTTTGTTACAGCCAACCTGCAGCTTGTTGCAATCCACCTGAACATACGTTCACTATTCATATCTACGTTATAATTCCGAAGGATGTTCGTTTTAATAAAACACATGACAAATTGTGGATATGTTTTGACAATGCACGTGATATACTTAAAGACATCTCTACTCGGTAAAGTAAAACAATGTATCCCATTCAATAATTAATTATGTTCTCTAGTTTGCTGCAAAATTGATTTGGATAATGTGTGTTACTGGTATAGTGTATAACTTAAAAATTTATTTATTGCTTATCTCTAGACTTCTTGAGAAGACTTCTTGAGAAGGTGAGAGGGCATGGGATCCTAGGGCCTTTGGCCTTGTGGATCCAGAACTGGCTTGCCTGCAGAAGGCAGAGAGTGGTTGTGGATGGGTCTTTTTCTGCATGGAGGTCGGTCATCAGTGGAGTGCCCCAGGGATCTGTTCTAGGACCCTTGCTGTTTGTCATTTTCATAAATGACCTGGATGAGGAAGTGGAGGGATGGGTTAGCAAGTTCGTAGATGATACGAAAGTTGGTGGTGTCGTGGATAGTCTGGAGGGATGTCAGAAGTTGCAGCGTGACATAGATAGGATGCAAGACTGGGTGGAGAAGTGGCAGATGGACTTCAACGCAGATAAATGTGTAGTGGTCCATTTTGGCAGGACCAATGGGATGCAGGAGTACAATATCAAGGGTAGGAGTCTTAGCTGGGTTTAAGAGCAGAAGGATCTTGGGGTCCAGGTCCATAGGACTCTTAAATCGGCTTCGCAGGTGGAGGATGTGGTCAAGAAGGCGTACGGTGTACTGGCCTTCATTAATTGAGGGATTGAGTTTAGGAGTCGGGAGGTAATGCTGCAACTTTAGAGGACCCTTGTCAGACCCCACTTGGAGTACTGTGCGCAGTTCTGGTCACCTCACTACAGGAAGGATATGGAAGCTATTGAGAGGGTGCAGAGGAGATTTACGAGGATGTTGCCTGGATTGGGAGGCATGCCTTATGAAGGTGGGTTGAGGGAGTGGAGAGACGAAGGTTGAGAGGCGACCTGATAGAGGTTTATAAAATGTTGAGAGGAATAGATAGGGTGGATTCTCGGAGGCTATTTCCCAGGGCTGAAATGGTCGCTACGAGAGGACACAGGTTTAAGGTGCTGGGAAGCAAGTACAGAGGAGATGTTAGGGATAAGTATTTCACTCAGAGGGTGGTGAATGAGTGGAATCGGCTGCCGTCGGTGGTGGTAGAGGCGAACTCGCTGGGGTCTTTTAAAAGACTTCTGGATGAGTATATGGGATCTAATGGCATTGGAAGTTACAGATAGTTCTATGGCTTGGTAGGTATAGATGTGATCGGTGCAACTTGTGGGCCGAAGGGCCTGTTTGTGCTGTAGTGTTCTATGTTCTATGTTCTAGTTACCCTTGAGAAGGTGGTGGTGAATTGCTTTCTTGAACCGTTGCAGTCCCTGAGATGTAGGTAAACCCACAGTGCTGTTAGGGAAGGAGTTCCAAGATTTTGCCCAGCAATAGTGAATAAACGGCAATATAGTTCCAAGTCAGGATAGTGAGTCACTTGAACTTCCAGGTGTTGGTGTTCCCGTGTGTCTGCTGCCCTTGACTTTCTAGATGGTAATGGTCGTGAGTTTGGAAGGTGCAGTCTAAGGAGCCTTTGTGAATTCCTGCAGTGCGTCTTGTAGATGCTGCACGCTGCTGCCACTGTATGTCGGTGGTGGAGGGAGTGAATGTTTGTGGATGGGGTGCCAATCAAGCAGGTTGTTTTGTCCTGGATAATGTCAGACTTCTGGACTGTTATTGGAGCTGCATTCAGCCAGGCAAGTGGAGAGTATTCCATCACACCTCTGTGTCCTGTAGATGGTGGACAGGCTTTGGGAAGTCAGGAGATGAGTTCCTTGCTGTAGGATTCCTGGCCTCTGGTTTGTTCTTGTAGCCACTGTATTTATATAGCTATTCCAGTTATGTTTCTGGTCAATAACAATCCTCAGGATGTTGATACAGGGGTATTCAGCGATGATAATGCTGTTGAATATCACAGGGTGATGGTTAGATTCTCTCTTGTTAGAGATGGTCATCGCCTGGCACTTGTGATGCACAGTATTATTTGCTATTTGTCAACCCAAGTCTGGATATTGTCCAGGTCTTGATGCATTTGGACATGGGCTGCCTCAGTAAGTGAGGAGTTGCAAATGATGCTGAACATTGTGCAGTCATCAGCAAACATCCCCACTTCTGACTTTCGGATCAAAGGAAGGTCATAGTTGAAGGTGGTTGGGCCTAGGCCACTACCCTGAGGAATTCTGCAGTGATGTCCTGGAACTGAGATGATTGATCTCCAATAACCACAACCATTTTCCTTTGTGCCAGGTGTGACTCCAACCAGTAGGGAGTTTTTCCCTTGATTCTCATTGACTCCAGTTTTACTAGGGATCCTTGCTGCCACACTTGGTTAAATGCTGCATTGATTTCAAAGGCAGTCACTCTCACCTCACCTCTGACAGTCAGGACTTTTGTCCACGTTTGAACCAAGGCTATAATGAGATCAGGAGCCGAGTGACACCTGCGGAACCCAAACTGAGTGTTAGTGAGGCTGTTATCGCTAAGCAAAAGCTGCTTGATGACCCCTTCCATCACTTCACTGACAATCAAGAGTAGACCGATGAGGCACTAATTGGCCGGGTTGGATTTGTCCTGTTTCTTGTGTGCAAGACATATCGGGACAATTTTCCACATTGCCAGGTTGATGCCAATGTTATAGCTACACTGGAACAGCTTGGTTAGGGTGAGGCAAGTTCTGGAGCACAACTCTTCAGGACTTTTTCTGGAATATTGTTGGGACATATAGTCTTTGTAGTGTCTAGTGCCTTCAGATATTTCTTGATATCACATGGAGTGAATCGAAGTGGCCGAAAACTGACATCGATGATGCAGGGGACCTTTGGAGGGGGCCAAGATGGATCATCCACTCGGCACTTCCGGCCAAAGGTTGTTCCAAATGCTTCAGGTTTATTTTTTACTCTGATCTGCTGGGCTCTTCCATTATTGAAGACTGGGAAATTTTTGCAGCCTCCTCCTCCAGCGAGTTGTTTAGCTATCCACCACAATGCACGATTGAGTGTGGCAGGACAATACAGCTTAAATTTGATCTGTTGCTTGTGAAATTGCTTGGCTCTGTCTATCACTTGGTGCTTACAATACTTGGCACACAAGTGGTCTTGTGATGTAGCTTCATCAAGTTGATACCTCATTTTTTAAGTATTTCAGGTGTTACTAACTGGCATACCCTCCTTCAGTCTTCATTGTTTTGTGGTTTGATAGTAATGCGTGGCTGGGGGATTAGCCGCACCATGAATTTACAGATTGTGGTTGGGTGCAGTTCTGCTGCTGCTGATGCCCCATGGTTTCCCAGTCTTGAGTTACTAAATCTGTTCAAAGTTTATCCTGTTTAGCACAGTGGTAGTGACACACCACAAAATGGTGGGAGATCCTCAATGTAAAGATGAGGCTTTGTCTCCACAAAGACATTGTGGTGGTCATTCCTATCAATATTGTTGCAGACAGATATATCTTCAGCAGGCGGATTTGTAAGGATGAGGTCAAGGGTGTTTTTCCCTTTTGTTGGTTCCTTCATCACCTGCCGCAGATCTAGACTAGCGGCTATGTCCTTTAGGACCCAGCCGCTTTGGTCTCTACTGGTGCTAGCAAGTCACGCTTTTGTGGTGGACATTGAATGTGTCCACCTGGAACACATTCTGCACCCTTGTCACCCTCAGTGCTTCCTCCAAGTGGTGTTCATAAGCTCAGGGGGATGCCATACATGGAATCAGCAAGACGTATCCTTGCTTAGGATCTTGATTTGCTGTTGAGAACTCCCACGTCAATTCCCTCACAATCTGTATGCCACCATGCCATGAGCCACCTTTCTGCAGGATTGGGTTTGTTTGGGGCATTCACTGTAAGGTACGATTCTGTGAGAGTAACTGTCAGGTTGTTGCTTAAGTAGCCTGTGAGATAACTTTCCCAATTTTGGGAAACGCCCCCAGATGTTAGTAAAGAGGACTTTGCAGGGTTGTCAGGGCTAAGCTTGCCATTGCCATTTCTGGTGCCTAGATCAATGCCAGATGGTCCATCCAGTTTTATTCCTTATTGACGTTATGGTGGTTTAATACAACTGTGTGATTCACTGGGCCATTTAAGGGTGAACCACATTCTTGAGTCACATTGGGTGAGAACAGGTAAGAATGACAGACTTCTTTCTCTAAAGGGATATTAATGTTTTTTTTTAACAACCATTGCTACCTGCTCATCATTAGACTTTTAATTCCAGGTTTTGATTCCATCATCTGCCGTGTCCCCAGAGCATTAACCTGCAACTCTGGATTTCCAGTCCAGTGACAATACCACTACGCCACCATCTCTCAGACACATCCAACCAGCAATAACATTTTAATTTATTGGTACTTAAGTTGCAGTACTGCTATATCTAATCTGTTCAAGAACACAGGCCATCAATGTTATGTCAATTTAGATGTGAGATGATTCTTTCCCCACAGATCAAAAGGAATTGTATTTAATTGAATGTGTGTGTACCCATCGCTTTGGCACTGTTGCAATTTTTTACCCTTATTCTGTATGGATTCTGGAGCTCAAAGCATTCAGTAAATAGATCAATCCCGGAATGCTTCCAAATATATCAGCAGGCTTTAAATTACAGAGTTTCTCTTCAATCTGTTCAGCTCAAACTAAGAACAGAGTTAAGTGCTGCCACTATGCTTTTAGGGTCTTGGACTTGCTTAGATTAATAGTAGAGACTGAGGTTGATTTTCCTACCCAGCAATCGATTCTGCACACAAAGCTCTTCATTTCCATGGAAATATCTCAGGCAGTACTTCTGCTGCTCCAATCTTTAGGGACCTTCTGGATTGTTTTGTCTCCGTACCAGTCTCTGATTATTACAAGGACATTTCCATTTTTACCCTTTCCACCCATGTAACTCGAGTTTCCCTCTGTGCTAAGATGGCCGTGAGGGGATCATTAATAGATCATCCCATGGGCTTCATGGAGTATGAGCTGCCTTATGGAGCAAGCAGAGATTTGCCGAATGGGAAACAGTCAGCGGGTGTTTTTCCTGTTATTCTTCCTGGTCCAGAGTTGTGGGCCCCAAGGTGAAGACTACTTGAGTGTAAGCCACGGTCATGGCCCCTTTCTTTGGTGCACAATAAAGGGTGTTAGTGATGGCAAATTGGAGTTTGGCTGAATTAGTCCACTCTGCGCATTTTGGATGCTGCTCCAGACCAAATCCTGTCACTTCTATTTTTCCCTTTCCCTCTCTCCTTTGTTCTTTCACTATTACCCATCTCTCCTCTCAGGTACTCTGCCCTTCCAAATTTCAACTTTCCTGTTTTTCTGACACCATCCCACGCTTGACTCTCAGATAAGCCCATAGTTCCTGTCTCTCTCTCTCGGAGGTAATCGTCACTGCCCCATTATGTGCAACAACCCTAACTACCCCACCTTACCCACTCACCAACCTTCCCACACTGCGCACATGCTGAGTAAAACCTTGCCAATCTCCTCATTACACTCACCCCTCTCAGCATCAGCATCATGACCTTGATGGAAATATAGCTAGGAGGTCTCGATACAACCCCTCTAAATGAATCTTCTTCCAATATCTTGAGAGTTATTGATCAGAAACATTAGAGGTGATTGCCACCAAGATCTTCTGGCCCTGCCAATGGCGAACTCCCGCCACAGGTTTTCCAGCGGGGGATTCAGTGGAAATCCCATTGATAATGGTGAGACAAGAAAATCATGCTGCTGTCAATGGGATTTCCACTGAATACATATCATGGCGGGCAGCCTCCCAATCCAAGATTGACGCTGCTGGAATGAGGGGAGTGTGTGGAAATCCCTCCCTTTAACTTTTTTTCTCTGCAGGATCTGTGTTACCTGCTGCATATTTCCAATATTTTCTGACTTTTCATCTTGGTAATTTAAACCTCCATCTCAGTTCATCATGTTCTCTCTTTTCTAAGTTCACTTTTCTCCTGCCTTCCCTAAATCTCAACATATTGACAGCTACCTCCTCAGCTTTGCTATCACATATGGCCTCAGTGCTGTCATCATGTCAAACATAGATAATGCCATCATTGATCACTTCTTTTGTCGCACACTGTTCACACCACTTCCCCCTCCCAACATTCCCTTCTGCCCCTATATTTGAAAAAGACTCTGTCCTACTTAGAACAGAACTTGGAAATTTCCAACTCTCTAGCCTTTAGTCCTTCATTCACTGCAACATTTCTGAAGATGAGCTCAACCACACATACATTACACCTTTTACAGCCTTGTCCTCACAACAACCATTTCTCTCTCTCTCACCTGGTCTTCATCCTGGTATGGCTTTGATATCTGTTCCTTTAAGTTCAAGGAACTTAGACTTCCATGTCTTCGATGGACAATTAGTTCATTGTCACTCATTGCCTGATCTGCTTGCGCTACATAAAGCACTTTTGGGTCTTGGTCTGCTCTGCCAAAACTGCTCACTCTTTTGAATCATTCTGGAATGCGAAAATCAGCCCTTGCTTCTTTTCCCAATACAAACCATCCTCTTAAATCCTTCTCTCTCACCTCTCCACCCTCATCTCCAAAGAGGACAGTACAGTGCCACAGTGGTTAGCACTGCTGCCTCACAGTGCCAGGGACCCAGGTTCAATTCTAGCCTCAGGCCACATACTCCCCATATCTGCATGGGTTTCCTCCGGGTGGTCCGGTTTCCTCCCACAGTTTAAAAGATGTGCGGGTTAGGTTGATTGGCCATACTATATTGACCCTAGTATCAGAGGAAAGAGCAGGGTAAATGTGTGGGGTTATGGGAATAGGATCTTGTGGGATTATGGTCGGTACAGATTCGTTGGGCCAAATGGCCTCTTTCTGTACTGTAGAGATTCTGTGATTCTAACTGCTGCTGTTATTCTGGTATGTATAAAAAGGTCAGAATTATTGATGTGTCAGCCAGGACAAATATCACATGCTGGGTGGGTTTTTCTGTGGCACACATCTCTGCGGTTGATAAACACACCTTGGAGGTCGCCATCGGTGGGACCAGATGATCTTATTGGCAGAAAGGGCTGGAAAATTTTGGCCAATGTGTTCTTTAACATTTTGTCCTTTCCATTTTCTTCTGTTATTGCCTTATAGGGGCCTTGGCAAAAATGGATTACTTGTGCAAAAGCGCTGGTGTGTAAGACCTGAGATCAAGGGACACCCCATGCAATATTGCTATGCTGTAGAGAATAAAAAAGGATTGATTGGAGAAGTTGCTGCACGGTTCTTAAAAATACCGGAAAACCTAAGCGGAAACGGTAAAAAATTAGATATAATCTGTATTGCCACTTTTGTATGTCTGAGAAACAGGCAAGTACCTCAAGGCAATGTGAAAAGCTCTATATATTTTCATGAAATGAAAAATGAGTATTTATTTATAGACTAAGCATGACAGATGTGTGATTGTATTAAATAAATGATAGACAGCTGGATATAGGCCTGAAATTTGTTATCTGAGAACTGCACGTCCTCGATATGTTCAAGAGAATGCTGTATGTGGGACATTTAAAGAGTTTCCTTTCTCCCAAAGCGTCATCAAACTGACCTATTAAGTAGCTCAGCTGTGCAAAACAAGGATGTTCTCAGGGTTTGGTACCTGGCCTGTGCGGAATTGACTGAACATAGGCAGGGAAGTGAAGGGATGCTCCAATTAGGTTCAGTGACCCTTGTTTATGGAAGGGAAAAATTGTCCAGGACATGACCTTCTGCTCACTATCCAGCTACATCTGCTGGAAGTGAATGTGTTTGGGTGGTACTTGAGGAAAGGGTTAGTCTTGACTACCATGGTTTCTGTGATGAAATGGTTAGTTACGCTTGTCCTGCCTGCCATCTGCATTGGTCACACTGTTTTATACACTATCGTCTTCCTAATCTTCACCTTGCAGATAGCTTTCATGACTTCTAATAAATTCAACCAAAAAGAAAATGCACGAATCCTATTCTCAATCTTACATCAGAAATGGATGAAACCTATGAAGACATTTTATCAGATGTTACCACTCTATTGACATTTCTCTGTGGTGTTGGATGGGTGTGCTTAGTTTCATTCGTTGACACCTGTGGACGTAGCACCACAGTGGTACTTTATCAACATTGAGTTTGTGCACCAGCCTCTGTACTGAAATGATGTGATGTATCTGTCTGGGTTAGTGGACAAGTTACTGTGATGCCTTTAAGTTAAGGACACTTTCCTGGCTGTGTTTCAATGTCTGAATTAATTCAACTTCCCAGTTTCTTGAAGCCACATTTGATGATAATGTTATTAGTCAGCAAAAATATTGACTGATTTGAATAAATGCATTGCTTGGAATGAATTTAGCATCACATATCCATTCATGAATTTTTCAGAATTATTTTGCTTGTGAAAATGATTAATTAATTCTACCTGAAATACACATACATTTTCCATGAAGTTGGGGACATTCATATTTTAACACATTCCTAATTAATGTGCCATCGCAGAGACATGATTTCCTTAACCACCTTGTTTCATTATGTTTTCAATTCATTTTTATTTTTAGAATGGCACCAGTTTGATGGCATCATGAATTTTCCAGAAACATCAAGAATTTTTGGCATAATGAGAAATTTTTCAATGTTTGGACCAAATGCAGACCAACGGAATTTTCAGTTAAAAAGTACAGGAACAAGATTGATGCTGGACACCATCTTTGATCTTCCTGATTCTCTGAATAAAGAAACATTTGAGAAATTTAAGCTACAACTGAGCCAACTTCAGCACAGCAACAGCATGGGTTTTGAATATGAGCGTTGCTTTTGGCCAGGACAAAACTCTTTTGGTGAAGAGCAGGTAAATATTTATAATAAGTATGAGAAGAATGGAGTCTTGATCTCTGACTTTAGTTCAAAGTTTATTAATAAGGTCACAAGTAGGCTTATATTAACACTGCAATGCAGTTACTGTGAAAATCCTCCAGTCACCATACTCCGATGCCTGGTCAGATACACTGAGGGAGGATTTAGCATGGCCAGTGCACCTAATCAGCATGTCTTTCAGGCTGTGGGAGGAAACCGGAGCACTCGGAGAGAATGTGCAGACACCACACAAACGTGGGTCCCTGGCCTGTGAAGCAGCAGTACTAACCACTGTGCCACCATGCTGCCCGAATTGAGCTGTTTAAAAACAAACTATTTTGCAAGTTTCGCAGCTTGTCGGTTTGATCAAGGAATAAGTCAACCTTAAACAAGGGTGTCTAATTGATTCATTTTGTATGGATTGACTTTCTTCTTAAATATCAGAATCATAAAATCCCTACTGTGCAGAAGGAGACCGTGAGGGTGCTGCCTTCCTGCTGTCGCTGATAAAATACCAGTGATGGTGAAAATGCAGGCAAACCCTTCCACCCAATTGAGACCATTGGGTATCCAATTAAAGGGAACACTTAATAGCTTTAAGAGTCTCTTCCTGCAGTGACTGGCATTTTACCAGCAACGGAGAGGGGGATCGTTTTGGGGGTGGGGAACCTTCCTGATTGGGCAGTTTTTGGCCCATGGAGTGTCTTCCCTAGCAGCAAATGTTGCCCAACTATCAACCTTCCTCGAGGAAAAACCATCATTCCCACCAACCACCATCCTGGCTCCAATATGGTATCCAAGGTACATTCCAGATACAAACAGAAGGGATCATGTGACAGGAAGCATGCTCTTGAG
Organism: Carcharhinus amblyrhynchos; assembly: GCF_965287045.1. Classification (NCBI taxonomy): domain Eukaryota; kingdom Metazoa; phylum Chordata; class Chondrichthyes; order Carcharhiniformes; family Carcharhinidae; genus Carcharhinus; species Carcharhinus amblyrhynchos. The sequence continues at coordinate 18,174,045 of NC_137344.1, read as the reverse complement.
CTTTTCATGATCTACCAATTTGTTGATCAGGGGCCAGCTGAAATTCAACTGCATAGCGAAGTGTGCAAGGCCTCAGCCTAATTCCTGAGAAGCCTACTCAAAAGAGCAAGGCTGCCAGATACTCTCGTAAGAGATGCAGGATTTGATGGACCTGAGCCGCTTCTACTGACACTGATTCTCATATAGCACAAGAAAACGAAATGGAAACGCATATTTGGCATCCAGAAGAAATATGGTGGCAAAAACAATATTGTGAATTAACTACTGCTGGTAATCAAAATAGAATCATGAGCTATGGGAAACAAAAGGTTTTAACTAGGGTCCCCGCTGAGATGGGACGAAACAAACGTACACCCAGGTCACCTGGATTACTCTGCAGTAATGATTTTTTTAAAAAATGAAGACGATATTATAGATGTCATAGATATCATGTCTGCAGTGCAGAAAGAAGCCATTTGGCCCATCAAGCTTGCACTGACTCGATAAGGCTATTTATTTTTTAGCCTAAAATTCAATCCCATGGAATGGTGAGTTCAGTTTAGTAAAACTAAAGCGAGTGTGAACTTGAAAGTCTAATTTGAAGTTGGGTTCCTCAGTGAAGCTACAAATGTTCTGTCTCCAAGTAAAATCTTTTTCAAAGCAAATTCACTTGTTCCTAATGATTATTTTTTTCTTTTCTATTGCAGGTTAAAGAACTGATAGTTGAGCAGGTGAAGAAATTTCTTCAGCCTTACGCTCAGCCAGAATCTAAGAAAGGACCAAAATCCAAAAGAATTGTCAAAAATCAATTTGTAGCTGGAATGGTGGCTTTTATTGTCCGGAACCATTGCTCTTTGATGTTAGATGCAAGTGACTTGGGAACTATCTGCCAGATGTTACAACTGCCTCAGGAACGTACAAAAGAGGTTCTCCAAGAGCTGCAAGAAATTGCAGTAGTTCTCCCAACGCCTGAGTAGTAGGTTCAATTCAGATTTTTTACCTTTGTAGATTGCTTTGCTCTTGTTTTAACTCATTTTCTCTCACATTGACACTCTGTGAGAACTAACTGGAATTTATTGACAATCCTGTCCTTCGTATTGATGGGATCTTTTGGACTTGCCAAAGACAACCACCTGTGGTGAGTTCCCCGGTGGTGGGACAGGCGGATAGAACCCACAGTGACTGAAAGATTCCCCGGGCGGCCAATGTCGAGTCTCCTACACTGCCAGAAAACATGCTGTGGGAGGGTGGGGGACTGGAAATCCCACCCTAAGTCTATTTATGCCACTGTTTTCTGATGCACGGTGGACGATAACGAAAAGGGGGACTTTCACAGTAACCTCATTGTAGTGCATTCCATGGGATTGAATTTTCCATCTTTGATGTCATGGATCAAGTACAATTGAGTCAGATGATTAGCATTCTGGCCTGTTTGTGCTGTATGTGTTGGTTTACAATTGATCTGAGAAATAATGTACAGTGATTTAATACAGTAAAATGTCTGACAACACCAGGTTTTAGTCCAACCGATTTATTTGATAGTAAACGCACAACCTTTCGAGGTTTCCCTCTTCGTCAGGTGAATGGAGAGTTCTGGCCTCAGACAGAGCATATAAAGCGCAGACAGTTTAGAGATTACTGATTAGAATGCGAATCTTTACACCTAACCTGCTGTTCAAGTCCTAAAGTCGGCCACTTTAGGACTTGAACAGCAGGTTAGGTGTAAAGATTCACATTCTAATCAGTAATCTCTAAACTGTCTGTGCTTTATATGTTCTGTCTGAGGCCAGAACTCTCCATTCACCTGACGAAGAGGGAAACCTCGAAAGCTTGTGCGTTTACTATCAAATAAATTGGTTGGACTAAAACCTGGTGTTGTCAGACTTTTTACTGTGTTTACCCCAGTCCAACGTCGGCACATCCACATCAGTGATTTAATGACAGAATTTACAGTTTTAAAGATTTTTTTGTATTGTTGGGAAAGTAGTTACATTTTGATGTTGCAGTTAACAATCCATCAGCTTCAGCTGGCACAGTCTGGTTGTGATCCCACTAGGAATGGAGCCATCAGGGCAGAAGTTCAGTACCTGGGCGATGATCTGACTTAAATGATCTACAGCTGCAATTTGAATTGGTCTACGTGTTCCACTTGTGAAGTGGTGACCACATCACCCCTGGCCCTTAAGCAGTTGAGGGTTGTTCAGATTTTCTGTGAGGGTTGGACTTCACCACTTAGCTTGTTTAACAGTTTGGAGGTGTGCCATGGGCTGTCATCTGTTTGCAGGATGCAGAGTGTGTTCCAACAGGGACCAGCATGTGTTTTTTTTAATGTTCTGTAACAATGGAGTTCTTCATTAGCCACCTGCATATGGTATTCTTTGAGGAGGATGTCTTTCCTGTGGACATTAGGAGTGCACTGTCTGTTAGCATAGGGAAGCCACTCCAGCTGCGTTGACCGCAATGTCCCAGAAATAATCCTCATGACTTCCTGAAGGTAGACATCACTGTTTATGTGGCAGCCTCTGAGCCAGGCTGAGCAACAGGGCTCTGATGTTGAGTAGACGAGGGAGAGCAAAGCAGTGTGTCGCATGTCGGCTCTGCTCAGCTCAGTTGGCTGAATGGCTGCTTAGTGACGCAGAGTGATGCCAACAACGCGGGTTCAATTACTGTACTGGCTGAGGTTATTCAAGCAACCCTGTCTAGATATCGTCAGCTGGCCAATATACCTGAAGAATGATGCCAAGATATTTTATCACTGGACTCTTAGCTCTGCCCAGGATATGGTCAACAGTAAGTATGGCAACATAAAGCATTCATACTTGCACAGTATTGGATTTGTGTTAGGGGAGGAGCATATAAATTATGGATCTTGTACTTTCAATATTTGCCTTTAAACAATTAGACTAGATGAGCCAATACTCTCTCAATCCCCAATGGAGTGGCATCTTGCTGCACTGAAAGCACCCTGGCTCTGTGTATTGGATACTCCAGTAGCATTGCGAATGCTGTGGGCACCTGCCCTTGTTCTACAGATAACTTTGTCCCTGAAATTGGAACAGTGCCAGAACCAGAGAAGAGTATGTCTTCCGACTCCCAACATTTCTACCAGCCTTTTATTATTTCTCCGTCATTGTGCTGACAGAAAGGGTTCAAGTTCAGAAAATAAGGACAGAACCAGAAGATGAATCTTTAATACTGAAATACTGATAACTGGTATTAAAGTGTCATTAGGCAGGATTCTATAGCCTTGCTTGTCCTGAAACTGTAAAATCCTGCCTAAGGTTAATGGACCTTCCTGTTGTCCGCCCCACATCTGCTATGATTCCCATAGTGGGTGAGACGGTAAAATTCCAGTGACAGTATTCACTCTTTTATAGGCTTGTGTCCAGTATCTGCATATGTAACCAGTGTTTATTTTTGACACTTTAGGTTGGGTCTTTTGAGCTCTGTGTGTTGGTAACACGGTGGATTTTATTAACTGGCTCAGTTGATCATACGTCTCAAGAAACTGATTGCTCCTTCAGTGGGTTTGGCCTGATATTAACGCCATAACTGTTTCTTTCCAGCATATGTAAAGGAGTGATTAATTTATGTATTCGACAAGATGTTCTGGAACTAGTGATGGTTGTACCACTTCTTCACTGGTGTACGGGACAGCAGCAACCCTCACATTCAGGGAACAGAGAAGCCACTTCTGGCAGACCAGAACCACTGGAAGGTGTTTCAGATGAAATGTTTCGATACAGAATAAGAAATCACCCTGACAAAAGAAGGTGACAGTTTATAAATTTTAAAACTATTTTCTGGTAAACATTGATACAAAATCTTTGTGGAATGCTGTTCAAGGCTATTTTAAAATGTAATCCATCACTCGACAGTCTCTCTTTCAACTTCTTCCATCAGAAAAAAAGATAGAAAAGTCTGAGATCACGTACCAACCAACTCAAGAACAGCTTCCTCTCTGCTGCTGTCAGACTTTTGAATGGACCTACCTTGCATTAAGTTGACCTTTCTCTACACCCTAGCTATTTCTCTACACCCTCGCGCTCTCTTGTTTCCCTCACTATGAACGGTATGCTTTGTCTGTAAGGTGCACAAGAAATAATACTTTTCACTATACTTATACATGTGACAATAATAAATCAAATCAAAATTTTAATACTGCTAAATTGGTGTGCAAGATACCACATGGATTCCAGTATGATGTTATAGTTATAGAGCAGGTTGCTATTATGTCAGTGCACAGGTTGGATCCAAAGTTGTTTCCATTTTCTATCAGATTCAGATCATAAGCTTTTTACTTATAACAGCATGAACTTGCTTGAGGGGAGGTAGTGGCATAGTGGTATTGTTGCTGGACTAGTAATTTAGAGACGTAGGTAGTGCTCTGGGGATTTGGGAGTCAAATCCTACCATGGCTGGTGGTAGAATTTTAATTTAACAGAAATGTGGAATTAAAAAGTCTATCAATGACCATGAAACCATTGTTGATTGTCATAATAACCTGTCTGGTCAACTAATATACTTTAGAGAATTGTCTTCCTTACCTGATCTGGCTTACATATGACTCCAGATCCACAGCAACAAAGTTGACTATTAATGCCCCTAGGGGTGGTCAATAAATGCTGGCACAGCCAGGGATACCCACATCCTGTGAATAACTTAAAAAAAAAGTGCTTTTAATGAATTAAGACATACCAAGGCACTTCACAGGAGGCTTATCTAAAAAGCATAACACACAGCCACATAATGAGATATTAGGACAGGCTTGATCGAAGAGGTAGGTTTTAAGGAGTGTTTGAATGCTGGAGGGAGACATAGGGAGGTGGAGGGAATTAGGGAGGGAAGCCCAGAGTTCAGGGCCTTGTCAGCTAACGACACGGCCACCAATAATTGAGTGTTTAAAACAGAGACTTGTGAGAATCAAGAAATAGAGCAGCAGAGAGATCTGAGAGGATTGTGGAGCTAGAAGAGATTATGGAGATAGGGAGGGATTTGAAAACATGGATGAGAGTTCTAAAATGGAGTCCAGGACACAATCACTCATTGATTCTGGCTGAACAGGCTTCATGGGTCATTTTTAGATCTAGGGTGGAATTTTCTGGCCACACTCGCCCCAAGGCTGGAAATTTCCACCTGAGGGGGCATGGTCTGCCCCCACCTGCTACAATTCCTGTGGCAGGTGGTGTGGTAAAATTCCGACCCCAGATTTCTCAATATCCTTACCCATTACAGAAGACCTTGGAATTGAAGGTCACTGACTAATTCATGTAACAAAAAATTCCACAGGACAATGTAACCTTCACACCCAAATTCCCAATCTATACCCCCATTGCAGACAGTTCTGCACCTTCCCATAATCTGTTCCCCACCCCATTGGCTGTACTTTTGGAAGGTGCTGTGAAAATATTGCACCAAAGTTATTTTTTAACTCTTTCCTAATTGCTGTTTAATATCTTCCGAGTAGATATCACATGGTGTTGGATTGGGACATGGGTTTGAATGGGTAGATTCAGTGACACTCGCCATTCACCTGGGGAAAAATCTGCTAGCAGACATTGCTCAGCACGTTGTGATTGGTGAAGTGATGGCAGTGCTGTGGTCTAATTGATTAGGTACATTCTAAAACCATGCCATGGGAACATGAGTAGTTCCTTGAGCTGTTTTGCCATTCAATTACATCATCGTTCATAGAATCCCGACAGTGCAGAAGGAGGCCATTTGGCCCATTGAGCTTGCATCAAGAACAACCCCACCCAAGCCCCATCCCCATGACCCCACATATTTACCCTTCAACTCCCCCTGACACTAAGGGACAATTTAGCATGGCCAATCAATTAACCCACACACCTTTGGACTGTGGGAGGAAACTGGAGCAGCCGGAGGAAGCCCACGCAGACACGGAGAGAATGTGCAAACTCCACACAGACAGTCACCCAAGGCTGGAATTGAACCCAGGTCCCTGACACTATAAAGCAGCAATGCCAACCACTGTGTCACCATGCCGCCCAATCATTAATCTATATCTTGACTCCATCTACCTGTTTTGGTTACACATATCTTAACATCCTCAACTAACAAAAAAAGTCTACCAATCTCGTTTTTGACATTTTTGACTGACCCCCAGGTGTCAATAACTTGTTGGTGGGGAGTGGTGTGGGAATTCCAAATTTCCATTGCCCTTTCTGTGAAAAAGTTCTTCCTGACATCACCCCTGAAAAATGTACTCGAATGTGTAGCTGCACCATGGTTCATTTTTCAGTAGTTGCAATTTTTGTGATTCATTTTTTTGTCATTTTAGAAAATTACTGGAACTTGTGTTTCAAATGAAACCCATGGTTACGATGGACCCCACGCTGGTCTTTAGCTGGTTTTCACTGATTGCTTCCGAGGATATTCCTGAATACGCAAAGGAAATGGGACTGACCCTGCCTCACGTGGGACAAGAATTAATGTACAGATTTAAAGAGACCAAAGAGAAAATGGCAAAAGCTAACTTGAATGCGTTGGCCCAGGATATTCAGGTTTGTTTTAAAGTACTTTGTGTCAGAAGATTTTAGAATTTAACAGGTGTTAAATTATAATAATGTAAAACAAGTATAATAATAGAAAACTGCCTCCTTAATACTTACATTGGAAAGGCTGTCCGTATTATAGGAGTGTCTCACTCTTGTCAGATCTACAAAATTAATTTTATTGCCATTGATTTTTATCAGGTCATTGTAGACACAAAGGGTGGGATTTTCCAGCCTTGCTTGCCCCAAAACCAGAATATCCCGCCCAAGATCAACAGACCTATCCATGGTCTGCCCCTCGATTGCTCTACTTATCCGATGGCAAAATTCACCCCAACGGCTGCAAACTCTAGTCTAGAGAAGCCACATCATTATTAGGTCCAGAAGTGTCAAATAGAGTCTTCCAACATACCCACACTGGAAAGAATGGGTTTCAATGCGTAGGTGCCTCCATGCTCTTTGATGTAGATGCAGGCTTCCTGTCAGGACTTTCAACAGGCCAAGTATTTCGGTGCACGTACCCATCAACATCCTTTTGGTAGGCCAGCCCATTGCGATCCTTGATTATCTCTGTAGCTGAGCTCATGCAATCTCCAGCAAGCTGTGGTTTCTTGGTCTCTCTCTCTCTTCTCCTCCTCCTCCTCCTCCTCCTCCTCCTCCTCCTCCTCCTCCTCCTCCTCTTCCTCCTCCCCCCCCCCACCCCCCCAACCCCAGTGTACATACACTTCAACCCACCATCCTGTCTGCCTGTACACTCCTGCGACCGTGAAACCTTCCTCAGTACCTCATTACCCTTAATACTGGCTTCTGGACTACAGCTCATTTTCCCATCCCCCTGACAAATTAGTTTAAACCCCCTTGAAGAGCCGTAGCAAATTTCCCTCCCAGGATATTGGTGCCCCTCTGGTTCAGGTGCAAACCGTCCTGTTTGTATAGGTCCCATCTTCCCCAGAATGTGCTCTAGTTATCCATGTCAAGTAAAACCTCTCTCCCACACCATCCCTGCAGCCATATGTTTATCCGCACTCTCTCCCTGTTCCTCAACTCGCTAGCACGTGGCACCGGCAACAAACCAGAGATGACAACATGCTTTGTCCTGGTTCTCAGTTTCCATCCTAGCTCCCTATCTACATGATTTTAGTAAGCTGCCACATAGCAGACTGATCAGATCCCATGGGAAACAAAAGAAGGTGGCAAGTTGGATCCAAAATTGGCCCAGTGGCCAGAAATACTGGGTGGTCAATGGATGTTTTTGCAAGTGGAAAAGCATTTCCAGGAGTGTTCCACAGGCTCAGTGTTGGGGCCCTTGCTGTTTATTGCAGGTATTAATGACTTAGACTTAAATGTGAGTGGCATGATTGGCACATTTGCAGATGATGTAAAAATTAGCCATGTAGTTGATAATGAAGAGGATAGCTATTCACCAGAATTTTTCCGTCCATCTCGCCAAGGGAATAGTGTATGGGGGGGTGAGGGGGACACAGGTTTGTTGGTCATGGGAGGAGGTGAAGGAGGAGCTGCAAGTTTACACCATCTTCAGCCTGTAAACTGGGAAGAGATTGGGGATGGAGGATTCTTTAGGAGCATGGGGTCGTCTTTAGTTGTTTCTGTCTCACTGCTAACCACAGCCTCAGTCACGACCCCTCCAATGATGGCCAACACTGTCTCCTCACTGGGTGTCAGAACGTGTAGCCAAACCTGACCCTCCCATGCCCATTGGGTGCTGCTGCCTCTGATTAAGAGTTGCTCTGTCCTGTAATAGAGAGGATTATATCAGTGAGTGTGGTGGAATGTGTTTGGCTTCAGTGGCTGTCATGGTTGAAAGCTGGCAGTATGTGCAAGCAGTGAAATGTAAGGCTCACAGAAATAAGTGTTTGAGATAAAAATGTGAATGGGAAATCTGAGAGATTATTGGTAGGAGTGGTGATGGGGAGGATGGGTGCTGGATGGCGTGGTGGTTGTGGCATTGAGACCAATGGTTCTATTGTTAGGATACAGCATTTTGAAAATGAATTCGCTGACTGACCTTGACCACTCATGTGAGGTCATTAAATTTCTTCTGCACTGAATCCAGGTCCTCTGAGCTTACACTGCTGGCATTGCCTGAGATGGCCAATTGTTTCCATTTTCTTCACGGACTTTATCTGAAGAGGTTCCATTCCCAATGGGTAGTGATAAGACTCAGGCCAGAAACTCCAAGGTGTTTTATGAAGTTAGCCTAGACCCTAAGTTTTACATTTGATTTTGGCTTCAGTGTTTCACTCCAGGTATGATTCAAGTGCCCCACTAAGGAACTTGGATCAAACAAAGTTTATTTAAGATCACAGTTAAAATGTAACAAAAATAACTTTGGCCATTTATAAGATTTAAACATGACATAGTATAAACCTTAACAGCTAGCTATCTCTGTTGTTCCAAGTCAAATAGCATCCCACAGACACACACCCTTCTCCAGACTTAGCACAATAAGCAAGTATGCTCACATGATGTTGGATCTTCAACTTTTTAGCACCTGCTGTATGAATTGGGCCTTTGAGTGTTGGATCAAACCTCTGAGGCTCCCCAGTCTTGGAATTTTCAGAAAGCCTCTGGAGAGAAAGAGACAGAAAACTTTCTTCCACTAGCTGCTGGTAGCAACTGAGAAACAAAACCAAAAAGTAGACTTTTCTATGAAACATAGCCGCCTCTAACCAAATGACATGAGCTGTCAATCAACCTCAATCAAGCTCCACTCAACAATCCCAAGGGACACATTAGAACCACAGAATACTGCACTAGTCCAGATTTTAAAAAAAATGATGTTAATTATACTGCGTCAGCATCAATAAAGGACACCGGCTACAGACAACACTGTGTCAACAAATTCTTGGGCCTGCTAGAAACATCCTGCAGAGAAACACAATTAAAATACATTTCTCAAAAGCACAATATCATCACATTTATCCTTCTGTCAAATTCCTGCACCAAGACCTCCAAAAAGAATTCAAACTTTATAAATATGTTTTCCAATGGATTTTTGTGATTAATGTGTGAGCTAATTAATTAACCTCATTTATGGAAAGGTTTGGAAGCTGATGAGATGCGTTCTACGTGTGACATATGGTATTTTTAATGTTCATAATTACTGCTTTTTGATTAGTTCAATGGTACAATCAATGAATTTGTTATTTTACAGGCATTTGGGAAAAGCATCAGTTATATCAAAGAAATAGCAGCTCAGCAATCAGAAAGGTAAACTTTATACCTTGTTTTCCATTTGAATGAGAAAAAACTAACAGGCCTGGATTCACTAGTATCTTCTTGAGCGTTACTGAAAAAAGATACATACTGTCAAACTTTACATCTTGCACTCATCAGAACAATTTACAAAACTATTAAATGTAAAGGGAACAACAAATTATACTGCATGAGAAGAGATTTGCTAACAAGTGGACTCTGATTGGTAGAGGCATTGCCATGGAGAATGGACCAGTTAACTGATAACTGACATTTAACTGCCAAGTTTTCTTTCACTTCAAACCAGGCAGGTTGACTCTGGTCGATTCATTTTCCTGGGAAATTATCTAGAGAATTTCTGTTATCTATTTTGTTTAATTGAAAAAGGTATAATAAAAACATATTCTTTTTATCTACAAAGACTCTGTGTACCAATATATATAGCTTCTAGCATGCATAAGTGAATCATACTGTGAGCTTGACTGGAAAATTTAAATTGGTTGTCAGTGTAATTCTTAGCACACTTGTTGTTGTCCAATGACTGAATCATTTAATGTTGGACACAAGTTTTGCAAGCACAGGCTGGCAAATAGGCAACGTACTGACCATACCTAATCTACCCCTCTTCTCTATAAAATAGATGAAGACTGTAAGTAGGTATTTTTCTGGTTGCTGTTAGATTTTTCCTTTTTAGCAGGAACAGGGAAGTTTTGATAATGTACTTGATAATGTAAGAGTTATTCCAAGGTTCTTCCCAAATAAAAAAAATAAACAACCAAACTATGGAAGGAGAGATTAGGAAGGGTGACACAAGACTTGGAAAAGACAAGGTTTAATGAGATTTCTATAGACAGACAGAAGAAGGCAGAAGGTTTCAGAGAAGGTGATCCAGAGAACAGGGCTGAGGCAACAGGAAGTTCTGCCTTCAACAGTCAGAAGAAGGGAGTGGAAATGCATCAAAGGCAGAAAGCAGAGGGGTGACAGGTTGGATGAGATTAAAGCTGGAGGAAACTGTAGAAATAGGGTGGGCAGCACAGTGACACAGTGGTTAGCACTGCTGCCATATGGCGCCAGGGGCCTGGGTTCAATTCCTGGCTTGGGTCATTCTGTTTGGACCTTGCAGGTTCTCCCCATGCTTATGTCCCTCCAGTTGCTTTGGTTTCATCCCACAGTCCAAAGATGTGCAGAGTAGTTTGATTGGCCATGCGGAATTGCCCCTTAGTGTCTAAAGATGTGTAGGTTCAGGTGATTAATGGGGTAAATATATGGGATTATGACGTTGCCTGGGTAAAGTGCTTTATTGGAGGGTCAGTGCTGGTTCAGTGAGCCAAATGGCCTACTTCTGCACTGTCGGGATTCTATGATACTGTGAGTGATTTATAATTTCAGTGTGTTTGGAAGAAGTTCAGTATGGATGGAAATGATAGATTGGGATTTATTGGCAATTAAGTTAGAGTTTACAGAGAGTCTGAGTGGTGTCAGGGCTACGTTGGGGGCAAAGGCCAGCAATGTTGTGGAGGTGAAAATGAGTGACAGTGATGATGAATAAAATGTGGAGTTTGGAGTTTATCCCTTCAAGGTTTTGCACTGGCTGGTGCAATACCGATGAGTGGTAAGTGGAGTTGTTGTCAAAGTAGTGGAGTTGGTATTGGGAGCTGAAAATAAAGGCTGTTTATTCTGATGAAGGACCCAGCTCACCTCTGACTTGATGTTGAGCAGAAAGTCTGACAAAGTGGAAGTGCTTGAGGACTCATGAGAAGTGAGGGAGTTGAGTGTGAGATCAGGATATATATGATAGCTGGCCCCTTGTCTGTGGATGATGCTTCTGAGGAACAGCAAGGTGGAAGAATATAACCAAAATAGGTTCATTCTTAATTGAGCTCTTTAGAGTTTTGTGAAAGTATACAATTGAATGATTAAGTTAGTAGCATAAATACACATGGGAAGTGACCACTTGCTCCGAATTTAAACTAGATGTCAGAGCTCTGGTTGTTCATGTATTGGAATAAAAGAATCAAATTATTTATAATCCATGGTTTTCTGAAGATTGTAATGATATCTCAATGTTATCTTTGCAGAAAGAATATCTCTGAGTTACTAGAGAATGATTTAAAGTGGAGCATCAAGATGCACAAGATAATCTGTGAGCTGACTAACCACACAGGATTGTATGAAGTTCCTGCTCTTTCCTTTCAGTTTGTACTGGAAGTTGCTGAGAAAATTAAAATGCTGCTAACAAAGGTAAGTCTTTGTCTTCCTTCAGGATACATGTTGCAAAGTTGATTCTCGAGTTCTCACTAAAGACAAAGACTCAAGCACATCTTTTTATCTGAAAACTTTCCAGAAAGTTCGCTGGTGTTCAGCCAATGATACCACAGGAATCTATCAATGGAGTTACTCATAAACAACTTCCAAACATTTATACCAAACTGCATGTAGGTCACGTTGCCTCACTATATAAGAAATGAGACAAGCAACTTTGGTGCCGGTGAGCCTGGTGTTTGCCCAAACAGGTATTCTTATTTGGTCAACACAGGAAATGTCAGGTCAGGGCTCACAGGAAAGGTCACAACTCACTGCGGCCTTTCTGACCTGCACCTGTGTTTCATTTTAATTTGAGCAAAATTCCCAACATGCTTGATTCTTGTCGCCACTGTTGCCCTCACTGTTGCTATTGCCCACTCAGTCACAAAGGGCAGTTTATAAAATTCCCATCCTAGAATGGGGTTGGACCTCTGGTCTGTCCTTTATCCTATCAGTGGGACATAGATCATAGAATTTGACAGTGCAGAAGGAGGCCATTTGTCCCATCAAGTCTGCACCGACCACAATCCCACCCAGACCCAATCCCCATGCATTTACCCTAGCTAGTTCCCCTGACACTATAAGGGGCAATTTAGCCTGGCCAATCCACCTAACCTGCACATCTTTGGATTGTGGGAGGAAACCGGAGCACCCGGAGGAAACCTACACTGACGAAGGGAGAATGTACAAACTCCACACAGACAGTGAACCAACAGGGGAATTGAACTCCGCCCCTGGCACTGTGAGGCATCAGTGCTAACCACTGTGCCACCATGAGTAGACATGTCTACTTACTTGAAATATTGACCGCAAAAATATCAAGGCTGCTTCCATGGCCATTGTCTGTAAGACCCTGTGTCCGATCCTGATTGCCAGTTGTTTTGAACAGGACAGATGGAGTTTCTGCTTCTTGTAAGAAAGGAGGAAAATCATGAAAATGTCGGAGAGCGAGTGTAGCCTGGGTCCTGGCCTTTTGGAGATGTCCCATCAGTCTCCTTTTGGCTGGTAGTTCAGGCTCGATTTTATAATTGAGGATGAGGAATGTAAGACAAAGCAAGGATGCATACACTAGTTGAACCAAAATACCTCAGGTGAGGGGGGTAGTTTTAATTTTGGTCAATGCTGTAAAATAGGTGATATTGAATTGGCTGCCCAGTGAACACCATGGTTTAACACTCTTTTCCACTTACCTCACTAGAATGGAACAACCCTAAGCAGTCATTTTAATATCCCCCACTTTACAGCATTGCAAGACGTTAAAACTTCCCCAAGAACTTGAGCTACCTTTTTTTATCTAAAGCTTCCAGTGGTTCTACTGCTGACCGATAATTGCACAATGGTCTGGTTTTAACTGAACGTTATTTTCAGTGTACTTAGTAAAAATCTTAGAACTGAAGACTGACAACTCTGTATCTTACATCATATGAATGTTACCTTTTGTGGGTGAGCCAGATTTGGTTGTGAATTTTCTGGATGAGAAATTATTATTTATTTAAGAAAAAGAATGGTACAAAAAACACCCTAAAATGTTAAGCCAACCACTTATGATGAAATGTGTTGGCTATCGAATAGAAAATGTTATTTGCTTAACAAATAGGGTTTTAGTATTAAATATGTTGTATTTCTAAAAAGCAAATTGCTTCATCCCATGTCTCAGACAAACCCAGTATTCTGAAATTTCTCTGTGAGTTAGCCATTTACTCGGCTCAATGACTTGCATTAAATGCATCTTATTTTCCTCTTGTCTCTGTTCCAGCAGTCAGAGGGTGAGCCATCTTCAAAAGAAAATCACGCCCATATCAATGTAAAATCAGTAATGGACACAGCGCAAGATTGCCTCCGTACCTGGCGAACAAATACCTTGCCGACAGACTTACTTTCCACAGCAAAGTTCGCTGACAAAAAAGAACTGGAGGTAATTTGCCCTTTCATCCTTGATGAAATATTTTAAGGATATTGAAGTGCAAAGTGAAAGTATTGCTCTCTGTATGTTGGCTATATTCAAATTATTATTTATAAAAGGAACAAGCGTATGTGCAGAGCATCCCGCTAAGAACCGTAGAGGCTGACAGTGCACAGAGGCCACTTGACCCAAGGGCAGGCAATGGCCTAGTGGTATTATCACTGGACCATTAATCCAGAAACTCAGCTAATGGTCTGGGGACCCAGAATCGAATCCCGCCATGGTGGTGGGGTGGAATTTGAATTCAACATAAGAAGTCTGGAATTAAAAATCTAGAGATGACCATGAAATCATTGTCAATTGTCAGAGAAACCCACCTAGTTCACTCATGTCCTTTAAGGAAAGAAATCTGCTGTCCTTACCTGGTCTGGCCTACATGTGACTCAGAACCGCAGTAACGTGGTTGACTCTCAACTGCCCTCAGGCAGCTAGGGATGGACAATAAATGCTGGCCAGTCAGTGATGCCCATGTCCCACAAAAGAATTTTTTAAAAAAATCCATGTCTGTGCTGGTACTTGAATAATTCCAAAAATGAGTGAGAAGTTCCATTGCCCTATTACTTCCTCCACTGCAAGTGTTAATCTAATTCTCAGCTGCACTGCTTCCTATTTACATCCTTCCTGGGTCAAGCTATTCCACACTGTAACAATAAGCAAGACTGAAAGCTCTGTATCTTACCTCAAATGAGTGTTACCTTTTGTGGATGAGGCCAAATTTGGTTTTAATTTTCTGGATGAGAAATTATTATTTGCTTAAAGGACAAAAATGGTGCCAAAAAAACCCAAAACATGAAGCCAACTGCTGACTATGAAATGTGTTGGCCATCGAATGGAAAATGATGTTTTGTTTAGCGAATGGGGTTTTAGTAATGAATATAATGTTTTATTTCTCAAAAGACAATTGCTTCAGCCCATGTCTCAGACAAACCCAGTATTCTGAAATTTCACTGAGTTATCAGTTTACTTGGTTATGGAAAAAAGCTGCAGGATTTTCTGACCTCTGATTTAAACAAGACTGGAAGCTAATGTGCGTTGCACACACACCTCAAGTTCCAATTAGTGCAAGCAATGGTGGGAACACAAATCTGGCATATTTATTCTTTATTAGTATTTTGCAACTTTTGAACTTTATTTTTCCTTTGACCAGAAGTGGGTTGTCACCACGGGAATATCAGGGCCAATTAGGTGTGCCCATGGCACTGTTGTGTTTCTGGAGTTTGCAGATCAGAAATGAAGACCTCACAGCCTGGCATCTTGTGCTGATTAAAATCACACAACACCAGGTTAAAGTCCAACAGGTTTATTTGCACCACAAGCTTTCAGAGTGCTGCTCCTGGTGTCGTGAGACTTCTTACTGTGCTCACCCCAGTCCAGTGCCGGCATTTCCACATCATGATTAAAATCAGTGGATGGTGCTGGCTGCGGACAGGAGCAGTGCTTGTTGTGAAAGATTTGGTTTGGAGTCCCATGTGGTTTAGAGAATGAAGTCCACTACATAGGCTTAATCTGGTGTCACATCTACACCTGAAAGGAGAGAAGGTCTTTTGGAAGGGTCTCCACCCAAAACATAAATTTACATCTTCAACTACTGCATAATACTCAGGCTTTGTTGGTTGAACTGCAAAGAGTTGAATTCTAATTGGGCAAGGGCTACACTGTGGCACAGTGATTAGCACTTCTGACCTACAGTGCCAGAGACCTGGGTTCGATTCTGGCCTTGGGTGACTGATTGTGTGGAGTTTGCACATTCTCCCCGTGTTTGCATGGGTCTCCTCCGGGTGTTCCGGTTTCCTCCCGCAGTCCAAAAGTGTGCAGGTTAGGTGGATTAGCCAAGGTAAATGAGCCAGTTTACAAGGATAGGGTGAGCTGGTGGGAGTTGGGTCTGGGTAAGGTGATTTTTTGGAGAGTCAGTGCATACTCGATGGGCGAAATGGCCTCCTTCTAAAATGCACAAATTCTACGAATAAAGGGAGAGGAGTATAATTCCTTAAAGTCTGTAGGCTACTCCTTACCCTTCAATCCACTCACACTCATAAGGAATAAATCTTACTCCAAATTAGTAATTGCAACTTATGAACAGAAGGAGGAGGATATGGAAGAAGTGCATTGATAACTCAGCACTGACATCCTTTCAGCATGGAGACCATGGACATGCTCCCACTTGGAATGCAACTTGTTTAAGTGAATTGCTGGAGCAGATTTAAGGAGGAGATAGATAGGGTTTTAATTGGTAGAGGAATGAAGGTTTATGGGGAATGGGCAGAAAGTTGAAAATGAGACCAAGGTGAGATCAGCTAGGATAGTATTGAATGGTGGGGCAGGCTCAAGGGGCAGAATACCTACTGCTGCCCCTCGTTCTTACGTTGGTTTATATTTCATACATGGATTTATTGTGGCACTTGCATGTGGGTGAGTTTGTTGGAGGAGGACAAGAGATACGAGATGGTGAGTCCATTCTCAGCATATAAGAAGGTGTTGCTGTGGACCATAGGCCACCATCCAAATGTATTCAAGAGACGGCTAGATATAGCACTTGGGGCGAACAGGATCGAAGGTTGTGGGGAGAAAGCAGGATTAGGCAATTGAGTTGGACAATCAGCCATGATCGTAACAAATGGCGGAGCAGGTACAAAGGGCTGAATGGCCTCCTCCTGCTGCAATCTTTTTTGTTTCTATTCTGCCCAATTGCATGACCCCTGGCTGTGGATTTTCTGACCTGTGCTTTTTGGGGACATCAGATGTTGGAAACTGCCTGACAATGTGCATCGATCAGATAACTAGCTCTTTGAATTATTTTTTAAAAAATGACTAGCACGGTTTATAATTCTTTGGGACGATAGGGTGATATGTTTTAAAGTCATTAATAAACATCTCACTCACTCTTCAGATGTGGAATTGCCACTTTACCATGGAATGTGGAGTTACCGACTGGATCACTGAGTGGAGAGAAACGACAAGAATTGACCTTCGAAAAAGAATAGAGAAGGTAGTCTACAACCAGCCCCTCTGTTTTTTGATTTAATGGCATTGGGCAGAGCTCTTGTCATACTTCTACAAGAATTAAGTAAGGGTTTGTTAATTCGTACTATTCAGCAAACTACTGATCAGGAGCTTGGATTTATGAAATCTGCATTCGGGTGAAGCAGAGACTCTCAGAGCAATCACAACCTTGATTTAAATTCTCTTGATAAAGGTAACTTGAAATATAAAGTAAGGACCTTCCGGATGTGCATAACCACATCTCACATTGAGAGTGTGGTCTGTGGCTTGGGCTAATTTGGAAGGGGCCCTCTGAAGGCCATTTTTGGTATCACAGGTAGGATCTTTCTATGCAGAGAAATTAGACCAGTGACAAATCTTTCAGCCTACAGACTATCAGGGAAAACAATGGCAAATGGAATGCAATCCAGAGAGGTGTGAGATGATGCATTTGGGGAGGACAGACAAGGTAAAGGATTACACACTAAATGAGAAGATACTGAGAGGCATAGAGGAAGTGCATAGAACCCTGAAGGTAGCAGGACAGATTCATGAGGTGGTTACGAAGACAAATGGAATCTTTTCATTTATTAGCCAACGCATAGTGTGTAGAGCAGAGAGGTTCTGCCAGAGCCATGTAAAACATTAGTTAGGTCACAGGTTGAATATTGTGTGCAGCTCATTGCAGAAAGGATGTAATTGCACTGGAGAGGGTCAGGATGAGATTTACGGAAATGTTGCCAGGACTGGAAAATTGCAGCTATGAGGGAAGTTGGGATAGGCTGGGGTTGTTCTCCCTGGAACAGAGGAGACTGGGGGCAGATTTGCTTGAGATGAGGGGCAGCACAGTGTTAGCACTGCTGCCTCTCAGAATCAGGGACCTGGGTTCAGTTCCGGCCTTGGGTGACTGTATGGATATTGCATGTTTTCTGCATGGCTGCATTTCTTCTGGATGCTTCAGTTTCTCCCCATAATCCAAAAATGTTCAGATTAAGTAGATTAGTAACGCTAAATTGCCCCTTACTGTCCCCAAATGTGTAGGTTAGATGGATTAGCCATGATAAATCTGTGGGGTTATGGGGATAGGGCGAGGTAGAGGGCTGAGGTAAGTTACTCTGTCGGAGAGTCGGTGCAGACTTGATGGGCCAAATGGCCTCCTTCTTCATTGTAAGGATTCCATGATTGTCAGTACAAAATGGTGAGGGGCTTGGACATATAATGGATGGGAAAGGCCTATTTATTTTAACAGAGAAGTCAGGGACTAAGGGGAAGAGATTTAAAGTGAATGGTCAAAAGATTAGAGGGGAAATGAGGAAAATATTTTTCACCCAGAGAGTTGTGGAGGTCTGGAACTCGCTGCCTAAAGGGAAGTAGAGGCAGAAACTCACAACTCATTGAAAAGGTGTTTGGTTTTGCACCCCAAGTGTTGTGAGTTACAGGCTTACGAACCAAATGCTGGAAAGTGGGATTAGTCTGGGTGGCTTGTTTTTTTGGCAGGCACAGACATGATGGGCCAAGTGGCCTCTTTCTGTTCTGTAAACTTTCTATGATGTTAGTAGAAATAGAAAGCAGTGGATAAATACAGCAGGTCAGGCACTGACTGTGTAAAGGGAACCACAGGTGATGCTCCAAGCAGCCTACCTTTCATTACAACTCAGATTTTATAATGGCATCTGCATTTTATAAAAGTGGTTAAATGTTTCATTTTGTCTGTTCGATTTCGTTTATAGGAGAACCCATCTGACCAGATAGTAATCTACTGGAATGAGAAGCAAACTTTAACCGCATTAGACCCCGTTCTTTTGGATTGTTTTAAATGCTGTGCACTTAATGCTGTGAAAGAGGTTTGTCAGGTAAGAGAAAATACTGAATAAATAAATAGAACAAGAACAGAGGATGCTGGAAAAACTCAGCAAATCTGCCAGCATTGACTAGGAAAGGAACAGAGTTTAACATTTCTGACGATCTTCATCAGAAAAGTAGAAACTAGAAGCAGGAGTAGGCCATTCGTCCTTTGATCATGGCTGATCATCAAATTCAATACTCTGACACCACCTTTCCCCTGTATCCCTTGATCCCCAAGAGCGATATCTATCAAAATCAAAAGTTGCCAAATACAACGGCTACTGTTATTTCTCTTCCTTATTAAACCCCAATCTTTTTGTTCATGTCCCATGCATGGATTGCCTCAAAACAACCCTTCTTTCCACCTTGCCAAATGTTTTTTGTTCTTAAAGTTGCAACTTTTTGTTGCAATTTCTACAGTTCCAACACATTCCACCTCCCTTCAGTTCTGACAGAATTAAAGGACTCAACTATTTTCCATATTTTGTCCCCTAATGAGTTCTATTTGATGCATTACAATTTGAGGGATTAAAGTTATTGTCCAGTCAGCTGGACATAACCACACCTTGCAGTTTCCCAACCTACGCAATAGTTAGCAAACCCTGAGACTCATTTACAGTCTCTGGTGCTTGCTGTCAGCAGCCAACCTTAGTTTGATGTGGAGATGGGAAGAGAAATCAAGATT
This sequence comes from Carcharhinus amblyrhynchos, assembly GCF_965287045.1. NCBI lineage: Eukaryota > Metazoa > Chordata > Chondrichthyes > Carcharhiniformes > Carcharhinidae > Carcharhinus > Carcharhinus amblyrhynchos. The sequence goes on along the minus strand of NC_137344.1, from coordinate 18,154,559 downwards.
CTCAAATTAATAATGACATCTATGAGAAGTTTTGGTGGAATGATCTGCTATATACACAAAAGTTAATATCCCAAGTGGCCCTTTTATCAGATTTGCTACTGTCAGGCTGGAGAAGCCCCTTTCTCAGGAGTGGTGGTGTGAACGATTAGAGATTTCCCTCCCTGCTAACAGCTCAAAATGGAAGATTGCAGGGGCGATTCTCCCCAAAAAATTTCAAGTGCTGAATGTGCATGAAAATTGGAGTAACTCCTGCTGTTTTTTTTTAGCAGGTGTTTCAGAATGAATCTCCCACACTCTGAGCACTGCAGAGTGTCCTAGCAGGATTCACTTTGAAAATCAGAGGGTAGGACCTATTCTTGCTGGAGAGGCCGGCAGCATAGTGCTGAGTGGGCCACTGCACGTGCACCGATCCGGCAGTGAGATTGGAGTATGCACAGTGGTCCTGCACTACTGGCCTCCCAATCACTGGGCAGCCCTGCAACCCCACATTGCTGCCCCTCCAACACCTCGAACTCCAACCTGGTGATACTGGTGTGTATAGTTTATTATAATAGTGTACCTAAGATAAACAGGTTTGTAGATAGTAAGGTCTAGGGTAATTTCTGCAGTAACGATGTGTATATTGTGGATGGAAATGCATATCACCACGATGGCACAGTGGGGAGGGCACAGTGGCACAATGGTTATCACTGCTGCCTCACAGCGCCAGGGATCCAAGTTCGATTCCCAGCTTGAACCACTGTCAGTGTAAAGTTTGCATGTTCTCTCTGTGTGGGTTTCCTGCGGGTGCTCCCATTTCCTCCCACAGCCTGAAAGACGTGCTGGTTAGATGCATTGACCTGAACAGGCGCCGGACAGTGGCGACCCAGGGAATTTTACAGTAACTTCATTGTAGTGAAAATGTAAGCTTTACTTGCGACTAATAAATAAACTTTACTTTAACCGTAAGGAGTTAATTCTTCAATGCTCTGATGTCAGCACACATAACCGAAAGGTGAGAAGGAGAGAGCGCTCATGGCTTGGCCTAAGTCACATGTAGCCATGTACATCTGTATACGGTTACATTTACCCAATAAACTGATTATAGTTCACGCGAACCAGTGCCTCCACAATTATTCCTTAGCCGATCACAACTAAAGTACCACGCAGGAGATTGCAGAATTTGCCTTTGTACGTGTTGACATGGTCAGTACAGGTGAATGTGGGGAATGTGAAGATACAGAGAGGTGTAATAATAATTCATTGCAAGGGACCATAATCTTAAACTCAGGCTAAATATGGGGTATTAGGTTATAATTGGGCTATAATTGTATTGCTGAAATAACTGTTGTGTTCTGATGTTTTTAAATGTTTTATTTTCTGTTGAATTTTAGAGCAAAAAGGAAGCTGAACTGCTCACAAAGTTAAATCCATGGAAACACCAAAAGTGTGCAAATGTTTTCTCGGAAATAATTGAAGAATCTGGGAAAAGAATGGAAAGCAGCAATTTTGGCTGTGTACTGAGTTCAGATTGTGCCATGCACTATTGTCTTCTACAAGGTAACAGTTGGCGTAAATTTAATTTGCTTTTAATTGGCATAAATACCAGACTTTGTTAAGATCGTTGAATCCCTACAGTGCAGAAGGAGGCCATTTGGCCCATCGAGTCTGCACCGACCACAATCCCACCCAGGTCCCATCCCCACAACCCCACGCTTCTACCCCAGCTAGTCTCCCTGCCACTTAGGGGCAATTCAGCATGGCCAATCCACCTAACCCATATGCACATCTCTGGACTGTGAGAGGAAATCGGAGCACCCGGAGGAAACCCACACAGTCACGGGGAGAACATGCAAACTCTGAACAAACAGTGACCCAGGCCAAGAATCGAACCTGGGCACTAGGCGCTGTGAGGCAACAGTGCCACTGTGCCAGCCTGGTGAAACTTGGTGAAAGTTCACTGTTCAGCCCAGGTGTTTTACTGTAGTTTGGCTTCATTGTCAGCTTCAAGCTTGTGTTTGGTGAAGTTTAAAAATGAGGCAGAACGAAAGAGCCACTCTGCCCTCTGGTGCTTCTTTGAAATATCTCTTCTCCAAATACTCAAATATTCCTTTAAATTTCTGTTCAGTGTTATGTGTCACTGCAGCATTGAGTCAGTTTGTGATCTCATGCCCTTTAGAAAGATCTTGCGGCAGTCAAATTGTGGCTGTGTGTGATTTCAATCAGGAAATAAGTGTGGCCGCTGAAAAGATTTTGTATTTAATTTTGGGATGTGGGTGACACTAATGAGGTAGTATTTATTGCCTATCACTAAGTTTCCTGAGAGCATTCAGGCTGGCAAATTTCCTTCACTGAAGTGATTGGGTTGGGTTTTTCACAGCAATCCAGTAGCTCACCTTGTTACTTTTTTATTCATTCATGGGATATGGATGTCACTGGCTGGCCAGCATTTATTGCCCGTCTCTAGTTGCCCTTGGAGGGCAATTGAGAGTCAACCACATTCTATGGCTCTGGAGTTAGATGTAGACACAGTAAAAAGTCTGACAACACCAGGTTTTAGTCCAACCTATTTATTTGATAATATTCTCACAAGCTTTCGAGGGGTTACCCTCTTCGTCAGGTGAATGGAGAGTTCTGGCCTCAGACAGAGCATATAAAGCACAGACAGTTTAGAGATTACTGATTAAAATGCGAATCCTTACACCTAACCTGCTGTTCAAGACCTGAAGTGGCTGATAATGTGAGTGGTAGGAGCACTGATCACAGTTTAAAGAGATGTGTATTGTCTCCAGACAGTACAGTAAGTGAGGTTTTGCAAACCCAGGCAAGTCACGGGGGTTACAGATAGTGCGACATGAACCCAAGATCCCTGTTGAGACCGTCCTCATGTGTGCGGAACTTGGCTATCTACCACTCACATTATCAGCCACTTCAGGTCTTGAACAGCAGGTTAGGTGTAAGGATTCGCATTTTAATCAGTAATCTCTAAACTGTCTGTGCTTTATATGCTCTGTCTGAGGCCAGAACTCTCCATTCACCTGACGAAGAGGGTAACCCCTCGAAAGCTTGTGAGAATATTATCAAATAAATAGGTTGGACTAAAACCTGGTGTTGTCAGACTTTTTACTGTGTTTACACCAGTCCAACGCCGGCATACCCACATCATGAGTTAGATGTAGACCAGACCAGATAAGGGTGGAAGCTTTCCTTCCCTAAAGGACATTACTGAACCAGATGGGTTTTTTCCGATAATTGACAATGGTTTGATGGTCATCAGTAGATTCTTAATTACAGGTATTGTTTAATTGAATTCAAATTCCACCATCTGCCGTGGCGGGATTCAAACCCTGGTCCTCAGAACAGTGGCTGAATGTCTGGATTAATAGTCTAGTGATAATACCACCAGGCCACTGCTTCCTATTATGGTGCTAGTCCTTAAATTACCATATAGAATTCAGTTTCGCCTCTAGATTCATTGCCAGAACTGTGAAACAATCTGGACCTTCTTTTAATCTTTATCAACTTCACCATCCAGACTTGTTGTCAATCAAATTCAAAACAGGTGACATAACCTCCTTCATTCCTCTATTTTATGCTAAATTGAACAGACAGTCCCAATACACAATAATCTTATAAACCTTGTGGCTGGCAGGCATGAGCAAACGACTAGAGTTTGCACCTTTTGCTACCTTTGGGCATAATGGTGGCACAGTGATTAGCACTGCTGACTCACAGTGCTAGGGACCCAAGTTCAATTCCAACCTCGGGTCACTGTCTGTGTGGAGTTTGCGCGTCCTCCCTGTGTCTGTGTGGGTTTCCTTCGGATGTCCAAAGATGTGTGGGTTAGGTGGATTGGCCATGCTAAATTGCCCCTTAGTGTTGAGGGGTTAGCAGTGTAAATACATGGGGTTACAGGGATAGGGCTTGGGTGGGACTGTTGTCAGTCCTGGTTCAATGGGCCGAGTGCCCTCCTTCTGCACTGTAGGGATTCTATGATTTACACTGACCCTGCTGATTTATTGGGGCAGGATTTATTGAGTTGTTGCTGTAGCTTAGAGAAAGAATTGGGATTAATAGTGGGCAGGACATCCACTCAATACTTCCTGATTTAATGATTCTAAAAATGAGTATGTTCTCCGCCCTTGCTGGTGAATCTGGGAAAGATCTTTCCACATTCTCCAGCAGATCAGGAAAGCTGGAGTTATTTTTTGGGACTGGTCCATCATTTCACCAATACTCTGAAAGTGAGAAAGCAGCACGTGACACAATTGCTTGGCAACAGTAATATGTTGGATTCCAAAAGAAGAGAGGAGAATGGTACAAGAGAATCCTTGAAACTCTACCTTATAGGTTTATTCCAATGAAACATTTATAGTGTCTTTGCAAATATATTAGTTACATGAATATAAATGATAGCTGATTGATTTGCTGATCTCTCCAGGTGACTGCAGTAAGCTTGATATCTCGGAGAAAGCAAGGCGTTTACTAAAAGATGCAGAGGACAGTTTTCACTTGGTGGTTGAATGTCTCTATCAAGGCTCTGTGAAGGTTGCTGACCTACAATTATTCAGAAACAAGGGAAAGGAATACATCAATTTATTTCAAGCGCGTAAGTTTGACATATAGAAGATTGTACCATTAACTCTGTCACAGCACTGACTTTATGAATATCTACATGCATATCTTTAATGGTTCCAGTGCAATAAACATTTTGATCTGCACATTCTCCTGACTCCTACATTAAAATATGGTGTAAGAGTCACTTTGACCAAGTGGCCCTCCCTCTCCTCCCAGCACCACAAAGAAACATTGCTTATTATTTGAATGATGGATATGTGTTTTTCTTTTCAGTGATCTCAGTTGTCATTGCAGCTAACAGGTCCTCTGGAGTTGCTATCAGATCCTTATCCTCTTATATTCTCTGTCTGGCACAGGGTAGACACCTCAACTGTTCAACATTAAAAGTATGCAGACTCTATCAGAAATAGAGAAAAGACCTGCTAGATTGTAGTTTCCATTCTGCCTAGATTCTGCTAGGTGGAGAGGGTTGTCTTTTTTTTTTGTCCATTCATTGGACGTGGGTATCATTTGCATGGTCAGTATTTATTGCCCAACCCTAGTTGTCCATGAGAATGTGGTGGTGAGCTGCCTTATTGAACTGCTGCAGTCCGTGTGGTGTTGCTATAATCATAGTTAGGAAGGAAGTTCCAGGATTTTGGCCCACAGACAGTAAAGGAACCAAGCTATATTTCCAAGTCAGGATAGCGTGTGGCTTGAAAGGGGGCTTGCAGGTGGTGGCATTACCATGTGCCTGCTTTCCTTGTTCTTCAAGGTGGTGAAGGTCCAGGTTTGGAAGTCGCTGTTGACAAAGCCGTGACAATTTGCTGACCAAGGCTGGAATGAGATCTGGAATTAAGTGGTCCTGATGTAACTCAAATTGAGGGTCAGTGAGTAGATTGTTTTGTGTAGCGACCTCTTGTTGGCACTATCGACAACACCTTCTGTCAGTGAGCTGATGATAAATGAGGCTGTAATTTGTTGAATTGGATTTGACTTGGATTTTATGGCCAAGACAAATTTTCCACTTTCTACTTTTGTGTGTCCTAAAAGTTAAGACTTTGCTATTTCAAGATGTCCTTTGCAAGATGCAGCGAATACATTACATTATTTGGGCATATTCTAAGGCTGCTGTTGGCCAACAATTCAATGTCAAAGGGTGATGGTATGACCATCTCCAACAGGTGACAGCCTAACCATCGCTCCTTGACATTCAATGGCATTACTATTGCTGAGTACCCCACTTTCAACATTTTAGGGTTTATGGTTGACCAGAATCTGAACTGGACCAGCCATACAAATACTGTGACGATCAGAGCAGGTCAAAGGTTAGGTATCCTGCGGCGGATAACTCGCTTCTGACTCTCCAAAGCTTGTCCACAATCCACAACACATAAATCAGGAATGTGATGGAATATTCTCCAGTTGTCCATATGAGTGGAGCTCCAACAACACTGTAGAAGCTCGATACCATCCAGGGAAAAACAACACACTTAACTGCCACCCGTTCTACAAACATTCAATCTCCCCACCACTGACAAACGGTGGCAGCTGTGTGTACTATCTTTCAGATGGACTGCTGAAACTCACCAAGGTTTCTTAGCCAGCACCTTTCAAACCCATGACCTTTACCATCTCGAAGGATAACAGCAGCAGATACCTGGGAACACCACCACCTGGAGGTTCCCCTCTAAACCAGTCGCCATCCTGACTTGGAAATATATCACCGTTCCTTCACTGTCGCTGGATCAAAATGCTGGAACTCCTACCCAACTGCACTGTGAGTGTACCTACACTGCAGGGACTGCAGTAGTTCAAGAAGGCAGCTCACCACCACCTCTCCAAGGGCAATTAGGGATGGGCAATAAATGCTGGTCTAATCAGTGACACCCATATCCCATAAATAATAGGAAAAACAATGGCCGGAATTCTCCGGTCTCGAACATCCGGCCACCGCTGCCAACGAGAATGGAGAATTTGGCTCTCAGCCAAATCTCCATTCTCTACAACAGGACTGGAGAATCCCAGCTGAGGGTGAGGTTGGAGAATCCAGCCCAATACATTACCATCATTGGCAGCATTGTATGTTGGCTATAGTGTTGATGAGCAAAGTGCCTGGCTATGGCCTGTATTCTGTTGCATTGTGTTCCAATCCCTGTTGGTGTTATAACTGGATAGGAAGATCCCAGAATGGAATCCTGGCTCAAAAGAACGTGACTTTTACTTTTTTTTAATAAAACATGGAGGAACAGAAAGCATTCAGCATGCTTGGTTTCATTGGTCAGAACATTGAATACAGGAGTTGAAATCTCTTGTTGAAGTTGTACAAGACATTTGTAAGGGCACACTTGGAATACTGTGTACAGTTCTTGTCACTATTATAGAAAGGATATTATCAAACTAGAAAAAGTGCAGAGAAGATTTATTAGGATGCTACCGGGACTTGATGGTTTGAGTTATAAGGAGAGGCTGGATGGACTGGGACATTTTTCTCTGGAGCGTAGAAGGCTGAGGGGTGATTTTATAGAGGCCTGTAAAATAATGAGTGGCATAGATCAGCTAGATAGTCAATATCTTTTCCCAAATGTAGGGGAGTCTAAAACAAGAGAACATAGGTTTAAGGTGAGAGAGGAAAAATACAGAAGTGTCCAGGGGGGCAATTTTTTCACACCGAGGGTGGTGCCTGGAATAAGCTGCCAGAGGTAGTAGTAGAGGCGGGTACAATTTGGTCTTTTAAAAAGCATTTTGACAGTTACATGGGTAAAATGGGTATAGAGGGATATGGGGCAAATGCGGGCAATTGGGATTAGCTTAGGGGTTTAAAAAACAGGTGGCATGGACAAGTTGGGCCGAAGGGCCTGTTTCCATGCTGTAAACCTTGATGGCTCTAACGGACCGTTAACTTAAGAAAAAACATTTATTAAACATGAAAAGTTGGATAATGATATAGTACGCTTCACTCCCTCTTTAGCTTCACAAATATATACAGATTTTACATTAACGCAGATTACAAAGTATATATATCTTCAGGTACAATGGTCTCAGTGACACAAAGTCTCTTTAAGCACACAGACTGGCTATGGTCTAAAACAATTCCTACTCTGAACCCAATTGAATGTCTGTGGGTTTCTCCTCCGAAACATCATCTACCCCTTCACTCTACACACATGCACTTGTACTCTGAGCCATTTGCCTCACTGAAACGCCAGCTTCCACGCAAGTGATTTCAAGTTTTTCTTTCAAAACAACACATGTTCAAATCTTCTTTTAAAAAAGGCTTTCCCTCAGAGGCATCCATCAAAGATTTGATTATAGGTTTTCCACCTTCCCTCTTCAGCACTTTTTCCTCTTCACAATTACTTTAACCAATAATTCCCAGACTATTAAAACAACATCAAATGTTTGATTTAACTTTGAAGTCTGCTTTCCCACTTTAATTGTGATCACTGCAGCCATCTCCTTACATCAGCCTTCTTCTCAGCTCTGCCTGTCTTTAGTGAACAATTGACCTCAGGCCTCTTGGAAGCAGCTCTTAATTTTTCTAGCTAAACTTTAGGGCTCTACACTTGTTTTCTTACCCATTACTCAAGGGTATGGGTTTTTTTCTAGCAAAGCTGAGAAGATGTTCCCGCTCTAACCTGCTAAACCTGCAAACAAATTCAGCTAAAATTAAATTCGGAAAGCCATTTTTATCTTTAAAGGGCCCCAGTTGCTAAGCAACAATTTCTCTTTCTGTAAGCTTTTAATGATTCTTAATGACATAACCCTCTCTAAGCACAATGGAAGCACAGTTTCATCTGAAATCAAAAACCTCCACACATAGAAACGCCTTGTCCATCAGGAATCTAACTTTGGGTTTACCCTTCCTTATACTGAAACACTAAACTCACTTAAAACTATACCTTATTTCTAATGTTTACCAAGACAAATATAAATCCTTTAAAACTAACTGTTTTCCTAGCAAGTGATAAACTGATGGTGTGTGCTTCATTTACAGAACGGAAACTCCCAGAGCATGAGAGCAAGAAATTCTTTCAAGTTGATGCTAGAAAACTGATATCAAAGAGAAGTGCAGAACTTGATGCCTTTCTAAATGAGAAAAAATCCATTGAATCACTAATAAATATGATTCAGCAAATTTGTGACACTATTACAGGTACGGTATTCAAACTTCTCTTTCTGAAGATGGTGTACGTATTACTTAAATAGCTGTTTGATAAATGAGACAAGTGTAGACCAAATAAATCCTGAGTAGTTGTTTATTTATTAATGATACATGAATATTTCAAACAAAAATAAAGCTAAATTTTTATGCTGATAATTACCAGTGATTGAGGTCGAGAATCCGAAGGAATAATCTGCATTACTGCTCACTATAATATCCGCTTACATTCTACAAACTCTGATATAAGCACATATTGTTTTGAATTCATAAGGAAAATACTGGCATTTTTACTGTGCTTAAAATTTCCCCATGAGAAATACTTCAGTTCTTTTATGACCTTTTTGAAGATTTATTCCAGGCCGGCTGTAATGGGCCAAATGGCCTTGTTCTTTGATGTCTCATTTTATAATGCTGGTTGAGAATATAATTGTCATTTGTGCCAGTGGCTTAAAAATTCCAGTTCATTCTTCAGAAGCTACTTTTTACATAAAGTCCAATCATCAATATTTTATGAAGTAAAATGAAATATTGTCATTATTGTAGTTTTCATAGCATAATGAAATATCCATGACCCATTGGGAAGAAAATGATTTTTATAAAAAGGAGTTCTTCCAACTTTGGCTCAATAATAATTATTATCCAGAATCCCTACAGTGCAGAAGGAGGCCATTTGGCCCACTGAGCCTGCACTGACAACAGTCCCACCCAGGCCTTATCCCCGTAACCCTGCTTATTTTTTTTAAGTTTATTTATTAGTCTCACGAGTAGGCACACATTACAATGCAATGAAGTTACTGTCAAAATCTCCTAGTTGCCACACTCAAGCACCTGTTCAGGTACACCAAGGGAGAATTTAGCAGGGTCAATGCCCCTAACCAGCTTATCTTTCAGACTGTGGAAGGAAACCAGAACACTCAGAGGAAACTCACGCAGACACAGAGAGAATGTGCAGACTCCGCACAGACGGTGAGCCAAGCCGGGAATCATACCCTGGTCCCTGGCGCTGTGAGACAGCAGTGCTAACCACTGTGCCACCGGCATGTATTCACCCTGCTGATCCCCCAACACTAAGGGTCAATTTAGCATGGCCACTCAACCTAACCTGCACATCCTGGGATGGTGGGAGGAAACCGGAGTACCTGGGGGGAAACCCTCACAGACAAGGGGAGAAGATGCAGACTCCGCACAGACAGTGACCTGAGGCCGGAATTGAAACCAGGTTCCTGGCTCTGTGAGGCAGCAATGCTAAGTACTGTGCCACTATGCTATGGTATTATTTTGGTCTAAATGGCAAAGTGACAATTTATTGTATCATCAACTAAGATTAGCCATCTTGTGTTCACTAATAACTGGGGCTGTCGTTTTCCTGCAAACTGTAGGCTAATGGATCTGAAATTTTCCCAGAAAGACATGTTTCGCAGCATTGGTGTGTCCAGGTTGACCACTCAGTACCTTGATATTTGAAAGGATTTGATTTGATTTGATTTATCATTGTCACATGTATTGGGATACAATGAAAAGTATTGTTTCTTGTGCGTTATACAGAAAAAGGATGACGTTCATAGAGTATATTCGGGAGAAGAAAAGGAATGGATACAGAATGTAGTGTTACAGTCATAGCTAGGGGGTAAAAGATTGACTTAAGGTAGATCCATTCAAAAGTATGACAGCAGCAGGCAAGAAGTTGTTCTTTTTTTCTAAGTTCATTTATTAGTGTCACAAGTAGGCTTACATTAACAATGCAATGAAGTTATTGTGAAAATCTCCTAGTCGCCATACTCCAGCGCCTGTTCGGGAACGCTGAGGGAGAATTTTAGCATGGCCAATGCGTCTAACCAACACGTCTTTCAGGCGTTTTTCTTAAGTCTTTCTTCAGTTGATTGGTACATGATCAGACTTTCGTATCTTTTTCCCGACAGAAGAAGGTGGAAGAGAGTATGTCCAGGGTGCATGAGGTCCTTGATTATGCTGGTTGCTTTTCTGAGGCAGCGGGAAGTGTAGATGGAGTCAGTGGATGGGAGACTGGTTTGCATGATGGACTGGGCTACGTCCACAACCCTTTATAGTTTCTTGTGGTCTTGGTCAGAGCAAGAGCCATATCAAGCTGTGATACATTTGTTTATTATTCATTCGTGGGACATGGGCATCGCTGACTGGCCAGCATTTATTGCCAGAAAAGATGTTTTCTATGGTGCATCTGTGAAAATTGATGAGAGTTATAGCAAACGTGTCAAATTTCCTTCACCTCTTGGGAAAGTAGAGGTGTTGGTGGGCTTTTTTAATTGTAGCATCAGCATGGAGGGACCAGGACAGGTTGTTGGTGATCTGAATTCCTAGAAAGTTGAAGGTCTCCACCATTTCCACTTCCTCCTCGTTGATGTCGACAGGGACATGGAGTGGGTGCAACAAGATTTAAAATAATACATCAGCCACAAGAACATACAAGGACTCAAAGTTTACACACCACAAAACAGAGCGATATTGGAAATTCAAATGCCCTTTAATTTCAGTGATTAACATTTTAGTTAAAATAATTTGTATGTTAGTTTTTATTTTATGGCTGCATGTTCCCCACTGTTCATAATAATTGGGTTGAAAACTACACATAACTTATTTTTCGAAGTATCTGTTGGAAGGTCTGCTGATTGATTGTAGATGTTGATCTAAAGTTCTCAACAATGTTGCCTGAACTGGAAATTAAACTGATTTAAAGTCTTAATTTGTTGAACCTAGATATTTGCAATATTCCTCAAATCTATTCATAACCAATGCTTTTGAAGAAATACCTGTGCTTGCTTGCTTTACAGTCACTGATGTAAAGTACCTTGAAGAAAAGTGCAAGGCCAATATCCAATCCATGAGACTCGATGAGCTCGTGAAGCCAAAGCCCTGGACGGACGAGGACCCTGAAACTCAGTCAACTCACTGTGTTAAATATTTTAACCTGAGTGGTGATGTTAAAAAGATGGCATCGATAATGCACAGGCTAAGAGAGAGCAGTGTTCTTCAAAACTGCTGGCTGCAAGCGGCAGAAAAATCTGGATCTGCGCAAATCACTTTTGACAAGCTGTATCTCACCATCTGGCACCATTGCTGGACTGACTTCACAAACCTTTGCGAAAGCACCGAGCAAGGCACCATAACGTTCCAGGAGATTGACAGGATGTTTTTCCATTGCCGGGAACAGCCTGATAAAATAAAGAATGAGTTATCCAACATGTTCAAAGCAGTAAAAGGAAAGGATTTCCCTGAGACACGGCTTGTTCAGATCAAACAATATTTTGCACTTCACCAAGCTGTTCATTCTGCCCGAATAATTCAAGACATAGTGAACGTGTTAAAGCTGCAGGGTGATTTCAGGAAAATTCAGAACCTGACAAAGATAGTAAGTATATGAGCTTGTAACTCTTTGTCATGTGCTCACTGGTAATTTGGCATCTTAGGCCTTTATTTCCAAAATAGGATAGATACGGGACTGGGCTACTGAGGAACAGGACTTTGTTGGTTTTGAGGAACAAGACTTAATTCCTTTGGTATTAGTGCTGGCTGGTAGTTTTGGCTTTTGGCTTGGGACGGATGTGCTTTGCTGTTTCTTGAATTCACGATAATCATTGAAGTTGAAGGATATCTCTGCATTCTCCAAATGTCAAAGGGATTCACCATGTTATTGTGACATACTTGCTGGAGAAGGATTAAATGTAAACAACAGAGGGCATAATGAAGGCAAAAATTCTGGAATCATTTCAGATCCAATCAAACACTAAGATGGCTGCAGGGCAGTGGTTCCCAACTTTTTCAGTAACATGGCACACTTCAATGGGACAGCCACTTTTTTTCAGATGAATTGATTGCTCATAACAGTCACACATATTTACATTTACTATGGTTACGGTCTTACCAGAGAGATTTGCAGCAAGCTAACTAAGGATCCAACGCATTAACGCTTCAAATCCAGCACAGAATACACTGTCTTCAACAGCGAGCACAGACAAATTTTCAAAATCTGCCCAACTTAATTATTTCCAACTATTCATAGCTTTAAACCTGTTCCACTCACAGCACTCGGTTCAGGCATCTAAATTTCACCCTTTCGGGTTCAGAATTGAATAAGCAGAGGAGTCAAACTGATCTATTTCTCCTCAGATCGGGGGATCTAAAATAGACCCAGCAAAGAAATGGGAATGTGTTCAATTTCGCTGCATCTGCTGGCTCATTTTGTCTTATTTTACCATCAGTAAAAACGCCATTGATTTCTATGATGACTGGTAAAAACTATCTCGTGACTTCCATTTCACGCTTTGGCTACCTGCGTTTAGAATGTTCATGTTTTAGAAGCAAAAGGCTGATACCTCACTTTTAAAGGGTTTGATGATTAATTTTCATGTGCTTTATGAATTGTAATTTTGGGTTGGATTGAATATTGTTTAAGATGAAACAGTATGTTTTGATTTACATTGATTTTCATAACCTTAGCACAAAGCTTCACAGCACGTTTGGACAGTTCTCACGGCACACCAATGTGGCACACCAGTTGAAAACCACTGCTGTAGGGTCTGTCTTGCATCGATAATTTATGAAATGCCGAATGCCCTTCTTTACTAACTTGAAGAAAATAAAAAGCACTGTTGATAATTTACCAATCATAAGGCAAATGATCATTAGTAACCATTGTGTGTTAACTTTCACACTTGTAGCCATTTACATGGATGATTCAGTATGAATCACACAACGAGATCAGGGGTAAAATTGCCCAGTGTCACTGTGAGCAGAAACTTTACATCCTTCAGTCAGTAACAGATATTTATTTTATTCAGAATGAAGACTCTTTCAAAGCACGTTCTCTGGATTACGTCGACCATGATTTAATTGAAACCAAAAAACTCTTGGTGAAAATTACTCCGGAATGCATAAAGTGTTTACAGGAATTTGTTCAAAAGCAGCCATTTGTAAACTGGGTGAAAGGAGCTTTGACAAGTAAGTAGAAATATCGTCATGTGATCTTTGCATTTAATTAGAGACGGAGATTGAGAGGGGACATGATAGAAGTATATAAGATACTGAAGGGAATAGATAGAGTTAATAGTGAGAGACTGCTCCCTAGACTGGGTACGAACACGAGAGGTCATCATTTAAGGGTGAGGGGGGAGAGGTATAATTTGGAGGTGAGAAGAAGGTTCTTTACGCAGAGAGTTGTGGGGGTCTGGAACGTGCTAACGAGTAGGGTGGTGGAGGCAGGAACGTTGGACTCGTTTAAGATGCAGTTAGATAGGCACATGAGTGAAACGAGAATGGAGGGATATGGTAGGGGCTATTAAATAGGGTTAAACCTCGGGAGACACCGGAAAGGCAGGCTGTAAGATTAATATTTTTGTCTTTATTCCACAGGTGGAGGTCCACCTCGTGTCAAACGAGGGGCATGCACACGGCGGGTCGTGCGTGGGCTGCTCTTGGAAGTTCCAGGAGTGGCCTAGTACTTCATGTCGGTGTGTGTGCTTGATCCTGGACCGGTAGACGGGCGCCGCAACAGCTCAGTGACTAGCACTGCTGGCTGTGCAGACACATGGATTTGGGCCTGTGTCTGTGGGAGTTTGCGCATTCTCCCTGTGGTTGCGTGGGTTTCCTCCGGGCGCTCCGGTTTCCTCCCACACCCCAAAGATGTGCTCTTAGGCTAATCGGTTTTTACCAAATTGACACTATTTCTTCCCTGAATCTGACTGAGTAGGGTTCCATTCGTAGACATGCAGGGTAGAATAGGTGTAGGGTGATGCGGCGGCGCGGGCTCGTTGGGCCGAAGGGCCTGTTTCCCGTGCTGGGTTGTTCTTTGTTCTTTGTTCTTAATTCTGGGTTTCCTTTGCGGCTGTGGATAGAATCATAGAATTCTACAATGCAGAAAGAGGCCATTCAGCCTATCGAATCTGCACCAACCACAATCCCACCCAGGCTCTATCCCCATAACCCCATGCATTTACCCTAGCTAGTTCCCCGACACTAAGGGGCAATTTAGTATGGCCAATCCGCCTAACCTGCACTCACATCTTTGGATTGTGGAAGGAAACCGGTGGACCAAGAGGAAACCCACATAGTCACAGGGAGAATGTGCAAGCTCCACACAGACTGTGACCCTGGCCGGGAATTGAATCCAAATCTCTGGCACTGTGAGGCAGCAGGGCTAACTACTCTGCCTCCCTCAATGACAGAGTTCTGACACATCTTTACTGGTTCTAACTTATTGCTGTCCTTTTCCCTTGTGCCTTTCTCTTTAACTCAGACCTGAGGGAAGTAAAAGTGTTTGTAGACCTGGCATCCATATCAGCTGGAGAAAATGACATGGAAATTGATCGGGTTGCCTGTTTCCATGACGCTGTGATGGGTTATTCTCCCTTCATTTACGAGCTGCAACAGAACACAGATTTCAAAGGTTTGGAGTCGGCGGTGGTCAAAATCCAAAAAGCACTTAAAAGTGATCCAAAACTTCCAGAAAAACTGGTGGGTACCTTGCAATGTTTTAGTTCTGACCCATGCAGTCATTGAGAGTCTGCACAATTATTTCAATTTGATGTTTCAGTTCTGAAACTGACCAAGACTAAGCAAAGCTGCGAGGTCCAAATTGAATTTCTTTATTTCTTCAGAGAGATTCCGATCGTTATTTGGAATGGCTAAAAACATTGAGGGAAAGTCACGGATCCGTAGAGACGTCCTCCCTGTCTCTGGCAGAAGCCATCAATCACAAAGGAATTTATAAAGTGGGCAACATTGAACAACCATGTGAAGAAAAGGTACTTGCACTTGAACAGATGGTTAGAGAAACCAAAGTGTAAGAGGAAGCTGTGGTGAGACTTCAGCAGTAGCAAGGTCAGATTGGGTTTGGCAATCCAAGGGTGATGTTGTCTTAGGTGGTCCTTAGGTGGGTGAGGTTGGATTATGTGGTTTTGGGATGACGCGTTATAATCCAGGTCAGAAATTCCAAAGTGTTTCATGTTGTCTTCCTGGATCATAAGTTGTGCAATTTAAATTTGGCTAATGTTAGCATGAGATGTTTCACTTCAGGTATGATTCAATTATATTTAAGACACGGGTAGATAGGTTTTTGATAGGCAAGGGGATTAAGGGTTATGGGGAGAGGGCGGGAAAGTGGAACTGAGCCACGACAGATCAGCCATGATCTTATTGAATGGCGGGGCAGGCTCGAAGGGCTAGATGGCCTACTCCTGCTCCTATTTCTTATGTTCTTATGTTCTAAATGGAAATTAGTAATAGCTTTTACCAATCACAAACAAAAAATAACATGTTATTGCATAAACCTTAACTACTAAATACTGCTCCAATACAACAAAATTTCCTTATAAACATACACCTGCCACAGATTTAGCACAGAAAATAAGAATGCTCACGGGATGCTGGAACTTAGACCTTTGGTTGGATTCTGCAGCTTTCTTAACAGACACACAGAGACAAGTTTGACGTCAGAACAGCTTCCCAAAACACCAGAATGAGAGACAGAACACTGCATCCAGCATGAAGCCAAAACACCTTCCAACCAAAACTGAAAGTGAATCCTTGGATTCCTCTGTGGAGGAACCACCTGACGTTGACTTGTCAATCGATCTTCCTACAGCACTTCAATAAACAAAGCCCCATTTAAACCATTTAAGCAGCAAAAACAGGACTTCTAAGCAGACAGCTCAGTGCCTGCTTATAAATGCAGAGAACATAATTAAAAATACCTTTCTTAAAGGTGCAATAGTGTCACAGATGATTGGGTGAGGTTGGGTTAGCTGGTCTTAGGATGGGGTTGTACTGGAGTGAGGCTTTCTTGGATAGGTCAGGATAATGCTGGAAATCAAAGCCCCACTGACAACACTTACCCAGGTCAGATATACCAAATGCCAAATGCTGAGCAAAAATTTCCACTACATTGACCCATCAGTGCGTTTCTCTCCAAATGTATTGGAACAAGCAAGGCTGAACTGTGCAGTTTTCTTGCATTTCTCCTATTGGTTATCATACAGAGGTAAATGTTGCACACTCAAATTCCTGGTATGGACTTCCACCACACAAAGCTCTGCACCAGTGGTACTGAAGATGGCAACTTATCTCACAGTCTTGCTCGTGGTTGATGATTCAACACAATTTAACACAGTTGGTGTTCTGGGTTGGTATCCAGTTGAGATTACATGCAGACATCCTGGTATTTCCACATGCAATCCTTCTATATGGTAGAAGTGACAAGGAAATTTCTGTCCTGGATTCACTTAATGGTGAAAGGGCAGTGTGCTAACCCATTCCATCATGGATGTCATCGATGACCCTGAAATAATAATCAAACAGGATTTGGACCAGAAGAGTCATATTGGACCCAAAATGTTAACTCTGATGCTGCCAGATTTAGCATTTCCTGTTTTTAATCTCTGTTTTATTTAATTTGCGTCATTATTCCCCTCTCTATTAGCACTGATTCCATGGATAGAATTCCTAGTCAAAGCCACTTGTGGTTCACTCACTGATCATAAGGTAGCTGTCTCTCATATCACCACCCCAAGTGATGAAGACAGATCATCTCAAACTGATGATAGCTCAACATGGATACAAGAGATGAAGATACACATTGCATTGCACAAGACTCTTACTTACTTACTTGGCTTGGTAGTTAGGGAGGCAAATGTAATGTTAGCATTCATTTTGAAAGGACTAGAATTCCAAAGCAGGGATGTACTGCTGTGGTTATAGAAGCTCTGATGAGATCAGATTTAGAATATTGTGAGCAATTTTGGGCCCCATATCTGAGGAAGGATGTGTTGGCCTTGGAGAGGATTCTGAGGAGGTTCACGAGAATGATCCCAGGAATGAAAAGCTTGACATATGAGGAGCATCTGAGAATTCTGGGTCTGTATTCGATCGAGTATCAAAGGATGAGAGGCGCTCTCAATGAAACTCACAGAATAATGAAGGCCTGGATAGAATGGATGTGGGGAAGATGTTTCCATTAGTAGGAGAGACTAGGATCTGAGGCACAGCCTCAGAGTAAAGGGATGACCCTTTAGAACTGAGATAAGGAGGAATTACTTCAGTCAGAGGGTGGCTGCATAATTCATTGCCACAGAAGGCTGTGGAGGCCAGGTCACTGAGTGCATTTAAGTCAGAGATGGATAGGTTGTTGATTGGTAAAGCGATTAAGGGTTACGGGGAAAAAGCGGGAGAATGGGGTTGACAAATTTATCAGCCACGATTGAATAGCAGAGCAGACTTGATAGGCCGACTGGCCTAATTCTGCTCCTATATATTATGCTCTTACATAGAGTGACAATGATATGAATGTTAACACTGATTAATCGCTGCACCATCATGTCCAGAGATGTATTTACTATAGGCTTCTGGCTGCACTTAAGAAATATGCTTTAATAAGGCATAAACATAAACCAAAATTTGCTGTGAAATGTACATGTCCTGGAGTATTCAATCGAAATTGTGTTGTGTTTCAGCTGAATTTATTCATAATCTTGTTTAGTTGTCACTAGAAAATGTCCTTCAGCTGAACCTCTTTGAGGACAGCACGAAAGAAATGAAGAAATACACATTGACAGAACTGAAGGAATTGCAAAACAAATTAATGTTGATGTCGGGCAAAAGAGAATGCGGAAAACAGGAGGTTGCCAGATTCATGGAGGTAAGGAAGTATTAAATAAAAGCACCCTGCAGAAAAGCATGGCTTCAATCTCAAAATTAAACAGGAAGATATTTTATTTACATGAAGACAATTTAATTGTGCTGTTTAATTCCAAAATTCTGCCTACCTTATTGGACCAAGTGAGGAGAAGGAAAAGAACTGAAAGCAACTTCTTTCCATCTATTTAAAGAGACACTCTTATCCTTCTCCAGATCAGCTGGATATAGTCAGAGGGATTTATTGGTACTGCTGGAGTCTATTGGCTTTTATCATGCACCACAGAGGGATCCACCAGGCTGGAGTTAGAAACTCTCCATCAGTGAATTTAGGGAAATCAGCTATGCCCATTTGAGAGTTGATCCAATTTTTCTGTTCCCAAAAGAGAAAATGCTGGAAAATCTCAGCAGATCTGGCAGTATCTATAAGGAGAGAAAAGAGCTGATGTTTCAAATCCAGACGATCCTTTGTCAAAGTTAAAAGGCATTTTCTCTTTGGGTTTCAGATTCCACAGTAATTTGCTTTTATCCAATTTTTCTGTTTGTCTGCATTCACTGGGGCAGGATCAGGTACGTTAGCCCCGACACTTGTTCAATCAGAGCTGAATTTAATGGCCACAGCACTAGCCCCACCCACTGGCCAGGAAGCTAGTGCCAACCCCAGTGTGGCCATTTCCAGAACTAGATTCATACACCGGGATTTTACGTCCTCACTCAGGTGAGGCTCGTAAAATCCCGCCCGAGGCCAAGGGAGAATTCCATTCTGCAAGCCGCACCTACCCCGATTCTGAGGCAGGTAAGATGGTAAAATTCCAATCATAGAGGTCTACAGCACAGACACAGGCCCTTCAGCCCAACCATGCCGCCCAGTTTTTAGCCACAGAGATTGGTTCTAATTGCCCGCATTTGGCCCATATTCCTCTATACCCATCTTACCCATGTAACTGTCTAAATGTTTTTTAAAAGACAACATTGTACCCACTTCTACTACTGCCTCTGGCACCTTGTTCCAGACATTCACCACCCTCTGTGTGAAACATTATCCCTCTGGACCCTTTTGTATCTTTCCCTGCGTACCTTAAACCTATGCCCTCTAATTTTAGACTCCCCTACCTTTGGGAAAAGATGTTGACTATCTACCTTATCTAAGCCTCTCATTATTTTACAGACCTCCATAAAATAATCCCTAAGCTTCCTATGGTCCAGGGAAAAAAATCCCAGTCTATCCAACCCCTTCTTACAACTCAAACCATCAAGTCCTAGCATCCTAGTAAATTTTTCTGGTTTAATAATATCCTCTCTATAATAGGGTGACCTGAACTGTACAGGATTTTGGGATAATTGGTGATATAGTACGACTGCCGCTGGACTAGCAGAGGCCCTGGGGACGTACGTTTGAATCCCACCATGGCAGCTGGTGCAATTTGAATTCAGTTATGCCATGAAAGTTTTATCAATTGTCATAAAAACCCATCTGGTTCATTAATGTCCTTTAGGGAAGGACATCTGCCATCCTTGCCTGGTCTGACTGACATGTGACTCCAGAACCCACAATATGTGACTGACTCTTAATTGCCCTCTGAAATGGCTTTGCAGACGATTCAATTTAAGGGCAGTTAGGGATGGACAACAAACACTGGCCTTGCCAGCGACACCCATATCCCACAATAGAAGTAAGAGGAAAAGAAAATGAAATGTCAATCAGTCAGTTAACTGCCTGTTGTCAGGGCTCCCATGTCTTTAATAATGAAGATCCTGCTGATAAGAGCTCTTCCGTCTCAGCAATGTCATTCGGAGTAGGAGGCATTGCTGGGACTACAACCAGCCCTGAGGCAGCCATCAACGAAGGCTGCACTGAACAAGTCAATGGGACAGGCTGATGGGGTCAGTCACTCTGGCCCGTTGAGGTAGGAGATGTGTGGTTTCTTTCTTTAGGGTGGACATTGCCTCAGGCAGGGCCATCCATGATAACAAGGTGCCGAAGCAAGAGAGTTCCTGAGCCTTCAGGAAAGCCACTAGGGTATACCTGGCTGTGTCCCCTCATTGCCTATAGACCTCCCTCCCCCAGCCACCACTGGTAGAATGTCAATTTCAAAGAGATGAAGTCAGTAAATGCTCCTTAACTGACCAATTGAGGGCCTCAATCGGCCTCTGGGTATGAAGGCCAACTTCGACTTTCCCTTGGCTTGGCTTGATCAGGGTGAGTCAGGAAGGTGAGGGACTCTTCATCCCATGCCTTCCCACCCAGTTATATGGCTCCTTCCACTTCCCATCCCCTTTCGGGAGGGTGGGAGTGGGGGTGTGGGGGGGTGGAATGTGGTGGGGGGGAATGAGGAGGAGGGGGATGCGGAGGGGGGATGTGAGGGTGCAGGGGTCTAAGTTCTGCTCAGAGTGCTGCTAATGATCAGATTAACTTTGTGTAGAAATGCGGCTCCTCACACTAACAATAACTGAATTAAGCTTGTTGATTGTCAATGTTAACAGCACTCAGATACCATGAATGCTACACTTGAAAGAGTGGGCATAAAAAAGAAACAGTAAAAAAAATTGTTGAAAGTTGTTTGATATTTCAAAGGAAACTAATAGCAAGGCAAGTCACTTTTAATCTGAAAATGTCTATATAAACAGCTTCTTTAGTTATTAGCAATATTTCTATTGATTAGAACACCAATCATGATGAGAAATTTGTGTGGAATTTAAATAGCTATTACATCATTATTGCACTTCTAGATCTACATTTAGCTAACCAAAGCCCCAAATTGTCTGCTGCAATTTCAGCTAAAGCACCTTATTTATTATTAATATATTTGAACACATGGCCCAGTGGAACAGTGGTTATCCCTGCTGCCTCACAGCAATTCCCGGCTTGGGTCACTGTCTGTGCGGGGTCTGCACATTCTCCCCGTGTCTGTGGGTTTCCTCTGGGTGCTCCGATTTTCTCCCAAAATCTGAAAGACGTGCTGGTTAGGTGGATTGACCGTGCTAAATTCTCCCTCAGTGTGCCCCAACAGGCGCTAGAGTGTAGCAATTAGGGGATTTTCACAATAACTTCATTGCAGTGTTAATGTAAGTTTATTTGTGACAGTAATAAATAAACTTTAAACATTTCATTTTTGACAGGATTTTAATAATGTTCAGCGGCTTGGAAAGGCATTTATTGAATTGTACTCATCTGGAAACATGCTTTACAGAAACTGGAGCGCATGTGTGCTCTGCAATAAAGAGAGTGATGTCTGCATAATGATGGACTTTAATCTAAAAGATGTTGGTTGCCTGAGTGTGAACGGAGATCTCTCGGAGCAGTTGCAAGTGTTGTGCAGAGTGCTGGAGAAGTGCCTGCAGGAGTGGTGCGAGTTTATGGAGGTGTGCCGGGCAAAACTCTACTATCTGAATTACTATACTGCAGAGCAGATAGTGTACCTGTGTTCCCAACTTGCCTCCAGGAAGCCTTTGCCTGAGCAAGTGATGACAATGTTATCATTCATCAAACCTGACTGCACTGTGGGGGACATTGCAAGTGCGATGCCTCAGCTAATGGCTTTCCATGAGATTTCTGGAGCTGAGGAGACAGCTGACTTTGGGCTGGAGGCTGAGCAGAGCGACAGCGAAAGTGATGAGGGTGGCGCGGATTGGATAGAATCTGACCCACCAGATGCGAGTTGGCTGAAGTACGGTACGGAAATGGTTTATGTTCAGACACCAACTCAGAGTCACAATGGGGAGCATGAGAATGAACCGGCAGAGGATCGGGATGTTGAACTTGCTGAGTATCAGTTTGTAGAACCTACTCAATTCCAACAGACTGAGTCTGCAGAGTTAGAGTGTGAGGAAATGCAAGGCCCTGATGGATTAAAAATAGCTGCCCAGGTGGAAAGTACCAGTCTCTCTGAGGAGATGACACGATTCTGGAACAAATTTATGGGAAACATGGCCGCTTTCTTAACCGACCATTTGGATATATTTGCCTTTGGCCAGCTGCTGAGCAGCCTCGCGCACATGAACGAGACAACAGTCAGAAGGCAGCTTCCTCCCTCTCTGCATCACGGCAGACCCAATCTGATCGTCTGTGCACAGCCCGAGATCTTCAGGGCTGCTATTTGCGTCTACATGCAAAATCCAGGGCAGCCCTTGCCAACCTATGATGAGGTCCTCCTCTGCTCTGAGGAAACGACTTACGAAGAAGTAGCAGTCTTCCTGCGAAGGGCTCTGAGCAGAGGATCTCACGAACAGAAGATCTACACCCTAATTCACTCCGATTGCCTAAGTTATGAAACCAGCGTTCAGTTTGGAGAATTGTTTGAGGAATTGACACGCCATTGCAATCCAGATTATCAGTTGGTTGTGATCTGTGATGCTAAACGGCAGCACTGCTATGTCCCATCGTATCTCAGTCAGTACAAAGTCCCGGCCGGGCTGAATGTTAAAACAGAAGCCATTCAGCAGTACCTGGTGAATCATTTCACTGTTCCTATAGGCCGCATGACTGCAGCTCAGGTATTCCACGACCACCTTTCTGTCAGAATCGTATCGTCTAAAAGACCTGGAGTGGGTAGGTACCAAAGTCTGTACATCTTTTGCATCCTCATAATATTCAGGGATTGAGAATCCTGAATATTCAGGAGAAGGTAGAGAGAGGAGGAACAATCTGGGCAAGTCTATGACCTGGGGCAGAAGGATGAGCAATGAAGGCTGCACGGTGGCACAGTGGTTAGCTTTGCTGCCCCTCAGAGCCAGGGACCTGGGTTCGATTCCGATCTTGGGTGGCTGTCTGTGTGGAGTCTGCACATTCTCCCCTGTGTCTGTGTGGGTTTCCTCCGGGTTCTCCAGTTTCCTCCCACAGTCCAAAGAACATAAGAAGTAGGAGCAGGAGTAGGCCATCTCGCCCTTCGAGCCTGCCCCGCCATTCAATAAGATCATGGCTGATCTGAAGTGGCTCAGTTCCACTTTCCCGCTCTCTCCCCATAACCCTTAATTCCCTTGCCTACCAAAAACCTATCTGTGACTTAAATATATTTAGCGAGGTAGCCTCCACCACTTCAACGGGCAGAGAATTCCAGAGATTCACCACCCTTTGAGTGAAGAAGTTCCTCCTCGACTCCGTTCTAAACTGCCCCCCCCCTACTGTGGGTTAGGTTGATTTGCCATGCTAAGTTGCCACTTAGTGTCGGGGGATTGAAGAGTAAATATGTGTGGTTACGGGGATAGGGCCTGGTTGGGATTGTTGTTGGTGCAGGCTCAATGGGCCAAATGGCCTCATTCTATACTTTAGGATTCAGTGATTCTAATCAACAGTTGGCAAAAAAACAAATTGGGAGTATATTTCTCTCTCTTTCCCTGTTGTCCATCCTAAACACTGATGAACTTAAATTCCCCTCGACCAATACCAATAAACCTCATGCATGGATTACCATGACGTTGGATTAATAATTTTCTACTTTCAAACAGAATTTGAGTTCAGTCAGAAACTGATGTTTAAATTCCGGCTATCTAATAATTCTGAGATTTGCTTCTGAACAGGAAAGTCCCTCTACATTGACCGATTACATGACAAACTGATGCAGCGTTGTCGCAGAAACGACAATGCTCTGAAGAGAATCCGATTAATTGAGCCTGTGATTGATGAAAGCCGGATAGTTCAAATGCTGCACGATAACTCATCACAATGTGATCTTCAACGGCCAATCATATTCCACATTGATGCAGCACCAGTAAGTCACTATCAAAACCCCGATACTATTGGGAGAGCGTGGGGAAGAGTGGGGCAACGAAGATACATCCCATCGAAACTAGGAAGACAGAGGCCCACCGAACTGAAAGAGTAAGGGGGACCCCTGTGTAAACCCTGCTCACCTGTTCAGGAGAGCAGCCGGGGCAGCACGGTGGCACAGTGGTTAGCACTGCTGCTTCACAGCACCAGGGACCTGGATTCAATTCCTGGCTTGGTTCACTGTCTGTATGCAATCTGCACATTCTCCCCATGTCTAAGTGGGTTTCCTCTGGGTGCTTTGGTTTCCTCTCACAGTCCAAAAGGCGTACTGGTTAGGTGCATTGGCCATGCTAAATTCCCCCCCCCGCACCCCCACCACCAGTATACCCTAACAGGTACCGGAGTGTGGCGACTAGGGGATTTTCACAGTAACTTCATTGCAGTGTTAATGTAAGCCTACTTGTGACTAATAAATAAACTTTTAACTTTAACATCAGGGTGTAGGAGAAAGAAAGCAGGTTTGGAGGGGAAACAGATTTGTTTTATTTTAACTGCCCCCTTCCCACCCCACCCAACTTTCACAAAGGGGAAGTCTGTTAAAATTGGGGCCACATTCCTGAAGACTAGAAGATCTACTTTCAGCCTTTAATTTTCCCCCTGAAAATACTATATAATGGTACACATCTGCAGATCTTTTTTTTAGATCAATGATCTGTGGAAAATCATTCCTGGTACAATACAATCTGCTTTCTAATCTCTTCCTTCATAATTCAGTTTTCATGAGACAAAGCCTTGTGTGAGATTCAGTGGATTGGCAATCTTCTCCTATCGAAAATAAATATACTCCTTTCTGAAATACGTCCACTCCAGGAAAGAGGAACTTGTCTCTTATGCATAGACTAGTGAAGAAGAGACGTTTGTTTGAGATCAACTTTATAGAATCCCTACAGTGCAGTAGGAAGCCATTCAGCCCATCTGCACCAACTCTTGGACAGAGCATCTTACCCCTGCTTTATCCCCATAACCCCACACATTTATGGCCATTAATATCCCTAACCTACATATCTTGAGACACAAAGGGACAAGTTAGCATGGCCACTCCAGAGGGCTGCACGGTAGCATAGTGGTTAGCATGGCTGCCTCACAACTTCAGGGACCCGGATTCGATTCCTGGCTTGAGTCACTGTCTGTGTGGAACCTGCACATTCTCCCCATGACTGGGTGGGTTTCCTTTGGGAGCTTCGGTTTCCTCTCGCAGACCAAAAGATGTGCCGGTTAGATGCATTGGCCATGTTAAATTCTCCCTCAGTGTACCCAAAGAGTATGGCGACAAGGGGATTTTCACAGTAACTTCATTGTAGTATTAATGTGAGCCTACTTGTGACATTAAATATAAAAATACCTGCCCTACACTTCCGTGAACAGTGAGAGGAAACCAGAGCACCCAGATGAAACCCATATAGACTTGCCGAAAATATGCAATCTCCACATAAAGTCACCAAGGCCAGAATTGAACCCAGGTCTGGCACTGTGACGCAGCAGTGCTGACCACCATGCCACCGTGCTGTCTGTTTAAGATCAACTTCTGGGGATTCTTGATGGTCCACCAGTTTGCAGTTTTCTTTGATCAGCGATGGAGGGTGACAGAGTCCCTGCACACAGGGCTTTTTATACACCAGCATCATTGCTCACTCTTCCTTTTCTGAAAAATAATCAAATCTTCATAAGGATCCAGTTTTTCTTTCAAATTCTGAAATGAATCATACTTGGAATGGAAGATGGACCTGTGTCAGTGCTGAGGTTAATCTTTATTGTCCTTTCCTTTTATGTAAGGTGAGGAAAAGATTGGAAGAGTTCCTATTCAAGATCCTAATATTAGGATTCTTGAACAACAGTCAGGGACGGATCTGGAAACGCAGCACAGCTCACCTGTACATAGTGGAATACTTGGATGCCAATGACTTCCTTTATAAACCGCAAACTCAGCAGGTTGGTCAGAGTACATTACTTTCTAAGCAAGATTTCACTGTTAAAATTTGCACACCGCGACTTCTCTTAAGTTTTCGCACACAAGTTATACCCCCAATGCGCATTTTTTTTTCAGTCATCTATGTTTATTTTTAATGGGTCTATCTGTAATTTGAGTGTGTTAAGCGTTCATGTGAAATATGTTAATTGAAAACTACCTCTTTGCAATATAATATAAAATGAAATCTTAAATGTTTTCTGCAGCAATATTTAATACACTATTCATCTGATGACTTTTAGTTGGAGGTTTCCCGTTGGAACAAACATTATCACATTTACAGACCATGTGCCTGAATTAATCAGACACTTATCCAAACAAACCAACCAAACAGTCAGAGTTATCAGCAAACAATCTGAAATCATAAACTGATTTAACTGAATGACAATTTCTCATAAAATATGGTTATGAATTAGCAGCAGAGTGTTTATTTCTGTCATTTGAGGTCAATGGCAAGGATTTAAATAGATTACCAATGGGCGGTACAGTGGCACAGTGGTTAGCACCACTGCCTCATGTTGCCAGGGACCCAGATTCGATTCCAACCTTGGCTGACTTGTCAGTGTGGAGTTTGCACATTCTCCCTGTGTCTGCGCAGGTTTCCTCTGGGTGCTCCGGTTTCCTCCCACTATCCAAAGATGTGCAGGAAAGGCAGCATGCTAAATTGCCCGTTAGTGTCCCAACGTGTTAGGGGGCTTAGTGGGGTAAAGGCATGCGCATACAGGGATAGTACGAGGGTGGGGTCTGAGTAAGATGCTCTGTGAAGAGTCGGTGTAGACTCAATGGGCCGAATGGCCTCCTCCTGCACTGTAGGGATTCTGAGATCCATGACTATTTAGTAACTTTCAGTGTTATGAGACTTCCTAAAATTGTTTTTTGTTCTCTCTGAAATTCTCAAAGTGAAGCTGTCGTGACTTTGGAATTGAAGTGTGCACCTGTTTGTGTGATTGCTACTTTGTCTGTACTCATGAATAATAAGACTTTCCTGACCAAGGAAGAGAAATTTACACCTTGCATTAAACTTGATCTTTCCAACCTTTTTTTCTTCTTGTAGGTAAACTTGGGACTTCTGGGTATCCTGCCGACAGTTCACTGCAGGCCACCGGGAGAAGTTCGTCAACTTGAGTTACAAAAGCGTCAAGGCACTGACCTTAATATTTTAGACCCATTAATGGATGAGGAGGTGTTTGTCAGTGAAGCCATTCAGAGACCATACCAATATCTCTGCAGGTTCAGCTCAGGGAGAAACATTGACCAGTTCACATATAGAGAGCAGAGTGTTGAAGGGGACCCTGCTGAATGCCTAACGTTACTTCTCCAAAACTGTGGACTCCAGGATCCTTCCTGGGCAGAATTGAGGAACTTTTCTTGGTTTCTGAACCTTCAGTTGAAAAACTGTGAGCAATCGATGTTTTGCAACCCTTTGTTTGTTGGTGATACCCTGATTGGTTTCAAAAAGTTCATTGTTGAATTCATGATCCTCATGGCTCGAGACTTTGCCACGCCCTCGATGAATATTTCAGATGAAAGCCCTGCTTTTGCGACCACCCGAACAGATGAAGACCTCCTTCCATATATAATACGGAGAAGATGGGAAACGCACCCTCACCCGTACATATTTTTCAACGCGGACACGTTTTCCATGACTTTCCTCGGTTTCCACTTGAGAAAAAATAATAGAATGGGGTTTGATGCCGTGGATTATCGCACAGGTCAGGTGCTGAGGGGGAACCTCATGTCCTCGCAGCTTGAAAATGGGCTCGGCATGCAGAGAATAAGATTTAACGAGAATATTGATGTCCTTCCCAGAGAGGAGAAAATCCGGAAGCTGAGCTTGGTGCTTGGTGTTGAACAAGCAAAAGATCCAGATGAGACCTACGAACTGACTGCGGACAACATGATGAAAATGCTCGCCATCCACATGCGCTTCCGGTGTGAAATACCTGTCGTCATCATGGGGGAGACTGGCTGTGGGAAAACAAGACTGATCAAGTTTCTTTGCGACCTGCAGAGAGGGGCGCATCAGACAGAAACTATGAAGCTAGTTAAGGTGCACGGAGGCACAACAGCAGAGACGATCTACGCAAAGATCCGAGAAGCTGAGGCGCTTGCCATTGAGAACAAGGCCAGGTACGGCTTGGAGACAGTCCTGTTCTTTGACGAAGCCAACACCACGGAAGCCATTCATGCCATTAAGGAGGTCCTCTGTGACAAAACGGTCCGCGGCAAAGCAATGCGGCGCGACACCGGCTTGAAAATAATTGCGGCCTGCAACCCTTACAGGAAGCATTCCGAAGATATGATCCAGCGCCTGGAGATGGCTGGGCTGGGATACCGGGTTAAGGCGGAGGAGACACAAGACAAACTGGGCAAAGTGCCTCTGAGGCAGCTGGTTTATCGGGTGCAGCCACTGCCACCCAGCATGATCCCACTGGTGTGGGACTTTGGGCAGCTGAGCGACAAAGCTGAATTGGCCTACACGAACCAGATTGTGCAGAGATACATCCAAAAGCACAAACTCCCCTTTCTGTATACCGAAACCATCAAGAAAGTTCTAGCAACCTCACAGCAATTCATGAGGCAAAAGAAGGATGAGTGCAGCTTTGTGAGCTTACGGGATGTGGAACGATGCATGATGGTTCTGACGTGGTTTTACAATCATAGGCAACAACTATTTAACTACCCAAACCCAAATATAAATACCTTACAAGCTCTGATATCAGCACTGGGAGTCTGTTACTATCCTTCACTATCATGCAAGAAAGAATATTTAGAAACCATATGCCAATATTTCCCTACACCTTATAACTCGTCAGATGCAATTCAGGCTGAGATTGTCCACTGTCAGGATGTTTTCGTGGAAAATATAAAAACCCGGGAGACAGTAGCTAAAAACGAGGCCTTAAAAGAGAATGTTTTCTTAATGGTCATTTGTATTGAGTTGAGGATCCCACTCTTCCTGGTTGGAAAACCAGGCAGCTCAAAATCCTTGGCAAAAACGGTTGTTTTGGATGCCATGCAGGGACAGTCTGCTCACTCTGAGCTGTTCAAAAAGCTGAAGCAAGTCCACATGGTGTCCTTTCAGTGCAGCCCCCACTCGACACCAGAGGGGATCATCAACACCTTCAGACAATGCGCCCGTTTCCAGCAGGGCAGAAACCTGGATGAATATGCTTCCGTGGTGGTGTTGGATGAAATTGGCTTGGCCGAAGACTCTCCTCAGATGCCGCTGAAAACTCTTCACCCGTTGCTGGAGGACGGCTGTGTCGACGACGACTGTCCGCTCCCTCACAAGAAAGTCGGCTTCATTGGAATTTCCAACTGGGCCTTGGATCCTGCAAAAATGAACCGCGGGATTTTTGTTTCCCGCTTGGATCCATGCGAGAAAGAGCTCGTTGAGACAGCCGAAGGGATATGTGCGTCCGACCAGGCTTTGCTTCTAAAGGTGCAGCGTCTCTTTCCCACCTTCGCCCAAGCATATTTAGAAGTATGCAGTAAGCAAAATGGACAGTTCTTTGGGCTTCGTGACTACTACAGCCTTGTGAAGATGGTTTTTATTACAGCCAGAGAGACAAAACGAGAACCAACAGAGGAACAACTGGCCGATACCATCTTGCGAAACTTCAGTGGGAAAGACGAGTTCAATCCACTTGAGATTTTTCTCCCTACTTTGGGCTCTTTTCCTCAAACGAGTACACTGGAGATGGTGAAGAGCAATATTAGAGCAGATTCCAGCGATGGGGAGTGTCGCTACCTGCTGCTCCTTACCAAGAACTATGTTGCCCTTCAAATTGTACTGCAGCATGTTTTTCAGGATGCGGATGACAAGCCGGAGATTATATTTGGGTCCAGTTTCCCGAGAGATCAGGAATACACACAGATTTGTCGGAATGTCAACCGAGTGAAGACCTGCATGGAGACGGGGCGAACGGTAATACTCCTCAATCTGAAGAACTTGTACGAAAGCCTTTATGATGCTTTGAACCAGTACTACGTGTACCTTGGAGAATACCAGTATGTGGATCTGGGCTTAGGGACGCACCGTGTCAAATGCCGGGTGGACAAAAAGTTTCGACTGATTGTTGTTGAAGACAAGGATGTCGTCTACCAGCAGTTCCCCATTCCCTTGATCAATAGGCTTGAAAAGCACAGCCTAGATATGAATACTGTACTTAATCCTCAGCAACAAAATATCACCAAAAAACTGGAGCAATGGGTCAAGGAGTTTGTTTCAGTGAAAATGAGTCACGATGGAGCACAAGGTGGGTTAATGTTAAACCCTTCAGAGGTGATCATTGGGTTCCATGCTGATGCATGTGCTAGCGTCCTACTGCAAGTTCTGGACGCCGCAGACCTGACAGATGATGGTACCTTTGAAGACCCTCGAACTATACTACAATCAGCAAAACACCTTCTCCTCAACTGTGTGACTCCAGACGCTGTGGTTCGCCTAAAACACTCTAAACTAGGGGATCAGGAAGCCAAGAAGCGGTGGAAAGAATATTTTGTTCAGCAACATCATCGGTCACTGAGTGATTATATTCACCAACATCTTGGAAACACAAGGACACGGCGGCACAATTTTGTTGAGGTAATACTTATTTATTTATATTCTATTTATTAGTCACAAGTAAGGCCTGCATTTAACATTGCAATGAAGTTACTGTGGAATTCCCCTAGTCGCCACACTCTGGCGCCTGTTTGGATCAATGCACCTCACCAGCGTGTCTTTCAGACTGTGGGAGGAAACCAGACCACCCCGGCGGAAACCCACGCAGACACGGGGAGAACATGCAGACTCTGCCCAGACAGTGACCAAGCTGGGAATCGAACCCGGGTCCTTGGCCCTGTGAAGCAGCAGTGCTAACCACTGTGCCACCGTGCTGTCCATATATTGAAATCTTTACATTGGGCGAATTTTAATATTGAGCATGATTCCACCCCTCCCCTGCCCCTCCCAGAAACGGCCCGCTATTGGATGGGTGTGGGATTTTCTGGTCTTGTTGATGTCTACAGGGTTTTGCGTGGCCCACACCCTCCACCGCCACAGGAGGAGGGTCACCATCAGCGGCACTGGAAGATTCCACCGGTGGGAAAGGCTGGAAAATTCCGGCCATTGACTCCAGTTTGGAGATTACTGTGTGTAGTGATTTGAAATCAGGTTCCGGGATCTTGATTACCGTTCATAAATGCTTTCAGAAACAATAGCTTTTTGCTTATGTTTTGTTGCTGAAATATTCTGCCTTAAAAAGGCTGGGCAGAACACATCCAAAACATTTGGATTTCATTTCTATCTTCAGTCTGTAGGCCCTTTATTATACTGATCAATCTCACCAAATTAGCATTAATGCCTGTTCCAACTGTTTGAAGGTAAAAGACTGCTCTTCATGACACTGTTTTTGTTTCCTCACCAAGTTCGCGTGAAGGGATAAATCTAAATGTTTCCAGTTGAGCAAAAAAGGACTTTTAAAAACTTTCAGTAAGAAATATGAGAGGGGAATGCTGGAAGATTTTTGATTTTTTTTAAAATTTGATTTATTATTGTCACAGGTATTAGCATACAGTATTGTTTCTTGCGCGCTACACAGACAAAGCATACCATTCAGAGGGCCCTATTTTACCATTTTGATTCTAAGCGTGGATTTGAAACTGGGAATGTTTCAGGTCTGGCTTTTAGACCCGTTCTGAGACTCCCCCATAGGCGCTCTACCTGGAAAAAAAAATCAGTGAGTCAGAACCGCGCTGCCGAAGCCTGTGGGTGGGGCTTATCACGCCTGAAATCCTGCAGCTCTGATCAGCGCCTCCAACTGCGCATGCGCAGGAAAAAAAATTATAGAATGGGACTGCCCTGCCACATCCTTCCCAGATGTGGAGATACCAGCGTTGGGCTGGGGTAACCACAGTAAGAAGCCTGACAACATCAGGTTTAAGTCCCACCAAGTTATTTGATAGTAAACTCACAAGCTTTCGAGGTTTGCCTCTTCGTCAGGTGAATGGAGAGTACTGGCCTCAGACAGAGCATATAACAGCACAGACAGCACGTCCTTCCCAGGCCAGATAATGCCTTGCCCTGGCCCCCACAGACATTGTCCCACCCCTCACATCATTACTGACCCCCACACCCCCGCCAGCCAGACCAACCATGGGCTCCTCCCCTCTTCCCCACCCCCCCCCCCCGACTGATCACAGGCAGAGTGGCAGCGGACCCCTCTCCCCCATTGATCACAGGCAGAGTGGCAGCGGACCCTTCCCCACCCCCCCACTGATCACAGGCAAAGTAGCAATGGACTCCCCTTCCCCTCCACTGATCACAGGCAGAGTAAAAAGTCTGACAACACCAGGTTTTAGTCCAACCTATTTATTTGATAATATACTCACTAGCTTTCGGGGTTACCCCCTTCGTCAGGTGAATGGAGAGTTCTGGCCTCAGACAGAGCATATAAAGCACAGACAGTTTAGAGATTACTGATTAAAATGCGAATCCTTACACCTAACCTGCTGTTCAAGACCTGAAGTGGCTGATAATGTGAGTGGAAGGAGCACTGATCACAGGTTAAAGAGATGTGTATTGTCTCCAGACAGTACAGTAAGTGAGGTTTTGCAAACCCAGGCAAGTCACGGGGGTTACAGATAGTGCGACATGAACCCAAGATCCCTGTTGAGACCGTCCTCATGTGTGCGGAACTTGGCTATCAGTCTCTGCTCAGCGACTCTGCGCTGTCGTGTGTCGTGAAGGCCGCCTTGGAGAATGCTTACCCGAAGGTCAGAGGCTGAATGCCCGTGACCACTGAAGTGTTCGCCAACAGGAAGGGAACAGTCTTGCCTGGTGACTGTCAAGCGATGTTCATTCATCCGTTGTCGTAGCGGATGAATGAACATCGCTCGACAGTCACCAGGCAAGACTGTTCCCTTCCTGTTGGCGAACACTTCAGTGGTCACGGGCATTCAGCCTCTGACCTTCGGGTAAGCATTCTCCAAGGCGGCCTTCACGACACACGACAGCGCAGAGTCGCTGAGCAGAGACTGATAGCCAAGTTCCGCACACATGAGGACGGTCTCAACAGGGATCTTGGGTTCATGTCGCACTATCTGTAACCCCCATGACTTGCCTGGGTTTGCAAAACCTCACTTACTGTACTGTCTGGAGACAATACACATCTCTTTAAACTGTGATCAGTGCTCCTTCCACTCACATTATCAGCCACTTCAGGTCTTGAACAGCAGGTTAGGTGTAAGGATTCGCATTTTAATCAGTAATCTCTAAACTGTCTGTGCTTTATATGCTCTGTCTGAGGCCAGAACTCTCCATTCACCTGACGAAGGGGGTAACCCCGAAAGCTAGTGAGTATATTATCAAATAAATAGGTTGGACTAAAACCTGGTGTTGTCAGACTTTTTACTGTGTTTACGCCAGTCCAACGCCGGCATACCCACATCACAGGCAGAGTGGCAGAGGAACCACCTTCCCACCGATCTCAAGCAGAGGGCCTTTGGTCCCACCTTCCCACCCACCCCCATACCCCTTTCCCCCCCAATGATCTCAAGCAGAGAGCCATCGGACGCTCAGCACTTAGCTTCTCACTAGCTCTGGAGCGCCTGAATCGGACTTTTACGGAGCATGTCTATTTGGCATCGATTCTGGATGGGTGAACACGGTGATAAAGAGGGAAGAGCTGATAGGGTTGGGCGTGCAGCCATTAAATCTGTTCTACTGCATGCAAATGCATTTAAATGGCCATCATGCCCATTTTGGGTGAGGTCTCATGCCTCTGTCTACATCATGGGGGGACGAAGTAGAAACGATCGAGAGTTCAAATTTTTAGGCGTCCAGATCACCAACAACCAGTCCTGGTCCCCCCGATGCCGACGCTATAGTTAAGAAAGCCCACCAACGCCTCTACTTTCTAAGACTAAGGAAATTTGGCATGTCAGCTACGACTCTCACCAACCTTTACAGAAGCAGCACAGAAAGCATTCTTTCTGGTTATATCACAGGTCCCGCTCTATCCTAGACCGCAAGGAACTACAAAAGGTCATGAACATAGCCCAATCTATCACACAAACCAGCCTCCCAACCATTGACTTTGTCTACACTTCCCGCTGTCTCGGAAAAGTAGCCAGCATAATTAAGGCCCCCGTGCACCCCGGACATTCTCTCTTCCACTTTCTTCCATCGCTAAAAGATACAAAAGCCTGAGGGCACATACCAGCCGACTCAAGAACAGCTTCCCCTCTTCTGCTGTAAGACTTTTGAATGGACCTACCTTACATTAAGTTGATCTTTCTCTACACCCTGGCTACAACTGTAACACTACATTCTGCACTCTCTCATTTCCTTCCCTACAAACAACATGCTTTATCTGCACAGCCCACAAGAAACAACATTTTTCACGATAATCAATCAATCGTGATCATTTTTGGGCCTTGGTAAAGAGAGAACCAGCGGGGAGGCATGCACAGATCGTGCTACTCGCCCCACGTCCGACTTTACCAAGTTTTCACGCTTGAAAATGAGTGCCACCTGATGGTAAAATTGGGCCCATAGTGAATGAGATCTATGGAGTATCTATAGTCCTGTTCCTTTAATGTAACAATAAAGAAATAGAACCATAAACACTGCTCTTTATAGCTGTGATTGTTCCAGTCAGAGTTGTTTCAGGTGTACAGAAAATACTGGGCTAAACTTCCCACACCCCTCTTGTTCCTCCTGCATGGTATGTTTGAGGTTGTAAATCTTCCAGTCCCAGCTCATGGAGGTGGTCGCAATCAGTGGGACAGGAAGATTCCGCCAGCGGGAAGGGCCGGAAAACTTTGCCCTAAGTGATGTTTTGTAAGTGACAGGTGGCAAAGACCTCTAATCCCTCATCTAACTTTATAAACCATTCTTTGAGTGTGAGGCAGAAGAGCATTGCTCCACTGTCCTGCACCTGGGGCTGCGCGGTGGCACAGTGGTTAGCACTGCTGCCTCACAGAGCCAGGGATCTGGGTTCAATTCCGGCCTGGGGTCACTGTCTGTGTGGAGTTTGCACATTCTCCCCATGTCTGCATGGGTTTCCTCTGGGTGCTCCAGTTTCCTCCCACAGTCCAAAGATGTGCAGGTTAGATTGATTGGCCCTAGCATCAGGGGATTAGCAAGGTAAATAGGGATAGTGTCTAGGTGGGATTGTGGACAGTGCAGACTCGATGGGCCAAGTGGCCTCCTTCTGCACTGTGAGGATTCTATGATCCGTATGTACTATTGTATTGCTTCTGTCCAGTAGCTTGCCCAGCCCTGGTTTATTCTAAGAGTTCAAAGATAAACCAAGTGATATCAGTTTCTATTCATCAGTCAGTTTCCTGTCAACATAGTGATTCCTTTTCTGGTTCAGATTGAATCCAGTTTTCACAAATGAATCAGCCACAGGATGGACAGAGCAAATGGATTGAAAATCAAGCTGAAGGCTGATCAGTGTAAAAGTGAGATTGCAGCATTGACTTACCAGTCATCACGCTAACTAAAGTACTGTTGTTTCAGGTAACAACATTCTCGAGGCTTCTTACCAAATCAGACATCAAGGTGATGGCCAAGGAGCTTGGTAACAATGTGGGAGAATTTCTGCTTCTGTTCCTGCACCAGTTTGATACTGAACATTCATTCTGTAAAAAAATCAGGTCAGTAATCCTGAGTTTGCTACAATCATGAGTCATACTGGCAGCTTTCAACAAAGTAAAGATATAGCCAAACTCAGATCTTACTTCCATTGGTGTGTGCGGGAATTGGGAGAAGGATGAAAATTGACCCAATGCAATTTCAGAAAGCGTAGAGGATCTGTTGAACGATATTTTCGGATCCAATTTATTCAGAAATAATTCCTAACAAAATACCTTAATTTTACTTTTAGGTCCAAAGTGCTGATTTGTCCTTTTCTATCCACAGGGAATGGTTTCAGAGTTTGAACACTGAAGTCCGAGTGTTGCTGATACAGATGGACACCGAGGAATCCTCTCAGAGTTCAGAGCTGATTGCTTCTGCCAGGTGAGTACAAATGGTTGCGACATCAGCCAGGGATAATAAGGTGGCTGCACAAGGTTCAACTGACACATTGGGTGAATTTTCCCATCCCGCCCGCTGTGGGGGTCGGAGAGGGCAAGAGACAGACCGTGGAAAGGTCTGTTTACTTCGGGTGGGACTTTCTGGTTTCGGAGCGAATGTGGCCGGAAAATCCCATCCATCGAAACTGAGACACTGCACTATCAAAAAGAAGCTAGAACTAACTAAAACTAATTTCTCCAGAAAGGGATTGACTGAATGTAGTTCTTTAATATTATGAAAGGGGGTTGATAGGGCAGATGGGGAGATGTTTCCAATTATTGGTGAGACCCAGCACTCGGGGGAGTAGCTAAGACAGCTTGTTGGTCTCTTGTGTTACGGTGAACGGGATCTCCTCACTGTCCCACCAGGTACAATGCAGTGAGACTAGGGCTAGGTGACAATATTAACTTTTTCAGATTGATCTCATAGTAAATGGTTTAATCATGAAAATCATCATAGGATTTCCTTCTAATTTAGAATTCTAAGACATTTGCTTGCATTTCTGTTAATTTTACTACTATAGTAACATTCGATATTTTAAAGATTTTTTTATGGATAATTAATATTCCAGTATCTTTATGTTGATAATGATTTTCATAACTCTAGATGTAAAGTTTGTTAGTTTAGTTCTTTATTTAGACATGTAGAGGCAAAGTTAGCTGATTCCTCATTGCTTGGTGAATTCCTAACCTCTATTACAACCGATCTTTCTTATCCTCGCTGATTCTATATTTCATACCAAATTTGACCCGCATGAACGAGCCACGTAAAAACTCGAAATGTATAATCAATTCATTTGAGTATCTAGCCCAAGGGCTATCTGAGATGGGTAGCATAGATTCATTTAAGTAGAAACTAGCTAACCGCACAAGGAGTTGAAAGAAATAGAAGGATATGTTGATGATGTTTGGTAATGGTAAGTGATAGGAGGCACGTGTGCAGCATACACACCAGCAATCCAACTGGCCTGATGCAGTGCTGAAACTCATTCCAAATATTTCACTTGTCTAGATTAGTCAGGAAGCTGGTTGATTTGAGTAGTGAACAATGGCGATGTTTGGAAATATTGGGATTTTGGTTTGCAATAGTATAAGTTTAGCTCTTCTGCATATTCAGCAACCAGTTCTATTCATACTTGCATCAGTTAGAAGATATCAGACAATAAGAAGATCACTTACTTCTTGAGAATCATTTCTGGAAACCATTCCCTGCAAATATTTTGCTGTTTTATGTCCTTGATACAGTCTATTGCTAATAAGCTGATGTCATTTTTTACTATGAGAACTTTGAATTATCCAATTAATTTGAAAGTTAAACATAATTGACCCGATGAAGTGGAGATTCCACAATAATCGAGGCAGCATTGTCTTTTCCTGATGCAATCCGGGAGAGTGTGTCGTGAAATGATACAATCCTGGCTCACACTTTTCTAACCATTCATGTTTATTGGATGGAAAATCCCTGTGTCAGGATGCGGTGTTTAATCATTGGCACACCCAGCACCAGGAAAGTTACATTTTACAGGTAGTCCTCAGATTTGTGATGCAGTTGGTTCCTAAAAACCACATTGTAAGTTGGAATGTTGCAAGTTGGAGCTGATTTTCCCATCAGAACAATGGTACAATTAGGGAAATGGTTTCTGATCCGAGCCAAAAATCCCTCATGCTCAGTCTGGCACTGTTAAGGCAAGTGTTGGTGCCAGCTCGCCTTAGCACAAGTTCCTCAGTTAGTGTGGGGGGATACAATGAAGCTATCGCTATTCAAGGCTATTTAACCTTGAATGTCTGTGAGTCCAAGTGCATATTGAATACAACATAAGCATGTAAATATATTAGCATTGTGACATCCGTGCCAAAAAAACTTAATGTGGCAAAACACTCATTTCTAACCTAATAAAAGATGGTTTAACCTGTCTAGTCATAGAGATGTGAGGCACAGAATGTAGTGTGCGTGGATGAATGTGCTGGTGTGGCTTTGTAAATTCAAAACCAGCATTGTAAAGTTGAAATGGGGTGTGAATTTATAAATTTGAAGTGCCCTCTGCCGTAACTCAAACATCATAAAGTCTAGGACTATCTGGACTGTCAAACAGAATGTCAGATGTCAGATAATCTGAACTTTGTAAGTGGGCTGCAGGAGTGACTTGTCCATCATAGCTGAGTACCCTGTGATACGATTCTGTTCCTGAAAATTGAAGCTGAGGTTTTATATTTTTCTCACCAGATACTGCACGATGAATGAAATGAATCTGATGGACTCCACATCAAAACCGAATTGCTACGTGTATTTTATCACCAAGCTGTCTCGGATTGCTGGAGTGTCAAAATACATTGGATTTCAAGGAGGTATGCTCAACAGAAAAGAAGCCTATTTTCACCCCAAATGACAGTGTTGCCTGGTGCACACAGGCAGGATTTCTGTCTTGTATTTGAGGCAGACAACTGAGAATGATACAGCATGAAATCAGGCTATTCTGCCTATCATCTGTGTGCCAGTTCTTTGAAAAAGCTATTCAATTAGTCCCACTGCCCGGGCCCTCTTTCTGTAGCCCTTCAAATCTTTCCTTTTCAAATATTTACCCTTGACTCTGGTTCCACCACACATTCCAGAGATTAACAATCGGTGCACAAAGTAATAGAATCGTAGAATCCCTACAGTGCAGAAGGAGGCCTTTCGGCCCATCATGCCTGCACCGACAACAATCCCACTGAGGCCCTATCCCAGTAATGTATTTACCCTGCTAATCTCCCGACTCCTAAAGACAGGATTTTACGACCTTGCTCAAGTGAGATCATAATATCCCGCCCGAGGCCAACAAAGACTTCCACTCTGTGGTAAAATTCCGGCCTGAGGCAATTTAGCTTGGCCAATCAACCTAACCCTCACATCTTTGGATGGTGGGAGGAAACCGGAGCACTTGAAGGAAATTCACGCAGATGCAGGGAAAATGTGCGGACTCCACACAGACCATGACCCAAGCTGGGAATTGAACCTGGGTCCCTGGTGCTGTGAGGCTGCAGTGCTAACCACTGTGCCACCTAACGTCTCCCCCTGTGCCTGATGGCTCCACTGTAGATGCAACATTGAATCTTTGTACACCAGCTTCAATGTACCAAACCTGTGTTGTTGAAGTATGAATGTAAGAACTGATTATTAAATGTAAGGAGTACCTGCCGCTTCAAGTAGCGAAACAAAGGGGTTGCTGGAGGAGAGGCACAATGCTGTGAGCTAACAAACGTCAAGAGTCTCAGGTCTTTTGAATAAAATAGCTGGAAATACCTAGCCGAGCATTCAGCGTCTGCAGGGAGAATGAATAAATGGGCATTTATTGTTGTTGCTGGTCTGTTTAATCTTGACTGGTTCTTGATTACTGTGCAGGTCAGTGGCTCTCCGTCCACATTGACGATGTGACTGAATCAGAAGAGATGGCGACGGATATATCTGCATTCTGTAACACCACTATCAGCGAACTGTTTGCCAAGGCTTTGGGTGCACAAGCAGGTAAATCATCACTTATGTTCATGTGGGTTCAATTCTGCCTGCTACATTGAATGTGTATCCGAGGAGCATGTTCCCAAGTGCTGACAAGCTCAAGAGGAAAACTGAAGCAAAGTGCGCAATGCCTGAGTCCCCCTCTGTCTGTTATTGTCTCCAAGTAAGAAGTCTGACAACATCAGGTTTAAGTCCAACCGATTTATTTGATAGTGAAGGCAATGGAAGCAGATACGATAGCAACATTTGAGAGGCATCCTAACAGATATATGAATGAGGAGGGAATAGAGGGTTACGGAGTGCATAGAGGTGAAAGATCTTTAGTTTAGAAAGGTGTC
Source organism: Carcharhinus amblyrhynchos (assembly GCF_965287045.1). Classification (NCBI taxonomy): domain Eukaryota; kingdom Metazoa; phylum Chordata; class Chondrichthyes; order Carcharhiniformes; family Carcharhinidae; genus Carcharhinus; species Carcharhinus amblyrhynchos. The sequence goes on along the minus strand of NC_137344.1, from coordinate 18,114,563 downwards.
AGAGTTGGCATGGGCTTGGTGGGCCAAAGTGCTTTCTCCTGTGCTGTACTTTCCTTTGTTCCAATATGATCTTCTCTGAAGCTGAAAAGAAGCAGAAGTATAATAGATTTCATGCTGTTGGAAAAGGGTGGCAGGGTCAAGTGAAACAAAAATGTACGGGTATGTTACAGGGCAAGAAAGATTAAATGATATAAGTGTCAGGGAACAAGAGCTAAAGGCAGCAATAATGATTGTAGTGAGATTTTATGAAAGCATTGGTCCAGAGGAAATGTTAATAGCAGAATCGGGGAGGATGTGATGTCGGGGAATTGGGGAGGATATTGTCACTGCACTAGTGCCCCAGACACGCAGAGTAATCCGTTAGGGACCAGGGTTCAAATTCCACCACAGCAGATGGTAAAATTTCAATAAAAATCTGGAATTAAAAGTCTCTTGATGATCATGGAGGCACTATCCATTGTGTTTACAAACTCATCTGATGTCCTTTAGGCAAGGAAATCTGCTGCTTTGCATGTGACCCCAGACCCACAGCAATGTGGCTGACTCTTAAATGCTCTTTCAAATGGCCAAGCGACGCAGTTACAAACAAGCAATAAATGCTGGCCCAACCAGCAACACCCACATCACAAGAATGAATTTTAAAAAAATCAAGTACAGCCATCTTGGCAAAAGATTGTGGAGGGCATTAGCTATGAGGAGAGGTTGGAGAAACTTGGTTTGTTCTCCCTGGAACAATGGAGGTTGAGGGGCGACCTGATAGAAGTCTACAAGATTATTGGGGGCATGGACAGAGTGGATAGTCAGAAGCTTTTTCCCAGGCTGGAAGAGTCAATTACCACAGGGCATAGATTTAATGTGTGAGGGGCAAGGTTTAAAGGTGATGTACAAGGCAAGTTTTTCTACACAGAGGGTAGTGGGCACCTGGAACTCGCTGCCAGGGGGGCAGTGGAAGCAGATATCATAGTGAGTTTTAAGGGGTGTCTGGATGGAAATAGAGGGATATGGTCCCTGGAAGGGTAGGGGATTTTAGATCAGATGGGCAGCATGGTCAGTGTAGTCTTGAAGGGCCGAAGGGCCTCTTTCTTTGCTGTAATTTTCTTTATGTGCGGAAGCAAAAGCTTGAAAACAAGACATAGACTGGTGCTTGGCAAAAAAAAATTAAAATGGAGGACAGTATATGGTCTGAAGTTGTTGAATTCAGTGTTAAGTCCAGAAGTCTGTAAAATGCCTAATTGGAAGATGAGGTGCTATCCATCCAGCTTGCATTTGGGCTTCACTGTGACAGGCCGAGGACTGAAATTTGGGCATGAGGGTAAGGTGGGGAATAGAAATGACGAATGACAGGAAAGTTGGGATCGTGTTTGCAGATTGAGCGAAGGTGTTCCGCATCACCCAATCAGCGTTAAGTCTCCCCAGTGCAGAGGAGGCCACATTGGGAACAACAAATGCAGTCAACTACATTGGAAGCATAGTGAGAAAATCTTGGTTTCACCTGGAAGGAGTCTTCGGGCATGGATTGTCTAAGAGGTCAAAAAATAGAATTTCCACTTTCTGAGTTTGCTTAACAAAGTGCCGTGGGAAAATGTTGAAGTTCTGGGGTTGAGAGAGGAGTAGGCCAGGCTATTATGGAGAGGATGGTCCCTTTGGAATGCTGACAGGGGAAGGGAAGGGAAGATGTGTTCGACATCCCTGCAGAAAGACAGGCCTAGCAAGGGCCCATCTGGGTGCCCATAGCCACAAAAGGAAAACTGGGGAGGGTGATGGTGGATGGGCTTAAGCCTCTGTTCCAGCGAGAAGCAGAAAGCTCTCCGACTGTCCTGGTGAGGAAGGAGGTGTAGAAGGATTGCACGTAGAAGAGGAGATGGTCAGGGCCGGGAAACTTGAAATCATTCAAGCGGATGGCACAGTGGCATAGTGGTTAGCACTGCTGCCTCACAGTACCAGAGACCCAGGTTCAATTCCCAGCTTGGGTCACTGTCTATGTGGAGTTTGCATATTCCCCCCCTGTCTGTATGGGTTTCCTCTGGGTGCTCCGGTTTCCTCCCACTGTCTGAAAGACGTGCTGGTTAGGTGCATTGACCCAAACAGGCACTGGAATGTGGCAACTAGGGGAATTTCACAGTAACTTCATTGCAGTGTTAATGTAAGCCTTACTTGTGACACTAATAAATAAACTTTAAGTGACGTAGAATGTCAGAAGAAGCACAAACATAGGTGAGAAGAGACTGGACAAGGGCAGAATTAAATAGTCAAGATAGGAAGAAATAAGCTCAGAGGGGCAGGAACAGGCTGAAATGATGGAACCATTTTCTGGCACTGTAATTGATTTTTGTTTCCCTTTGGAGCTAACTCGTTCATCTACTTTAAAGTTGCTTTCAATTGTTGGAATAAAAGTGCTGTATTTTAATTCTGAATCCACCCAGAAGGGCAGGATGTAGAGTAGCCTCTGGTGGCAGGAATCGGAATTGCAAGAGTTCAAATCAATCCATCAGCTTGCAGTTATAGACCAGTTTAGAACCATAATAGGCATCAAACCTTCATCCCTTCGCTCTTAATTAAAGATACAATAATCACAAATGTTTCTGATCCAGTCTGAGAGTTTAACTGTAGGATGTTGTAAAATTTTAATGTCTGACATTCACAAAACTCTGCTGTCTTTTTATTTTAGAAACTAATGGTCCAAACTCTGTCTCAGAAGATGATCAACAAGTCAAAAAGCTTACGGTATGAATTATTTCACAAAATGTTTACACTACAAATACTGTTTTCTTTAACATTGTTAATTAAAAAGAGTATTAAAAGGGGGGCGATGTTTACAGTCAGTGTTAAGACTGAATTTGATGGAAGTATTTGGCACTATCAACTGTTCTATACAAAATTCTAACATAACAAAACATCTAGGGCATTTGGGATATGGCTATCACTACTTGCATCAGATCAGCTACTGAACTGTTTTCCTCAATCACTCCAGTCTCTTAACATTGTACTGTCCCTCTAACGCTGGGAATTAGTTCTCCAGCTTTAGGCAGCACAGTGGTTAGCACAGCTGTCTGACAGAGCCAGGGACCTGGGTTCAATTCTGATCCAGGGTGACTGTCTGTGTGGAGTCTGCACATTCTCCCCATGTCTGCGTGGGTTTCCTCTGGGTGCTCTGGTTTCCTCCCACACTCTAAAGATGTGCGGATAAGGTGGATTGCCATGCTAAATTACCCCTTAGTGTCAGGAGGATTAGCAGGATGAATATGTGAGTTATGGGGATAGGGCTTGGGTGGGGTTGTTGTCAGTGCAGGCTCGATGGGCCAAATGGCCTCCTTCTGCACTGTAGGGATTTTATGATCCTTGCTTATCTTCATATGTTCCTTAAATCCTGTGCTGTAGTTTTGATTCCCAAGGAATTGTGTCCTTTTGGGTTTGTTTAGTTCCTTGATGCCAACAAGGAACAGCTACACCATACAGCATTTAATGGTTAGAGTACACAGGTGAAGGGCATTGCTGAATGAAGTATTTTAAGCATGTATAAATAGGGCATTACCCCACCAGGGGTGTGAACCTCCATCCATTAAATTGTTTTGATCATTTAAGAACATAAGAACTAGGAGCAGGAGTAGGCTATCTGGCCCCTTGAGCCTGCTCCGCCATTCAATAAGATCATGGCTGATCTTTTTGTGGACTCGACTCCACTTACCCGCCCACTCACCATAACCCTTAATTCCTTTACTGTTCAAAAATGTATCTATCCTTGCTTTAAAAACATTCAATGAGGTAGCTTCAACTGCTTCACTGGGCAGGGAATTCCACAGATTCACAACTCTTTGAAGAAGCTCCTCCTCAACTCAGTCCTAACTCTGCTCCCCCTTATTTTGAGGCCATGCCCCCTAATTCTGGTTTCACCTGCCAGTGGAAATAACCTCCCTGCTTCTACTTTACCCATTCCCTTCATAATCTTATATCTTTCTATAAGATCCCCCTCATTCTTCTGAATTCTGAAAATTTGTTTTCTAACTCGGGGATAGCGGGGACACTGGCAGAGCGGGAGGAAGCTGTAAAACTGAAAAATAAAACACAGCGAGCTCCCTCAGTAAAAACAAGCTCCTCATCCTGGTTTCAACCTCACCAACTAGCTTGGATCCTGTTAATGCTGCGACCTTGATTCCCTCCCATCTGAGATGCAGCCACTAACTGAGCTCCTATCCAGTCACCCACCTGGCCCACTCCGATTGTGCTGGATGTGTAGTATACCCATCTGGGTCAGAAAGTTCTGGGTTCAAGTCCCACTTCAGAGACTTGAGCACCCAAACCTCAATGTAGCAATGAAGGAGTGCTGCTCTGTCAGAGGTGCTGCCTTTCAAATGAGTGGCTAAACCAAACCATCTGGGGAGATAAGCAATCCAGTCGTATCACTCAAAGATAAGTGGGGAAAGTATCCTGATGATCTGGCTAATATTTATCCTTCAACCAACATCTCTAAAGCAAATGATCTGATTGCAGTTTGTGTGATTTCACTGCGTGTAACTTGGCTGATGTGCTCCCTCACATTTACAACTGTGACTCCAGTTTGAAAAGCACTTGTTTTAAAGCACACTGGAGATCCAGAGGGTGTGAAAAACCTGAAAGAAATAAAAGTCCTTTCTTCTATGTCTCTTCCGGGAATTAATGTTTTGTCATTATTTTTAAACAGGCAAGGCCAAGCCCCCTCAACACCACATTCCTGTTACAAAGCTGCATACAAAGTGCCGTCAGTAAAATACGTGATGGGAAAGATGGTTCCAGTCGCAACACTGAACGTGTCCAGATCCTGCTGGATCTCCTGCGAGAAGAAGGGAAATATGAGAGTAAGGGATGCTGTACGGTAGAGAATTTTGATAAAGCCAATTTTGGCTGTAGATGACACAGTGGTTAGCATTGCTGTCTCACAGCGCCAAGGATCAGGTTCAATTCCTGGCTTGGGAACTGTCTGTATGGAGTTTGCACGTTCTCACCATGTCTGCGTGGGTTTCCTCCGGATGCTCCAGTTTCCTCCCATGGTCCAAAGATGTGCAGGTTAGGTATATTGGCCATGTTAATTTGCCCCTTAGTGTCAGGAGGATGAGCTAGGGGCCCCCTGATGGGATAACAGGGATAGGGCCTGGGTGGGATTGTGGTCGGTGTAGACTCGATGGACCGAATGGCCTCCTTCTGCACTGTAGAGATTCTATGATTATAAGAACATAAGAAATAGGAGCAGGAGTAGGCCATCTGGCCCTTCGAGCCTGCCCCGCCATTCAATAAGATCATGGCTGATCTGTCGTGGCTCAGTTCCACATTCCCGCCCTCTCCCCATAACCCTTAATCCCCTCTCTTATCAAAATCCCATCAACCCTCTTCTTAAAAATATTTAGCGAGGTAGCCTCCACCACTTCAACGGGCAGAGAATTCCAGAGATTCACCACCCTTTGAGTGAAGAAGTTCTTTGTCAACTCCGTTCTAAACCGCCCCCCCTTTGTCTTGAGGCTGTGCCCCCTAGTCCTACTGTCCTTTCTGAGCAGGAAGAGTCTCTCCACCTCTATCCTATCCATCCCATTCATCATCTTATACGTCTCAATGAGATCTCCCCTCATTCTTCTCAACTCTAACGAGTACAAGCCTAGTTTATTCAGCCTCTCCTCATAGCTCAACCCCCTCAACTCCGGCATCAGCCTAGTAAACCTCCTCTGCACTCCCTCCAAGGCCAAAATATCCTTGCGTAAGTACGGCGCCCAAAACTGCACACAGTACTCCAGCTGCGGCCTCACCAATGCCCTATACAGCCGCAGCAAGACCTCCCTACTTTTATATTCAATCCCCCTCGCTATGAAGGCCAGCATCCCATTTGCCTTCCTGACCACCTGCTGCACCTGCAAGCTGGGTTTTTGCGACTCATGCACAAGGACCCCGAGGTCCCTCTGCACCGTCGCCTGCTGCAGTTTTTCTCCACGTAAGTAATAATCCTTCCTACCATTATTCCTACCAAAGTGGACCACCTCGCACTTGCCAACATTAAATTCCATTTGCCAGTTCCTGGCCCATTCGCCCAGCCTATCTAGATCGCAGCTGCAGTTCCACTCCAACGTGAAACTTATAATGTGTAAAAATTCCCTGTAATGAAAAGTCGTGCACTGATTTAAATGAGGCTGCATTGACTCTGTAGTGACTAGATAGTGGTAATATGAATTCTTTGCAATAGGCATTGAAAAATATCTCTTAAAGGAAGAATGCTCAGTCACAATCTGAGTCTATTAAGAATGTGACTATTTATAGAGACCAGCAAAGGATGGAGAGTCCAGAATTATCCAAAACTTAAAAGGTTGACATCTATATCAGATTAGCATGTCACTCTGGGATATAGTACAATAAATCAGAATCCTTTGAACTCTTTAATCCCAGCCCAGGCAAAGAATAACTTTACAATCCCACCCTAATGACTGATTAAATTCTGGACACTCCCATAGGAGCGAAATGTGTAACTGAACAACTTATCATCTTGTAGCAGCTTAAATGTAACGAAACATTGTATATTTCAGAGGGCAAACTTTCAAATTTACCATTTATTTCATTGAAAAGAAATGTTCTGCAGGTGCAACATTATTTTGTGTGTCGTTGTTTACCAATAAGGTTATGTGCTGGTCTGTCTTTAACATATTCTAATTTATTGACATTGACCAGAATTTGGCTCTGGCAGATGTCGTGTTACAACTTTGGATCATTTTATAGTGTTGTTGCACTGGGGTTGATTATTGTCTATAACAATCTGTCTGTGTCTCTCTCTCTCTCTCAACCTTTCCATTCTCTGATGGTGCATAGGTCAGACTTTTATCTGCTTCTGTTGTAATTAGTCCTGAAACTGGTCGCTTGTCAGTTGCCTGGGCCTTTTAGTTTGAGGGGCTTGAGACCAAACCAGGCAGAGTCCCCCTCACATTGACACACACAGAAAGACAAACTAAGGAGCAATTTAGCATGGCCAATCCACCTAACCCACACATTTTTGGCCTGTAGGAGGAAACCAGAGCACCCAGACGGAACCCACACACACACGGGGAGAATGTGCAAACTCCGCACAGACAGTGACCCAAGGCTGGAATCGAACCGGTGTCCCAGGCGCTGTGAGGCAGCAGTGCTAACCCCCACTGTGCCACTGTGCCGCCTATATGCCCATAACAATTCTTTGCTGTTATTGATTGATAGAAAAGCATTGCAATCAGGGTGTGTGTGTTTTTACAGCCCAGTTTTTGAGAACGGTGGCAGAGAGACTGATGCTACAGCTGCGGGAGCAGGAGGAGATATCACTAAATCCAAAGGAATGGATCTGCAGTGAGGCCAAGAAGCTCGGTGCCCTGCAGGAGGGAGGCACATTCAGGTAACTGTATGATGGATGTACATGCTGATGAACCTATTATTCTAGTTATAGGGGCTTTCAGAGCCTGCACTGCAGTTACAGAACATTGGCAGCGCTGAATCTGGGTCAGACAGCTAGAAGCCAAACCCTTGACTTGTATTGCACTAACTGAGGCTCTGTGCTGAGACCCATTGTTATGGATATAGTCTGTGTGCTTCCTGCTGTGTTTTTATATATAATTGTGTCTCGTTCACATGAAGCAGAACATTTACTGCTGAAAGATGCACTGAGTTGCCTTAAAGGACAACAGCAGTGTGGATACCATCCCAACTCCAACTCTTCTTAACCTTAGAATCAGAGAATCATACAGTGCAGAAGAGGCTCTTCGGCCCATCGAGTCTGCACTGACACATGAGAAACACCTAAGGTTTAAAGTGAATATTGCACTATATTGAGACTGTTCTGTTGTCACTTGCCGATATGTTTAGAGTTTATTTTTTAACGCCACAAGTAGGTTTATATTAATACTACAATGAAGCGACTGTGAAAATCCCCTAGTCGCCACACTCCGGCACCCGTTCAGGTACGCCGAGGGAGAATTTAGCATGGCCAATGCACCTAACCAGCACGTCTTTTGGACTGTGGGAGGAAACTGGAGCACCCAGAGGAAACCCACACAGACACGGGGAGAACGTGCAGACTCCACACAGACAGTGACCCAAGCCAGAAATTGAACTTGGGTCCCTGATGCTGTGAGGCAGCAGTGTTAATCACTGTGCCACCATGCCATCTGAACTCCCACCTAATCCCATTTACCAGCACTTGGCCATAGCCTGAATGTTATGACATGCCAAGTGCTCATCCAGATACTTTTTAAAGGCTGTGAAGCAACCCGCCTCAATGACTCTGGTTCCATTGGCTTTTGAGAAAGAGAGTTCCAAAGACTGAAAACTCTCAGAGGAAATGTTTCTCCTCATCTCTGTTAAATAGGTTCCCCTTTTATATTTAAACACCCCCTTGAATTTAAACAATGACTCATAGTTCTAGTTTCTTCCATAGGAGGAAACATCCTCTCCACATCTAACCTCAGGATCTTATGTTTCAATCAAGTCACCCGATTTACTCTTCACACAAAAAGGGTGGGATTTTACAGCCTCGCTCTTGCTGAAACTGTAAAATCCTACCTGGGGTCAACGAAGCTTTCCATGTTCCGCCCCTCACCTGCTCCCATTCCCGTGGCGGGCAAAATGGTAAAATTCTGGCCAGAGTGACTGCAAAACGGGCGCCAGGGTGTGGCAATTCAAGGAATTTCACAGTAACTTCATTGCAGCGTTCATGCAAGTCTTACTTGTGACTAAAACTTTAAAAGATGGGAATTCCTGACCCAACTTTTGAAAACATGGAACTGGGTGCTTGAAAACACAACATGCAGTTGATTTCACACAAAATGGCGCAGCAGTTTTAAGATCCTATATAAATGCGAATTCTCTTTGCAAAAATCACGTAGACACACACTGTGGAAGTGCATCCAGAAGACGGTTACTCCGAATCTGGCTCAGATGATTTCCATCCTGGACAGAGACTATAACCTGAATCTTCTGGTGGACCCTCAAGTGAATGAAGAGATTAAACAGCTCTGGCTCAACATCTTCAGTGACACACAGATGCTGAGGGTATCTCACCAGGCAGGAAGCTCAGGGTATGGATACCTTATTCAGGTGTTGTATAGCTTTTAACGTTGTGAGTTTGTACCATGAGTTGAGACTGCTTTTATTTGTATCAAGTAAATTCAGTTATTCTTTATAACAAAACTACATTTTAGAACCATATAGGGGTGAATTTTTCTTTTCTGCCTGCAATAGGAATTGGAGTGGGCGAGGGGTGACCATAGAAAGGTCCATTGACCTTGTGCAGGACTTCCCGGTTTCAGGGAAAGTCCCGCCCATATTTTTTGGGCAATATATGCACAGATCGTTTACGGATTATGCAAGTTTAATGACCGATTTTTCACCTTTGTAACTGAATTATTTCACATGCTTACATGTGACACTAAATAATATGAATAACAAAATGTCTAGACAAAGACCTCCGATGTCCTTGTTTTGGTGTGTGTGTGTGGGTGGACCTCACATGTCCTTGTTTTGTTCCTTATGTAATTATAATGCGGTAAAACAAACTGACATTCTTTTTCCATTAGGCCAAAGACAGAGGAAATACCAGTTGATCACAAAGTGAACAAAGGACCTGAAGAGGTTCCCTGTGCTGCCCCTTTCAGCTGGCTGGTTAAAGAATACATTGACCAGTTGTGGGTTGAATTCCAGTATATGGAAGGTATTGCTCATTTTAAACTTAATCCATTAATTTCCGCTTCTTATCCATGTTATCAATCCTACGCATGACTTAAAGCACCAAGTGACAGAATGCGACTGTTTGAACATTCTCGGCCAAGTTGTCAGATGTTTGACTGATAACAGGAGGTCACTTGTTATAACTTGTGGAAAAATAAAAGTTAAGGAATTGCTGCAGGAAGAGGGTGGTGCTACTTTATTTGGCTTTCCTTTTATTGGGTTACTATTAGCGTTATAAGTAGGCCTACATTAACACTGCAGTGAAGTTGCTGTGAAAATCCCTAAGTTGCCACACTCCGGTGCCTGTTCGGGTACACTGAGGGAGAATTTAGCATGGCCAATGCATCTAACCAGCACATTTTTCGGACTGTGGGAGGAAACTGGAGTACCCAGAGGAAATCCACATAAGCATGGGGAGAACATGTAGACCTTGCACAGACAGTGACCCAAACCGGGAATCGAACCCAGTTCTCTGGCGCTGTGAGGCAGCAATGCTAACCATTGTGCCACCCGTACTGGGATCTATATGCGAACATTCTACATGCATCAATATTCGTATTCTAGCAGTTTTCACAGTTGAGGCCTTGTTGTGAACTTGTCCATCCAACCCAGCTTCAGCACTGAAGTTCACTGTACGCTTGGTGGACTGGTTTTAGTGAAGGCCAATTTGGATCAGTTCTAATTTGACAGAAGGATTTATTATTTCACCTCAGCATTTATAATTGACTCTGAAAGCATTTTCAGGAAGCATTACAGGAACATTCCAACTTTAAAATTTCAGCCTCAGAGCGAGGTAAAATTGTAAACAAACCTTTTGGTCATTTATTTTAAATTTTGCGCACGTATATGTGAAATTGTTCTCAAAATAATCACAACGTTTTGTTTGCTGAATAATCACAAAAATACCAAACCCTATACAGAGGTCTTGTGGCACAGTGGGTAGCATCCTTGCCACTGAGCCAGAAGCTCTGGGTTCGAGTCCTACACAGTAAGAAGTCTCACAATGCCAGGTTAGAGTCCAACCAGTTTATTTGATAGTAATCTCACAAGCTTTCGGAAACAGTGTTCCTTCGTCCAGTGTGTAGAAGGTTCTGATCAGATAAGGGCATATAAAGTCACACACAGTTTACAGAATACTGATTAGAATGCAAGTCTTTACAGCTCGCCTATTATTCAAGTCTTAAAGACGCAGACAATGTGAGTGGAGATAGCATTAGCATAGGTGTTTTTTTCTCCTAACTCTTTCAGAATAATTATCAGGGTAAGAGTGGCAGAACCAACAATGGTTAGCAATTTAAATCACTTTTGTTGGATTTTTCCCAGCCCAGTACAATTGTACAGAGGAAGTAAGTGCTTCTTGGCAATTGCCGAGTAACCCTGACATGGGAACTTCCCAGTGGGATTCCCCAGCACATCATTGGGGTACACCCCACCTCTCCCCGCAAATGTGCTGCTGGGAAACATGGCGGTTATGGGCCAATATGCCAACTTCCATCAGTTAATAAATAATCGGCACGTTTTTGATTTTATTTGACTCGTCCTCTGTCCAACCTCAATGTCACATTATAAAATATTCCTCTCATTCAGGAGCAGCTGACAGAGACAAGACAAAAATGTTGAAATTTGTTGACAGTTTTAACGAGAGTAAGCTCGGAGAGTATCTGGGATGTCAAAGCAAAGAATCAAAGCGTGACCTTGGTCAGCGATATCTAACTGATTTTATTTGGATGACCATAAATATCTCATCACATGCTGAAGTTAAGGTAAATCTCATAATGGTCGGGAAAATGGCAATGTTTCTTCCACCTTTCCTAACTAATCATTGAAATGGGCACATACCACATAGATTGAACTTTCTAATTGTGTCATCTACTTAGGCCCTCATATCTAAAGCTTGTGGACCCTCCAGAGTGTGTATCAGTAAGACTGCTAACTGTAGTGACGCATCCTTAGCTGAACTAAATGAGACATCTGAACTTCATCTCATCAGATATAATGCTGGAGTGATGTCACCTTAATGTCACCTCATTGACATTAAAGGAACACTCTGCACAGTGTAAAAATCATTCATTTCCATGACGGAATGAAGGATTCTTCGACCTACTACTTGCTACAAAGGTAAAATAAAGTGGTTTCCAATGAAAGTACAAGGATTGACCATATTACTGACTAGCCTTGGCATTAGAAATTGACAAGTGTGTACTAGAAATGGAAATGGTCCACTAATAAACGTCACTGTCATAGGAGTGCTTGCAGCTAGAAACTAAGGGCCCTGTTTTACCAGCGGGAGCGAAAATGTGGTAAAGTTGGGGGTGAGGCCATTAACGCAATCTGTGTCTGGATCCACGCAGGTGGCAACTTTACTAAGACCCTGAAATGGCCATGATCCGATTTGTGCCCAAAATGGGTGCAATGGCGATTTAAATGCATTTGCATGTATTTAAATTGAATTAATGAACTGCCCACCCAATTTTATCGCCATTCCCCCCTTTACCACCACATTCACCGATCTAGAGTTGCGCCGAAACGGTCCTGCTGAATAAAAGTCTGAATCGGGCCTCCAGCTGCTGAAGAGGTGAGCTCAGAGCTTCCAACAGTGATGGGGGGGGGGGGCGGGGGGTGGGGGGGGCCATTGGGTCTGCACCAACTCTCTCCCCACCTAATCCCCACTCCTGTCAGGTGACAATACTATTTGTTGTAGACCGGCAGTTGAAGAGAGTTTGTTGATTCAGCATGTCTTGGAGCAGTCAGCACTGATAGGAATGTTGACCTCACTCTCCATCCTCCACTTCACTTAATTCAGCAAGAGCAGGAGAAAGATCCTTCTCTCTTTTTATCTCTCTCTCTTTATCTCTCTCCATGTAGCATCTTCAGTGTCTGACAGTTACTGACCATGGTGGCTCTGCACACATCACTGAGCCGTTATTTCACTGTGGGGCAAGGCGAGGAGGCAGGCCCTGAGAACTACCACCTTCGCCACACTGAGTGAACCTGTGCCACTGATACCTTTAAATACCCTTAACCTTAAACACCCTTAACCAGCTAAGCTAGCTGGCCTCTCCGAAGGTTCATTATGTACATTATTAAAATGGCTGGATGTGTTCCCCTTGACAAAGCTGCAGCTTTCACTGTTGCAGTGAAGGAAACCCAACCGTTATTCTCATTACCTCACACCGCATCACAACAACTTTGCCAGAGATGTGGCAGGTTTTTCGACATAGTTCTGGCAATGTCACGATGATGCAGTGGTGAAAATGGCAGGGAAACTCAGGGCGGGTGTCTGACAATCTTAGATTGCTTTTGATCAAAGGTACTCCAGCTGCAGTGAATGCTATTTTTCATTTTCTTTTCACTTTATTAAAGGTTTTCAGGACTGCGTTTATTTCCTGCATGAATGAGCTTCAGAATGATTGTGGTCTGACCCTTGGAGAGCAATCACCTCCCTGGATACACATTGCCTATAACATTTTCAAAAGCCGTCTGCATAATTTGTCCAAGACAATTGCGCTGTATCCAAAAATCCTGGAACACATTAATCATTATCTGCAGGGAACAATGAATTCTAATCCTCAGGAAATGGTGAGCCTTATGAAAATACGTTTAAAAGTTTATGAAGAATTGATAGTGAAACACATGGTTCTTATTGTGATTGGAAAGCAACATTAACTGTCCCTTTGTCCGCTCCAACTGTTTTGCTGGCAAACAGACCCATTTTACTTTGTCCCTCTGTCATTCAGTCTTAACACTTCCTTTGGAATTATGAATAATATTTGTGCTATTCAACTAAAGATTGCCCTTGTATCATATTTAAACATATACATTTTACAGTTTTGTTATCTTAATTTGCAGTTCTACATAACGCACAAATTTGCTGGTTGTATTTTGGATGACTTTGTTCCATTCTCCAAAAGTTGTATGTAATGAGCCTCCTCAGTAACAGAGTGGGAAGATAATAAGCAGTTATTAATATTTATCCCCTCTGATTCTCTGCTTCTTCCAGTTGCATTAACAGAATTAAAAGAAAGCGATTTTCTTGACTCCTGGGAGGTGACAGTGCCAGTGAAAATTTGCCCTCTCTTAATTAATGGATTTTCAACAACAGTGTTGAATTTAGTAAATCTCAACCATAACCCACTCATGACAACCTGACTATTTCCTGACGCAAAACTGACACAAATGTTTTAAAAAGTATATAGCTTTTTAAAGATTTTCCCAGGGTTAAAAACAAAGTAGGTAAGCCTGAGGCTGGAAGAATCATACCTTTTGTTAGCAACGTAAAGAATACCATGAATGTACTTTGGAGAAGATCAACATAAAGTTCTTCACTTTCCCAGGTGAAGAGGATTACATTCTCCCTAATAACATGCAGAGAGAATAAAATGCCAATGGCACTGGTAATCTTGTTATATACCAACTGTAGCTCTGGACATTAGAATCATAGAATCCCTACAGTGCAGGCCACTTGGCCCATTGGGTCTAGGCCAACTCTCCAACAGGCCCTCTCCCCACCCAATCCCCACTCCTGTGAGGTGACAATACTGTTTAGTGTCAGTGAAAATTTGGCCAATCTTAATTAATGGATTTTGAACAACAGTGTTATTTAATAAATCTCAAGCATAACCCACTCATGATCACCTGACTATTTGGCCTCACACACTCACCATACCCAGTCAATCTAATCTACACATCTTGGGACACTAAAGAGCAATTTAGCACGGCCAATCCATCTAACCTGCAGACTGCAGGAAGAAACTGGAGCACCCGGAGGAAACCCACGCAGACACGGGGAGAATCTGCAAACTCGACAGTCAGTGACCCGAAGCCGGAATTGAAGCTGGGCCCCTGGAGCTGTGAGACAGCAGTGTTAACCAATGTGCCACCATTTTGCCATTGTAGAATGAAAAGTGCGAATCATACAAATGAAAATGACCATCACTGGAGCAATCATATCAAACATACACTTTATAAACTTGTGCTGCAACACCAGAGGGAGCACTTTCTGCACTTGTACTGATGCAGTTTGTGTTCGTAGAATCATATACCGGAATTCTACTGCCCGCCTGCCATAGAATCAAAGCGGGTGAGAGGTGGACAACGGACATGTTTGTTGACCTTGAGCAGGAATTTCTGGTCTCGCTCAAGCAAGGCCATAATATCCCCCCCATAGAATCCCTACAGTGCAAGAAGAGGCCATTCAGTCCATCAAGCCTGCACCGACAACAATCCCACCCAGCCGTAACTCCCCGTATTTACCCTTCTAGTCCCCCTGACAGTAAGGGGCAATTTGTCATGGCCAATCCACCTAACCTGCACTTCTTTGGACTGTGGAAGGAAACTGGAGCACCCAGTGGAAACCTACACAGACACAGGGAGAATGTGCAGTAGCAGTCCAAACAGACAGTAGTCCAAAGCTGGAATTGAACCCAGGTCCCTAGCGCTGTGAGGCAGCAGTGCTAACCACTGAGCCACCGTTATGGTTGACACAGCAGCTACTTTCTGACTGGTGTTTTCCCCTCTTAGTCTGACATGAATTTACTACCCTGGGTCTTCATTTTGAGGCATTCTAAAACCAGGCTTTAATACTTGACTACTGCTCATGCCGTGACTGGAAAGGCCTGAGGAACAGTTGCCCAATCTTCAGCGAGCATGGTGTGGGCTGGGAAACACATGTGCTATCCTTCCTGATGCCTTTCCAGAGATAGGGAAGTGTTTTCTTAAACCTGAGAAAGACATGGAGAAATGTAACTGCTTCCATCCCTTCATTACATGTATGTTTTGTGCTTACTTTTCAGGTGCTCGACATATCTGCTGCTTATGCTTGCGCTGAAAGTGCTCAAGCTTTAGACATTGCGACAATCCAGAATTGCAAAGAATTAACTGAAATAATGGAAACTGTACAGCCGTCAGTTGAACTCATTTACGATAAGAAGTACATCAAAACTTGTGGACCGATATGTCAGCAAATTATTGCTGAAATCAGGCAAGCCCCACATTTTATTCCTCTCTCACACTCCCTGCTGATAGATGTGTTGTCCCATGTTGCAATCTGCCCCACCTTAATTCCGGCCTGTGGCCAGCCAAGAGGTTTACGGATGGCAGGATTTCTGCCCCTTACACAGGAGGAGGCCACGCCTCAGAAAGCTGCCAGCCTATCTGAGTTCCTGCAGTCTGATGTCACACGCAGGATGCTGATGGAGGAGCCCTCCCACGTGGCGAAAAACTGCAGCAGGCGACGGTGCAGAGGGACCTCGGGGTCCTTGTGCATGAGTCGCAAAAATCCAGCCTGCAGGTGCAGCAGGTGGTCAGGAAGGCGAATGGGATGCTGGCCTTCATAGCGAGGGGGATTGAATATAAAAGTAGGGAGGTCTTGCTGCAGCTGTATAGGGCACTGGTGAGGCCGCAGCTGGAGTACTGTGTGCAGTTTTGGTCGCCGCACTTAAGCAAAGATATTTTGGCCTTGGAGGGAGTGCAGAGGAGGTTTACTAGGCTGATACCGGAGTTGAGGGGGTTGAGCTATGAGGAGAGGCTGAATAAACTAGGTTTGTACTCGTTAGAGTTTAGAAGAATGAGGGGAGATCTCATTGAGACATATAAGATGATGAATGGGATGGATAGGATAGAGGTGGAGAGACTCTTCCCACTCAGAAAGGACAGTAGGACTAGGGGGCACAGCCTCAAGATAAAGGGGGTGCGGTTTAGAACAGAGTTGAGGAGGAACTTCTTCACTCAAAGGGTGGTGAATCTCTGGAATTCTCTGCCCGTTGAAGTGGTGGAGGCTGCCTCGCTAAATATTTTTAAGACGCGGGTTGATGGGTTTTTGCTAAGAGAGGGGATTAAGGGTTATGGGGAGAGGGCGGGAATGTGGAACTGAGCCACGACAGATCAGCCATGATCTTATTGACTGGCGGGGCAGGCTCGAAGGGCTAGATGGCCTACTCCTGCTCCTATTTCTTATGATCTTATGTTTCCTGCCTATAATCTGAAGAGGGATGAATTTTCAGGCTCCCACTAAACCCCTACCTCCAGCCTGAAAATTGAGGCTGGGCAGAGAACAGCCTCAGTAAATTGGCCACTTTAGGGTCTCAATTGGCAAATGCTAGTGGGCCTTGCTCTTCCCAGCTTAAAATTGCAGAGGTTGAGGTCGGCGGGAACCCATTGGTCAGGCCATCTGAGCCATATTAAGCTCACCCCCTCACCTACAAACTCGCCGGCAGGGGGAATGTAAAAGTCACATGTTTTCCTTCAAATGTGACTGGAAAAGTCAGTGCAGATATAAAATGTGTTTTGCTTCAATATTTCCCTATTAGTGACAGTGAACCCAGACAGGTATAGTCCAGTCAACGCTGGGCAATATATAACTTCCACAGCCTTTGTGCTCTGAGAATTCCATTCTTTTACCAGCATGTGAAATTATTTTATATGCATGATTTTAGCATGTTGTATGGTAGGAGAGAGCAGGTACAGGTTTACGAGAGGGAGGAGGGCAGGGGCTTTAACAAACAGCCAGGACAGATACGTTGGGCTGCATTCTGTCCCTTCTTGTATAAATGCCCCTCACTGCTGCCTTCCACATGGGATCAAGCGCTCAGCCTGATATAAACTGATATAGATGTCCGTCTGTCTACAATCACTTAAGCTCTATGACAAAAGTACACTTCAGTTCTGATAAAGTTTATATTTTTTTATTTTTGCGCAGTGAACTTCAATATTTGATCCACATAAAGTGTAGTTATTTTGTTTATTTTATTGTCTCTCAGATCAAACTGGGAATGTGTCCTTGTGTTGGCTGTGTTTATCGAACATGTTGTTTTCAGTGTGGCTGATGCTGATGTCAAGTTAAGAAGTGTTGCTGTAAAATATTGCGCACAGCTTCAGAAGGTAAAGAACCAAACTTTGCGATGAGTGAACTTGTCATCATTTACACAGCAACGTGCTTATGGCAATTATTACAGTTTAAATTATTTTCAGCTGATGAAACATATTAGCTTCTTAAGAATGTTAAGCACATAGATTCTTGGATATCTCTTCAACTCTTATCTGTTGACTGTTAACACTTAGATTGTGTGCAACCATCTCATCAATTTGCACTAGGGAATAACTCACTGTCTACACTGTGATGAGCAGGCAGTTACATTGCAAGCCAGTTCAGTCACAGGGAAGTCATTTTCCTATTACTATAAAGTTAAAGGAAAATCTCCACACAATTGCTGAGCAAAGCAATTATTCTTTAACTTTACCCACATATATCCTGTGATTCCTCATTCATAAATTGGTCAACATCAGTATCTTTTTCTGTTAAACCAGTAACCACTTGCTTTAGGAATTCCATCTAATGTTTATCATCATCTGAGAAATTGAATGTCCAGTTTCTTCCCCTATTGTAAGTTCTCTGCAGCAGATTTGATGTGAAATCTCAACTAAAACTTTAATAGAACTTTTTCTCAAAGCTGCAAGGCCAAGATTGCTAAGCATTCCCAAGTTAAATAAAGGAAAGGCCAAGTTAGATTAAAACTCTCCTAGAATGTGCCAGGCACAAAAGAGCATCTTACTAAAAGAATACAGATTCTGTTTTTCACACAATGGACCCTTACTAGAATGTCAATGTCTGTCTAGTTGTTGTACCAAAGCTTATTTGATACAAGGCCCTCATAGCCAACAAAGAGATGTTATTTTCCTTTTTGTCTATAAACATAACAACATAGGAACAAGAGTGGGCCTCTCGACTCCACTCTGCCGTTTAGTCAGATCATGGCTGATTTGTGGCCTAACTCAAATTATTTGAGAAGATAAAATGTCAACAAAAAAATCCTGAAACCCTTTCTTCCAGAAGAAGCTTCCAAGTTCGGCTAAAGTTCCATCAGTTGTGTTGCCAAGAGTAGAAGAGGAGAAGGCTTAATGCATGCTTAAGTCATTCACCACTTTCTCCACTGCCATAACAGGAGCAGCAATTAATTTAATAGGAACAGAACAAACACCTCTACTAAAATAATAGAAAGCTGTGAGGGAATGTTAACTGTTCTTCCATTTAAAGCATCAACAGTAATTTCTAGGCATGTTTCGCACAGTGCGAAATGAGTTTTTAATGAGAAGATTTGTATATTGTCATTTTGCAGTTCCCCATTTTTTCTGACTAGACTCTGGAATGATTCCAGTTCCTGATGAGGAATTGGTTTTGTTGTTACATTAAACAGTAATAACGTATTCAATGGTTTGACACAGATCCTCAGAACATGCTCTGATTTGAAGAAGAACAGAACAGTTGAAGCAGTTATTGAGGTTCTGCAGATGTGCAACGAGGAAGCTAGTCACCTGGACTGCAGGTAAAATTCGTCCATAAGGACACCATTCATTAGTGCAACTCATGCTGTTCCTGCGAATGATTGTGTTGCTCTTGTCCAGTGGCTTGACCCAAATTGCCTTTTGGTTCCTTTAAATTAGTGCTTGGCATCCACCACTCGATGTTGTGCATTGGTGCCGTGACACAGAGGAGGGAATTTTACCGTCCCCCCCGCCACGGGGATCGGAGTGGGTGAGGGGTGGACCATAGAAAGGTCCGTTGAACTCGGATGGGATTTTCCAGTTCCAGGACGTGCGAGGCCAGAAAGTCCCGCCCATGAATGTCACAACACTGTCCAAATATTGAGAATGTTGATGAGTCCAATGTTTCTACATCTAAAATAACAAGACTCTGAATATAAGTTATAGCAGCTTGGCTGCAAGTACAGTAATATCCTTCTGTCAGCTAGGTGGATGGGGTGAGGTCCAGTTTTGTGTTACGAATGAAACTCAGTTGTTTGAGTGGACCGTGCTGACTCCCTAACAAAAAGAAATGTTGTACCGAATGAGAAGGAAACTAAGCGCCGTGGCTGGTTTAAATCATTCGTAACACACAAGCGCTCATTGATGCAAGTTGTGATCAGTTGTGAAAACTTGGGCCAGTCTCTGCTTTTGGAAAAGAATACAGAGTCAAAAAATGGGAGTCATATGAGAAAACAGTCAATTATACAATTTGTTAATATTTTCTTACTGTGTTGCCCTCCCTCAGATACGGAATCAAAGAATGTCCAGTCTGCCTTGGGGTGCTGAAGGACCCGGCTTACCTTCCGTGTAAACATGTCTTTTGTTTTGAATGTCTGGATCAGTCACTTAAAGTTCAGCCTTTTTGTCCAAAATGTAAAGTGCCTGTGCCAACTTCCTTCCAAATTGAAGTCTCCACCCACTTAAAGTAAGTTTGACTCCAGCAAACCAAGTTTTAGAGTTTTGTCCTTTGTGTAATGACATTAATAGACGAATGCAAGAGTTTGTGGCTAAATTGGTTACTTCTTTGGGACATGGTGGGTAGGATTTTCTGCTGGATTTGTGTTGAGCCAGGCTTCACTCCAGTAGATTAGGGTCACTTCTTGGGGTTCCTGTTGAAAGTTCAGGGGATGTAGAATATATCTGCCCTATAGTCTGACTGGCCCACTGCCCCCACCCACCCCCTTCAAATCCCTACCCCAGCCTTTTACTATTTCCTTTCTACTCCTCTGCGGATATCCCAGGCTGGATTTCCTCTTAGGTTCACACATGGTTTCCCTCTGTGTCTCCCTCAACATTCTCTGAAGGCACCATCGGGGCTTCATCATTACCTCCTCCCCTACTTGGTAGCAGCCCCAACTGCCCGAATCTTCTCTTACCCACCTACCTGCCCAATTGCCCCAATCTTCTCTTACCTGCATGATGACCCAGCCAACCCAACAGTGACTAATCTCATTGACCTCCTTCCCATCCCACTCATTCCTCCCACTTGAGTAACAATCCCTCCATATCCCCCTCCAGAACAGCCTAATCGTGATTGCATTGACATTATAGGTGGCTGGTGGGTGATGACCTCATCCCTTGACTAATTATAATTTTCACCATCTGCCCAGCCCAATTTGCCAAGCCGAGGTGGAGGCGGTGAGGTCCAGTTCTGTGTTATGTCTGAAACACGGTAAAAAGTCTGACAACACCAGGTTTAAGTCCAACCTATTTATTTGATAGTAAACTCACTAGCTTTCGAGGTTACCCCCTTCATCAGGTGAATGGAGAGTTCTGGCCTCAGACAGCGCATATAAAGCACAGACAGTTTACAGATTACTGATCAGAATATGAATCTTTACACCTAACCTGCTGTTCAAGTCTTAAAGACTTTAGACTTGACTTGAACAGCAGGTTAGGTGAAAAGATTCGCATTCTAATCAGTAATCTGTAAACTGTCTGTGCTTTATATGCTCTGTCTGAGGCCAGAACTCTCCATTCACCTGACAAAGGGCGTAACCTCGAAAACTAGTGAGTTTACTATCAAATAAATTGGTTGGACTTAAACCTGGTGTTGTCAGACTTTTTACTGTGTTTACCCCAGTCCAACGCCGGCATATCCACATTATGTCTGAAACTCAGTTTACAGAAAAATCAGTCATAGTTTTGTCTACGCTCAATTCCATCTTTTATTAATTGAACTTAAGTGCACGGTGGCATGTTGGATAGCAACACTGCTTCACCGCACCAGGGATCCGAGTTTAATTCTGGCCTTGGGTCGCTGTCTGCATGCAATTTGCACATTCTCCCCGTGTCTGCATGGGTTCTCTCCGGTACTTCAGTTTCCTCCCACAGTCCAAAGATGTGCGGATTTGGTTGATCATGCTAAATTGCTCTTAGTGTCAGGGGAATTAGCAGGGTAAATATGTGGGGCTATGGGGATAGGACCTGCGTGGCACTGTGGTCGGTGCAGACTCGATGGACCAAATGGCCTCCTTTTGCACTGTAGGGATTCTATGATTCCACCATCTGCTGTGATGGGATTTAAACCCATGCCTTGAGGTCACTAACCTGGGTCACTGGATTATTAGTTTGTTGACTTTATCACTACATTATCCTCTCCCCTCACCTACAGTGAGAATGTGATGTTACAGTCTAACATGATAAAGTAGTTCTACTGCTGAAATGTATGCTCTTCTGAATTTACAGACAGGCAATGGAAAAACATAATAACTTCCGTCAGAGGTGCAATATGTTTTTCATGGAGGTTGTTTCCAGGTTTTGCTTCAGTGAAGATTCTCCTCCCTCTGATGAAGTGATTACATTGCTGCTGTCGTTACTAATCGCCGTCAGGGAATCACCTGAAGGTTTGTATTGACGTAGAAGATAATAAATCTCCACCGACCTTAACACTGAAGATTTTGCTCTGTCTTCAAACATTGCGAGGCTGCTGATGTGACAGATGCTTAATGCTTAAACTGACCAGAGGCCTCAGGCATATAATGTATCTGAGGTGTCCCACTGTGGGTGACAACCAAGCTTCAGCTCATTAGATACATAACCACAATGCAGTTGACTTAGCTTCATACGTACGGCATTGGTCACATCATGTGGGGTGGCACAGTAGTTAACACTGCTGCCTCACAGAACCAAGGACCCAGGTTTGATTCCTGGCTTGGATCACTGTCTGTGTAGAGTTTGCACATTCTCCTTGTGTCTGCCTGGGTTCCCTCCCACGGTCTGAAAGATGTGCTGGTTAGGTGCATTGACCCGAATAAGCGCTGGAGTATGGTGACTAGGGGAATTTCACAGTAACTTCATTGCAGTATTAATGTAAGCCTTACTTGTAACTAATAAACATACTTAGTTTTTACCCTTTTGGAACAATCACAAAATGAGACACTAAGTAGAAAGAAAGTTTACTTCCACTCTATTTAAGAAGATGTTTGTACCCCAAACACAGGGGATAATGGCCAGAACTCTCCAATGTTGTATACCCTGCCTTTGTTGTCAGCAGAGAAATTGGCACTCAGTCAAATCTCCATTCACTGCCACAGACGAGGCAGTCATCTATTGTAAAAGTCTGGGTTTTCCTTCAATTCCATATGTAATTCAGAATGAGATCTCTCTGTTAGTTTGTTCTGAGCTCATGACCACTTGCTCCCCACTGACCCCCCACTTTGGGACCTCCCAGACAACAAAGAAGAGATTCTAAACCCGTGGTCTGAGCTGAATTGGATTTTGTGTTTCAGCGAGAGAGAGAGTAACACTTTCTGAGATAGGTTTCGATCTCAACTTTTAAAAGGCAGCCCTCCTCATCCTACATGAATTTCACAAGCCCTCTTCATTTAGTATTCCAGGCAACAGGTGGCTATTTCCTCGTGTTGTGCATCACTTGTCAGGAACCCAATCTGCTTTACAGACTGACACACTGCAGTACACGGTCTTGATTTGATGCTCATTGCATTTCCTCTCTGTACAAGAAATATCTAAATTTCTTGTGTGCTGACCATGTTTGAATTTCCAAATATAGGTTTTTGCATGAAGGTCGGCAATGAAGTTAAAATGGAAACAATCTGTAAACTGATGATAAAACATCCTTGTTTGTAATATTAGGTCACCTCTACCAGACCCGAACTTTAACCCCATTCTCTGAATGCGTGGACATCAATCCTGTGATAAGATCCTTTTTACTGAAACTTATGCTACATTATAGGTAAGGGGAAAATAAACGATTTGACTTAAATATCATGGCACGGTAGCACAGTGGCAAAAATGGCTGGCTCACAAGGGCCAGGGACCCAGGTTTGTTTCCAGCCTTGGGTGACTGTAAGGAGTTTGCACGTTCTCCCTGTGTCTGTGTGGGTTTCCTTCGGGTGCTCCAGTTTCCTCCCATAGTCCAAAGGTGTGCAGGTTAGGTGGATTGGCCACGCTAAATTGCCCCTTAGTGTCGCAAGATGCATAGTTAGGGAGTTTGCACGGTCTCCCCGTGTCCGCGTGGGTTTCCTCCGGGCGCTTCCAGTTTGCTCCCACAGTCCAAAGACATGCTGGTTAGATGGATTGGCTATACTAAATTCTCCCTCAGTGTACCCGAACAGGTGCCAGAGTGTGGCAACTAAGGGATTTTCACAGTAACTTCATCGTGGTGTTAATGTAAGCCTACTTATGACTAATAAATAACCTTGAATTATTAAAAATATATGGTCAATGATGGGAAATTTCACACTGAATTGAATTTCAATACACTAATGCTTTCTATGTCTCTCAATAGTTTTGAGAAAGTAAAAGTTTTTATGCAGAGTTATCTGTCCCGTGTGGAGGAAAAGATATTCTGGAAAGAAGATCAGAAGGAACTCTATCTTCTGTTCATCAACTGTTTTGAGGTAAAGAGGAGTCCTTAAGTAAACCTCATTCCTAAAGTTAGCTTAAAGATTTGCACATGTTTCTCAATCTTTAAATGTATTTCCCTTTGAAGGATTCGATATATGGTCACTCTGAACAGTGTGGAGGACTTGACAAGTTAGAATTGCTCAAACAGAACTGCAACTTTGCCAGCAGGTTTGCCAGACGCCAGGTAGTGACCTGCAAAGAAAATGCTGCAGAGTACTTACAGAACATTGCCAGGCTGCGATTTTGCTTCAGTCTTGCAGCTCAACTGGTGTACAAATCGCACAACAGCACAGGTAAAGCATTCAAAATAGCATTAAATCATTCTCTGCCCAGCACTCTCCATCGCACATGAACTGTCCTCCAGCCGGAAGGACCCGATCGTCTGTTTCCCGCCTCTCTCAAAGTCACTCTACAGCTTCTGGCTGGCTGGCTTCTTCCATTTAATGAGACCCCCACAGCCAGGCATGTGCCCACCCTCCCGGAGGTGGGGGGGTGCGGGGGATGGAGTTGTAAGCTGTTTTTGGATGAGTTGTTTTGGGGTCTCTTCCAACCCCAAACCTAGGCCAAACCTAGGTGAGAATGCTATGGCAACCCCAAAACCTGTTCTCCACTGAAAGTGTTCTTAATCAGATCTTGTTCATCTACTCCAATATGAGGTATTAACAATAGTGGGTACCAACTATCTAATCTGTGGGAGTTAAAACCCTCCTCTTTCTGTCATTAATTCAGTTTGCATTTATATTCAGTCAGTTTTTTCCAGCTAAAGTATAGGGATGTTATATATACTGTAAATGAGAGAGAAATAAAGATAGTTACAGATATTATGTTACTTATTGCGAACTGGAAATGTTTATATGGTACAAAGAATTGAAGTAATTATATAATTCAGTAAGAGAGATGATGAGGCAGATGTGGGATAGAAAGGAAAGAAAGATTTGCATTTTAATAGTTCCCTCAAGTGCCCATAGTCAGTTAAATACTTATGAAGTGTAATCACTAAAGGAAATGTGGTGGCACATTTGCACACAGAAAAATGATAATAAGACAACTTTTTAGTGTTATTATTTGAGTGATAAATATTGACTAGCGCTCTGGAGGGAGAAGTCTTTTAGGCCCACCTGAGAGGTCAAACAGGTCCACGGATTATCATTTCATCTAAAAAATATGGTATCTTTGACAGTTCTGCACTCTTCCAGTATTGCATTGGAATATAGAATTTGCACTCTGGTCTCCAGAGTTGGACTTGAGCCCCTGACTCAGGGGCAAGTGTGCTGAAGCTGCGCTGCATGAATGGGGTCATGGTTTATCATTCCTCCACTTCTTGTTAACTATTGTGCAATGTTGTTCCTTTCATAGTGAATGGGACCTCACATTGCCACAGAACACATTGGCTCTACAGTGGCCTGTGTAATTTGAATTAGTGACCAGGTTTTAATTTCTGATTTTCAATATAGTTATGTTTTCAGATGTGAAGCACAAAGCCGTGAAGACAAATTTCATTGAACATATCAAAATGATTTGTTTGCAATCCGGCAATGACTGGTATCGAGTTTATTTGATGAGGACGGTCTATGATCAGTATGGGATGGATTTTGTTCGGACTTTACAAGAGCTTGAAGACAGCCACTGGATGTTTCCAGATGAAATAATTGAAAAACAGGTGAAACATGTTCATTTTAAGTGAGATGTTCACATCAATATATTGTGCTGCCTGTTGGAGATGATTCAGTTCATCAAGTTCTTACAGATTTGCTAGGATACTAGCAGGACTTGATGGTTTGAATATAAGGAGAGGCTGGATAGACTGGGACTTTTTTCCCTGCAGGGTAGGAGACTTGGGGATAATCATATAAGAGGTCTATAAAATAATGAGAAGTATAGATCAGCTGGATGGTCAACATCTTTTCCCAAAGGTAGGGGAGTCTAAAACTAGAGGTTTAGGTGAGAGGGGAGAGATACAAAAGGATTCAGAGGGGCAATTGTTTCACAGAGTGTGGTGAGTGTCTGGAACAAGCTGCCAGATGTAGTAGTAGAAGCGGGTACAATTTTATCTTTAAAAAAGCATTTAGACAGTTACATGGGTGAGATGGGTATGGAGGACTGTGGGCCAAATGTGGGCAATTGGGACTAGCTTAGTGATTTTAAAAAAAAGAGGGCGGCATGGACAAGTTGGGCCGAAGGGCTTGTTTCCATGCTGTAAACCTCTATGACTCTATAAGTAAACACATATAATTCTTTGCTTTTAAATGCAGTATTCCAACTTCTTAAACTTATCAACATAGAACATATTTTAAATATTGCCTGTGTGTTTTTATCCCATCCTGCAATGCATCAGTACGATAACCATAAATTGAGAAACATTTATGACCACAAATTATTTTTATTTAAGCAAGAACATGTTGGTTAGATACATTGGCCATGCTAAATTCTCCCTCAGAGTACCCGAACAGGCGCTGGAGTGTGGCAACGAGGGGATTTTCACAGTAACTTCATTGCAGTCAGTGTTAACCGACTTGTGACACTAATAAATAAACTTAAACTTAAATTAGTAACAAGTCACCACCAAAATAAACAATGCAACAGGTTAGCAAATTTTTGTCACCCAGTGATTGACTTAGTTGTGGAATTCTCCATGACTTTGAATTTTGGTGTAAATTTGCTCCCTCAATCTTTGATTTTTTGGTATGCTGACTTGTGGAGTGGTTGTTTCTTCCAGCGTGATCACTCAAATGTACAGATGGATCGCTTTATTTTATGTGGGCCGCAATATAAAATCATTCGTGATGTTGTTGCTGAAGCAGTCTTGAATTGCCAGATGAATCCCATGACCAACAAATTAAAGGTATTTGCAAATTGTTCTTTTAAGTACTACTTATTCTATTTAATAATGCAATGCCCTTGATGCCTTATAACAGTTTTATGGCTTTTTTTTTGAACCCCAACATGTTTCACTTGCGCTAACCATCCCTTTCACTACTTTGCTCCTCAAAGGCTTTGAAGTTCGGTTCAAATAATCAGCAGGTTTATCTGGCCTTGGCATTCTTTCGTGAGGTAACAAGTTTATTTGCAACAGAGGATAAAAAGCTACACGCTAGTTCAAAGGTAAGAATCGATCTTTGATCTATCTTGAGCCAAATGCAAATCTCTTCCCACGATAACATGTCCAGCACGTTATCACACTGGCACCTGCTTGGCGAGGATCTCCAAGAAAACAACAGCAAACCACCATTGAATAATCTCATGACTGGAAGGAAAACCAACAAATTCTTTTGGTTTCTGCTGATCTTCCCAACAGAACATTTATAAGCAGCAGCCAACCTAAACATCAACTCCCTGCATCACCAATTAGCCTTTAATTGACCTCCTGAGGATGCCACCTTTTACTTACTTGACAGGGGTATGTAAAGTTAAGCAGGAGACGAGGCTAGCCCATTGCTGGGGTGTGCTGATGCCTGTGATTTGCCTAAGCTAGGGTAGATTAAAGGATCAGGGTAGCTAATGAGTTTGAGCCAAGGCTTTACCTGATGCAACTTTTCAATGCCATCCACGCCTTTTGGCTAAGTTGAAATGTTAGATCAAGCCTGGGAAGAGGTGCAAAGCCTTAACTTGATGGCTTGGATCTGGCTTGTCCCTCATGGGGGGACCATGATTGGGTTTAATTTGAACTGGCTTTTTGCTTAGAATTAAAGAACCAAAAGGTACCAATAAAATAAAAGCACTTCTTCTCAACGGGCAATTGAGGAGGTAGAAAATCAGAAATCTGTTGTATCGTACAATCCTTAAAGGGATAAATCACATTCAACACACCTTCACCTTAGTAGTTGTTTTCCTCAAGTCTCCATATCTATTAGTAAAGTGCTTTCAAGATGGAAAAGTCCTTTGTTACATAAACTCGCCTTGTGTATTAGATGGGTATACTGCCCAACCTGCTCTCCTCACCATAACACAGTACATTGTCCATTTATCTTCAGCATTATCAAAGAAGCATAGAAAATAGGAACAGGCCATTCAGTCCTTCTAACCTGCTCTATCATTCAGTGTGATCATGACTGATCCTCTATCTCAACACCACTCTCCAGCGCTCTCTCTCCACTCCCCTTGACACCCTTAGAATCTAGAAATCTATTAGTTTCCTTCTCAAATATATTCAGTAATTTGACGTCCACGGCCTTCTCTGGTAGAAATTTCCATAGATTCACCACCCCCTGAGTAAAGATATTTCTCCTCATTCACTCCTACTTGGCCTACCCCATATCCTGAGTCTGTGACCCTCGTTCTAGACCCACTCCCCAGCCAGAGGAAACAACATCCCTGTATCTAGTCTATCCAGTCCTGTCAGAATTTTATGCATTTCAATTCGATCCTCTCTCGTTTTGCTAAATTCCAGTGAATACAGACCCAATCTCTCATACGACAATTCTGCCATCCCAGGACACAGTGTGGTGAACTTTTGATGCACTTATTCTGTGCCAAGTATGTCTTTACTGAGGTAAGGAGGCCAAAACTTCACACAGTACTCCAGCTGTGGTCTCATCAAGGCCCTGTACAGCTGCAGTAAAATATCCTTTCTCCTGCAATCAAATCCTCTTGCAATGAAGGCCAACATACCGTTTACCTTCCTAACTGTTTGCTGTACCTGCATGCCTGCTTTCAGTGACTAGTGTACTAGGATACTCAGGTCCCTTCATATGTAAACATGTCCCAATCTATCCCTGCCATTCTGTTTCTCCATTTGAAGTGGATAACTTCACATTTATCTACATTATACTGCGTCTGCCGCATCACCGAGGATCTGCTAGTCTTGAGAATTGGTCACTCCTTTAAGTTAAAATGAATTTAATCTGCTATTGGTATATTGCTTACAGGTGTAGCATTTAATTATTTGTCCTATTTTAATTATTGGAATGATGGATCAATTTGATTGATCTGTAGGTATCCACAAAGGTAACATTGTCTCCAGGGAATTGCATTATGGTGGGAATTGGTTTTCTTTTCCATGTTTTCACAATGGAATTTAACATTAGCATACATGAAGGATAGTACAGCCATAGAAACAGGAATTTTCATCAGGGCTAGATGAACAATCCATAACTAGACTGTAAATAAAAGTTGTTTCAATGAGATGGCCTGCGGCATTATTGCTAGACTCAGCTGATGTTCTAGGAACCCGGGTTCGGGACCCGCCATGACAGATGGTGGAATTTGAATTCAATTAAAACAAAATCTGGAAAAACAAATCTACTGATGACCATGAAAGCGTTGGCGATTGTTGGAAAAACCCATCTGGTTCA
Source organism: Carcharhinus amblyrhynchos (assembly GCF_965287045.1). Classification (NCBI taxonomy): domain Eukaryota; kingdom Metazoa; phylum Chordata; class Chondrichthyes; order Carcharhiniformes; family Carcharhinidae; genus Carcharhinus; species Carcharhinus amblyrhynchos. Next base: position 18,085,404 of record NC_137344.1, on the reverse strand, counting down.
CTGATGCCCTTCAGGAAAGGGAGTCTGCTGTCCTTACCTGGTCTGGTCTGCATGTGAACCTTGGCAATGTGGTTGACTCTGAACTGCTCTCTGAAATGGCCTAGCAAGCCACTCAGTTCAAGGCAACTAGGGATGGGTGATAAATGCTGGCCAGCCAGCGATGCCCATATCCCATGAATGAACAAAAAAACTAAATTAGGACAGTTCTCAATGGGGATAGGGCTACAAAAGTGTAAAGTAAGGGCAGTCAGTTGTTGGAACTGTTTTAAAATGGCTTATTCCCACTACATACCAGAGCATTAGACATTTTGGGTGAAAGCTTGAAACGGATAGGAGGAAATTAGAACATTGAAGACCAACATCAGAAGAGAGCAGCAGGAGAGAATGTGACTGTTCCCTACTAGTGCTGAGCGCTCCAATAGCACTTGGAACAATTAAAAGTTCACCGTTAAACACACATTTAATTTGGAGAATTTTGCAGCACCGTATTGGAGATGTTTTAGATGCAGGGCAAATCTTTGCTGCTGCTCAGTAACACACTCTGCTAGCTGATGCTTTGCATCAATTCAATAAATTAGAATACTGATTTTTCCTGGATGCCAATCTGAAACAAAAATTGAACAACTAAAAGCTCTCTCACGGCTGAGTGCTGCTGCATGCAGTTAATAAAAGATAATGAAAGAGAAATTTATTCTTGCAGCAATGCAGACTTTTATCAGTTCCCCGCTGCAAGCAAAGCTTTGGCTGTCGTGACGTTCCCCACTCCTATCGTTTCTCCCCCCATAATTTTTGCTGACATTAGCAGTACTCTTAATGGGCACTGTTTAATGTTCACAAGAGAAAGCTCACCTTTCGCTACTGCCTCCAATTCTCCTTAGAGATTTTGAAATAAAGTACGGGTGGCACGGTGCTTAGCACTGCTGCCTCACAGCTCCAGGGACCCGGGTTCGATTCCCAGCTTGGGTTACTGGCTGTGTGTAGTTTGCATGTTCTCCTCCTGTCTGCATGGGTTTCCTCCAAGTACTCCAGTTTCCTCCCACAGTCCAAAGATATGCAGGTTAGGTGTATTTGCTATGCTAAATTGCCCCTTAGTGTCCCAGGATGTGTAGGTTAGAGGGATTCATAGGGTAAATATATGGGGTAATGGGGTAAGGCCTGGGTGGGATTGTTGTCGGTGCAGACTCGATGGGCCAAATGGCCGCCTTCTGCATTGTAGAGTTCCTGTGATCACTCATGTCTAAGAATTTTTTTACAAAGCAATAAAAGGATTAACAGTCTCATTTATAAGTGAGGAAATAAAACAGTGGTTCAAATGTATTCACTTTGTAAAATACATTATCTTTCAGTCAATCGACATGTTGCAGAGGTTTATTAAGGATGATAAACACTTTGAAGCTCCAGTCCTGAAGGAATTCTGCACTAATTTGGTGAAAAATGAATTTGGTATCCCGGAATCCCCCCTCTGGATCACACCAGGGCAGTCAAACCAGCGACGCATCTTGGTCGAAATCATTGTTCATGCAGCGTTGGTTTTCATCTGTGGAAAACATGTTTTATCATCCCCTCTCTGCAATATTGCTTTCGACTCTGCAAAGATGAGGGTGAGGAAGACACAGAGACATAATTCCTCTCTGAGAAATTTTCTGCCAATTCTTGTTTCATGCACTTGGTCATTCAAAGTCCTTTCATTGTCCACGTTGTGACTTAAGCTCAAGATTGATCTTGTCCATGTCTACTTGAAGGGGAAAGATTTCTGGGACAAGGGAGTGAGGCTAATGAGAAGCGCTCTCAAAGAGCCAGCAGAAGATATGACAGGCCGAAAGACTTGCTTCTATGCTTCAGTGTATGTTGTAGGGTTATCACAAACCAGGCAGCTTTCCTCATCCTCGATTATGTAAATAGTACACAGTCGTTTGACTAGTCCTGTTCTGAACGGGAATCTACTATTCAGTGTCTGTGATCTTTGGTGTTAACAGTACAAAGGCAAAGCTCTAATACTCTTATGCTACAGTGAACAACTAAGGCCAGGAACTTTCATGCTAGCAGGATCTTCCAGTCCCGCCGACATGGGTTTCCTGGCACTGTGGGATGGATTCACTGGGGAATCCCATTGACAAGAGCAGGATCCTGCCACCAGCCAATGGCATGCCACCTCCCACCACGAGAAACACGCTGCAGGGAGGCCAGAAAAATCTTACCCTAAATGTTTATTCTTTTCTCTCCCTGTCATTTTATGAGGGTAGACTTCATGGCCAGTGTATTATTAGTACACTCCCTCAATTGGTAACATCACAGTATAATTCTCAATCGTTTCCATAAAAGTCATTTGATCCTTGGGAGTAAACTAATCCTGATCATTTTACCTCTAACGCTCGGTTCCCTCTCCCAGTCTTCTAACCCAAATTCGTATCAATCTAAATAAAGAAGAAATGTGAGTACTACTTTAGTACAGGGTGCCAATTGGCAGTGCCAGGGCAGGTGGGGGTTTGCGCAAGGATTGGTTTCCGAGTTGAGGAGGTGGGGAGGGCAAGGTTTACCATTCTGTTCAGATCAAGGACCAGGATTTGAGTTGTTGGAACCCCAAACCCCAAGAGTAAAGAAATAATTTGATCTTATCTGAGTTAACAACAATACTTCTTTTTGATTACTCATTAAAGAAATATTCTCCAAATATTAGACAGTTTGACTTTGACCCTATACCTGGGTCTAGTGTGAATATGCCAGAACTTGGGATTCGATAGAACAGAATTTTCAGTATTATTTCTTGACCTGAGTTTTTATATCAATCTTCAGCGGAGAAACTAGTGATGCTGATGTTTGAATCATCTCTCCAATGTTAGTTGACCTGATGTGATGACTTTTACTTGTCTTGTTTAAACTTTAGCGTGCTTACTTACCAACCATGCCAGAAGATCTTCAGAGTGAAGTCAGGCGGTGGATTGCAGAGAAGGTGAAGTGGTACAGTAAGTATTATGCACCCCTATGCCTTTACATATTTGCAATGACCATACCAAAAAATTCAACTTATTAATTATCCTCGCAAACAGTAACGTTTTATGTTTTGTGATAAGATACAAAGCTAAATTTGATGTGTAACCTTGCATGATGCAAGAATCCATCATCAAGCTGCAACTGACTGGGGTGCCTGGGTGTCATCAAGATGTAGTAGGAGAGACGTTTGCAGTGTCTGAGTTGCCCAATGATGTATGCTGCAGGCTTTGATGTCAGCCTTTTAATTGAGGGTCCTTAATTGATCACAACTCTACCCTTCAAGTAACCAGACCAAGTCACGGAGTTCTTGTAAGCAACTGTTTTAATGCAAGCTCTGAAGTGAGTTCCCTGGAAAGTCACAGCGCAGTGCCGATAGCTAACCAGAGTCCAGAATTTAGGAATACACAAGCAATTATAGTTTCAAATTTGATTACAGGTAATTAGCATATACCAATCAAAGTACAGGAGTTATCTCCATTTGCTCATAGTTATTGATTAATATTACATCATTCATAAGGTACAGATATTAAAACTAATCACCTTACGCCATCTTATTATAATATCCAATCAGCATGGAGATTTAATTCATCATTCTTACAAGTTATCATTGATTTTCCAATTTGTGTCTGCGGATAACACTCTTCTTCCAGTTCCAGATATTTGACTTAATGAGTTCTCTCAGATTAAAGGCCTTGGTGCTTATCTGTGAAGACTTTTATAAAGATCTTTTATTTCTAATAGCAGCTTCTGTGATTTTAAACTTGTATGATTACTAACCCTTTCAGTGTAAAAGGACTTAAAAAACCCAATCTATGATGTGCATTTTTAACTTAACTATCTGGTAATTAAATACCTGAGAGCATAAGGCAAAGGAGCAGGAGCAAATGATACAGTCCCGAGGCATTGCTATGCCATTCAATACGACCATGGCTGATCTCCACCTGAGAGATGTGTCAGTTGTGAATATACTCAATGATGGTCTATCTAAAGACTTTAAAATATTAATGCTTAACTTACAACATGGTTTCAAGCTTCATGTACCACTAAAACATAATCTGCTAAATCGGATCTCTTCCTAAATTTGCTTTAAGATACAGCGTCCCATGGCTTAGAAATCCCAGAGCAAAATCAGCAGCCCTTCCTTATCCATGATTGGATTCATGGATAAGTTAACAGTCATTTAAAAAAAAGACTATTGACCAGAGACTTTTTTTTTAATTAACTCGCTATTTAACAAATTACTTAATGACCTAAGAGCTTGGGGCACCTATAATTCTTTGTTACTTTCTGCATGATATCTTGCTCAGTCAGTGTCAACTTGCCAAGCACCTTGCAGGGGCGGCAAGGCAGCACAGTGGTTAGCACTGCTGCCTCACAGTGCCAGTGACCTGGGTTCAATTCTGGTCTTAGGTGACCCTCCAAGTGAGTTTGCACGTTCTCCCTGTGTCGGCATGGGTTTCCTCTGGGGGCTCCAGTTTCCTCCCACACTCCAAAAATGTGTAGGATAAGTGGATTGACCATGCTAAGTTGCCCCTTAGTGTCAAAGGAACTAACAGGGTTAATACGTGGGATTCCAGGGATTATTGTCAGTGCTGGCTTGATGGGTCAAATGGCCTCGTCCTGCATTGTAGGGATTCTATGATTCTACAGATTTCTCCAATAATATAAATCATTGGGATCATTTGAAATTTGACATAGGGCAGCATGGTGGCACAGTGGTTAGTACTGCTGTCTCACAGCGCCAGGAACCTGGGTTTGATTTCCAGCTTGGTTCATTATCAGTGTGGAGTTTGCACGTTCTCCCCGTGTCTGCATGGGTTTCCTCCCACAGTCTGAAAGACATGCTGGTTGGCTGCATTGGCCGCGCAAAAATTCTCCCTCATGTGGACCCGAATAGGCACCAGAGTGTGGCAACTAGGGAATTTTCACAGTAACTTCACTGCAGTATTAATGTAAACCTGCGCTAATAAATAAACTTTAAACTGATGAGTGCGAGATTAAATTTTTCGCAACATGTCTTCCTTTCCACAATTTTAAAGAGACAGATTTGTAGCCAAGAGTAGAAATCTGGATCCCACTAATTTTGTGTCATCCTCTGCCCCTGACACATTTCCATCAAGTCTTCCAAATCCTTATCTCAAGTTTGGTTTCTGTATTTTGCATGTTCCCTCCATGTCTGCGTGGGTTTTCTCCGGATGCTCCGGTTTCCTCCCACAGACCAAAAGGCGTGCTGGTTAGGTGCATTGGCCATGATGAATTCTCTCCCAGGGTACCCAAACAGGCGCCGGAGTGTGGCAACTATGGGAATTTTCACAGTAACTTCATTGTAGTGTTAATGTAAGCTTACTTGTGGCACTAATAAATAAATTTCAATAATCTCAGAAGAAAAACATGAGTTCTGGGGCAAAAGTCTCTTATGAAGACAGGCATCCCAATATGCGATTTATACTTTTACATGAAGGGTGGCAACTATTAAAAAGAAGAATATGTAGTTGTATTTTCAATTCAGGGTGAATATTCCAAAGCTTTATTATACCAGATCTAAAATATAATGCCAGAACATATTAACACCGTAATCAAATGGTGGAAGAGTGAAAAATAATTACAAATGAGCCATAATGTCCAGATTTAACCCTCAGCAGTGTGGGAATGCAGGGATTGGACTAATGGCATTACAGCTTCTAGTGCTACATAGAATCCCTATCTTAGCTCTTTCCTAATATCTGGGTGCCTGTCAGAAGTGACACTGACAAATGAATGTTGTAAGCAGCAGACTATTTTGGGCAGCAAAGTGGTTAGCACTGCTGCCTCACAGTTCCAGGGACCTGGGTTCGATTCTAGCTTGGGTCACTGTCTGTGTGGAGTTTGCATGTTCTCCCTGTGTCTGTGTGGGTTTCCCCTGGGTGCTCCAGTTTCCTCCCACAGTCCAAAGATGTGCAGTTAGGTACATTAGCCATGCTAAATTGCCCCTTAGTGTCTCAGGATGTGTACGTTAGAGGGATTAGCCGGGTAAATATGCGGGATTAGGGGGATAGGGTTTGGGATGGGATTGTCGTCAGTGCAGACTCGATGGGATGAATGACCTCCTTCTGCACTGTATATTCTATATTCCATATTATGACAAACCAGTGACATTGAAGGTGTGGCTGGCAAAAATGTTGCAAGAGCTTTTCTTTCCACAAAGAATGTAAGGTTAAGGTTGAGTACATATCATATCAGAGATTTGTTATGGTGGAAAACACTGCCTTTTAAAACTTTATTTTTAGAATTCTTACATAACTTCCCACAAGACAGTTTAAAGTTTATTTATTGGTGTCACAAGAAGGCTTACCTTAACACTGCAGTGAAGTTACTGTGAAAATCCCCTAGCCACCACACTCCGGCGCCTGTCCAGGTACTCTGAGGGAGAATTTACCATGGTCATTGCACCTAACCAGCGTGTCTTTCGGACTGTCGAAGGAAACCGGAGCACCCGGAGGAAAACCACACAGACACAGGGAGAATGTGCAGACTCTGCACAGACAGTAACCCAAGGCATGAATTGCACCCAGGTCTCTGGTGCTGTGAGGCAGCAGTGCTAACTACTGTGCCGCCCTTAGGTAAACTGGTTTGATATACAGATGGAATTTTTCTTCCTTTGGTTCTGCTCTCTTAACAATAAATTTTCTATATTTCAATGCAGGTTGCAGGTGTGGTGAAGCTATTCCAGTTGGTGAGGTAAGAATCCAGATTATTTGAGTTCAAATATTTATATAGGATTTCAATATACTTGTTAATTGAAAATAAATCTGACGCTGCCTTTACAATTTTCATCCCATCAGTACTAAGGGGTTAAATCATCAGTCATTACTCAGAATCCCCTACAGCATGGAAGGAGGCTATTTGGCCCATCAAATCTGTCCCCTTACTCTCCAAAAGATCATCTCATCTATTCTACAATGCAATTAACCATTAACTAAATAGCAGAGACTCAAGACTGTTCATCCTTGGATACTCCTTTTCCCTCATGTAATCCACAAGCAACATCTCCCCCTCTCCCCCGCACTCCCACCCCTCCCTGTCACAGAAACTGAAATAAAATGGATTAAACTTGCTCCGGGGGTGGGGTGAACATGTTGGAGAAGAGCAGGGGAATTAATCTCTCATCAGGATAAATGCAAGAATATCAAATTTCAAATGATCACAACAATTTACAAGGAGAAAAGGGTGTCGCAATCAGAGTTATATCCTGACCGATATTTATCCCTCAAATTTAACATCATGAAAACAAATTAACTGATCATTAGCACATTGCTGTTTGTGGGAGTTTGTCGGGTGCATAAAAGCATTTCCCACTTTCCTGCACTTCACAGCACTATTGGCACAGCGCTATCAGAAGTGACATTGACAAATGAATGCTGCAAGCAGCAGACTATTTTGGGCCACAGAGTGGTTAGCACTGCTGCCTCACAGCTCCAAGGACCTGGGTTCGATTCCAGCTTGGGTCACTGGCTGTGTGGAGTTTGCATGTTCTCCCCGTGTCTGCATGGGTTTCCTCTGGGTGCTCCAGTTTCCTCCCACAGTCCAAAGATGTGCAGTTAGGTGCATTAGCCATGCTAAATTGCCCCTTAAATTGCTCTGAGATATCTGATGGTCAAGAATAGCACTATAAATGCAAGTCTTTCTCTTCGTTCTCTGATCCATTGCCTATTCCATTTATATAATTCTACATTTGGCATCACACACTGATCTAGCTGAGTCCAACATAAGCCCCATGGACTGTATCTGATCTTTTCCCTGAGCAGTGTCCTGAATGGTGACCTTAGTGACCAGGCTTTTTGAGCAACAGGGGTTCCTTAAATGATGTTGTGGCCCTACAAGGTTAAATCCTGCAATCCACCCCAGACCAGATGGCCGTATGCCTTGGATTGTACCATTTAGCAAACTAGCTGTTCTGGTGGCCATGAAGGACAGAGGGCCTCATTAATGGATCTCCCCATGGGTTTTGTGGAATAGGAGTTTCCCTATTGAGCAATTGGCAGCTTGCCCAATGAGAGATGAGTGGCAGGAGTTTAAAACCCACGTTCACAGCCTGGACCGTGGGTATTATCGGTCAGAGCACTGACTTGAGTTGCTGTAAGCCAAGGACAGGGACTTTTTCTATCTCTGAATAATGCACCAGTGTACTGGAGGACTGGCCTTGGCAAGGTTATTACATCAGCAATGAAAGCGAATAAGTATTTTTTTTTCCATATTCCTATCACTAGGCAAAAAACCATGTTCCTTCCCTGCTAAATAAGAATGCCTTCCTTCAGTAAACTGGAACCCTAAGAACAGAGAAGATTGGGCCCAATACATAGTGCACATGCACTACTTCCTGCAGGCAAACAATACTGAGGGAAATGAAAAACAGGAAGTAATCTCATTCACAGCACATGGGGTGTCTATATTCCGTCAAATAAAAAGCCTGACTTACCCAGGCACCCCTGATTTGAAGACTTCCAATGGACTTTCAGATTTGGTTAAAACCCACTGTGAACCAACGTGTTCTGTCAGATTCCAGGGCCAGGATTCTCCCAAAACGAAACTAGGTGCCTGAAGAGGGGGAAAACAGGAGTAATTCCCACCCATTTTTTTGGCGTACCTGCTGGAATGAATCTCTGACACTCTACGCAGTACACAGTTCCATAGAGTGATTCACGCTGGTATTCCCACCTGAGAGGCCAGCAGCATAGTGCTGTGTGGGCTATTGCGCATGTGCAGATCTGTCAGTTTGCAGTTTACACTGACCAAAAAACTGGGTGAGAAGTCTTTGACTCTATTACTTGAATCCAAAAGTCATTTGCCCATTGAAGCATTTTCAGGTCATTCTGTTTCCTTTCCCATGTGTGTCTACTTTCTTCCTTTGTTCTTTTATTCTTCTTTAATCTCATTCTTTTATTGCTAATTAGGAGCAATTTCTCCCAGTGTCGCCAAGGCTCCTGCAACAAAAACTTTCACTTGACACAGGTAGTGCCTGATCTTCTGAATATTTCCTCTACTATCTGTTTCTGTTTGGGATGTCTCCTTCTTGTCAATGAACCAATCAGTGATGCAGCTTCACCGTTCCTGGCAGGGAGAGAAGTCAAACTGAATATTGATCAGATATTTGTTTTATTGACAGTGTGGAAAACCAGTGCAGATGGCTCGTTGCCCTAATTGTGGTCAATTTATTGGTGGACAAGGTCACAATCCTATTGCTGGATTTACCCCTTTAGAACAGTATGTACACATCTCTTACCTGATTTTAGCAGTCTTTGTTTATAAGTTGCAATCTTGCATTATACATGGTGGTTGGGATGAAGCATTGGTTTGAGTAGTGCCATGACAAAATACATCGCGAATACCAATCGAACCTGGTCCCCATTCCAACCTTTCCTCCTGGCAGTGATGGGAAATGGCAAGGGAGGCTGAGGGAATGATGTTGTCCATTCTCACTAATGATCTAGCCTTGTCATTTTTTAAAATTTTATTTATTAGTGTCACAAGTAGGCTTGCATTAACACTTCAATGAAGTTATTGTGAAAATCCCCCCCATTGCCACACTCCAGCGCCTGTTTGGGTACATTGAGGGAGAACCTAGCATGGCCAATGCACCCTAACCAGCACGTCATTCAGGCTTGAGAGAGGAAACAGGAGCACCCGGAGGAAACCCACACCGACACAGGGAGAATATGCAGACTCTGCACAAACAGTAACTCAAGCTGGGGATCAAACCAGGTCCCTGGTGCTGTGAGGCAGCAGTGCTAACCACTGTGCCGCCCTACATTGCAGATACTGGGAATAGTGGAAAGGTAGCCTGATACCTTACATCTCTCCAGTTTTATATTTTGAGGAAAGAAAAAGATGGTGAATTCGCTGCTGAATAAGACACAGCCAGAAGGCCTGGCTGACTATTAAAAGTGGCAGTGCAATGCCAGCAGTTTTGAATGAAACCTAAACTGAATATAAAAGTAGGGAGGTCTTGCTGCAGCTGTATAGGGCACTGGTGAGGCTGCAGCTGGAGTACTGTGTGCAGTTTTGGTCGCCGCACTTACGCAAGGATATTTTGGCCTTGGAGGGAGTGCAGAGGAGGTTTACTAGGCTGATACTGGAGTTGAGGGGGTTGAACTATGAGGAGAGACTGAATAATCTAGGCTTGTACTCGTTAGAGTTTAGAAGAATGAGGGGAGATCTCATTGAGACATATAAGATGATGAATGGGATGGATAGGATAGAGGTGGAGAGGCTCTTCCCGCTCAGAAAGGACAGTAGGACTAGAGGGCACAGCCTCAAGATAAAGGGGGGGCAGTTTAGAACGGAGTTGAGGAGGAACTTCTTCACTCAAAGGGTGGTGAATCTCTGGAATTCTCTGCCCGTTGAAGTGGTGGAGGCTGCCTCGCTAAATATTTTTAAGACACGGGTTAATAGGTTTTTGATAGGCAAGGGGATTAAGGGTTATGGGGAGAGGGCGGGAATGTGGAACTGAGACACGACAGATCAGCCATGATCTTATTGAATGGCGGGGCAGGCTCGAAGGGCTAGATGGCCTACTCCTGCTCCTATTTCTTATGTTCTTATGTTCTGACCCCAGATGGCAGGTCAAAGTCTGGAAGTTGATAAATTCAATTGAAGTCACTTCCTTGCAGCAGAGCAGAGCTTGAGGAATCTCATGGCTCATCTAGTCTATGGGTCTTTTCTAGTCATGCAGATCAAACTCAGACTGGTCATGTCCTGGGACCTGCCTCAAGGAGACAGCACGTTGTAGCACCTGATCGACAGATGAGTCCCGTTGCTTTCTTGTTACTACGAGCGCTGACACATGTGTCGATGATGCTTGGGACAGTTGGCCATCATCAAGTAAGTGGCTAATTCTTAAATTATTTTGTGGTTGAATGTTTTACTGTGCAATAATAGCATTTCAATATCAAAAAGAAAGAAAGGCTTGCAGTTACAATGGATAATTGGTAACACGCAGCATGGGTTCATCAAGGGAAGGTCATGTTTGACTAATTTGGTGGAATTATTTGAGAACATTACATGTGCAGTGGACAATGGGGAACCTGTGGATGTGGTGTGTCTGGATTTTTAGAAGGCATTTGACAAGGTGCCTCATCAAAGACTGCTGCATAAGATAAAGGTGCACGATGTTATGGGTAGTGTATTAGCATGGATAGAGGATTGGTTAACTAACAGAAAGCAAAGAGTGGGGATAAATGGGTGTTTTTCTGATTGGTTTTCCAGTGATTAGTGGTGTGCCTCAGGGATCAATGTTGGGACCGCAAGTGTTTACGATTTACTTAGATGATTTGGAATTGGGGACCAAGTGTATTGTGTCAAAATTCGCAATGACACTAAGATGAGTGGCAGAACAAAATGTGCAGAGGACGCTGAAAGTCTACAAAGGGATGTAGATAGTCTTAAGTGAGTGGGCGAGGATCTGGCAGATAGAGTACAATGTTAGTAAATGTGAGGTCATCCATTTTGACGGGAATAACAGCAAAATGGACGATTATTTAAATGATAAAAAAAATTGCAGCATGCTGCTGTGCAGAGGGACCTGTGTGTCGTTGTGCAGGAATCACAAGGATTTGGTTTGCAGGTGCAGCAGGTAATTAAGAAACGCAAATGAAATTTTGTCCTTTGTTGCTAGAGGGATGGAGTTTAAGAACAGCAAGGTTATGTTGCAGCTGTATAAGGTGCTGGTGAGGCCACACCTGGAATACTGTGTACAGTTTTGGCCTCCTTAGTTGAGAAAGGGTATACTGGCACTAGAGGGGGTGCAGAGGAGATTCACTAGGTTGATTCTGGAGTTGAGAGGGTTGGATTATGAGGACAGACTGAGTAGACTGGGGCTATACTCATTGGAATTCAAAAGAAAGAGGGGAGATCTTATAGAAACATATAAGATTATGAAGGGAGTGGATAAGACAGAAGCAGGGAAGTTGTTTCCACTGGTGGGTGAAACTAGAACTGGGGGCATAGCCTCAAAATAAAGGGAAGCAGATTTAGTACTGAGTTGGGAACAACTTCTTTACACAAAGGGTTGTGAATCTGTGGAATTCCCTGCCCAGTGAAGCAGTTGAGGCTACCTCATTGAATGTTTTTAAGGCAAGGATAGATACATTTTTGAACAGTAAAGGAATTAAGGGTTATGGTGAGCGAGCGGATAAGTGGAGCTGAGTCCACAAAAAGATCAGCCATGATCTTATTGAATGGCAGAGCAGGCTCCAGGGGCCAGATGGCCTACTCCTGCACCTAGTTCTAATGTTCTTAAGTTCTTATGAGACATTTTAAAACCACAAAGCTGTGCACTTGCTGTCAGTATTTTCATAACAAAGTTCTACATACACATTTATTGTGGAAACTGCCCCAAATTTGTCTCTCTGTAATTACACCATCCCCCCCACTAGAGATGCTGTTGTGCCATCTCTGATAGGAAGGTGGAATTAGTCTGACTAGTTTGCAGCAAATACCCATTAGCCCCACTGCTGTACCCCAGCTTCAGATAATAACGGCCCCTGATCTTAACCCACTGTGTGCCACATCATATGAGATCAACTAGTATTCATAAATTCTTCATTCTCTTATTTTAAAATAAATGCCTAGTCCCAAAATTAAAATGGCAAACAAGGGAATTTCTCAGGAGCGTGAGACATTATTATCACATGGAATAATTTCCACTCTGTAGCCATTTTAAATAGGTAATTGAGATTGGCCTGCTTGGATTTGAACTCCCTGATCAAGGGCTCCTGAGCCTGGCAAGGCGCGCCATCAATAGGTCCAGGCAGCAGGCGATCGACGGGGTCGTCCATCCTGACTGTCTGCCTCTCCACCGCAGGTGTCCCTAGAGATGCAGTGTCCACGGGCACGGTTAACGCCTTCCGTGCCCAGGGGCTGGGGTGTATTCTCAACCCCGATTAATCACATTTTAGTTTGATGTTTTAAGTTTCCTTTCGACTTTGTTTTTTGTTCAGGCTGCTCCCACTCCTTTTGGGGAGCTGCCCCTTTTAATTTGTCCCAAAGTTAATCTGATTTTATCTACTTTGTTGGTACCTAAAAAGAACTCCCTGACTAAGGACCAAATTAGTGATCTAAGGAAGCGCCATGCCCTATATTTAAACAGGAGTGTCCGTTCCTCTGGCACACAGATGTGGACTGCATCCTGAGAGCACTGTATAGTGTTGTTGGATCTTATAAATAAAGGAATTTAGGTGAAGGGATTTCTGCCTCTGAGGACTTATTGCACAGTCTGTCATATTTAATTTGTCATCTACAGTAAATTCAGACAGGTGCAGCCACAGTAAGTGTGCACAGGAGGGTAATAATTGCCAGTTAAGACTTATTAGCATGGTGGAGATTTTAAATCCAGTGCTATTCGACGATGTGACTGATGTGATTAAGTTGAACAGGTGAAGTTGCTCGTGTTGTGACTAAATTTCACATGAAGTTGAAACTACCAAAATTATGTCTATTCATTTCTTATGCAGATCATTGGAGAAATGATTAATCCACGGGTACCAAATGTGGCAGAGTTCCTGTGGCAGCATCTTGAAATGGATCTGGATCAGCTTGGAAAGTCACTGGGGAAAAACATTGATGAAACAGCCACCTGCATCCATCTAGTTATTGATGGCCTTCTGAATCAGCCTCCAGGTACTGATAGGGTAGTCTTTTGCAGTACTTTGAACTGTTTATTCACATCACCAGCAAGTGCTGGAGATGTGTAACGAGCCCTCAAAACTATATTGACTTGTCCTGTCTCTATAGCCTTTTCAATTGCTCTATATACAAGGTGTGATTATTTGCCTTTGTTAAATCACCAATATTCGGTTTATTTTCTCACGAGTGATTGTCAAAGATTTGAATCAGTTTGATGAAATATAGTGTGGAAATGGGAGCAGGTGAGATGCAGCCATGCTAAGCCCCAGTGAGAGTTGCCTAGTCACAGGATGTATCCACAATACACAGGCCTTTGCTGGGAGGAGGCGGGTGTATGGACCTGGGGTTCTGAAGCAGAAGAAGCCACTCTGATGGGAATCATTGGACCAAGACTGGAGTCGCATACACCTCACCTTCCAAATTTGGAACAGGTCATCAATAGCCCTGGGGGTGCAGCACAACATTGGGGAGGCGCATCTTTGGTCATAGAAGCATAGAAACTAAAAGCAGGATAGGCCATTCGGTCCTTCGGGCATGCTCCGCCATTCATCTTAATCATGGCAGATCATCAAATTCTATATCCTGATTCCCCCTTCCTCCTATATCCCTTGATCCCTTTAGCCCCAAGAGCTATGAAGGATGGTCACCTTCATCCCTTCCAACACAGGTACCCAAATAAAAGACAGACAGAAGTTCTGCTCCACAATAGATCTCATGGAAGCTTCCAGAAACCTAGTGTAACCACAGAGAAATATCAAGCCCAAGGTACTCATATCTGGAGATTTGTCGCATTATATTGCTTGAATCTGATTGAAGTAGCTTGATGTGTACACATTACATGTGGAAAAATGTTATTTTGTTTACACAGCTTGTGTGCAGCTCAGAACCTATCCAAAATTTGCACAGGCTGGCACCGTGCACCTTCAGGAATATTCATACCAATTTTAATTCAGCCTCTCAATTGTACATTGCGTGCAGCTTGCAAGTCTGCAGTTTAATTTATCTACATGTACATTTCCATAATAACAACTTAAAAATGAACTTCTATTTTCCAGTAAAAGGCCAATTGTTCCTCACGAGTCTTCAAAAAAAAAATCCCTAGACAGGGCAAGTTTATTGGTCCACAGCAAATTCAAATACAGCTTGAACTTTGTACTGAATTATAATCTTTCTGTGACATTGTTTGCCCAGAATGTCGAGCAAGGTGGGATGAGCATCTGGCATCAAAGCAAGCTAGAAATGCCTGGGAGAGCCATTTCATCAAAGTTGTTATTTCTCCATTGCTAAAGGTCAGTTGGATTAATGTATGAAATTTCCTTGTTGAATGCTTAGGTGTGGTCAGTGTGCTCATCATTACAACACTGTTCTCATCATTTCGACTTCCGAGAACCAACTTCAGTGTCTCAAGTGTAGCTAGCAGTACCAGTTTTTTAGGGCGTTCTTCATAATGCAGAGAGGCAAGAGACAGAGCTTTAAGACCAGCATGAATAGGATGGCAAGGAGCATGGGAAAAGTGGAAACACGGCAAGGTTAGGATGAAGGCATGGTTACAAGGGAACTATATGAGGAGGTTTTTGAATGTAGAGCAATCTATTGCAAAATTAGCTTCAGCTAGTTGTATCTTTAAAGGAATGACTTTGTCTGTAACCCTTCTGCCTTGATCCAGTGAGCTAGAGGGTGCAAGTCCCACTGCAGACTCAGGACCACATACTCGAGGTGGCTACTTCACTTCAGCACTTGTGGAGGTTTTTCCTTTTTGATAATATATTAAACTGAGACTGTATCTGCGCCCTGGAATGACATAACAGATTGCATGCAAAAGAAAATCAGAATATTATTCTTGGTCATTACTGATTCCTCAACTAACAGATGATCTATCATATATGGCATTGGTGTCTGTGGGACCATTCTGCATGCAAATTGGTTGCTACATTTGCCTTTAATACAGCAATGTCTGCACTTCAGAAAATTACCTCATTGGCAATGCCATGCTTTGGGATACCCTGAGGATGTGAAGGGCACTATGTAAATGCAAATTTGTTTCTTTGAAATGAAATGGCCAGAACACAAGACTAGCCAGATTCATCCAGATATTTGTGTGTTGCTCTATTTTGGGTAGTAATGTCAGCTGGAACTAATTAGGCCAAAGATTGCTTGGAAAGCTCCCTCATCAAGATGTAATACTAACAAACTTAGAAATTAATTGATGTCAACTTTCATCTTCATGGCCTGGATGATGAACTGGAAGCCTGCCTTTTATAGAAACTATCTGGTCTTAATTTAATTCATTTATATTATTTGTCATTCAAGTGGTAAATGTAAATATTATCATCTTTGTCTCTGATATTTGAATAAGTAGAAGAGTTACTATTTCAACATTAATATCTGTGATATAATTGCCTTGTCCATGGCTTAAATCACAACCTGACTATTTCACCTAAGTCCTTAATTAACAACTGACATCTATGTGGTTGCCCAAGCATTATGCCATTCTCATTCAAAGTTAAATTGTGACCTCGACGGCTCTTTTATCCAGTAGCTGTGTCATATAAGAAACTTTGTTGGAAGTACAAATTCTGGAGAAGGGCATTAACGTCTTCGTGACTTACTCTGTTTTGATTATAATTTTTAACTTTTTGCTGCTTCTGTATATGACGTGAATGGTAGATAAATCTAAATGCTATTTTTAGCCTGACAGTGTGATATTCATCACTTTGTGGAAAAGGCAAGAAAGACAATCCGAGTGATTTCCACTGCATTGCACATCATGGTTAAGGGTGATTCTTCATCCTGGAAATGTAGTTCCAGATATTGAAGCTTTGACGAAGGAGAATCATCAGTTTGTAGGAGATGTACACTGGGATTCTTCAGGGGGGTTGTGGGGTGGTGTTGGTGTGGTGGTGGTGTGTGCTTGCCCCAGCCGGAATTCCCAATAGTCTGTTGAATTGTGTGAGAGGGTTGCATCAGGATTCCTGCTGGGCATCATTCCCATTCCCATTCCCAATCTCCCAGCACACTGCACCCACAAAAATCAGGTTCTCCAGCAGTGCGGATGAGATCTTGATGTCAGCTGTTTAAACTAGATCTACAAAGTTAACATTAGGCTGGAAATCCAATTGAACCACTCCTCAGATGCTCCCATTCCACCACAACCCCCCACCCCCATGAACACAAGTCCTGCGGGTGCCAAACTGTACAGGTCTTGACAAGTTTGGACCTGGCACCATGGACTGCAACGGTGGGAGGTGGCGGTGGGGGGCAGGGGGGTGGTGCAAGGAGGTAAGCCTCCAAATGTGCCCATGGGCCCCTCTGCTGTGGCCAAGTCCATATTACCCTGGAAAACATGGTGGTCCCTCATGGGATGGTGATTTCAGACATCATTCTAGTAAACATCTTCATTACTGGCTGTGTTCTGTAAAACCTTTGAAGTGGCCTGGTCACATTAAAATCCATGGCCCTTGAACACTTGAAAGCCTTCAAAATCACATCACCACTCCATTCTACAGAAAGAATTGCCTTTTCTTTCTCTCAGAAGCTCTAGAGCAGATCAAACAGTTCATTATTGATACAATCAGTTCACTCTTCAGGAAGCCTCAAGTGCCTCCTCTTCTCACTCCGGCTGTTCAGCCTGGCCCCATTTTTTTAAGTTCTGTAGTTTCTTTTCAGGTCTCTGGCCATGCTGAGAAGCCTAAATGCTTTGAAGTGCTTTGTTTACATTCAAATTCATGCTCCAGCAGCTTTAACTAGCTTCCTGATTGACAGTTCTGGGTTATTTCATAGCAGGCAGTTTTTGTTCCCCTTCATGGTTGATTATATCTGAGGTGTTTCCTCTTTTCTAACCACAGTTTGTTTTTTTAAACTATTTTCACTTTCATCTCAAGTGCATATTCAAGTCAGTAGTTACTAGTTCAAACTGCAGTTTCTTTAAAATAGGCTTGTTTCTTGTTCTGAAGACCATGGTTGATTTTTTTTCACATAGCAGATTTTCTTCAACCTCTCAGGCTGGAATAGCACGCCTGCATTGGAGGTAGCTTTCAGCAATAGACAAGGCTGGCACAGCACCCCTGTCATTCTGTTAGTGACACCCTGGCAGGGGCATCACACTGCCAGGGTGTCACTGTGATACTGTCATTGCCAGGTTGGCACTGCCAAGGGACAGTGCCTGAAGGTTCGGGGCCTGAAGGCAGCCTGCATGATAGGCATGGCCTTTGTTGACCCAATTTCGGATGGTCTCCTCTGTGGGGGTGGTGGGTGTCAAATCACCCTCATGCATGTGTGGTGAAGGGTTGGGGCGAGGAGGTGGGGGTGACCCTTGCATTTAGTGGTGGGAAGGGGGAGGTTACTCCTCAGTGATGAAGGGTTAGGGTGTTCCTTTGATCTGTGGGGTGGAGGGTTGTCATTTCAATGGGAGGAGTGAGGGGTACCTGGCTTTGCTGTTTGAGATCATGGCTCCCTTTAAAAATGGCACCCCAATCTCTGTGAAGCCGGATTGGTTGGCATGTTTCCCTTTGGGGTATTTTTCTCAACAAGAGGAGGTTGAATCCCACCTGGCAGACACTCCAGTTTTCCCCGCTGGCAGCAGCAATTGGTTTTCATGCCCCAGAATTACGGTCATAGTCTGCTACCAGTACAACATCTTTATTCCATATTATGTGTTGTTAAAAATTGAATTTTGAGTTTAGATGGAAACTTCTCACCAAACAGTATGTAGTTATTACCCCCCTCCAACCCCACCCACCCCTCAACGACAGAACGATTAAACTGTGACTTGCTGGTGAACCTTTAGGTTATGGAGCCGTTAAACAAGGAAGCTCACCTCTCTTTTTGTAATCCACAGAATCTTGATGAGAGGTTGTCAGATGTAGGCAAGCAGATGAGTTCTGATGACAGAATTGGTGGGAGTCCCGTTGTGAAAATGCTGTTTGGAGATCCATCGGATTTGCTGAGCTCTCCTCATGATGTCTTGGACTGTTCCTCTGCCTGGAAGTGTCACCGTCGAATATGTGTAGAGAACTTTACACACATGGTAGAGCAAAAGGGTGGAAAGACTCTGACACCTATCCTGTGGCAATTTCTTCAAAAGGTACTTTCGATGTGGTTTAGGTGTCACCGTTTATCAGCAGAATGAATCTTAACATGATGTGCCCTCTATAATAGAGTTCTGTTCACAAAATCATCTGAAATGTGCTCATCATGAGAATGGAGGAGCACCAGAAGATTTAAGCAGTAGAGGTTCATCTTTCTGCAGCTAAAACAGTGGGTGGCATGGTAGCACTGTGGTTAGCACTGCTATTTCACAGCACCAGGGTTCGATTCCCAGTTTGGGTCACTGTCTGTGTGGAATCTGTATGTTTTCTCTGTGTCTGTGTGGGTTTCCTCTGGGTGCTCTGCTTTCCTCCCATAGTCCAAAAGTTGTGCTGGTTAGTTGGTTTGGCCATGCTGAATTCTCCCTCAGTGTATCTGAACAGTGCCTGAGCGTGGCGACTAGGGGATTTTCACAATAATGTCACTGCAGTGTTAATGTACGCCTACTCATGACAATAGCTTTAAAAACTTTCTAGAAGGAATGCAGCAAGTCAGTGTTCACAGAGAGGCCAGCAACACATTCCTTAAGTCAAGCATTCTCTCGCAAAAGAAGAATTGTCTAATATCTAAACTAGTTCTGCCCTTGTGTAAGCTTTAAGCATATACTTTGGTATTCCCGTACCCATCCAGTTCAAATGGTTGTTCCATGTTAACATAATCTAGGCCCTTCATTATTTTAAGAACCTCAATTAAGTTGGGACTGAGTCACCACTTTTCTAAAGTATGGAGAAATTGTAGTTTTGGCCTGGGAATTAATAGTGTGGGTTCTTCTCTAAACCTTTTCCAAAGGCTCAATATTTCCCAACTTGTAAGTGAACCTTATTATAACTGAAGCTTAACCAAGGTCTTACACAAGGACAAGTTGATATGCTTTAATTTGTATTGATTTTCCTAGTGAATAGGGCTTACAACCCTATTTGCTTCAGCAATACTCCTGGCATTAGTCATGAACCTTTGGGGAAGGTGTACACTGCAACACTCAGATCTCTAACTGGCACCGTTCAGTTTGATTCAGTCCCCTGTAAGATTTATATAATTCATTTATGGGATGTGGGTGGCACTGGTTAGACCAGCATTTGTTGCCTATTCCAAATTGCTCTTGAGAAGGTGGTAGTGAGCTGCCTTCTTGAGCTGCGGCAGTCTGTGTGGTGTAGGTACACCCACAGTGCTGTTAGGGAAGGAGTTCCAGGATTTTGACCCAACGACAGTAAGAAGACTTTTCCAAATCAGGAGGGGAACCTCCAGTTGACATTGTTTGAACGTTTAACAACTTTTTCACATGCATAACAGAATATGTTTCTGAGATAAACACAATTTTCCAAACGCAGCTCCATTCCCTTCACAATCCCTAGCTGCCCATGAACTATCTGGGCACAGACTTGAGATTGAATGTGAATCTGCCTGGTTTTTATCAGTCAGCTTGCCGAAGAATCAGAACAAGAGAGGTGGTGAAATGACCTTTTTTGTAATTGGATTTCTACCTTTGTCAGATACAGGAATTCACATATTTATCAGTGTAACTGTTCTGCTTATGCAGTGACTAGAACACAGAGAATTTGATTGTGCTCATACAATCCAATAAATAGTCATATAGAAAAGTGATGAATATATACTTTTTTTATAATGTTATTCCTTTCTCGGAGTTACAAAACCTGTGTGCAGAATGAATAGGGCAAGCCCCTAAGCCATCTCCTTGTTTAAAGCCAATTCAAATTCAAATTGAATCCAATTCATGGTCCTCACAAAAAACAGTAAGAAGTCTGACAACACCAGGTTTAAGTCCAACCGATTTATTTGACAGTAAACTCACAAGCTTTTGAGGTTTACCTGTTTGTCAGGTTCACCTGTCAGGTTCAGTTTACTATCAAATAAATCGATTGGACTTAAACCTGGTGTTGTCAGACTTCTTACTGTGTTTACCCCAGTCCAGCGCCAGCATCTCCACATCCTCACAAAAGAGAGACAGAAGATCCAAGCTGACAAGAACAGGCATTACACCTGACCTCACACTTAAATCTTTGCCAAAAGGCAGAGAAAAGAACTTATAAGCGTACTGAACAATCTCAAAATCACTGAGGTGTTATTGCAATCTCAACATTCCAGTCTTCTTGTTTATTTATTGTTGTCACAAATAGGCTTACGTTAACACTGCAATGAAGTTACTATAAAATCCCCTAGTCGCCACACTCCGGTGCCTGTTCGGGTACACTGAGGGAGAATTTAGCATGGCCAATGCACCTGACCAGCATGTCTTTCAGACTGTGGGAGGAAACCAGAGCATCCAGAGGAAACCTATGCAGACACGGGGGAAATGTGCAAACTCTGCACAGTGACCCAAACTGGGAATCGAACCCAGGTCCCTGGTGCTGTGAGGCAGCAGTGCTAACCACTGTGTAACTGAAGCTTGTCGCTCCTTCCTGCCAGCTGGGCTGCTGTTTAAGCACAGGATCCTACACAGAAGGTGCTCCAGCTTGATGGGTGCAGTTTTCACTCCCAGTCTGGAACGTAGCCTAGCCAGCGGCCAGTTTGTTTGGGTGTGTTTCCAAAGAGATGTGGCTTTTTCTAATTGCTGAGCCTCATTAGCATACCTGCCAAGTTCCCAACAGGAAGAGTCTGGAAGCATTAAAACTGGGTTGCTCAGTGGCTGCACATTCAGTGGGGTAGTATTCTCTAGTACAAGGTAGTTGTAACAGAGTGCTTAAAGAGGAACATTTGGCGAATCAGATGTTCCAAAGCTTCTTTTTGGAGTCTCTAGTGCCCCAGATATAACCCTCTCTCCCCCCTCACCCTTGCACATCTTGGCGCATTAAGGAATCTGTAAAAACAAAATTACATAATTCTACTTACCTGAGTTTAATTTGACCCTGCACTCTGATCCCAACAGCTTTGGCTTAGCGAGAAAGCCACCATTGACCCTCTCCTGAAACTAGCAAGCAAATCCCAATATTGATATCAGGGACTGCTACATATTTAAGGAAGGAGCTCACTGCTTCAGAGCAGGTATAGATCAGGCTAGGATTGAATGGATAAAAGTTCTGCACTATTTCAGTTGTCCCCTGCTCAGGTTCTTCTCACCCTGTGCTCTTGTTCTCTCCTATCTTTGTTCCATGGAGCTGTAGAATCTTACAATGCAGACGGAGGCCATTTGGCCCATTGAGTCTGCACCAAATCCTCAAATTGGCACTCAATACTTCTTAGGCTTAAAAAAGGATTATTTTTCGGTGCTGAAAAACTGTAACTTTATTTAGCCCCATTTCTCCCTGAATTGTTGTCCGTACATAATTCTCACTGTGTTTTCTCTTCTGACTTCCATTATAGAATCCCCACAGTGCAGAAGGAGGCCATTCGGCCCATTGAGTCTGCACTGACCACAATCTCACCCAGGCCCTATTCCTGTAACCTCACATATTTACCCTGCTAATACCCCTGATGCTGGGGCCAATTTAGTATGGCCAATCAACCTAACCCCCACATCTTTTAAGCCTCCCTGATGTCAAATTGCGGTTGTTTAAAAAGTCACCTAAGTCGACTCATTAAAAATGGTACACTTTTTGCAATAGTGCCTCGTTTAACACTTTGCCCCAATGTTCATTTATGTAGTGTTACATAATGGCTTTGCTAACTGGCACAGAGGATCAAGTTTTGTGGCTGCTGGAAAAACTGATCATCCCACAAAATGACATACATCCTGGCTCTTTGTTTTCTAGGCCCGTTATATAAGCCTGCTTAAGAATCTACCTGATCTTCTTGGACTCCAGTATGATTTAATCAGGACATTCCAAAGTGCCTCAGAGAAGAAATCAAAGACCATTTCTCAGTTCCTGCAGCAAATGGCTTCAGGTAAAATGTTCGTTTTTGGCGTTAACAATGTTGAGCAGTGAAGAAGAATGTTTACTGTGAAGGCAGTGAGAGCGTATGACAGAAAGCTGTACCAAATTCTGGACCAAATTAGTTGTGGCCATTTATGATACATACAATGGTTGTCTCTGAGATAATGAAAAGAAGGGAAGTTAATGAGTGGCGAAGAATGTTTAAGTGTGGGGTAGTTCCCTGTAGATAGATAACACGTGGTATTGGTGGCCTGTTTATAGGCACTTGGTTTATTCGTGTATCATTTTTGTGTTTCCAGGCCAGCAGGGTCAAAGGCATAGCTTTGACAAAAGGATCAAGATTTTCTTACAGCTCTGGAATCAACTGCGTCTGTCACTGGCAAAAAACAGTGAGTGAAATCCAGCTGTTGTATCCACTTTCCACTCGATTATTCTTCCTATCGAATCCGTATTATTTAGTAACACCGTTCTGATGTGATTTCTGATCATTTTTCACATTGGTATTCTGTTTGCCAGTGCACCAGAGGCTCCAGAATTTTACACAATGTCTTCAGTCTTTCAAGTTTTCACTTAAATCTCAAAAGCGTCTCATGTATCCATGTCACAGCATGTATTATATTGCAATTTTCTGAGGTTGAATATTCTTCTGATCGCATTTTTGGCTGAAGGAGAACTGGACATGAGCATGGCTTGGCTCAGCACAAGGCAAACTGACAGAGATCCATTCTGTGGAGCAGGGCTGCCTGCCCTATTTACTGTGTTTAATGAGAATCATGATATGAAAAACCATCTTAGAGTGGAATGGTCCAAGTTAAATGTGGTAGGCCATGGAACTGCAGTTAAACGAAAAAAGGAGAACATTTTTGTTTATCAGATTTATAACTAAGTACTGGTCACTTAAAAATGATAATATATACACGTTAAAATATGCCACATGGTTGGATATGAAAGACTGTTTAGAATGGCCAAATAATACTGCCATTTAGACCTATGTTGAATACCATGCATTGACTTACCACCTTTCTGCCTTGCTGCCATGTCCATATCCCCTTCTTGATCAACACTGTGGCACAGTGGTTAGCACTGCTGCCTCACAGCGCCAGGGACCATGGTTTAATTCCTGGCTTGCGTCACTGTATGTCTTGCACATTCTCTCCTTGTCTGCATGGGTTTCCTCCAGGTGCTCCAGTTTCTTCCCACAGTCAGAAAAATGTGCTGGTTGGGTGCATTGGTCATGCTACATTCTCCCTCAGGGTACCCAAACAGGGACTGGAATGTGGCAACTAGGGAATTTTCACAGTAACTTCACTGCAATGTTAATGTAAGCCTACTTGTGACACTAATAAATAAAAGTGTTAGGAATCAGGAACTTTTTTTCAAACTACCTTGATCTAGTTCTCATTCTTGCACAAAATAACAATTAATCTCAAAGGTTTAATGGGTTAATAGGCCTCATAGGGGTAACCTATTTGAGGTTGCATGCTGTTCACAACTGTACTTAGCTCCGTTGGAAACTCTGCTCATTCTCTCCTGTTTCCAAACAATTATTGTAGTAATATTCAAGAAGAAATTGGATCTAGCTCTTGGGACTAAAGGGATCAAGGAATTTGGGATGAAGGGGGGAATCAGGATATTGAATTTGATGATCATCCATGATCAAAATGAGTGGCAGAGCAGGCTTGAAGGGCCAAATGGCCTACTCCTGCTTCTAGTTTCTATATAATATTCAGGTTAACAAATTCCCGTCAGTGCTACTTGACGGTTTTGCAGACTCAACCATGCAGAGTTGGATATCATCTGTGTCAGTCATACTTTCAAATTCTTGTTTTCCAGATCCAAGTATTCCCGAGAAGCTGCGTCAGGAGGATTTGTCATTTGAAAGTCCTGTTGAAGTTTTGTTGCCTCAGCCAGAAGGTCCAGGCCTTTGTGCCACTGCACTCAGCAAGTTTCTTATTGAGGTTCAAAATAATCTCCTCGGGGCCATTAGCACGTCCAAAAAGTAAGCACTTCCCTGCTTTTTTTGTTTAAAAAAAAGTGAAAGCTTGCAGGCGTGGAACTGTAATGTTAAGGGAAAAAAAATCCTTCTTGATTGACACCCAGGGCAGGATTTTCCAGCCATGCTTGCCCCAAAGCTGGAAAATCCCACCAGAGGCCAACGGACCTTTGCATGGTCCGCTACCCACCACATCTGCTACGATTCCCATGGTGGGCGGGATGGGACAGTTCCCACAAGCACCCCTCCCACCCCCAGTCAGTGAATCTGCATGACAAAGATGAGCTGCAGTGCCTGTTTAACATTTCCCAGACAGTACGCTTCAGTCAATGAAATTCTGTCGTCAATGTGTTTCCATTCGTGTTGTCATTTCCTCCTTTCTTCATTTGGTATTTCGGTGTCAGATTGATATATTTAGGTCTAAATTATAGGATATATCCTTTTTTTATCCCCCCACTAGATCTTGCATCAGCCCAGAAGAGGTATCAGAGGCACATGTAATTATTTGCGACCCTGATAAAGATTTCATCCCACTCGTTCTGTCAAACTGCCAGTACTCGCTGGAAAAAGGGCAGGAGACATTACCAGAGTATGATATTAAAAACATTGAGCGGCAGCTGATAAGACTGTTCCTTAGAGGAAAACCATTCATAGCTCATAAGGTAAGTATGTTCTTTATTGAAGATTCTTTTCACTTTATAGTGAGCAAATCCAATTCATATTTGCATTTTTGTTTTAAACAGAAAATTCCCAAGTTTGTGGGGAGGCATGAAAGAGACTATTCAAGCATCTTCAAGGAACTGAAAACAAAGATATCTCAAGTAAGGGTTTTCCTTCAGGCAGAACAGATTCCACAGTCTGAACATAAAATTGCAAGACATAATTTACAGTTAGATACATTCTATTCAATATTTCTACTCTAAGAGAGTTTTATTGTCGATCTAGATAAGTGGATTCTGTTTAAAGTGGAGCTGCCTACTATTATATTGTGTCTCTAATAGCTCCATCAGAGTGAAAGAACTTTTGCTGGTTGACAGGCAAAATACATTTCTGAACAGCAGAATACACAGTAAATCTTTGGTGAGAAAATCACACAGCATGGTGGTTAGCATTGCTGCCCCACGGCATCAGGGATTCGGGTTCCATTTCAGCCTTGGGTGACTGTGGAAACTCTCTCCCCGTGTCTATGTGGGTTGCCTCCGGATACTCCAGTTTCCTCCCATACTTCTTAGATGTGCAGGTTTTGGTGGATTGGCCAAGCTAAATTGCCCTTTCATGCCACAAGATGTGTAGGCTGGATGGATTGGCCACGGTAAACATGTGTTGTTAGGGGGATAGAGCGGGAGTCAGTACAGTCTTGATGGTCTGAATAGCGTCCTTCTGCACTGTAGGGATTCATTGATTCTAAAAAGCCAATGAATTACTGATGACCACGAACGACTGTGTGAAACCCCATATTCATATGTATTATTTTTGGATAGATATTGGGATTGATTTTCATCTTTAGTGTATATACAGTGACTGGAGTAAGCACAATAGTCATCCGAGGTCCCCAGCAAGAGGCTTAAATCATGTTGATGGTTGGGCCTCAGTTATATTTAGCTGGTGAGCTATCAACTCCTAGTGCTGACATTTAGCTCACCAGTATCTTTGGGGATGGCAGAGGCAGAGAGAAGGCAAGAAATCAGTAACCGTCCATGTTCACAGGCTTGCACCATGAGGTTAAAGGGGAGGGCTTGAATGGTTGGGGACATTAGTGAATGGAAATGCTTAGCAGTAAGACAGAGGGAGGAAAATTATGCTCTTCTTGGTACCCCAAAAATGCCAAGTGAATTACTTTTTATTGTAGCCAAAGCAGCTTCTGTTCATCCCTGTAAAGACCACTGGCTCTGACTATTCTTTGCTGTATTACTCGGCAAGCGTGCACTTAAATGTATCAAAATGGCGTAATGAGTAATAAAGCTCTCACCTTTCCTGGCAGGAATGATGCCACCTAAATTAAGGACCACCTGAAGTTAGTAGGGACTTGCCTGAGTTTCTCTGCTGCCTGATTCCTACTGAGAATCAGAAAGTTCCAAATCAGGCACATTCAGTTTCAGTTGAAAGGATTGATGGCTGCAGTGGATTTAAAGGCAAACAAATGGCTTTATATTTGTATTTTTGACTCACTTGGACCTGAGACTGTATTGTGCTCACCCCACTCCAAGGAGACAAACATTGGCACATTTCTGTGCTGCCATTTCATCCTCCCAACCCCTGTTTTATATGCTGTTTGGGATGAATGAACATTTTTGTTGAACAAGGCAGGAATCTGTCCAGGACGGCACAGTGGTACAATGGTTAGCACTGCTGCCTCACAGCACCAGGGACCCAAGTTCAATTCCAGCATCAGATGGCTGCATGTGAGGTTTGCACATTCTCCCTGTGTCTGCATGGGTTTCCTCTGGGTGCTCCAGTTTCCTCCCACAGTCTGAAGGACATGTTGGTTAGATATATTGACCCAACAGGTGCCAGAATGTGGCAACTAGGGGAATTTCACAGTAATGTAATTGCAGTGTTAATGTAAGCCTTACTTGTGACTAATAAATATAATTTTCTTTACTAATCTAATCTGTGAAAAGTTTGCTATATTTTCTGTGATGTTGTTAGAATGTTTAGTTACTCTCACTGAATGGAGCTAACCTAGACTGACCCACTAATCATCTGGTAACAAAGCTGGAGAACACTCAATTTAATGCATTGGTCTATTTTAGGGTTTTGAATATAGGCCCATTAATAATGGGGCCTGAATCTCTTGGACAAGTGAAATTATTGGCCTTGTCTCCTCAGAACTGTCAGGTATGAGTAGGTTTGGAGTTAAAAGAGCAGCTTGAGGGCCTGAGAGATGCCAGATTTATTGGAACTATACATCTCTGTCATTCTTGTGTCTTTATCTTCCACCTCTATCTGTAGCCATGTTATGTCTAACTGCTTGTCTAACCACCTCCTTCTTCCAGTTTTCTCCCTGTCATAGGGTATTGGTTATTTGGTAGTTCTGGCTGCCACACTGTGACTGCAGTTTGGAAGAGCTAGGGAGATGGATACAGTACTGTTTGGAACAATGCATAACTTTTAAGTTTAATTTATATTTGTGTTAAGAAAGGTGGAACATGGTTCTAGTTTCATCTAGAGTTTTTTTTTCTTGTGAGCTTGGTGCCAGGAAGCCTAGAGGCCCTGTTTGTATCCATGCATTTTTAATGAGGAACTGAAGAGATGAGTTACAAAGGGGTTAACAGTTTTGTGAATATGGGAAAAGTAGAAAAAATTGTATTGTTGCCTCATGACAGGGATCCAGAGATACAAGCAGTTCAGAGTGTGTATGTCAGAGAGTAAAGGTAGAAGTTCTAATCTCTCAAGTAAGAAAACCTGCAAGGATGCTGGGGGACCTCACGTGTTTGCTCAGAAAACCACAGGAAGAAAAGCATTTGCAACAAGGCCAGCCCAAGCAAGAAGCCTGTGAAGAAAGTGGTAAACCTTCACTGGGGTTTTGTGTCTGTAAGAGTATTGCTGGGATAAGATGATAGTCTCAGTTTGAATAATTTTCTGGTGTTGGTATCAAGATCTTTCCAACCATTTTGTCTGCTGTTGTTTATTTGTCCTTGTTTATTCAATGTTTTATTATCCAGTTCAACAGTAAACTCCAGTGAACCTTTCAATAACTTTACTCCATGGTTTCTAAAAAAAAAATTAGTTTATTTTGTTAAGGCATGACTGAGGATAAATGCTGAGCTGCCCAAATCCCAAAAGGAAACTTAAACTAGCTGCCAATTTTTTTGTTATAATTTGTATATTATGAGGAATTGTTCTAAATTTGGAAGTGGTATCTCAAGTGAATTATGATGATTTTATATTAAAGTAAATGTTTATTTAAAAAAAAACCACTTAAAACAGAAGAAAGGCTTCACATAATTTACAGTACGTTGAAAAAAATCTTAATTTAGACTATCCTCTGAGCTAACCTTCCCTTTTCCATTTGGCAACAGTCCTTATAAATTTTTGAATCAATAAAATTCTACTAATTTTACCCCGCAATGCCCTTTTGCCCTTAAGATGTCCTCAGAGACTAAGAACAATAAGTGTCCAGGTCTGGCCTTGTCCATGCTGTATTCTTGAGGACCTGATAAGCTGCCACAATATCTGCTGGGAGATGTAGGCAGCTACCCTCTCATACAGACTTCAGTGTTTTCTTAAGTGCGTTCTTTCTCTTTGATTTCTCTATTCTCCACTGCTTCAACCAGTCTCTCAGAAGTGCCCTTCTGCCAGAACTGATCAAACTCTGTTCTTTACTTTAGTTCCTATAGATTAAAAAGTAATCTTATCCCCTCTTTCCCTCACTTACTTACAATTTTACAACTTGTATATGTCCCCCTTTGAGCTAAAACAACCCACTTCAAAACTATGGGTGAGATTCTCCAGCCTCCCAGCCGCACGTCTTTGCTAGCACAGGATTCTCTGGTCCTGCTGCTGTCAATGGGAATTCCCATGCCAGTAGGAAAACTGCAGCTGGGAGTACACTGCTGATGGGAGCATAGAATCCAGCCGACATGAACTGCCAACGGATTCCGGCCTACTACTTCTATTGACCTATGTAAATTCTTATTGAAGTTCCTCTTGGTTTATGAATACAGCAAAACCACTTCTTACTGTTGCTTTAGACTCTTACAATCACTCTGTCTCTTAATCCAATTACAACATTCGCACCCCCACCACCCTGTTTCCAGTACACAAGAAATGTGACGGTAATATTACTAAAAGAAAAACGTTATAATTTCTCATTTTCTTGACACTGTCAAGCCAGGTTTCACTATGATATCTGATTTGTATTAACATCAATTGTGATTGTAATAATACTTAACAACCAAATCTCATCCAGTATTTACACCAGCATTAATAAGATATAATTCTTCACTGTTCTACCAATTGTACCAATTTGTATAAAAATAAACTGAGGGAAGGACACTTATTCTTTCCTTTTCTTTGTTTTAGGAAACATTATCACATTCTGCCTGCAATGCAGTCACAACGGTGCTGAAATCCTACAGTGATATTTGTGATGCCCTGGACATCATTGAGATTGTAGTTGGCTTCCTTGCTACCGCAGGAGGAGCCCCAGACAACCAGCTTCTTTGTTATCTCAAAGATACTTTACGGATGGATCGGCGAGTGTTAGCCTGTGTCAGCAAGGTTTGTACTAACAATAGACACTATCAGGAGAACATTGCTAATGGTTACTTTCAGCTTAGTAACGATATCTGCCTTTTCACCTTTCAATTACGTATCAGCATCTTTCTTCATAGTTTTT
The DNA here is from genome assembly GCF_965287045.1 of Carcharhinus amblyrhynchos. Lineage (NCBI taxonomy): Eukaryota > Metazoa > Chordata > Chondrichthyes > Carcharhiniformes > Carcharhinidae > Carcharhinus > Carcharhinus amblyrhynchos. The sequence goes on along the minus strand of NC_137344.1, from coordinate 18,055,505 downwards.
CTATTCTACTTCATTTAATGAATACCCTAAGCAGCTATTGGCTGTAATTGTCCAGTGTTTGGGTGATTTTGGTATGGTTGGAATTTGCACCCATCCCATTTATCCAGATGCATTGTCTTCACATTTCCCCATTTACTCACCTTTACCAACCCAGTGCTGTGCATTAAAAATGATTTGACTAGCTAAAGGCATGGCTAAGCGACACCATTTAGCCATCTGCACTAACTTTAGTGTTAAATGCCTTGCACTCAATACTGGTAAATAAGCTTCAGTTGAATATTTTGGCGTAACATTGAGCACTATTCAGTAATCAAGGAAGTAAAGCAATCACAACAATGAAACTAAACTCAGATTACTCTGATTTTCAACTTGCCATCTTATTAACAAATGTACAGGAAATGTATTCAGGCATACGCTGTGAGATCACATAACTCTGCAAGGTGGGATCTGCAGTTACTTGCCACATATGGCCACACTAATTTGGTCCTATCAAAATGATGTCTTAATTTTCCACCTGTATTGTATTATAAATTGGATTCTTTTCTCCTAGGCATTTGAAGGTTGCAAACTGAAGCACACTCTGTCCCTTTGGCAACTGCTGTCATCTTGGAAGTCCCAGGTCATGCTGGCCACAGGAAAGGTGTGAATGTTACTAATCGTAACCATGTTTCGCAGTGTATTTATAAAACTGGAATGAAGTCGTGTGAATTGGAAAAGGGACTTGGCCTCATTCATTGGAAAAGTTATCGTTACAAAATGGAAAGTCACAACTGACCTCAAAGTCGTTCCAAACTTTTGACTGTTTCATTCTTTACAAGATGTAATCATTGATTTTAATGTCTTTCGAAAGTGGCAACCCCCACCCCCCACCTCGCCACTTTCCCACCATTTATTAAGATCCGCTTTTCTCTTCTGTTCCCTGGTTTTCATCTGCTAACTCTGACCTCGCCAGCAAAGCTCACATCCCTTGAATGAACCTGGAATTGGTAATGGGTTCAAGGGTTATGGGAGAAGGCAGAAAAATGGGGATGAGGAGCAGATCAACCATGATCGAATGGCGGAGTGGACTCAGTGGACCAATTGGCCTAATTCTGCTCCTGTATCTTATCTTCTGAACTTAGCATCCACATTTCCAAAGTGTTTAATTTCTTCCACTTTTATTTTCTAACCACTCTCTAAACAAAGAGTTACTCCTGAATTCACTTTTGGGTTTATTAGTGACAGTCTTATACTCATGGCCCCCAATTTTTCCCACCCATTGTAACATCCCATTTGGTGAACAAACGGCATAATTTTACAGCTCCAACGCTCAGATGTTTTAATAGCAGACTTTCAATAAATTAGGAGGGACTGGGTTACAATAATTTCAATTACTCTTTTCATTTTTACAAGGACCCATTTGAGAGGATCCCTAAGGAATACAAGGATCAATTACTGCCCAAGGAAGAAGCAGAACTGAAGAGCTTTTTTGCATCGACTGACATCAACACACTTCTTTGGGAGCTCCATGAGATTCTGATCCTAAAGACTGCCTCAAGCAATGTAGATAACAACTTCTCATCCATTTGGAGGTAATACACACCAGTAGTTAAAATGCTAATAGAGTTGTACAGTGCAGAAAGTGTCCTTCAACCCATTGAGTCTGCACTGACAATATCTACCACTAAAGGTGTGCAAATGCCATTTTCCTGCACTTGTCCCATATCCTTGAACATTAGGATATTTCAAGTGCTCATCCAAATTGTTTTAAAGGTTGTAAGGTTTCCGGCCTCAACGACATTCCCAGGCAGAACGTATCAGATTCCCACAACTCAGTGATTTCTTTCCTCAAATTCCCTCTGAATCTCCTGCCCCTTATCCTAAAACTATGAGATTGCCTTCTCTTGATTGACCCCTCAAACAAGAGGGACAACTGCTCCCTACTCACCCTGTCCATACCCCTCTTAATCTTTTACACCTCAGTCATGTTCCCTCCTCCCCTTGCCTTCTCCCTTCATTCGGCAGTCGGGACACTTCAGTTGCAAGCAATATTAGAACTAGCTTCACAAAGTAAATCAAAGACAAAAGGTTTAATAAAGAAACGTCATTTCACCAACACTCAGGCCATGCCCTGGGCCACACCAGCTCTCCACAATCCCCATCTGCTGTCTATTTATACCTAGTCAGCTGATCATTACATCATTTTGCCATTGGTTACATTGTCTATTGGGTCAGCTGATCACAACATGGTACCATTGGTTGCATTATAACAGATTCCAATGTTACCATTGGTTACATTATAACATTCTGTCTCCAAATGAAACAATCCAAGCCTATCTATTCTCTCCTTAAATGCTGTATCCCAGGCAACATCCTGATGAACCTCCTCTGTACCCCTAATAAACAGCTTGATCCATTACTGTCCTTTCAGTCTGGATTAGAATGAAGTTTCTCCCAGATAAATGGGAGGAAGGCATATATTTTTTGATTAAGGTTCCCAAATAGAACAAGTCTGAGTAAACCTGACTCATAGAAACAGCACATAACCTTTATAAAGTTTATGCAATTGGCGCAAATTTGGATAATCTCATTGTGGATTACCAGTACTTTGGGCACTTTGGTAAAGGGAGCATTGCAACATTAGGGGTAATTTTAACATCCCACCACAGGAACCTGATGGGATCAGATTGGACAACTGTTCTCACAAGCTTTCTGATAGTATTTTGCATTGACTTTGATGGAATGTAAACTTGGATTGAACATCAAACAGGTGGCCTGCTGGGTGCTTCAGGTTAAACTGACCTTTTATGTGTGCAATGCCTAAGTGTTTTTCCAACACTCAGGTTCAGGTAACCACAGTACTTGGGAAAGGACATAACAAGTTAGCCTATGAAAGCCCTTTCCTCCAGCATGTTAACTCTCCCTATCATGGCATCATCATCATTACACATTGAGGAAGAGATGCACCAATCCTTGGCAACTGGTACACATTGAAGTTTCCAAGAATCATGATTTTAGACCCAACACTAAACAGTAATTCTGCCCACATTTCTCCATGGTGCTGAAGTTTCTAAATGATATTTCCAAGCTGTATTAGAATTGTCAACACTGTCTTTATAAGATCCCACAAATCAGTTGGGAGGTCAAAAGAACAAACATGATCATTCTCCAAGTCATAGCCACGCTAAGTATCGAGGCCTTGATAATCTTAGATCAGTTGGGATGGTTGGGACATGTCATCAGAATGCGAGACTCAAGACAGCCAAATATGCATAACTCAGTGCTATGCCAGGAAACTGCTCACACAAAAGAAACTTTTTGAAGAATTGGAAAACCTCCATGAACCACTGCTCTATTCACATCAACACATAGGGAGTAGGTGCCCATTCATGACCAAAATGGTGATCCATCATTATAAATGGTGTCAAGACTTTCAAATCAACAAGTGCAACCACTGCGAGAGAATTGTGAGAGAGGTGGAAGGAAAAGGCAGCTGCTCAAGTCAACAATCCACCCCCTTCCTCCGCGGTGAATAACTGATGTCCTCAGTGTGAGAGAACCAGAAAGGTTCAGGTGGAGCTCATAAACCTTCTGCAAAGCCACGGCCAACTCTGACGTATAACTTAAACCCAGCTGTCCGCGAGGAAGAGCCATCCTTGACGTGAGAGAGTGTCGATGATCGTAAAAAGAATGTAAATTTACTTTTCACTGGATTCTGTGGGTGGATTCTTACCAGAAAACGGCAGAGTGTCAGGGTCTGACTGAAAATCGGTGTGTTTCTCGCCAAAGAAACAGGTCGGTTTCCTCTTCAGATCTTATGGCACTTTGTCAAAAAAAAAGCAGGCGGGCGTGTTTCATGCCATTGTGCTGAGGGGCAGGGCCTAAACATGCCGGTTAAACTAGGCTGCATTGAGATGGGAGCGCCCCTATTAAAGCAAAAATAGTCTCTCCCCACACCACCATGGAGGTCTCAGGAGTTCCCCCCTCCCCCCACGGTAAACGGTCATCACCCCTTCCCCATCTCCAGCCCCCATCCCCTGAACATTGGTGGCACCTGCCACTCCCCCTTCCCCCTTAAATTGCTAGCATCAGACACTTCCTCTCCCCTCCCCACCCCCACCCCCCACTACCCCACACCAGGCAACCATTGCCAGAATCCCCACAAATCCCGCCCTGGTGAATCTGGTGGATTTTGTCAGTAAATTAGTGGCATTTTCATGAGGATGGGGTTGGGGGGGGTGGTGATGAGGAAAAGTAAGTCCAACACAGCCTTTCCTCTGCTCTCTGACACATGATGTCACTCCAGAATTGCCTGTTTGAAGTTAAGCAGATGCTCGAAATATCCACTGAACAACACATCTTTTTGGACACAAACAACATAGAAACATAGAAAGTAGATACAGGTGTAGGCCATTTGGCCCATTCATCCTGCACCACCATTCAATATGATCATTACTGATCAAGCACTTTCAGTATCCCATTCCCACTTTCTCTCCATTCCCCTTGTTTCCATTAGCTGCAAGGGTCACGCCCAGCTCCCTCTTGACATATCTAACGAACTGGCCCCAACAGCTTTCTGTAAAGAAATAACAACATCAGGCAACTGTTTTCCATCCATTTGCAACAAAGAGTCCGTGTGAAGTGAGTGTGTTCCGAGAATCTAACAGGCTGAGAGGAAGTTGCTGAACCTTTTAAATGCCAGCTTTGTCATAGGCAAGGCTCACCTTATTGAAAGTAAAAATTCCCGAAACAGTGAAGTATTTTCTTTCTTCTTGCCTTTCTTTGTTCTGCTCTTGATCAGACAATGTTGTAATAAAATGCAGCAGCAGTTCCCCAAACCTGCAATCCCCAATGGCAGCTGCCCCGCACTGATGTACAGAGCTCTGGCTGCACCCGCATTATATAAATGACTCTGTCCCTGGAGGATATGCCAGTACGGGGGGTGTAGGTAGAGGTCCTACCTGCCAAAAGAATGTGCAATTGATGTAGCATAATAAAGTGACCCCAAACACCTTCGCAAAGTAAACTGGCAATCAGGAAAATCTTAAAGTGAAATCAAAGATCTGTCTATTGGGATTAGCAAATGATTTTGATTTGATTTATTATTGTCATATGTATTAGTATACGGTGAAAAGTATTGTTTCTTACATGCTGCACAAAGCATACCGTTCATAGAGAAGGAAACGAGAGAATGTAGAATATAGTGTAACAGTCATAGCTAGGGTGTAGAGAAAGATCAACTTAATGCAAGGTAAGTCCATTCAAAAATCTGGTAACAGCAGGGAAGAAGCTGTTCTTGAGTCAGTTGCGACATGACCTCAGACTTCTGTAACTTTTTCCCAAAGGAAGAAGGTGGAAGAGAGAATGTCCAGGGTGTGTGGGGTCTTCAGTTATGCTGGCTACTTTGTCAACTCAGCAGGAACTGTAGACAGAGTCAATGGATGGGGGTGCTGATTTGCGTGATGGATTGGGCTTCATTCATGACCTTTTATAGTTCCTTGTGGCCTTGGGCAGAGCAGGAGCCATACCGAGCTGTGATACAACCAAGAAGAATGCTTTCTATGGTGCATCTGTAAAAGTTGGTGAGGGTCATGGCTGACATGTTAAGTTTCCTAGTCTTCTGAGAAAGTAGAGCATTGGTGGGCTTTCTTAACTATAGTGTCAACATGACGGAAGCAGGACAGGTTGTTGGTGATCCGGACATCTAAAAACCTTAAGCTCTCGACCCTTTCTACTTCATCCCCATTGAATTAGATAGAGGCATGTTCCCCTCTACACTTCCTGAAGTCGATGACAATCTTCTTCATCTTGTTGACATTGAGGGAAAGATTATTGTCTCCGCACCAGTTCACCAGATCCTCCATCTCGTTCCTGTATTTTGCCTCGTCATTGTTTGAGATCCAACCCACTACAGTGGTGTCATCGTCAGCAAACTTGAAAATGGAGTTGGAGGGGAATTTGGCCACACACTCATAGGTGTATGAGGAGTATAGCAGGGGGCTGAGAACACAGCTTGATGATGAGAATTACTTTAATGTGTGCTGTATTATTTTCTGAGCTTGAAGCATTCTCCTTGTTTTATTTCAGCCTGAAAGACACGCTTTCAATTTACCTGGAATCCAAGGCTTCCGACAGTCTGCCGGGACTGGAAGACAGTCTTTCTGATGAAGTCACTCTGGCGAAAAGCATCCAGACGTGGATACTTGCAGTAAACTTTAAGAAAAGAATTTGACAGTGTCCACGCACCTTTTCTGCATTGGGGTATAGGTGAGAATGAAAAAGGCCTGTTAGTAATAAAGGCTGATCTGTTTTAATGGCGGCCTACTTTAGTTTTATAAGATTTTGCACTATGTTCAGAAATAGCCATTAGAAGTGAATTATTATGCAGAGGTAAACAATCTGCAACTTTTTTTTGTTATAATAAAACTGTAATGTTTGAAACTGGCACTAAAATATCAGCGCTCTGCAACATCCTGCATTGAAAATGTGAAACAGTGGGAAAGCTAATTAAAGTTGAATGTTGTTCGCTGTGAAGAATATTCTACCCAGTACAAGGTAAAATCTACTCTTTGTAAATGAAGTTGTTTGGCAGAGTGCAGCCTCCCACAACAAATCCTGTGAATTATTGCATTAATGTGTGGCACTACTTACTGCTCAAGTACCACAATTATGTATTGAGGTTACAGAGGCAGTGACTAATGGTTTCTGAGTGGATAAGGGACCAAATTATTTACCTTCATTATAAAGCCATCTCCCTGTATGGTTTTTATTCTGAAAAGCACGATGTGTAGTGTATACGAATGGGGAGTTGGGGTGGGGGGGGGCGGCATTCAGTCCAGCAAGCCTGTGCCGTCATTCAATTTTTTTAATTCATTCATGGGATGTGTGTGTCACTGTCTGGGCCAGCATTTAACGTCCTTCCTTAATTGCCCTGCTTGCTAAGCCATTTCAGAATCAGCCGCATTGCTGTGGATCCGGAGTCACATATAAGGATGGCTGATTTCCTTCCCTAAAGGATATTTGTGAACCTGGTGAATTTTTTCAATGGTTTCATGATCATATTAGAGTATTAATTCCAGAATTAAAAAATACTAAATTCACCATCTGCTATGGTGGGATTCAAACCCAGGTCCGCAACACCTTACCCTGCATCACTGGAGTTACTAGTCCAGTGACAATACCGCTGGACCATCATCTCCCCAAGTTAATTAGATCATAGCTTATCTATACCTTAACTTCACACGAGCATCGTGCCTCCATGACCCTTAATATCCTTGGCCAGCAAAAGTAAAACACCGAGTTTAAATTTTCGATTGACTCAGCCTCAACAGCCTTTTGCTGAGAGTGCTCCAAACTTTTGCCATCATTTGAAGACAAGCCTGAATGGTCTAGCTCTAATTTTAAAGTTGCTCTGTACTCCCCCACTTTCCAACACGAAGAACTCCTTTACTTTTCTCAAACATTAAATCACCCCTTAATCTTTGACACTCAAGGAAATACAAGCCATTTCTTTACAAGCTGTCCACATAACTTTAATTCCTTTAGCCCAGATATTTTTCTGGTAAATCTGCTCAACTATTCTTGGGTGGATTTCCTCTGGATGCTCCGGTTTCCTCCCATAGTCCAAAGATGTGCAGATTGGGCTGATTGGCCATGCCAAAATTGCCCCTGAAATGCATAGATTAGAGGAATTAGCAGGTAAAATATGTAGGGATATGGGGGTAGCGCCTGGGTGGGATTGTGGCCAGTGCAGACTCATTGGGCCGAATGGCCTCTTTCTACACTGTAGGGTTTCTATGGTGATTCTATGATTCTTCAGTGTACATATCTAAGAGCTATGTTAGCCAAAAATGGCAACTTTGCCAATTTAGCACACCTATTTTGTGCTGGTTTTGCACATCTTTGCTTTGAAACGACTCTTTGAAATTGAAAATAATTTAATATCTCATTTCTTTTACTTTTACAACTGTTGTAATAATTATTTGTCTGTACAGCAATTCAGCTTAGTATGTATTAATTCCAAGTGTTGTTTGACATTTTTAGTTTATTTTTAGTTTGATGTACAAAGGATAATTTTGAGAAGTTTTCAAACAGTTAAAAAGATACAGTCAATTAGAATTGGTTCCATTGTTATTAGGATGTGTGGCCATGAGTGGCAAGTCACTGAATAACTAAAGTGGTTAATTACACTCTCTCGTACAGAGTTCATTATTAATGTGTTACAAATAGCTTTTTGTAAAATACCATTTAGTGAATCTCAATAAAGGAGATACTTCAAACGATCGTCCACACGTTGGATTCTAAAAACCTGCCTGTCTTTGATTTTCGGCTTTGGGGAGTCACTGTGACCAAACAATCCCTCAACTAATTACAGCAGAGGCATGTTGTGTAATGTTGTCAGACATAAATGCGCCGACAGACAGGGCCGATACAAGAGTATCAGGCGCCTTGGGCAAGCTGTCAGCCTTATGCTCAACCCCCATCCTTCCAACAATTAGCTTTCAAAAATGAATATTGGCATGAATAAAAATTCTGCATTTGGGATTAGATTTATTTGACGTGGGAAAGGAGGATTTTATGATACCAATTGTACATTCTCATTGTTCCACACTTTTCACGGGATATGTTCCGGACCAAATGCACATTTACCTTGTGTAATGTGGCCCACATGATGTAATACTATGTGTTTCTGCAACAGTTATGAGATGGGTTTCTGCTCAAACAATTTCCAATCAATAATCATTACAACAGAGTGGGCCAGATTAATGTTTCTTTTTAGTCATTCGTGGGACATGTGCATCACTGGCTGGCCAGCATTTGTTGCCCATCCCTAATTGCCCTTGGAGGGCAGTTGAAAGTCAACCACATTGTTGTAGCTGTGGAGTCACGTGTAGGCCAGGCCAGGTAATGATGACAGATTTCCTTCCCTAAAGGATGTGAATCAGATAGGTTTTCCCAACAACTGGCAATTAAGTTCTCTGATATTATTTACTAGTTTGTAGTTTTGGAATGGTCATACAGTTGCACAAATTTATGAAACTGTCATAAAGCAGAATGAGGAATATAATGAAATTTTGGGAAAGACTGAGGTGTAAATACATGGAAATCTACATGGATGTCAAGGATGTATGAGTGTGTATCGGTAAATCCATTCACACTGGACATGTGACGCCTGACTGCTCAAACAAACCACCTTTTTTTCATGTTTGCTGTGGAGAGCTGAGAACCAGTGGCCTGCCCGAAGGGATTCTCATTTTTTCTGTGCCAGCCTATCAGCCGAATGCCAGAGAGGCTGAACCAACACGGGTTGGTCCTCACTCCTGGCCTGCTGTGACCGTCTGCCTACCTGGCTATCGAAAGTCTGTGCCCAGGGAAACTCTAACCACTTGAGTCTATCATTTCAGTTTTTCATTTCGTGCTCTGTGCTGAACATGTTTATATCATGCTGATACATATACAACAAAAGTGTAGCAAAGATATTGGATATAAAATTGGAAGAAAGTTCTTAGATACTTCATTGGCTGCAAAGCATTTTCAGATATCTGGAGGTTGTGAAAATTGCTACATGAATACAAATCTTTCCTGTAAGCTCAGACATGGTGGGCTTTGTGAGGAGCAGATGTACAGTGGTTAGCATTGCTGCCTCACAGGGACCCAGGTACAATTCCCGGCTTAGGTCACTGCCTGTGCGGAGTCTGCACGTTCTCCCCTTGCCTGTGTGGGTTTCCTCCGGGTGCTGCAGTTTCTTCCCAGAGTCTGCAAGACGTGCTGGTTAGGTACATTGGCCATACTAAATTCTCCCTAAGTTTACCCGAACAGATGCCGGAGTGTGGCGACTAGGGGATTTTCACAGTAACTTCACTGCAGTGTTAATATAAGCTTAGCAGAAGCACTAGTAAATAAACTTTAAACAGATCAGCAAGCGACAAAAGAAAAGTCTTAATGTAGTGCATTATTCAAAACAGAAGGAGTCAAATGCCATTGTTTTATCCCTGTCCACAAGCTATTGAATGAAACGGAACAAAGATAATTTTGAACAACCTTGACCAGATGAATTAGACTCGAGTTTACTTTCTTAAAACTCACTAGGTGGCGCTGTTTGTCACATAGTTTGTTAATATAATTAAACAGTACAGTTATACCATCACTTCTGCCAATCTGGACATCGTTTCAACTTCACAGTGTTGCAAACTGCTGAGTCAATGTGACGTTTCCTGCGGCAGGCAAGTGCATATCACCTCCTGCATGCAGATGTGATTGCAATTGACGTCCATATGGGGGGGTGGGGGGCAGCACAGTAGCACAGTGATTAGCATTGCTGCCTTATAGCGCTAGGGACTTGTGTTCGATACCTGGCTTAGGTCACTGTCTGTGTGGAGTTTGCATATTCTCCCTGTGTCTGCATGGGTTTCCTCTGGGTGCTCTGGTTTCCTCCCACAGTCCAAAGATGTGCGAGTTAGGTTGATTGGCCGTTACCCCTGAGTGTCCTGGGATGCGTAGGTTAGTGGGGTAAATGTGTGGGGTGATGGGGTAGAGTCTGGATGGGATTGTTGTCTATGCAGACTCCATAGGCCTTCTGCACTGTAGGAATTCTATTCTGTGATCTATGATGCCAAACCAAGTTGGAGAATTCTCTGAGAATTCACTGATTAGTCCTGTAGATTTTATAAACTTCAGCAGGGGACAAAAATCAACTTGCCACACACTCTGCTCCAGATCTTTGCAGCACAGGCTCAAAAATTCAAACACAGAGTTCTCTGGCCTCCAGCCACATGTATCCTCCCGGTGGGACATAGCACATTGTTTGCTAGCGATGGGATTCTCTGGTCCCATTGCTTTCAATGGGAATTCCCATTGATGTCACCAGTGGGAAACCCATTGGTGGGGTGGGGGTGGGGGTGAATTGTTGGTGGACCGAAGAATCCCGCCAGCATGAATGGCCAGACAATTCCGGTTCAGCTTGTAAATTAGCATGGATAGTGATTAGTTTAGTGATAAGTAACTGCACTGCGAACAAAAACCAAAACTGCTGGAAAATCACAGTGGATCTGACAGCATCTGTAGAGGGAGAATAGAGCCAATGTTTCAAGTCTGGATGACCCTTCATCAAGTGCTCAGCTTTGACGAAGGGTCATCCAGACTCGAAACAATAGCTCTATTCTCTCTGATGCTGTCAAACCTCTTGAGATTTTCCAGTATTTTCTGTTTCTGTTTCCGATTCCAACATGCGCAGTAATGCGCTTTAACTACACTGCAGATTTCATTGGCTGAAGCATATTTCAAATATTATCACACACATTGTTTGGTCAGTTTTATTGTTCAGTACAGCAACAATAACAGTACAATTAATCAAATGGTTGCTTATTCGCACATATCTACTTTGTTGAATGTGCACTTTCTTGGTATTTGAATAAGATGCTAATATTTGCCATTATTACAAAACAGATTGAACGTTTTAAGTGTTTCCAAGACCAATAAAGTAACTGAGACCAAATTTCCACTTCAGATTAAAACAATATTGATATTAATGAAAGGAAATGTTGATCACTGTGTATAGTACCAATCTAGCAAGCTGACTTTTGCTACGACACTCAGAAAATTTTTTTAATCAGAGACCACCAACCAGAAGGTGGCAGGATTGAGTTTCATGTCTGACTCTTCCTGTAATATAGTTATCGTCAGTGAATTTAACAGATCCTGGACCGTCCAACAGAATGTAATGCAGAATCATGGAATGATACACCACGGAAGGATGGCCATTTGGCCCATCATGCCTCTGTTAACTCTTTGAAAGAGCTATCCAATTAGTCCGACACCTCAGCGCTTTCTCTGTAGATTGCCCTGCATTTGTTTTCCAATTCAAGGATTATCCAATTTCCTGTTAAATGGCACGATTGAATCTGTTTCTGTTAACCTTTCAGACAGTGCATTCCCGATCACTCCATCAAAAACTGTTTTCATCATGTCTGGTTATTTTCCCAGTCGCTGCTTTAAATCCTTGTTCTCAGGTTGCTGACACTTTTCCTACTGGAAACAGTTTACTCTTGGTTATCCTATCAAAACCTTGCATGGTTTTCAGCACCGCTAGAAATTCTGTTTCTCTCTAACTGCAGCATCATCAATCTCTCCATGTGGCACAGTGTTAGCAATGCTGCCTCCCAGCGCCAGGGGCCTGGGTTTGATTCCTGGCTAGCGCACTGTCTGTGCAGAGTCTGCATGTTCTCCCTGTGCCTGCATAGATTTCCTCTAGGTGCTCCAGTTTCCTCCCACAGTCTGAAAGACGTGCTGGTTAGGTCTAGGGAGTGGACTAATTGGATTGCTCCTTCAAAGAGCTAACATAGACACGATGGGCCATATAGCCATCCTTCTCATAGAACCATAGAAAATTACAGCTCAGAAATGTGGTATATCATTCCATGGCCATACGAAATTCTCTCTCAATGTACCCGAACAGGTGCTGGAGTGTGGCGAACAGGGGATTTTCATAGTAAATTCATTACAGTGTTAATGTAAGCCTACTTGTGACTAATAAATAAACTTTAATGTTTTACTTTTAAGTAAATCTCTATTGCACTCCCTCTACTCCTTGACATCCTTCTTAATGAACTTTGCCGAGAACGGAACACAGCACTCCAGCCATGGCCCAGTTAGAGTTTTATAAGGGTCAGTCTAACTTCCTTGTTCTGGTACACTGCTCCTACACATATCACTGTACTAAGAGGGTGTTGGCAACCAAAGATTTCCATTGGAAGTGGTTAGTGATTATGTCTGGCCAGGTATGACAATGGTTTGCTGTTGCCTTGTGCAGTACAGCGGACCAGGAAACTCTCCCGCTCTTTACCACCTGCCATCAGACACGTTGGAAAGCTTTACAGCCTGATAGTCAATCTGTTGGGCCAGGTGATGATGAACGCACCTTATGTGACCATTAAGTCCTGGCAGTTGAATCCGAAGCTTTTGGCCAGTGGCAGAGATGCTACCAGTGCACCACAAGACCTCCTCTGGTACATTATGCCTCTGTTTAAAATAACAAGGAGCACATCAGCTTTTATTAACAGCCTTCTCAAAGCAACCTGCCGCATTCAAAGATTTTCACTCTGCACCTCGGGTCTCTCTGTTTCTATAACCCCTTTAAGATTGTTCCATTTACTGCTACTCTTCATTGTTCCCCACCAAAATGTATCACCTCACAGTATTAAATTGCAACTTCTTTCTGTCTGTCTTTCTGAAGTCCACATCCTTCTCACTGCTTGCTGTGTTTCTGAGGCTTCATGTTACCTGCGAGCTTTGGAATTATGCCCTGTTCACCTAAGTCAGGGTCATTGGGCCATAACCTCCAATTGGCGTTGGAAAGCAATAGCCCACTTCAATTACAAGATGTTAATGCGCATTTCCTTTTCCTTGATAACTGCGCTAAAACATCCAGTGGCCGGAGCTGCTTGGAGTGGAAGAGTTCTCACAGGTCCCAGTGTAGTTCATCGTCTGATTCGAGAAGGTCATGTCCGCTTTACTGCACTAACTGCTGTAAAACAGGTAAGTTTAAGAGGCCAAAGGAAAGTGATAGACCTAGGAGAAGGTGAATGGATGGCAGGGGGAGGGTAGGGGGTCGGGGCAGAAACTGTGGGTTTGGAGGTGGGGTGGAGCAGGTTGGAGATCTGCAGTGGGTCAGAGATTGGGGGTACGTATAAGGGGTCTGGTGGTCTGGTCTGGGTCAAGCCAGGTGAAGGGAGAGGTTATCCCCCTGGGTTGGGGGGGGAGGTGGTCAGGTCAGGTTTGAGAGTAGGATACACAGATTTGGGGGTAAGGAACACCTTGGAGAGCATGAGGTGTGCCTGCGGGGTTCAGTCTGGGTATTTAAAATGGTCACACAACAATCGGAAGTTGTTTGGTTTCCCCTAAATTGTTCTGAGTAACTATGAACGCAACCCTTGGGGAACCATCCTAGATTAACAATTTAAAGCACTTGGTGTTGGAAGGTACAAAGTTACACTGCCACTGTCCCTTTACACATTTACTATGTCTCTTTGCATATCCACACTGTTTTAGTGTCCTTTGCATAACTACACTGTCACATTGTCGCGTTATAGAGCCATACTATCACTGTCCCCATACTATCACTGTTATCACATCATCTATGATGTGATAACAAATAACAAAACATGAACTAATGTCAACTCCTTTGCCTTTCACTACTCATACCAGAGAGAAAAAACCATTGAGTTTCAACCCCTACTGTCCCCAGAACAAAATGCTAACTGATTACATCATGTCACTATTGCAATTACTGAAGTTTAGTTCAGCTGATTGTATTCATAGAATAGCATCATACAGCAGTGGCCCTTCGACCCATCAAGTCCACACTGACATATTAGAAACACTTGAAATCCCACCTAATCCCACCTGCCAGCACTTTAGCTATAGCCCTGAACGTTATGATGTACCAACTGCTTATGCAGATACTTTTTAAAGGATGTGAGGCAACTGGCCTCTATCACTCTTCCAGGCAGCACACTCCAGACCATCACCACTCTTGGGGTAAAATAGCTTTTGCTCGCATCCCCCCTAAACCTCCTGACCCTCACCTTAAACCCATGTCCCCTCGTGATTGAACCTTCAACTAAATGGAACAGCTGCTCCTTATCCTCTCTGTCCATGTCTCTCATAATCTTGTACACCTCAATTAGGTCACCCCTCAGTCTTCTCTGCTCCAATGAAGAGAATCCAAATCTACACAACCTTTCTTCATATCTTGAGTGTTCCATCCCATGGAGCATCATGATGAATTTCCTCTGCATCTCCTCCAGTGCAATCACATCCTTCGCAGGCTCATTGGGCCAAAGGGCCTGTTTCCCGTGCTGTATTGTTCTTTGTTCTTTGTTCTGCTAATGTGGTGACCAGAAGTGCACACAGTAAACTAGCCGTGGCCTCATCAATGTTCTATACAGCTCCAACATGACTTCCCTGCTTTTGTAATCTGTGTCTTGATTAATTGAAGGCAAATGTTCCCATATGCCTTTTTCACCACCCTACTAACATGCCCTTCCGCCTTCAGAGATCTGTGGACAAACACACAGAGGTTGCTTTGTTCACCCAACTTCCTAATGTCCTATCATTCATTGAGTACTTCCTTATCAAATTACTCCTTCCAAAATGTAAACTCTCCCACTTTTCAGGGTTAAATTCCATCTGCCACTTATCTGCCCATTTGACCATTCCATCTATATCTTCTCGTAGCCCAAGACACTCCATCTCAGTGTTAACCACACAGCCCATCTTTGTGTCATCTGCAAACTTACTAATCCTACCCTCCACATCAATGTCATTTATATAAATGACAAATAATGGGGGGGGGCACAACACAGATCCCTGTGGTATACCACTGGGCACTGGCTTCCAGTTACTAAAGCAACCTTCTGTCATCACCCTCTGTCTCCTACAACTGAGCCAATTTTGATTCCACTTTATCAAATTATCCTGTAACCCAGGTGAATTTACCTTCTTTACAAGTCTCCCATGTGGGACCTTATCAAAGGCTTTGCTGACATCCAAGTAAACTACATCAACTGCACTACCCATCTCTCTTTCACCTTCTTCCTTTGGGAAAAAGATACAAAGCCTGAGGTCACGTACCAACCAACTCAAGAACAGCTTCTTCCCTGCTGCTGTCAGACTTTTGAATGGACTTACCTTGCATTAAGTTGATCTTTCTCTACACCCTAGCTATGAGTGTAACACTACATTCTGCACTCTCTTGTTTCCTTCTCTATGAACGGCATGTTTTGTCTGAATAGCTTGCAAGAAACAATACTTTTCACTTCATCTACACCCGTGGTCACCTCCTTAAAAAATTCAAACAAATTTGTTATTCTTTGCCTCTGCTTCACAAGATTCTAGGTTCAATTCCCACTCCAGGACTTGACCACAAATATCAAGGCTGATCCTTCAGTGCTTTACTGAGGGTGAGTTGCAATGTTAGAGATGTTGCCTATTGGATGGGATTTAAATAAAGGCCTTGTCGACTTGCTGTGATTATGTGAAAGATTCCCATGGCACTATTCTGAAGAAGGGCAGGGTAACTATTCCCAGTGTCTGGGCCAATACTTATTCCTCAATTAACATCACAAATCCAGATTCTCTGTTCTTTCTCACGGGACTGTTTGTGGGAACTTGTTGTGTACACCTTGGCTGTCATGTTAGTTGCATTACAACAGTGACTATCCTTCAAAAGTACTTCATTGGTTATAGCATATTTTGAGACATCTAAGTAGCCATGAAAATTGTTATATAAATACAGGCTTTTCTGTGTAATATGATCTTAGGTAAACCTAGATGTTTCTGCCAACTTCCAGTGCTTATTCCCCAATGTTGCTTTAAACACTGTGATATAGGGTATATGTATGGATCTGCTCATTCAGATTGTTCATGAACAGCATATTGGAATTACAAAATTTATAAGTTTATTACGTTTTGGGACTTCTTTATATTTTGGGTCAGTGAAGGGGATCATGTTACCTATTCTGCAGACTTCTGACAGTAAGCCTGTCTGATTTATATATTAGGGATCAAAGCAAGGCTTGGATTGTTGTACTGGGAAGAATGTGTAAGGTATATTTTGTTGGACACAATGGCAGCAGTCTCTGAGTCCTCATCTGAGACACACAGGGCTCTACTTCACCATTTAGATTCTAAGCGCTGGGCGGACTTGAAACTGGGAGTGTTTCAAATCTAACTTTTAGACCCGTTCTCAGGCGCCCCCATATGCACTGAAAAAATATCAGTGATTCCGAATCACAAGCCTATGGGCAGTGCTTAACACGTCTGAAATCCTGCAGCTCCAATCGGAGCCTCCAACTGCGCATGTGCAGAAAAAAAATTGATAGAATGTGGCTCTCCTGCCACATCGCTTCTGGGCTGGATAATGCCTTCCTCTGTCCCCCATAGACATTCCCCCATCCCCACAACACCACTGAACCCTTATCCCCATACTCCATCCACCAGATCAATCCCTTCTTCACCTCCGCTGATCTCAGGCAGGGTGACAGTGCACCCACCTTCCTCCCCAACAGATCTCAAACAGAGAGCCCTCAGATCCTCAGCACTTACCTCCTCACTAACTGGAGCGCCTGAATCAGACTTTTAAGGAGCATGTCTGTTTCGTGCTGATTCCGAATGGGCGAACGCAGTGGTTAAAGGGGGAAGTACCAGTAAGGTTGGACGTGCAGCCCATTAAGTCAATTTATATGCATGCAAATGCATTTAAATGGCCTTTGCGCCCATTTTGGATGTGGTCCCAATCACAGCCATTTTCAGGCATTGGTAAAAGGGGAACCGGCATGGAGGCGGGCACGATTCATGTTACTCGCTACAAGCCTGATTTTACCAAGTGTTTGTGCCTGAAAATTGGGCCCACGAAGTCCCAAAGAGGTGTTGTAGGTATCGGGTGCTGTCAACTATTCATGTACTGCTAATATGAAAAGAAGTTGGGACCAAGGACAGCCAAATGGCATTTCTATCTAGATGCAAGGTTAATGGGCAAGATTCTCCAGACTCCCAGCTGCATGTTTTCCAGTGGTGGAAGGCAGCAGGCCGTTCACTAGCGGCAGGATTTTCCAGTGCCACCGCTATCAATGGGATTTCCCACTGATGTCACCCCCGCCACCACAAAATCCACAACTGAAGTGGGCTGCAGGCGGGACTGGAGAATCCTGCTGCTGTGAACAGTTGGAGAATTCTGGCCAATGTGTTTCATGCTGCCATGTAGAGAAAGGCAACGGCAACCATTTTTGAGATCAGACTACAGGCTTCCTACAAATCAACAAATCTTACATAACAGTCCTGTGTGGGCAGCAGAGAGAAAAGGTTGCTCAGCTTTCTAAGCTCCACAACCAGATGCAATATGGAGATTGGTCTCCAGTCGAGGAAATGCATCCTGCGGCCTTCTATGGATGCTGAGATTTTTCCTACCCTTGCCAAGCTGATGAAGAATTATTGCCACAGGCTTTTCTGCTGGTGGTGAATTGAAGAGACTCTCTGAAAACTGAGGGAAGTGCACACAAGTGGTCACTTGAACTTACTACTTGGTGAAATCAGGATACAAAATCCATTGGAAGCTTGGAGTAACTATGGACTGCTTACTCTCAGGATTGTAATTCTGTGCAGAATGCAGTGGGACATAAGGGAAATGAGTCTGAAAGTCATGCTGATTAGGTACACTGACCATGCTAAATTCTCCCTCATTGTACCCAAACAGGTGCCAGAGTGTGGCAACTAAAGGATTTTCACAGTAACTTCATTGCAGTGTTATTGTAAGCCTATTTGTGACAGTAATAAATAAATTAATAAATAAACTTCTAAATTTTGAAGAAGAATAACAAGAGAATATCTCTATAGTTCAAAGTATAAGTAATATAGGGGATGATTTTACCAAAAAATTTCTAAGTGCCAAATGAGCATGAAAATGGGAGAGGTTTGCAAATTAAAAGGCAAAGTGTGATTCACGGCAGTAATGAGAGTCGATGGAGACTTTTCCTCATTGAAAAGCCAGCTGCTCGTACTAGAGAGCGCTATCACACCTGCGCAGATTCTCAGTGTGCAACAGAACAGAGAGATCATTCACTGCCACCACACCCCCCCCCACCAACCCGGCCCAGATATTGTCCCCCCACTCCTCCCAGTCACTGACCTCCTAGCCAATCATCCCACAAACCCCCCTGGATACCAGCTCAATTCCCCCCTGGATATCACCCCAATCTCCATCCCCCGTCAGTGAAGCTGATCACGCTGGCAACCCATAAGATCTAGACTCAATAGCATGAATATAAATCTGAGTAAAACCTGTAGAGAATAGAAAATAAATATATTGGGATATAACATATTGAGGAATGAAAGAAAGGAGGAAGAGTGGCAATATTGATGAAAGGGGGAATTTATTTTGTGAAGAAAGTTAGTGTACACCAAAGAACTGCAATCAGATTAAAGAGTGGGGTTAAGAAAAGCAAAGGAAGGTCTCCAGTACTTACTTGCTGATTGAGCAACAGAGGGGTAACAGAGGTTTAGAACGGAATTCCTACAAACTGCAGAATTCCTTCCTCAAGCCATACATTAGTCAATTCACAAAGGCTGTTCACAAAGGTGTTGCTAGCTCTGGTTCTGAAGATGAAAATGTTTTATGAGTAAATCAGTAAGAATCATTAAAACTGACGTGAAAATCCCTAAGAGGAGAATCTTGTCAGTTTGTAGATGATGATCAAACCAATGCCAGTTACAACTTTCCAGAGGTCTTCACTAAAGAGTGGAAGATCAGAGAGGAGGTCAATGCTGACAGAGGTTGAGAGCATGGGGAGCAACATTATGGTGGACAAAAATAAAATGAAGACAGCTAAAGGAAGGTGAAACACTAAAATCCAACAGAATGAACTTCAGACATTGGATTTTTATGCTGAGGGAAGGCTCCTACATCCCAGCATAAATTATAGGGACAAGACTGCTTCCTACGAGCTGGCTCACCTTGGGTTAGTTTTTTGACATTATTCTGTTGGCCCATCAGAAGTCAGCAGCTCTTCACACGGGCGCAGCGAGCATTAAGTGCCAGCCACTGCACGTAGATCAAAGAAGTAATATTCAATGACAGACATTCAGGTACATCTGAGACCTCACTGGGACTAAAGCTGAGAGGCTGCTTGGGTGGGAGGGAAGGCGAACACAGGAGGATGACCTCCAATTAACACGGAGGGTCCAGGAAGGAGGCAACGCTCTTCACTGACAAACCGCCTTCAGGGTTAAACCTGCTGAGCTACACATTGGGTGGGCCTTGCCTGCCACCTGTTATATCAAAGCATCAGTGCGCACTAGTTGCCCTCAATTGGGCCCAATGGGCACTGCCCGGCCATGACCCAACCATCCAGAGGTTTGATGGCCCCCGAGTCCCTCCGCATGATCATTGCACAGTAGCACCGTGGTTAGCACTGCTGCTTCACAGCTCCAGGGTCCTGGGTTTGATTCCTGGCTTGGGTCACTGTCTGTGTGGAGCTTGCACATTCTCCTTGTGTCTGTGTGGGTTTCCTCCCACAGTCCAAAGATGTGTGGGTTAGGATGATTGGCCATGCTAAGATTGCCTCTTAGTCTCCTGAGATGCATAGTTTAGCGGGTAAATATGTAGGGATCAGGGAGTGGGGCCTGGGTAGGATTGTGGTCAGTGCAGACTTGATGGGCCGAATGGCCTCTTTCTGCACTATAGGGTTTCTATGATTTTAAAATGAGAAGTCAATATTCATAGACTTATAACAGAAAGCATGAAATGCAGAGTATCGTGGAGCTTTGGAATTGACTTCCAGTGATATTGGATGAAGTAGAATCTACGTTAAGACGACACAGATGAAACACTGAAAACAAGGTGTGTAAATGTGATTAGGACTATGGGCTCATGTGAAGAATAAATGGCAGCACGACCGGTTGGATTGAAAAAGCTGCTTCTGTGTTACAATTTCAATGTATTTCCATGAAGTCTAAAGTCAATAGAAGTGGCATTCACCATTCACTTCAACTTGAGGTGAACCTGTAGGTGATCAAATTAATTCTGATGCAACATGCCTTCCCTGCTGCAAAGAATGCTAAAGAATTCACTTCCTAAAGTTTAAAATCATTTGCACTTTTAATGTACAAAACTGCACCAATATAGAGTTAAATATAGATGAGAAGCAAACATATCACATCTTGGTCATTGGCGACAAAATATAAAACAGATAGTGGTATCTTTTAATAAAAAGACAAAAATTGCACATTCAAACAATTTTACATACATTTGTTGGGCATTAAGCAAACATTTTTTTTCAGATCATGACAGCCATTCAAACACTTTATCTCCTCTCCACATTCCTCAGTTGTTTCATGGTGAAAAAAATTATGTGTACACTCAATCCGGAGCTGGGAACCTTGATTAATTCATGTCGAAAGTTGCTTGAAAAGTCCAAAGCTCTGAGCCCTTTACTGGACGATTGTGATTGTATAGAGGTTCTTGGAACAATGCCCATGGCACCAATTTTTGAAGCACTCTTTTTGCTTTGTTTTTGGTGGGGAGGGGCGGGGGGTTGCTTTTGTACTCCAGCGCCTCACAATCAGCCTTTTGTAGAGAACGTGGATACTGCTTTGAATTTGGAGCTTTGCCAACTAAACTAAAAGCATTGCAAAAGCTGACGTGTGCATGTGTGTTTGTATATGCGTGTGTGTGTGTGTGCTGAGGATGGGTGTGTTGGGGAGAGGGTAGTCTCTGTAGAGTGACACATTGCCTCGAAGGAGAGCCCCCCCTACAATGTTAATATTGCATTTCTCCATTATTAAATCATAATTTCCTATATTACTGCCCTGTGTATTTTCAAGTCTGTAATGGAGCAATTAAAATTTTGGAGAATTCACTTCCGTGCCACCCGCGTCATTGGAGTTCATGATATATCCATATATATCAAACATATTTGTGTATGCAAACATACTGATTTCCACATTATTTAACTTGCAGTAGTTGCAAATCGTTTTGAGATGTGACCAGATTAAAATTTATTCCTAAACTATTGAAAATCGAACCTAAAGCCTTTTTGATTGAGAATGAGACTTTGAATTCTGTTTTTGAGACTCGATATTCACAGCTTGTATTATCGGAGTGCTCTGAAGGTGACATTTCATGGGTCAAGGCCTCCTCCCTCAAAACATAAATAGCTGCAATTACTGGTAATAAGAAAGGTCTGTATTTACATAAACCCTAATCGTATCTCTATATATAACCATGGATTATGGCTATTTACCTCACCACCCAGTTTATCAGATCTCTCAGAAATGGCTCAGAATGTTAAAGGTACAGAGCACCTTACTTCTGAAAGAGGTTCAAGAATCTGAATTATAAAATTTTTGACATCCTGTGCCATAAGTCATCAAAATCATACGCTGAAAAACTCTACTGCACCATCCTGTAAACAACTTGGAATGTGTTTTAAGTAATGTAATAATCTGGTTTATGTGAATGAAAAATGGGCCCTGAAAGAGCACAAGAATCATCAGGGTGAAGTGACACAATATATAGAAGGAAACTTCTCATTCACAAAGACATATGTGATGTATCAATAAAATAAATAAAAGCAATATGACCAACTCTATGTGGGAGTTTCCAAATCTATTGATTATAACTCTTGTCTTTATCTGTGGGGTGGCAAGGTAGCACAGTGGTTAGCACTGCTGCCTCACAGCACCAGGGACCTGTGTTCAGTTCCCAGTTTGGGTCACTATCTACATGGAGCTCGCACATTCTCTGCATGGGTTTCCTCCGGGTGCTCCAGTTTCCCCCCATAGTCCGAAAGAGACGCTGGTTATGCTAAATTCTCCCTCAGTGTACCTGGTGCCGGAGTGTGGCGACTAGGGGATTTTCACAATAACTTCATTGCATTGTCAGTGCAGGCTAACTCGTGACACTAATAAATAAACTTTATCATTAAAATAGCTCACTTTAATGAAGGTGCATTATCCAAACAGGAACATAGATGCTAAACAAACAAAAACACATCTTTAAAGCTTATTTTGCAGCTGACCTGTTGGACTGATTTGTCTCGTGTTACTAAAAGTTGTAAACCTCTCTGTTCCAATCACAGCAACTTCTGTAATTATCCACTTGCCCATTAATTCACTGGCAAACACTAATACAAGATACTTAAAGGTGAATAGGTAATATACAGCCACATATAATATGTGAGACCAGAAATCTCAAGTAATAGACTGAGTTCTTGCCTTAACCGGGAAACGAATGCAGCTTAAGGCAGCTGCTGCAGGAACACAGGATGAGGAGCTGGCCATTCAGCCCATCAAGCCTGTCCTGCCATTCGATGAATCCCTGGATGATCTTCATCCTAATTCCATCAACCCACCCTGGTTCAGAAGCAAAAATGGAAAGTCTTAGCGGTCAGACAGCATCTGTGGCGAGAGATTAGAGCCAACATTTCGAGCCTGGATGATCCATTGAGAGAGATGAAGACAAGGAAAATAGAACATGATCTATAATGCGAAGGGGAGGGGGCTGTAATTGATAGGGGGATGGACAAAAAGGGGAATGTAAATAGTGATGATAAAGGCTAGGAATGATGCCAAGAGCATCCATTAAGAGGTTGGAATATGTAAGTGATATAACAAAAGGTGCAGACTGATGGCCCAAATGGGGTGGAGGCGTGAAACCAGTTGGAAAGCAAGATATAGAAGTAGAAAATTAAAAATGAGAATATAAAGTAATAAAAAGGGATTAATAAGATCAAAAGAAGAATTGAAATAAAATAAATGGAACTGGAGTGGAGGTGGAGGAGATAGTTCCTTGTTACCCATGGCTGACAAAATCTAATCTCAGATTTAAATTAATTAAACTACCAGCTGCTGCGTTTCTATGGCAGATTGTTCCATCTTTTACATGAAGAGAAGTAATTCTTGAACAGCCAGAAGCTCAATCATCATTTATGTTTAAAACAGAGATTGATGGATGCCTGATAAGCAATAAAGTAAAGGGTTCTGGGGATAACGAGTGCAAAAGGAACTGAAGTGTCCGATTAGCCATGATCATGTTAAATAGCGGAACAGGTTTGATGGGCTGAATGGCCTACCCTTGTTCCTATGTTCCTAGCATTACTCCTAAATTGGCTGGTTTGGATTTTAAGTCCTTGATTCCCCCCATCAACATTTCCAGCTACCCCATCAATTATTTGCAGCATTCTAAAATATCTTAATAAAATCACCCCTTGAACCTTGTTATTCCTGGAACTACTAACCTAGCCTAATTTACATAATCTACCCAGATAATTTGCTTCTTGGAGGCTGGTGGCATTCTAGTGAGTACACACCCTTTCCAAAACCAATTTGTCCATTCTAATGTGCAATGTCTATAACTATATTCAGTACTCAGTAACTAGGGCTTAGTGAAGCTGTGATAAAACATCCTTATTCCATTAACATTCCAATAGTTTATAAAAATTATTTTTGTACCTGACAGCTATACTTCAGTGATCAGTGTACATGGCTTCCTAAATTTATTTGGTTCTGTGTCATTCTTAGATTTAACCCTTTAAAAAAGTCAGAAAACCTATTCTGTTTGGTCCAAAATAAATAAGGTCAAGCCTCAATGTTTGCCACGCTCTGCTTTTCAATGTATTTTATGCTCGTATCTGCATGATTTACCATGCCACCAAGCTTTGTGTTATCAACAAACGTGGATACATTGCTCTCGACAGTGTTACCTAAGTCATTAATAAAGATAATGAATAATTGAGGCCCTAGCACTGATCCTCATGGAACTCCACTAATCCCACTCGTCACTTCCTTCTAATTCAAGCATACGCACATTATCTCTGTTTCTATCACTTAACCAATCTTCAAGTCAGGCGGGTAATCTGCCTTAAATTCTCCAAGCTTTAATTTTAGACAATATGCTTTCATGAAATTTTATTGAATACCTTCTGGAAGTCCTAAGCTGCAATGTTCTTCAAGTGGGTCAGCTGACTTCCCATGACATTTTTGTAGTCTAAACCTGTGATCTGAATCCTCAGAATAATGTATGTGAATTCATCAATAATACTGTTACAAGGATGAAAACCTTTCTTACTCTGTTAGTACATTTTGGAGAAAGGATGATTCAAGAGAAATAATGCATTTATGATTTAGAATATGTATTATTTCTATGATATTTATGACTATGAATTATTGGAGAATTAAGTACACAATGTATGGAGAATATAATGATTAGGCGATGTGAAACTTCATATGCAATGCTTATGATTGACATCAGAGCGTAGTAGAGCAAAACTACGTGGTGATAACCTTGACACTCTGTTTCAAGACCAGACTGAAGTTGATCATCATAGGGCTGTTGTCTATCAATGTATTGGATTTATTTCCTGGACAATTAATTTTGAAAGTTTGAAATATATTCTAGGGTATCAGTGTTACAATGACTTTGGCACAAGGCAACAATTATGCCCAGGCCATATATGCAGGTGACAACAAGACTTGAAGTTTTCTAAAAGCAAACTTGAGAGCAACGAAAGGAGTGATGTACTGAAATAGAAAGTGAAATATCCTACACGATACATATCTTTACATTCCACAACCAATCATAAGGCATAGGAACACGGTAAGGAAATCCTGTCCACATTAAACAAGTGTCTGCATATTTAATATGTGACTTCAGAGCTACAAATATTGCCTCAGGCACATATAATACATATATTTTCAGAGGTTATATAATCTGGCATTTGAGAAGCTCGGTATAATTCCTCTAGCAAAACCAAACATTTCTTATTGCAAGATTACAGATTTTTAATTTATTTGAAATTGTCACAAATGAAACAACAATTAGTCTGTACATTTCCCCAACTGAACATCTATACCTTATATGAATGTGCAGAAAGGACATAGTCATTCAAAAAATGTTTTTCTTTTAACTGTATTTTAAAACCAAAAACTCTCCCGCTGATCAACTGGAGAATGGATCCCACTGTAGCTGTCACTCCCTCAATGGAACTCCTCAGTTTATCTTTGGCAAATTTTTAGCTCAATCCTCTGTCCTTATTCGCTATTTTCTCTTTCAAAATATTTTGCTTACAGTTCTAGCTGTAAAATATCTTTTGAACACTTGGGATGATTTTACATTCTTCCAGGCACTCATAACAGCCAGAAAACGTGTTTAAAGTAACACAGACTTCACTTGTAATGCATTGAATTTCCTAAGATAAAGATGTTGCTCAAAGTTTGCAAAGCTTGACATTTTTTTAGAAAGGATGTGTACACACTTGTTTGTTTAGAATTGGGTAGCAATGCAACAAACAGTCAAGTAAAGGATGCCTGACACTTTGGTAATATGAAAAAACAGGGGATTACACCTCCAATGTGAATTGACTGTGGAGGGTCCAAAATTCAGATGGTCTCATCACCAAATGCTGTAATGTTGAAATCCAACTGAAAATTGGAATGGTTATGGACCTCTTGCCTCGCACATCTGATTCAGGGCAAGATTATCAATCTAATCGATTTTGGACTGTTCCTTTGAGGTCTTGAGTTATATTCATTTTCATACGGAAATATCAATTTGTTTGTAACTGCATCCTTAGCTTCCATTGTTCAAACTACTGCATATTTTAAATTTGCACAAAAAGTACTAGGGGAACAGGGGTGGTGCAGATCACCACCATGTTTGCCACAGGGATATGTTGAAGTGAATAGGCAGCATTGATAGTTCAAGTACAGTACTTATTGACTTGACTTCAGATGAGACCGTTTTAAAACACCTTTTATTACTTTGATAAAGTCATACTTATTTGAAAAATCATACTTACTTGCTAAATAATTTTAATTTACCAAGGAATTTGACGTTGTAGGTGGCTATTCCCTTGATAAAGTTATTCTTATCCCCCTGTTAACGGGACCAATATTTCAAACATAGTTGTGCTGTAATTTCCATGAGCCCATAAGAATGTATGGAATTGTGAAAAAAAATTGCTAAATTCAGATTCCCACTGCCTGCCAGGAGATTGTATTTTTACTGTAAGTGGTGCCCCCCCCCCCTCACCAACCCCCCCTCCCCTAATCCCTGTCCCCATCCCCTCATCCCTGTACTTCAGGTGTACCTCTGAGGGTGAACTGAAATTTTAAAAAATAAATAAATAACAATCATTCATCAGAACATAACCGTTAGCAAATAAGTTTTGTCTAGCCGACAGGTCGACTAGATTCATGCAAAAATATAATTCAAAATATATATCATTTTAAAAAAACTTCACATGTCTACACCAAGACAAAAAAAGCACAATTCATGAGAATAGAGGTACATCTGTCTGCGTTATCATTGTCCTCACTTTTCAACTTCTCATTAAACTGAACAAAAGCATAAGTTGGAATAGTTTGGCACTGTACAGTAAAATTCACAACACGTGTAATCATAAGTAGCCATTGATGAAATGAGACTCCTTTACCTCAGGGTGGACTACAATCCAATTTCTGTCTGCAAGAAGACATAAACAAGCTTAAAAACTGTCATCCACCACATTCTCTCAACCAGCATCATTCTGTTATATCAAAGCTAAATGCATTGTCTTCCTGTACTATATGCAAGGGTATTTGTTTTCACTGTGTGTGATTGTAGCATCGCAATCATTAAAATTTAAAACATTGAGACCTTTGTAAGAAGCCAATAAATACGGAAAGTCAAGTTTTTGGATAGTGGACCGTTAGAACATGTTTTGAAAAGGTCATAGAAATTTATATTAATTATCGGACAGTGTCAGCTTAACTGAAGATCTATTTGCAACACGATCTGGAGAAGGATGTCATAATCAAAAGGCTCTGAAATACAATCTAATCGCTAGTAATAAAAGCATGACTATTAGATTTCTTGAAAATCTTTAGTTTCTTTATGAGCGTGTAATTTGGACAATCTTATCAACTAGTTTGAAACTCCTACACGCTATTACTGGCCACTTGGGGCTCCAACATCGAGGTATATCAACTTGAATAGATAACGTTTCCTGGGTAATTCTCAGGCGTATACAGAAGCTATTACTAAATGAAAGTGTTTTAGCGAAATTTCAGAGACTAACTTCTATTTTATGGCAATTTTAATCCGCAGAATGGTTTTTCTCCTATCTGCAACTCACCCACAAACTGACTTTGAAGAAAGGAGCCAAGAAGTTGACAAGTAAATGCTTATTTTCAAGGTGGGATACAGTGTGATTCTAAATTAACTAATTCCTGGAGTGCTTGTGGTGTATAATGTTGAAGGACCTGGATGTAAAAAAAATCAGCTAACCAGGAAAAAAACAATTCACTGGTTAACACCAAATCCATTATTCAGTGGGTACAGTTAATCCCAGGGCTTTGGGCTTGTCCCAATCTCTCAGGTTGCAATTATATTATTTCTTACCTCACCATTTACTCATCAATAAACAGCCTGATGTTGGAGCAGCTCAACAGAAACAAATATATAAAGGGCAACTAAGGATGGGCAATGAACGCTGGCCAGCCAGCGATGCCCTTGTTCCACAAATGAATAAAACAAAATGACATGTCATTAATAATCGTTACAGGAATGATCAGCATGACTTAATGGTTACAAGTAAAATTCACACACCAAATATAACTCGGCATCATTAGGTCCCCCTCTCTCTCTCTCTCTGGTATAACATTATGATGTGGATATGCTGGCATTGGACTGGGGTAAACACAGTAAGAAGTCTCACAACACCAGGTCAAAGTCCAACAGGACTTTTATTTGCACAAGCCACTAGCATTTGGAGGCCTGCCCCTTCATCAGGCAAGTGGGAGTCCTGTTCACAAACAGGGTATTTGGGAGCACAAGCCACTAATTTTCAGAGCGCTGCTCCTTCACCGTGTAAGTGGGAGTTCTGTTCACAAACGGGGAACAGAAGGGGAAGCGCTCCGAAAGCTATTGGCTTGTGCTACCACATAAACCTGTTGGACTTTAACCTGGTGTTGTGGGACTTCTTACTGTGTATAACATTACCCCATTCCTATTTACCAAGAATAAACACATGGAATGAGAATGTGAAAAGAATGTTCCTGGGAATGGTTGGAATGATTCACTACACAAGATTTGGTCATTGTCTAAATATGGGAGTTGGGTCACTCTTGGAGAAAAATGTGTGAGAAATGAAAATTAAAGGATTTTCTTTTCAAAGCCAGGTCGCAGAAAAAAAGCTTAACTGTAGTCATTGCTTTATTATTTCTGAAATAGATCCAAATCTACTCCAAGGGTAAAGCAGCAAAAGCCTAAAAGGATACAATGCAGAGGAAGAAGAGGCCATCTCACAGAGAATGGGATTGTACTGGAGCTCATCTCATTAATATGCTAACTCTCCAATTACCTGCAAAAAGACTGGGCTGATATGATATATATATATAATACATATATAAGAGGAAAAGTCAGGTTTGATGCTGTTTTCCTCTCTCTCCCTCCACTGATGCTGAGCATCCTCAGTAGTTCTTGCTTATCTTTTAGATATCCAGCCCCGAGGTCGTGTGCGTTGCCCAGTGCGGAGCTCCTGCACTACCCGCCATACAATCCAGTCATCAGCCAACTAATTCACTCGTGAATCTGCCGGAGGAGCCGGGTGACAGTGGGATGAAATAGCTCAGCTTCCCATTAAAGACGAGATTCACTGAAGCGGCCAAAGCTGGACCGGTGCACGGGAGAACTATGCTGAAGCTTTGCCACGTTAACACCACAGTTGCTTTTAACCATGTTGGGGCGACACAGAAAGCAGTTTGTTAGTACACTGGAATACGTAGCAATGGAACATTAGCCTCGGCTGCTGGAGCTAGGGTTAGACCTATCTGTACTGCCCACATTAAAATCCGCTTACATTAAAATCCAGTACATTGCAAACCCCACGAGTCAGCTTAGACGGAGCCAAGATTTACCTGGAATTTTACACTGGGGAAGGGCGCCGAGCTCGGTGCAAGGTGATCTCTCTGCTGGGGTGGGGGTAATTTTTTGGGGGAAGGAGCATTTTAAATACTGGTTTGGAGATCATCGCCATTCAGCAGGGTCCTCTGAGTCTCTGTGACATCCTGGAGTCTGGATTTGTCCTGGCGGCTGTCACTGCGGTCAGCCTCATCCAGGCCACTCACCTTCTTCAGGCACAGCACGTTCTGAAAGCTCTTCTTGAAGTTGTCGGACAGGAAGGCGTAGAGGATGGGGTTGGCGCAACTATTGGCGTAGGAGAGGATGACCACGAACTCATAGAAGCCCTTCATGGCCAGGGTGGGCTTGACATCCACAGCCAGGGGCAGGAAGTTGAAGATGTAGAAAGGCAGCCAGCAGAAGACAAAGACCGCCACCACAATGGAGACCATCCTGGTGACCTTCTTCTCGGATTTCTTGCGCTTGGAGGATCCCACGCGGATGCCCGAGGCTTTGACCTTGATGATGATCATGAGATAGCAGAGGCAGATGATGGTCAGGGGCAGGAAGAAGCCCAGGGCGAAGGTGTAGATGCCAAAGGCGGTGTACCAGGAGGGGTTCTGGCTGGGCCAGGTGATGGTGCAGCTGCTCCTGCCATTGCGGGTCTGCACGGCCGAGTAGATCATGATGGGCAGAATAACCAGCAGGGAGATGAACCACACCGCCCCGTTCACCAGCTTGGCCAGCCGAGGCTTGCGCCACTTGGAGGATTTGATGGGGTGGACCACGGCCAGGTAGCGGTCAATGCTCATCACAGTCAGGCAGAAGATGCTGGTGAACTGGTTGATGCCGTCCAGGGTCATCAGCACCCGGCAGGCAGCCTGGCCGAAGGGCCAGTGGGCCAGGGCCGCCTGGGTGGCAAAGAAGGGCAGCGCCACCATAAAGAGCTCGTCCGCGATGGCCAGGTTCAGGATGTAGATGTTGGTCACCGTCTTCATCTTGGCGTAGCGGAAGATCACATAGATGACCAGCGTGTTGCCGCTGAGACCCACTACACACACCACAAAGTAGATGAAGGGCAGGAACACGCTGCCGCTCATGTCCAGCTCAGTCTGGTTGGTGGGCTTGCTGATGTTCTGGGTGAGATTGGGGTAGATCCCGCTGGAGAGATTTCCCCCTTCCTCAAAGAGCCACTCCGCCGTGGTGCTGAGCGGCGTGGAGAGGTCCAAAGCCATCTTTCTGTGTGTGTGTGTGTTTGTGTTACCCTGGACTGATCCTTCACCCCAGCCTGGGCGCCTGCCTGGGCATTACACCAGGTTAAAGTCCAACAGGTTCATTTGGTAGCACGGGCTGGACATTATAGACAGGACCTGCCGCAAAAAGGTACCAAAAAAAAGGCTTTACTCAGCACCCACTATCACACACTCTTATTTTACCAGTGCAATAAGTAATATACTTGTATTAAAATAATGTACTAATGTAAAAATCAATACACTCTTTTTAACAACATCAACAGGCGAATTTGCAGCTAACTGCACTCAGTTTAACAGGTTCTAACCAATAACGTCTATTCCATTTTAAACACAGAGTCTCATTCTCAAATCCTTCCCGAAAACCGGGAGCCCACCGACCTGTGTTCATCCAGTCTTTTTGCTCCAGTTTCGCGGCAGAGGCATCCAGAAAATGATTGGGGCACCCTTTCTCCATTCAAACCCCCGCCAGGTTCGATCCCAGGACAGGTGGGATGTGGGAGCCAAAGTTAACAAAACCAAAACTCAGGGTCATCTCGGCGTTGTTTCATTTATTCAATCGTGGGGCATGGCTGGCGTTTGCTGGCCAACATTTATTGCCCATCCCTGGTTGCCCCTTGGAGGGCAGCTGAGAGCATTTCACGTTACCTTTAAAGAAACCAAACCTGACAATCTCTAACCCCTGGACAGCAGAAGTGCTGCAAAATTCCCAATGACTGACACAACGAGGGAGGAAATGTAATGATCTCACGGAAGGGTCAGAATCCACGCAAAATACCTTAGAATTTTAAAAAATTATCAATTCTAGGCAGGGTAAAAAGCCTCGGTAATCCGTCGGAATTTTATTTTTGATATTCAAGTTGATTCTCCAAACGCTAGGAAGGAAGGAAATCTAGGTCCTCCTTTTGCAATGCTTCGAATGTACATTTTAGCTCATGTCACCAGTGTCTATGCACAGAGCAGCTTGGGCACCTGTGGAATTCACCGTTCTTCCCAGATGGATTTTAAAGGTATTCCCGGCGCTTCAGTGAGATGTCACATTTCGGTGGTAAACCCTGAACCTTGGAAGCTGTGAAATGACCCTCAGGAAAGCAGGCAGACTGTCTGGACTGCTGTATTCACTATTGCAGACACCCCCTCGCCTTTACTATTCAGCAGACTCCTTCCATTCTGAACTGTCCAGCCCCCTTTTGTTGGAGGGTGGGAGGAGGAGGAGGGGGACACACACACACACACACACACACCTGTAGACACTTACCTTCCAGGGAGGGGGGGGGGCAGGAAACCTGCAATCCAATCCGTCCGTCTGTTGAGTTTTAGACAAACATTGGAACAAGATACCGTCTGATTTCACACCCAGTCCAAAAGCAGGAGTGGGAGCCTCCGGGGCTGTGGAAGTGGCTGAAAGCACCTGTGGTTCCTTTTGCCAGTGGCATCCGAGTGTTTGGAAAGGGCCAGCGAGGGGGTGGGAGAGAGATGCGACCAGATCCCAGCAAGCCTGGTCTCAGGCAGAGAGAAACGCAGCCCAACCTCAGGAATCTCCGCTGCTTTTGCGGAAGGAAGCAGCAGCCTCGACTGGTGCACACACGATGGAGCCAGAGCAGTGAGTGCTGATAGCAATTGATGTTAAATATCTCCGACGTTTCCAACGTATGCTTCCTACGTCAGGCTGAAGGCAGATAGCGAGTTCTTAGATCCCCGCGGGGTTGCATATGTCTGACTGCAGTAACACAGAGCGGAGGGAGCAGCAGACTGTAGCATTCCCAGCAGACTATAGCATTCCCAGCAGACTATAACGTTCCCAACAGACTATAGCATTCCCAACAGACTATAGCATTCCCAGCAGAACTATAATATTCCCAGCAGAACTATAATATTCCCAGCAGAACCAAAGCATTCCCAGCAAAACTGTAGCATTCCCAGCAGAACTATAACATTCCCAGCAAAACTATAGCATTCCCAGCAAAACTGTAGCATTCCCAGCAAAACTATAGCACTCCTAAGGGAACGAGAGCATCCCCAACAGAACTATACCTTCCCAACACAGCTAGCATTCTTCTTCACCTAGACTGCGCTGTAGTAAGTGTTCATGCTGTAAAAACACATTAGAGAACATCCTCTTGAGTGTAGGTGAGCGATTTCATTCATTCCCACGAATGAGGGGCTTTATTTGGCCATATTTGGGGTGGATGTGGAGAGGGGGATAAGTCACCATGGGAAGGCGGGGAACGGGGGAGTAAGTCACTGTTAACTCCCACACTAATCTGGAAGGTGCAGACTGGACTAGCTCTGTCTCTGCACTTGCCAGAAGTAGTGAAAGCACTCGATGCTGCAGAGGGTTATATGGCTGGGTTCTATCGACATGTTCTGTGATGTCCATTGCTCAATTCTCATTTCATGCTCTCTGAAGTGGATGCAACCCTCTCCCTCCCTGCACACGCATGGTGCGAAGGACAGGTGTGAGTGAGTGTGTATGTGTGAGGGTGAGTGCGAGTTTGTGTGTGTGAGTTTGTGTGTGTGTGTTTGTGTATGAGCGTGTGTGAAAGTGTGAGTGAGTGTGTGTGTGAACGTGTGTGTATGAGTGTGTGTGTGTGTAAGTGGGCGTGAGTTTGAGTGTGTGTGTATGAGTATATGAGTGTATGTGTAAGTTTGTGTAAATGAGTATGTGTGAGTGTGAGTTTGTGTGTGTGTGTGTTAGGCTGTGT
Organism: Carcharhinus amblyrhynchos; assembly: GCF_965287045.1. Taxonomy (NCBI): domain Eukaryota; kingdom Metazoa; phylum Chordata; class Chondrichthyes; order Carcharhiniformes; family Carcharhinidae; genus Carcharhinus; species Carcharhinus amblyrhynchos. The sequence goes on along the minus strand of NC_137344.1, from coordinate 18,022,140 downwards.
GAGTGTGTTTGAGAGTGTGTGTGTATGTTAGGCTGTGTGAGTCTGTGTGTGTGTTTGTGTTAGGCTATGTGAGTGTGTGTGTGTGTATGTTCGGCTGTGTGTGTGTGTGTGTGTGTATGTTAGACTGTGTGTGTGTGTTTGTGTTAGGCTATGTGAGTGTGTGTGTGTGTATGTTAGGCTGTGTGAGTGTGTGTGTGTGTGTATGTTAGACTGTGTGTGTGTGTTTGTGTTAGGCTATGTGAGTGTGTGTGTGTGTGTATGTTAGACTGTGTGAGTGTGTGTGTGTGTGTGCTGTTTCACAGGGAAGTAGGGTAGGAGCGATATTGGGATTGGATTGCAGATGGCAGGAGGCAGGGAAGCTGATCTGATCTGATGTGGGTGCGCTGACTTTTGCTTGGGTGAACTCCGCTTCCGGCGTGAAAGACAGCAGGGACGGAGCTCCCAACCTGTGTGAGCGCATTGGCGAAATCAAAAGGATAGGCGGAGTGACAGAATCAACAGCAACCGCGAATTGCGATCTCTTCTGGTGAGAAATCACCGCTCCCCCCTACTCCTGACAGTGAGAAAGAGCCCAGTGGAGTAGACGCCTGGAAACATGGTAGGACAGAAAGAGTCAATCATGTCTCTCCTTCAACTCCAATCATGCTGTTGGAATTTGTATTGAATGAGTCACTTTTATGCACCGCTGCGCCTGAATTTTCTAAGTTTGCTGAGAACATTTGCAGTGGGATCTGAGGCAGGGCAATGTGGAAAATGTATGTAGAATCTTTACTAACATCACTTTCTTCAATGGTGACACTGAGCGGGTTTAGCCGCCAGGCTTTCCTTGGGTGAATGTTGCCTGAATTGCGCCCCAGTTTCCTGATCTACCTTCCTAGTAAATCCGTCACTTCAAACCATTCATCATCTTTAAAACTATTTTAATCTGAAAACACTCGAATGTTTCGAGGGGAAGGAGGGAGAGTGGATGGAGTGGCGGATGATTGAGTGGAGGGGATAGAATAGCGGGATAGAGTGGGGAGGGTCTTAGATTGCGGGAGGAGATAGAGAGGGGAATGGAGCTGCAGGGATCGAGTTGGGGAGCGGGATAGAGTGGGGGGAATAGAGAGGGGAGGCAAATAGAGTGGGGGGTGGTAGAGTCGAGGTATAGAGTGAGGATGGGGTTAGATTGGGGGAGGGGGTAGACGGGGGAATAGAGTTGTGGAGATAATGGGGAGGGGATAGAGTGAGGGGATAGAAGTGTGAGGATAGAGTGGAGAGGGGGATAATGTGGGGTTGGGTAGAGTGGAGGGGATAAGGTGGAGGATGGATAGAAGAAAGAACAAAGACCAAAGAAAAGTACAGGAACAGGCCCTTCAGCTCTCCAAGCTGCACCAAACATGCTGCCTGTCTGAACTAAAACCCCACATCCTTCTGGGGACTATATCCTTCTATTCCCATCCTACTCGAGTATTTGTCAAGATGCCCTTTAAAAGCCACTATCATATCTGCTTCCACTACCACCCCCAGCATCAAGTTCCAGGCACCCACCACCCTCTGTGTAAAAAACTCGCCTCATACAAATCATTTAAACTTCGCTTCTCACACTTTGAACCTATGCCCTCTAGTAATTAACTCTTCCACCCTGGGAAAAAGCTTCTGACTATCCATTGTGTCCATGCCCCTCATAATCTTGTAGACTTCTAACAAGTCGACCCTCAACTCTGTCATTCCAGTGAGAACAAACCAAGCTTCTTCAACCTTTCTTCATAGCTAATGCCCTCCACACCAGGCAACATCCTGGTAAATCTTTTCTGTACTCTCTCCAAAGCCTCCACATCCTTCTGGTAGTGTGCTGACCAGAATTGGACACTATATTATAGAACTAAGGTTCTATAAAGCCAATTTTTAAACTCAATGCCCTGGCCGATGAAGGCAAGCATGCCGTATGCCTTCTTGACTACCTTCTACAATTGTGTTGCCACCCAGATCCCTCTGCCTATCAATAATTTTAAGGGTTGTGCCATTTACTGTATATTTCCCATCTGTATCAGACCTTCCAAAATGTAATATCCCACATTTGTCCAGATTAAACTCCATCTGCCGTCTCTCTGCTCAAGCCTCCAATCAATCTATACCCTATTGCATCTTCTGATGGTCCTCATCGCTATCTGCAATTTGACCAACCTTTATGTTGTCCACAAACTTACTAATCAAACCAGTTACATTTCTTCCAAATCATTTAAATATATTACAAACAGTGTTGGGATAGAGTGAATTAGATGGAAAGAGTGGGGGGAGGGATGGATAGAGTGGGGATGGGATAGAGTGTGGGATAAATAGATGGATAGTGGGATGGATAGAGTGGGAGGGTTGGTTACAGAGGGAGGATGGAGAGAATGGGGAAGGGGGTTAAAGTGGGGAGATAGGGTAGGGAAGGGGGATAGAGTGGTGTGTTGGATAAGAGTAGGGGATGGATAGTGTGGGAGAGGGGGCTAGAGTGGGGGATGGATAGAGTGGGGGAGGGGAGCTAGAGTGGAGATTGGATAGAGTGGGGGAGGATGCTGGAGTGGGGTGATGGACAGAGTAAGGGCAGGGGATAGAATGGGGAGGGGGATACAGTGGGGGAGGGGATAGAGTGGGGGATAGAGTGGGGGATAGAGTGGGGGGATGGATAGTGGGGGGGATAAAGTGGGGGATGGATAGAGAGGGGGATGAATAGAATGGGGGCTGGATAGAGTAATACAGTGGGGAAGGGAATAGAGTGGGAGAGGGGGTAGAATGGGGGATAGATTGGGGTGGGGGATAGAATGGGGGGTTGGATAGAGTGGGGGATGAGTAAAGAATGGGAGACGGATCGAGTGGGGGAGGGGACTAGAATGGATAGAGTGGGGGAGGGGGTTTGAGTGGAGCGAGGGGGATCTTTCATGAAAACTTCAATTCACCTGTCATTTGACCATGAATATCTTGATTTAATGGAGGCTTCACAGTGATAGAGAAGGCGGAATTCTGCTGTACTAAAGGTATTTACAGTCAGAGAGCATCACAGATAATGAGTAAAGGGCCTTTTAACCGGCACAGCTACAGTTGCCCTTGCAATTCTCCATCTGTGTGTGTATCAACTTTGCTGCAATCCCTCTGTTCATATGCCTATTCACATCCTCCCTTCTCAACCCCTTTGTAATAATATTCTGTAGCTCAGTTGTCACCTATGGTTCAGTATTTTAGTAAGAATAAACAATTCTACCCTTGCTACTCTCCCCCCTCCCCTGACCATTTGTTCTTTGAATCTGTGCCCTTCTATTATTTCTGACGTAGTCATATTGGATTGTTTCTCCCTCCAGATCTGTTGAGTTTATCCAGCATTTTCTGTTTTTATTACTATTTGTTTGAACCTAGAGGTTCGAACCTGGTTCATCTTTGCTTTTCTTAACAGTTTGGGTGCGTTTTATTTTAGCTGGCGAAGAAGGGATTAACAGATCCCACTGCATTGAGTTCTTTCGAGAAAGTTTGAGGATTTTTTAAAAATTACATTCAAGTGACATCAGGAACTGAGGTTGTAACTCGGGTTACCATGGTTACCAACTACTCTGGCTTCGGAGTTAAGAGAGGCTTGAATAAAACTGTCGAAATATAGAGACCACCAGTGGCAAAGCAGTTTATTTCTTTGTAGGAGGAAGATTTAGCTACGGTAGCTAAGATCCTTAATAGGGAAGGAGAGCAATTATGCTGAGAGCTTTGAGGACAGAGGCTAATTGATGTGTTGTGCGCCTTCTGCCGAGAGCATGGACATAGATAAACTGATGGCATTAAGCATTTCTGACGAATGGCATTATTCACATTGTGTTAGAACACCAAGTGGTGCCATGCTGTCGATCAACAATTAACACACAGGCTGCCACACCGGTCGTTTTGCCTTACGTCAGCTTCAATACCCGGTGATGGCTTCATTGGCTCACAGGATTCCACTTAGTGGAGCTTTAATGTGGTGTATCTTTATTTAACTTGCTGTTGATGCGCTCTATTCCTCAGTAACAACTCTAATCATTCCTTCCCAAACATAAGCAGTGAGAGGAGTAAAATGACATTTTTTTTTACATATTTTAATTGATGTCTGATAGTTTCTGTCTTCCAAATTTTCGACAATTGACTCCAGATTGTACACATCTGCTTTTCATGATTCGCCTTTGGAAATTTCTCACAAATTGGGTACATCAAGTAACTACATCAACAACAAACACTGGAAAAATGTTCACAATTTTCAGCATTGGAAAGTATTTGCAGTGGTCAAGACTTAACTACCAAGAACTGACTTGCTCTAAATTTTTTTTTGTTACTTCAACCTGTATTGAAGGCAAGTCATAGCAATTAGGGTTTGTCCGCAATACTTTGTCGCAAGATTCAGGAAAAAAGATCTGTAAATGGACCAACGCCCCCAGTGATCAGAAATTGAATCTTTTGAAAAACATCATCACACAAAATAACTAAGATTATTTGTTTCCCATTTAAGATGGGGTTGGGGAGAATTCTCTTCTTTCTAACGACTTTGGAATTCTCTTCTCCAGAGAGCAGTGGAGCTTGGGATATTGAATACGTTCAAGGGTGAGCTTGATTCTCTCGTCAATCAAAAATCTGGCTGCGGTGAAAGGGGCGGGCAGTGATGGCTGGGGGAGGGCGGGGCGGCAAATACATGGAGTTAAGGTCACAATCAGATTAGCCGTGATGTTACTGAATAGCATAGCAGGTTCAGAATGGCCCACTCTTGTTCCTATTCTTTCTGATTTTATTATCCTCCTCTTGCTGATTCAGATATTTGGGACAGAGTGTTTAAGGTAATTAAGTTTTAAATTTATTTGTTAGTATCACAAGAAGGCTTATACTGCAATGAAGTTACTGTGAAAATCTCCTAGTTGCCACACTCTGGTGCCTCTTCGGGTACACTGAGAATTTAGCGTGGATAATCTCAACCAGCACATCTTTCAGACTGTGGAAGGAAACTGGAGCACCCGGGGGAAACCCATGCAGAAAGACGGAGAACATGCAGACTCCACACAGACAAGCCAGGAATTGAACCCAGATCCTTGGCACTGTGTAACTGCTGCACCACCGTGCCAACCAGCACAGAGAGCATCAACACCAGGTAAAAACATATCACATGGAATGCTCACTAAATTATATAAGACTCTGAGAGGATTTGACAGGGTACACACTGAGGCCGGAATTTTACCGTCATACCAGCCCCAATTCCAGGGGCGGGCTCGGCTCGGAGAATGGAATTCTCCACTGGCCTTGGGCGGAATCGTGCGAAACTTGGCAGAGGAGCCGGTAAAACTCTGCCCTGGGAGGTTTAAGTCTCTCTACAACAAAGGGAGCATAGTCTCAGGATAGGGTAGCAGCAATTTTGATCAGAGATGGGAAGACATTTTTTTCACACAGTGGGTTTTGAATCTTTGGAATTCTCAACCACAGAGGTTTGAATGCTCAGTTGTTCTGTGCATTCAATTCTGAGAGAAATAGATTTTTGGACTGTTAAGTGCATAATAGAATATAAGGAAGGAGCAGGAAGGTGATATTGAAGTGGAAAGTTGACCATGATAGTATTAAATGGTGGAACAGACTGGAGGGGCCAAATGGTCTACTTCTCCTACCTTGTGTTCTTATGAATATAAAGGAGGTAACATACCACAAACAATTTTCCCGTTTGTGACTTTGCTGTTGGATTGTAGGCAATGTAGCCACTGTGTCTCATGTCACCTCAAGAAGGACAGTACCAGAAACAACAGGCTTTAGAAGCTAAACGGTTATCGGGGTATATTCACATAATTATTTAAAGAAGCAAGCAATACAGCAGAAAGATTGAACTTTCCAATGAAGCTCTTGAACTTTGGAGACCACTTTAATTTTAAAAAACACAGTTAAACAAGTTTCCTTCAGTCCTCAGAGCACCTGAAATGAAGAATTTCTCAGAAAGGAGTAAGCAATCTTGTTCCTCAGTGAAAAGAGACTTTTACCTTTGTACGCAGTGCCTAAATTTAAGGTTTGAGAATATAATCCTCAGTTCTCTTAAAAGATGCGCTATGGTAGTAATTTAGTCACCACTTTTACACTGGGTCCCTTGCAATTTTCTTCCCATTAAAGTGAAAGGATAAAAAGTAGTGAATGCCAGTGTGAAAACCCCTTTGCTCTCTCAGCAGAGAGTACATTTTTAGATTCTGCTTTGGCTTACTTTAAGTACATTTGTCATGTTGAAAACTCCTTTTAAATTAAAATCTGAGAAAAATCGAGAAAATGTCAGCGTTGGTCACAATGGTGTTTATAACATAGTCAGCAATGGTGATCAGAATTTCCTATCAAACAATGGGTATGGCTTCTGCCTCCCATCCCCCCCACCCCAGAATGGGGGGGTCAAAAGCCCATACTGGTTCACCAATCCTCCGTCCAGGAGGAGCCCATAAGAAGGATGGGCTCTCGGAGCTGCTGGCCCAGTCCCAGCAGAGGGTCAGTATCTCTGGACCCTCAGCACTGCCAATGGGGGAGGTGTGGGCATTGCTGAAGCAGGTCAACAACAGCAAGTACACCGTCATTTGGGGAAAAAAAATAGGCCTTTAGGTGGGCTGTCTAGATGTTCAGGAATTAACAGCAACTCCATACCTAGGAATCATAAAACCATAAGAAGTAGGAACAGAAATGGGCCATATGGCTCATCAAATCCATTCAATGATATCGTGACTGATCTGATGTGATAATCCTCAACTCTACTTGCCCACTTTATCCCCACTTGATTCCCTCACTGATTAAAAATCTATCTCAGCCTTAGACATACAGGCCTCATCAGTGAAGAGGTCGAGAGATTCACTATTCTCTGAGAGAAGAAATTTCTCCTCATCTCTGTCATAAATGGGGAATTGAGGGGAACCCCCCCCCCCAACCCCCAACCCCCAAATGTGTTGGGTACAGCTGCCAGTGAGGCTTTTTAATGCTTGTAGCGTCATCACTGGGGTCTCCTATCGCAGGGAGGTGACAATGAGCTGGTGGCTGCGCTCCTTGTGGTAAAATGCTGGGGAGCTCACAAGGCCTGAATGTATGTAATTGGCAGGAGCGGAGAGCCAATCCGACCCCCAGTGTTCTCCTGGGGCAGTCTTACGACAATGGTAGAGCTTCCCTGCATCGTCGCAGTCCTCCCACCTCCAAGCAGGAGAGGTTCAGCCCACTGTGTTGTCAAAAGTATTTGATCCTCAAACATAAAACACTTTTGATATAACGAGGAAAGGAGATTTATGTTTAATTTCTCCTGAAGAGTTAGTAAGATGAATCTCCTTGGCTACCTCAGTCTTTCCTTCCTCCAGCTATCTAAAACATCTTAAAATTGAATTTGATTTCTCTTCTTTCTTAACTCTTTTCAACCATGGTCATGTGCACATTTCAGAATAGATTCCTGAGTTTAAAGTTTAGTTTATTAGTGTCACAAATAGGCTTACGCTAACACTGCAATGAAATTACTGTGAAAATCCCCAGTTGCCAAGCTCAGGCACCTGTTCAGGTGCACTGAAGGAGAATTTTTTAGCATAGCTGATCCACCTGATCAGCATATCTTTTGGACTGTGGGAGGAAACCAGAGCACCTAGAGGAAACCCAGGCAGACATGGGGAGAATGTGCAGATTCCGCATAGACAGTGACCCTTGGTGTTGCCAAAAGTATTTGATCCTCAAAAATAAAACACTTTTGATATAACGAGGAAAGGAGATTTATATTTAATTTCTCCTGAAGAAATTAAGCCAGGAATCAAACCTGGGTCTCTGGTGCTGTGAGGCAGCAGGGAGGTACGGTAGCACAATGGTTATCATGTGTCTCTTAGAGTGAAGGTTATACGAGGTGTAATGACTGCGCTGATTCATTTGTTGACAGTTAAATTACACATTACAATCATTAATGCTAGTTAGGTAGATTTATGGCACATACCTCCCAGTCACTAACTGGCTGGAAAGCAGGCACATCTCTTAATGTCACTGGGGCAGGACTCCAGTCACACAAACTGGGCATTTCATTTTTCTTCCTTTTCTACACAAAAGTTGGAAGTTGCATACAAAAAAAGAGAAATGTAGAAAAGTTTTCCAGTTATCTTTTTTTAAATTTAGTGAACTATTTTTGCAAGTGTCCATTACAAAATGGGCTTAATAATGGCACAGTTTGGGTGTTGAATTTAACACCAAGTCACCCATCAACATTCAAGCAGGAATTCCAGGAATAAGCCTTAACTTCTGTCCTCAAAAATGCAGTGGAAAGTAGAATTTACCTACACATACTTCAATCAATGGTGCCATTGTACAGGTATCTTTCACATGCCAGTACCTCTTGTTCCAGAAGTTATACTGATGATCCTAGTAGTATTTTTGATGATGTGACTAAAGAACCAATGGGATTGTTGATTCCTAATCAACATTGACCCATTAAAAATAAACAATCTTACAAAATTTACAAGCAGATTATTGGTCCAATCTTGGAGAACTGTAAAAGTTTTTTTTCTAATCACACAATTGTACTGCAATTAGTGTGATGCTGATGTAGTATGTGATTATCTTCTGGAGGTAGTTTCACTTAACTTACTGTTGTGGGCTTTGATGTTACCCTTTTAATTGATCACAATTTTACCCTTCAAGTAACCAGACCGAGTCACGGAGTTCTCTTAAACAGCTGTTTAGTGCACATTAAATGGTGAGGTCCCTGGAAACTCACTGGTCAGTGTCAGTAAAAAGCCAGAGCCCAGAATTCAGGAGTGCACAAGCAAATTTGACTACAGCTAATTAGCATATACCAATTAAGGTCTATACTCTATCCATTCTATCCATGTACAATTATTCTCTCAGGTTATATCATTTGTAACATACAAATATTAAAATGAATCACAATCAATTCACACTTACTTAATTGTAATATCCAATCAGTACAAAGACTTAATCAAGCCAGCTGACCTAATTCATCATTGTTACAAGTTATCATGTATGTCCCAGTTTGTGTCTGTGGGTAACACTCCCTTCTTCGAGTTCCAGACAGCTGATTTAATGAATTCTCTCAGAGTAAAGGCCTTGCTGCTTATCTGTGAAGACTTTTATAAAGACCTTTTTCTTTTCTAATAGCAGCTTATATGATTTTTAAACTTGTGTGATTATTAATCCTTTCACTTCCATAACTGGACCTGGTTGACTTCACTTTGAGCTTTCAGCTGAGATCAAGGGTAGGATCAAGCACGAGATCAAGTGAAATGTCTTGTCTTGTCAGCTTGGTTCTTGTATGTCTCTTTTGTGGGAACTATGAATTGGATTCAATTTTAATTTGAATTGTATTTTGGAGCAAGCCAGAAGATGAATTAAGGGCTTGCACTGTCCACTTTGCGCATTAATTTTATAAGGTTTTTTTTTAAATGACCCTTAGTATTGCATGGATGCAAACTGTACAATATAACTATGGACTGCAAAATAAAAATCCAACATCAAAAACATTCAAAATTTGCTAAATTTAGCATATTGCAAAAAAAAACCTCTTGACATGGCCAAGTCCATGGAAGCATGACCACCAAGGGGGGAACAGTTAACATATTGTTATCCACAAACAAAATCCATTGTTAATAGTCACCTCATTCGTTCAGATCTTGAGTATTGCCGATTCCTGATGACTATGTCTTTTTTTTCAGCAAAATCCATCATCTTGAACTATTTCCGATTATAATGCTGAAAATTACACTTTTTAATCATTGACTTTTTTGCAATAAAAAACTGGGATATGTTAGTTACCTTTGGCTCACTAATGAAATAAGTGTCAAACTTGCTTGGTGGAAGGCCTCTCACCTTTGAGTCAGAAGGTTGTGAATTCAAGCCTTATTCCTGGACTTGAACAAATAATCAGACCTGATGAATCAGTGCTGTGCTGAGGACTGAATTCTCAGAGGTTCCTTTTTCCAATGAGATATTGAATTGAAGCATAGTCTGCCTGTTCCAATGATAGAAAGGAACCTCAAAGCAGTTTTCAACTAAAGAGAAGGAGTTGTCTTGGATTCCTAGCCAACATTTATCCAGCAACGAACACAGAGTTCAAAGTTTATTAATTAGTGTCACAAGTAGGCTTACATTAATACAGCAATGAAGTTACAATGAAAATCCCCTTGTCGCCACACTCCGGTGCATGTTGGGGTACACTGAGGCAGAATTTAGCGTGGCCAATGGACCAATCCACGCATCTTTTGGATTGTGGGAGGAAACCCACGCGGACACAGGGAGAACACGCAGACTCCGCACAGACAGTGACCCAAACCGGGAATTGAACCTGGGTCTCTGGCGCTGTGAGGCAGCTGTGCTAACCACTCTTGCCTCCATCATTATGTCCCAAAGAGGGAAAGCAGTAACGGAATTACTGACTAACATATGGTTAATAAACGTGTGGCTTGCAGGAAGATCAAGGAAATGAATATTAATAGCATTACTTCAAATTAAAATAATGCAGTTTTAACCCCCAGTCTGAATTTTGTAAACAGCAACTTACCCATTCTCCTCCCTGACATCCCCTCTGATTCAACCTTCCTATCATTCAAGTACAATCAGTTTGGAGACATTGTCATATCCCCTTCTCCCTGTCCTCTGGATGAGAATTTTACAAAGCTAAGTTGGCAATACCATCATGAGAACAATTGATGCTCTGATTCTCTCAGTCTCGATTTGCTCATCCTACAAAAACAAATTTACAGAATTATTCATGTCACAAGTCTTCTTGCTTCAGTGGTGGAATTTAAACATTTAAAGTGAAGGCATAGCTTTCCTTGATTTTTTGTATGTCTGAAATGAGGTTGTGATCCATTGATTGGAAGTACTGAGGTTACAAAGTTCAAAGTGAAGACAGATTGGGACTTCATAAGGATTTGATGATGTTACATTGTCATATACCAAGTTTGTAGACATGAGAATGTAATTACTGCTACCGGACATGTATACCTGTGCCTGGTTCTATTTTCATGAACAGAAACTTTTGATTTGATTTATTATTGTCACATGTATTAGTATACAGTGAAAAGTATTGTTTCTTGCGTGCTGTACAGCAAAGCATACCATTCATCGAGAAGGAAAGGAGAGAATGCAGAATGTAGTGGTACAGTCAGAGCTAAGGTATAGGGAAAGATCAACTGAATATAAGGTAGGTCCATTTAAAAGTCTGATGGCAGCAGGGAAGAGGTTATTCTTCAGTCAGTTTGTATGTGACCTCAGACTTTTATTAAGAGATTGAATTAGAGCAGTGTTAGAGATTTTAAAAAGAGTTAGAATAGAGTTTAAACAACATAGAATGAGAGTAAACAAAAGAATTAAAGAGTATGCTCCTCTTCATTACATAAATTAATATTCATCCTAAAAAAAAGTTCCAGTTTTGTGTGAAAAGCAGATTGCTGATCACTTGGCTTCAGCTTTCTCTTGGACTGAGCTTCAATACTACTCAAATGGGCCACTAGATGGCGAGCTTTGCTGTCTTGGGCTGTTCCCATTTCAGAGCTGGTTGGGAAGCAAGAACTGCTAAATTTCTTACATCTGTTGCAAGCAACCCTTCCACGATGGGCTAACAAGAGCTGGGGTGATCAAAGAACCTACACCTTTAGGCTTTGCTGCCTGAAAGAATCTGCACCGCAGTGAGAAAATCGTGAGAAATACAGGAAGAGAGGAAGGTGACAGCCAGGTAGAGATGCTTGCCCGGTACAATGTGGACTACTCTCTGAAAAACAAGATAGAAAATCATCAAAGTAAAAAAAAAGTTCCTCTTCTAACATAAACACGTACACAGTAATGAACAAGCCAGTGGATTGTTACAAATGTGACACTTTAAAAGATAGTCGTGTTTTAAACTGCCTCCTTTAATTCACAGTAAAATGGAACATAAGAACATAAGAAATAGGAGCAGGAGTAGGCCATCTAGCCCTTTGAGCCTGCCCTGCCATTCAATAAGATCATGGCTGATCTGTTGTGGCTCAGTTCCACATTCCCGCCCTCTCCCCATAACCCTTAATCCCCTCGCTTATCAAAAACCCATCAACCTGCGTCTTAAAAATATTTAGCGAGGCAGCCTCCACCACTTCAACGGGCAGAGAATTCCAGAGATTCACCACCCTTTGAGTGAAGAAGTTCCTCCTCAACTCCGTTCTAAACCGCCCCCCCCCCTTTATCTTGAGGCTGTGCCCCCTAGTCCTACTGTCCTTTCTGAGCGGGAAGAGTCTCTCCACCTCTATCCTATCCATCCCATTCATCATCTTATATGTCTCAATGAAATCTCCCCTCATTCTTCTAAACTCTAACGAGTACAAGCCTAGTTTATTCAGCCTCTCCTCGTAGCTCACCCCCCTCAACTCCGGTATCAGCCTAGTAAACCTCCTCTGCACTCCCTCCAAGGCCAAAATATCCTTGCGTAAGTGCGGCGACCAAAACTGCACACAGTACTCCAGCTGCGGCCTCACCAATGCCCTATACAGCTGCAGCAAGACCTCCCTACTTTTATATTCAATCCCCCTCGCTATGAAGGCCAGCATCCCATTAGCCTTCCTGACCACCTGCTGCACCTGCAGGTTGGGTTTTTGCGACTCATACACAAGGACCCCGAGGTCCCTCTGCACCTTCGCCTGCTGCAGTTTTTCGCCACGTAAGTAATAGCCCTTCCTACCATTATTCCTACCAAAGTGGACCACCTCACACTTGCCAACATTAAATTCCATTTGCCAGTTCCTGGCCCATTCACCCAGCCTATCTAGATCCTTCTGCAGACTCTCCACCCCCTCCGCGCAATTTGCCGTTCCACCAATCTTGGTCAAATTTCGACACCATACACTCGGTTCCCTCCTCCAGATCATCTATATAAATGGTAAATAGCTGAGGCCCCAGCACCGACCCCTGGGGCACTCCACTAGTCACCAACCGCCAATCCGAATAGCATCCATTAACCCCCACTCTCTGCCTCCTATCTGACAACCAATCCCCTATCCACACTAACACCCTACCCCCAGCTCCATGCCCCCTTACCTTCTGCAATAACCTCTTGTGAGGTACCTTGTCAAACGCCTTCTGAAAATCAAGAAAGACCACATCCACCGGCTCTCTATCCACCGCCCTAGACACATCCTCATAGAACTCCAATAAATTTGTCAGACACGACTTCCCCTTAACGCATGTGAAATCAAATAAAGTCTACCTGCAGGCAAACCTTGGTTGCTATGGAGAGAGGCGCCCAGGTTGAAACTTACTGAAAGTAAGGTGTGGAGTTTTAACACCTGAACACAAAGGATAAGGAATCTGTTTTTGATTTGATTTATTATTGTCACATGTATTGGGATACAGTGAAAAGTACTGCTTTTTGCGCACTATACAGACAAAATATACTATTCATAGAGTACATAGAGGAGAAGAAAAGAAGAGAATGTAGTGTTACAATCATAGCTAGTGTGTGAGAAAAATAACAATTTAATATAAGGGAGGTCTATTCAAAAGTCTGTTGGCAACAAGGAAGAAACTGTCCTTTAGTCGGCTGGTTTGATTTGATTTATTTTTGTCACACATATTAGCATACAATGAAAATTATTGTTCCTTGCGTACTTTACAGACAAAGTATACTGTTCATAGAGAAGGAAAGGAGAAAGTGCAGAATGTAATGTTACGGTCATAGCTAGGGTGTAGAGAAAGATCAACTTAATGCAAGGTTGTTCATTCAAAAGTCTGATGGCAGCAGGGAAGAAGCTGATCTTGAGTCAGTTGGTATGTGACTTCAGACATTTGTTTCCTTTTCCTGACAGAAGGTGGAAGACAGAGTGTGTGGGGTCCTTAATTATGCTGGCTGCTTTGCTGAGGCAGCAGAAAGTGTAGTTAGAGTCAATGCATGGGAGGCTGGTTTGCGTGATGGATTAGGCTTTGTAGTTTCTTGGGTCGTTGGCAGAACAGGAGCCATACCAAGCTGCGATGCATCTGTAAAAGCAGGTGAGAGTTGTAGCTGACATGCAAAATTTCCTTAGTCTTTTGAGAAAGTTGAGATTTTGGTGGCTTTCTTAACTATAGTGTCAGCATGGGAGGGACCAGGGCAGGTTGTTGATGATCTGCACACCTAAAAGCATGAAGCTCTCAACCCTTTCTACTTCATCCCTGTTGACGTAGACAGGGGAATGTTCTCCTCTATAATTCCTGAAGTCGATGACAATCTCCTTCATTTTATTGACATTGAGGAAGAGATTATTGTTGTCACACCAGTTCCCCAGATTCTTTATCTCATTCATGTACTCTGTCTTGCCATTGTTTGAGATCCGACTCACTACGGTGGTGTCGTCCGCAGACTTGAAGATCGAATTGGAGAGGAATTTGGCCACACAGTCATAGTTGTATATGTCCTCAGAGTTTTTTCCAACAGAAGAAGGTAGAAGAGAATATGTCTGGGGTGTGTGGGGTCCTTGATTGTTCTATCTGCTTTTCCGAGTCAGCTGGAAATGTAGACAGAGACAATGGATGGGCAGTTGGTTTGCGTTATGGACTGGGCTACGTTCACAATTCTGTAGTTTTTTTGCGGTGTTGCTCAGAGCAGGAGACATACCAAGCTGTGATACATTCTGGAAAGGATGCTTTCTATGGTGCGCTTGTAAAAATTGGTGTAAGTCGTAACTTGCTGCTTGCTCTCAGTAGTCAGCCAGGGAGAGATCTGGAGAAGACACACAGTAACTGCTGCTAAGCTGGGCTGAAGAAAGTAACTGCTTCTGGGGCAAATCACCAAGTAGGGGACTGGTAAGGATAGAAGCCAAGTTCAGAGAAACAAGGATTGTGAAGAGCTAAAGACCATGGAATCACCAGAGGGTACCTTGTAATGGGATGCCCATTCAATCATGCTCAAAGGTTGAATAAAGAGAACTAGAAGTTTCACTCTCATGAATCAACAGGAAGATGTCATGTTAGAGCGAACAGGAGCTTTGGACTTTAATCACAAGACCACAATTTGAATTGATGCAATGTATAAGTGCGGCGAAGGGTGTTCATTTGCATTAAGAAGGTACAAGGGACTACTTTCTCTGTAGTGAGTTAGTTGCTACAAAGTAATGTCTATTTCAATCGTAGTGTATGTTTGTTACAGTAAAATTCTTAAAATGTGGAATCTTACAGTGTGGTCCTTTGAGTGAGTCACTGGGAAAATGATATCACTTTAAGAGTTATTGGTCTATATGGGAATCATAACATGAACATTGCTGTCAGTATGCAATCTGTTAGTCTTCTTGGGCCACTGTTAATTTATGAACAAAAAAGCAGATGAACCACATCAAGAACAATCGTAAAAATCATGGACTGAAGCAGGTTATTCTTAGTAAGTCATTTTATTCCATTTGTATCATATTTTTAATGGGATTGGTATGCAGTTCCAACAGGAACTACTGGCAATACATCACTACTGTCACCAGCATATGTGCACAATAGAAAGTGTTGTTAAAAATACTTTTGAATTGAACAGTTTTGTTGAATGACAAAAATCGCATGACTCTCGCTATCAGTTCATGGTCCAGGCAGATCTTTTTAATTGAGATTTTTTAAATCTTTTCAATTCTTTTTCTGCCTTTATCCATTTCTGCACCCACTTACCTTCTCCATAACTGGGGGTGGGGTGGGGGGGGTGCAGTTTCATGGATGACGGGTGCCCTTTCGGTCTCACCCGTGGGGTGGGGGCACTTGCGCATCTGCCAGACAGGACAAGCGAGAGTCACCTGGCCATTTTGCAGCTGCACCCAATTTCTGTCACAGCCCAGTGACCCTGCCCACGTGCACTTTCAACAGGAATCACCAGACAGCAACCAGGAGCAGTTCCCAATCAGACTCTCAGCATGTGTCTGAATTTCAAAAACAACTCCAAGTAAATTATTTTTGTTAACAGTGAAAAAATACTCAATAAAATATGTATGAATCTTGTTAGTCCCACTGACTGATCACCTTATTAGTAGAGAATGCCTTTGGCGTTTCATTTTTAAACTTTTGCATAAATCACATTTAAAATAATTTCAACTTCAATTACATGTGCAAAATTTATTTGTGGCTTTAATTCCACTGCCTCAGTAATAAATGCACTCATGTACTCCTAGCATATGTTAACCATTAATATTGTAATAACTATTGGATCTAACACAAACAGTCCCATTATCCCTACAGTCTTGAGAATTAAATTAAATCTGTTACTAATGTAATTTGGGGAACAAAGTAAATTTGTGGAACAAGGGAAGAAAAAAATAGATATTCATTTACAGTGCAGGAATTGTGTGCCCTATCTGAGCTGTGCAACACCAGTTATTCATACAGATCCAAAAAATGGGTTGATTTGAACTGGCTATTAGCTTTTTTTTTAAAAAAATGATAAATTACAATTTTAGAATGTTTTTGCAGGTGTACATTGAACAAATTAAGTACAATTAAATTAAATTGTGACCTACTCAAATAGACTTCTTTTGAGTTTCTTTTTTGCTATGGTGGCACAGTGGTTAGCGCTGCTGCCTCACAGCACCCACAGACCCAGGTTTGATTCCGGCCTTGGACATCCCTCCTGTATCTCCCACCATGAACCTTATAGTTATGCCCCCTTGTAACAGTTACATCCACCCGAGGAAATAGTCTCTGCACATTCACTCTGTCAATCCCTCTCAACATCTTATAAACCTCTATTAAGTCGCCTCTCATCTTTCTCTGCTCCAAAGAGAAAAGCCCCAGCTCCCTCAACCTTTCCTCATAAGACTTAGCCTCCAAACCAGGCAGCATCCTGGTAAATCTCCTTTGCACTCTCTCCAATGCTTCCACATCCTTCTTATAGTGAGGTGACCAGAACTGAACACAATATTCCAAATGTGGTCTCACTAACATCTGGTATAGTTGCAGCATAACCCCACAGCTCTTAAACTCAAACCCCCTGTTAATAAACACTAACGTACTATAAGTCTTCTTCACGGTTCTATCCACTTGAATGGCAACCTTCAGACATCTGTGGATCTGAACCCCAAGATCTCTAACATGAATAAATAATCTGTTAACATTTTTTAATGATAATGTGGCACCCTTTAGGCTGACCCACTTTCTCATTGCAATTATTGAAGAGGACAAACTGCAATTCAAATATTCTGATTTACAATATTATTTTTGTAAGCCGGGGTGGGGGGGGGGGGCACGAGTATTAAAGGTCACATGATCAGGGTAGGCAGCAAGAGTTGAGTTACAGTTCACCCATGATCTAAGTGAACATGGGACAAGCTGGAGGGGCTGAATGGCCTGCTCCTGTTCTTGCATTCATATGTATTTTGTTAGACTTCCCCACATTACAGAAGATATATCAAATGCATGGAGTCCTATTGTTTGCAGGCATGAACCATGCGGTCTCATTAATAACTGTTTGTTATGTCAGAAACTTTGCAATGGCGGATCAGCATTAATATGGAACAATGAACAGTCACATTGTTAAGGTGAGGTTGAGTAGTAAAGCTTGGGTCAGTTGCATGTGGATCTCCTTTGCCCGCTGCAGCAACACCATTCTGTTTTCAAATTGTTTTACTCTCATTCAGCCTCCACATGTTCAATCCCTGCCCTGTTCACCACCCACCCAACACTGGATGCCTTTATGTCAACTGTACATTCTGGCTGTTGTAAAAGATATTCAAATCAGCTTGGGAATGTGACAGCTCCTCCTTTGACAGCATCTGTAGATGGTGGACTTAATAATCATTCAACCCTCACCTCAAAAAAAGTAGAGGGAGTGAGTGTGGGGGGAACATACTAATCTAAGCCAATGTCCATTTTAGTCATTCAGAAAATTTAACACATCACCAGTCATAGGCCCTGATTTTATTGGTACGGCTGCCCTGAAATCGGGGTGGATGAGGCTCGCAGAATGGCATTCTCTGTTGGTCTTAGACATGATCTTGTGAGCCTTGGGCATACTGATAAGATCAGGACCTAGGTGATTCATAAGAGAAATCTGATAACCATACTGGAAATACACAGCAAATCAGTCAGCATCTATGGTTTTCATTTGATTTGATTTATTATTGTCATATGGATTAGTGTACAGTGAGAAGTGTTGTTTCTTGTGCACTATACAGACAAAGCACACCGTTCATAGAGAAGGAAAGTAATGGGTGCAGAACATTGTGTTACAGTCATAGCGAGAGGTAGAGAAAGATCAACTTAATATGAGGTAGGTCCATTCAAAAGTCTGATGGCAGCAGGGAACTGTTCTTGAGTCGGTTGGTAAGTGACCTCAGACTTTGGTATCTTTTTCCCGATGGGAGAAGGTGGAAAAGAGTGGGAATTTTACCACCTTTTCTGCCATGGGAATCGGAGTGGGCGACAGGCAGACAATGGGAAGGTCCATTGACCTCAGGCAGGATTTTTATGGTTTCGGAACAAGAGAAGCCATAAAATCCTGCCCAGTATGGCTGTGGTGCGTGGGGCCTTTGATTATGCTGGCTGCTGATGTGAGGCTGCACGAAGTATAGACAGAGTCAATGGATGGGAGGCTAGTTTGCGTGATGGACTGGGCTTTCTTCATGACCCTTTGTAGTGTTTTTTACAGTCTTGGACACAGCAGGAGCTATACCAAACTTTGATACAACCAAAAAGGATGCTTTCTATGGTGCATCTGTAGACATTGGTAAAGTTGTAGCGGAAATACCAAATTTCCTTAACCTCCTGAGAAAATAAAGGCATTAGTGGATTTCTTAACTATGATGTCAATGTGGAGGGACCAGCTGAGGTTGTTGGTGATCTGGATGCTTAGACACTTAAAACTCTCAACCATTTCCACTTAATTCCTGTCGTGTCCTGCACTACACTTCCTGAAGCCAATGACTACCTCCTTTGTTCTGGTGACATTGAGGGACAGATTATTGTCATCGCATCAGTTTACCAGATTCTCTATCTCTTTTCTGTTCTCCATCTTGTCATTGTTTGAGATCTGACCCACTACTGTGGTGTCATCAACAAACTTGAAAATCAAGTTGGAGGAGAATTTGGCCAACAGTCATTGATGACAGGAGATAGAAACAGTGTTAATGTTTCAGGGGGGTGACTTTTCATTAGAACTGGGAAAAGTGAGAGATGTATTGGTTTTTCAACAAGGGGTGGGTGAGAGAAGGACAAAGGAAGATCTGTGACAGGGGGAAAGACAGAAGAGATTACATGGCAGAATGGTTACTCTTACAAGGCAAAAAGAATGGTGATGGGGAGAAACAAACAAAAGATGTGCCTGGAGCAGGTGTTCTATTGTCTGAAAGTGACGATAAGATAATTAAAATATACAAAGTCAGGGAAACAAAATATGGAGACAGAGTTTAGAGTCTGAAATTGTCAAACTCAATGTCGAGATTGAAAGGTTATAGTCAAAAGATGAGGTGCTGTTTCTCAAACATACGTTGAGCTTCATTGGTGCAGTGCAGCAGACTAAAGGTAGAGATGTCAGCGTGATGGTTGAAAAAAATCTGTGGAACAGGTAAGTGATTTCTAGACATGATAGGCAAGGCTTCCCAGAACATGTTTGGAAAATCAACTCTATAGTTTCTTCACCAAAACCAAAAATGCCAAAAATTGAAAATCTCTTAAGACATCCAGACTTGAAAGGTCAGCTCTGTTTTCGCTCCACAGATGCTATCAGACCTACTGAGATTTTCCAGCATTTTTGGATTTTGTTCCCAATTCCAGCATCTGCACTAATTTGCTTTTACCTATAACTTCTTGATTTAGTTCCCTAATTTTTAAAATTTGTTTCTTGTTTTTATTTTTTGTGTTCAACTGTTTCCTTTCATATTTTGGAAACTTCTAAAGATCAACTCAAATTGTTTCTACTCCAAATGAGAACAAAGTCCTATTCATCTTTCCTAATGAATAACATTTCTGAGCTTGAATATTATACAAATTGGCCTTTGCCATTTTATCACAAAGACCAAAGTATCCTTTTGATAGTCTAAATACCAGAGCAACAAACACTACTCCAGAGAAGGTCTAATCAATACTTGTTACTGGCTTGCAAATTTGATTTGTATCAATCATGACTGCTATTACAGTTTGATTGTTCCAAAGGTGTTTCTTAAATAACCATGACATTCCTTTCCTGATTAATGCAGCCTGACTTTTGTATCTAACACAAACTTCCTATTCTGGTCTCACACTAATTATTCTTACATTGGGGGGCAGCATGTTGGCACAATGGTTAGCACTGCTGTCTCACAGTGCCAGGGACCTGGATAGATTCCCAGCTTGGGTCACTGTCTGCACACAGTCTGCACGTTCAC
This sequence comes from Carcharhinus amblyrhynchos, assembly GCF_965287045.1. NCBI lineage: Eukaryota > Metazoa > Chordata > Chondrichthyes > Carcharhiniformes > Carcharhinidae > Carcharhinus > Carcharhinus amblyrhynchos. Next base: position 18,001,858 of record NC_137344.1, on the reverse strand, counting down.
CCATTTCCTGCAAGTGCTCCAGAATCATAGAATCTTACAGTGCAGAAGGAGGCCATCTGCACCGATTACAATCCCACCCAGGCCCTATTCCCATAACCCATGTACTTATCCTAGCTAGTCCTCCTGACACTAAGGGGCAATTTAGCATGGCCAATCCACATAACCTGTACATCTTTGGACAGTAGGAGGAAATTGGAGTACCCGGAGGAAACCCACACAGACACAGGGACAATGTACAGACTCTGCACAGACAGTAACTCAAGCCGGGAATTGAATCTGGGTCCTTGGCGCTGTAAGGCAGCAGTGCAAACCACTGTGCCACCCCATGGTCTGAAAGACGGGCTAGTTAAATGCACTGGCCATCCTAAATTCCATCTCAGTGTACCCAAACAGGTGCCAGAGTATGGCAACTATGGGATTTTCACAGTAATTTCATTGCAGTGTTAATGTAAGCCTACTTGTGATGTTAATAAATAATTTAACTTTAATCTGCATTTTTTATCAAGTGGCTCATTTTCCACCAAGGTTGTAACTTCCATTGAGCTTGCTTACATTATTTCTCAATCTTTGCCATTGTTCTAAATTTAGTATATTTTGCAACCCTTGAATTATTATACTTCATGCCATACATATTAATATCAGAGGTCTGAGGTATCATTCCTATAACCCCATTCCTACTGGAAAGTTCTCTTTCTTGGCAATAATCCAATTATTTCAATTTCCCACCCAATGTTTTTGTATGTTTGGTCATTTTTAACTTGATATCATTTTATGCACTGACAACACGGCAAGGATATCTACAACATGAAGTAATATCTGTATAACAATGCAACATTTTAATTCAGCACAGTTTCCTCATCACGCGCCCATGCATGCAGTCTGTTCTCAAGCTGCTCTTTTCAGATTCTTCTTTTATTTACAATCCCATCTGTAATTTTTTTTTCTATAATTCACAGAGGATGCTGTTTGGCAATGAGACAATGGAATTAGATTTGTGACTTTGCAATACTTTGGGACCACTTTTCAATTATTGCTTAAAGATTTGACAATATTTAGCCCACTTCCACTGTAAGGATGTTTACTGTGCCTCATTATTTGCTTCAGAAATATATAACTTTTGTAATAAACAACTGCCATTTACGGTATAAATTCATAGAGTCCTACATTTCAGAAGGAGGCCTTTTGGCCCATTGGGTCTGCACCAACCACAATCCCACCTATCCCCATAAGTCCATGCATTTATCCAAGCTAGTTCCCCCTGACACTAAGGGGCAATTTAGCATGGTCAATCTACCTAACCTGCACATCTTGATATACTACCAAGCTCTTTCTTGATCTTCATTGAAAACCTAATCCTTGAATAGGCAATTCTCCTCTCTATTCCTCCCCAACACAAGTGGAAATAAACTATTTTAGGTTTTTTTACCCCTTGTTCTCAGGTTCAGAAATTTATCGTTTAAATGGCCTAATACCTTTGTAACACTTTGCCTGCTATATAAACAACCATCTGAAAGGTGTTCTTTATTTTTAACATAGTTTTATTTGTTTTTCTTTCAAATTCTCTAAATCTTTCTAAATTCAAAAGCCCGAAGATGTGCAGGTTAGGTGGATTGGCCATGCTAAAAATTGCTTCTTTGTGTTCCAAGATGTTTAGGTTAGGAGGATTAGTAGGGGTTATGGGGATAGGGCGGAGGGGGTGGGTCTGCGTAAGATGCATTGTCAGAGACAGAAAATGCTGGAAATTTCAGCAGGTCTGATAGCATCTGTGGGGAAAGAATAGAGCCAATGTTTTGAGTCTTAATGACCCTTCGTCAGAAGGTCACCTGGAATCAAAATATTGGCTTCATTCTCTTCGTCAGAGGGTCATCTAGACTTGAAACATTGGTTCTATCCTCTCCCTACAGATGCTGTCAGACCTGCTAAGATTTTCCAGAATTTTCTGTTTTCATTTCAGATTCTAGCATCCACAGTATTTTGCTTTTATCTTATGCACCGTCAGAGAGTCAGCGCAGGCTCAATGGTCTGAATAGCCTCTTTCTGCACTGTAGGGATTCTATTCTATGGATTACTCTATTTCAGATGGGTTCTGTTAGTCCCACATTTATATCGCTGCTTAGTTATGTCCCCTCTTCATTGTATTTTACAAAATTGACTTTTAGACTACAGCCCCCCTCACCACTATGGATTCTCCGTATATTTTTGACCCCATGTAAACATTGTAAAAACTTTTTTTTAAACATCTCTTCAAAAGTTTGTTCTTTCTAAACGTCAGTGTTGTGCCATTGGCCTTTCCATCCAGCCTAATGCACATTTCACATTTAACAGATCAACGGACATTAGATGTTCCTCAGGTTTCAGCTTGAATCCCCACCATTAAATCTAAAATAAATTCTGACTTGATTTGTTCTCCAACAACAACCTTCCACTGCCTCCAGGGACATGAAGTCTTTCTTAATCATTTAGCTGCTGTTACTCAAGTCAGTATTTGGGTAACTGAACTCTCCATTATCAATGTAAACCTTATTTCTTTTTAAACTAAAAAAAAATTTATTCACATATGAACCTCAAAACAATATTCTCATTTCTGTTGGACAATTATCCTTTTCCTGGTTCCATTCACAATTGCATTATGAAAATTAGGGTAGAAATTATATTAAATTTTTATTCAAAGTACAGGTTTCAGTTTTCAGTTTGTTACTGCTTGAAGGTTGGTATTCCAAAGCGATTGAAAGAAAAAGGCCATCTTTCTGTTAAACTACTATCAAGGCCATTGGAGTCCAAAGGACTTTATCCAAAAATGCTGAAAATTTTTCTGGATGCCCTGGAGGGAATCAAAGATGAGAAGTCCAATTTTTGTAATGTTTCAGGAAGTGTGCTGCAAGTGCAATACCATCTTGGTACAGCTGTTTGACCAATTCCAAATGGTGATTGACCATTAACTTCTCATTAATCTCAACTGTGAGGGGCTTTCCAGCTTTAAGGGCCTCCAGGCAACTTCCAGCACCAGCATGACTGATAACAAGTCAGCATTCTGTACGTCATCTGCTATTGAATCCTTAAACTTCATGGTAAAATCTGTTCCAATTAAAGGCTTTAGTTTGACAGACAGGGTTTTTCAACCTCACTCGGGAAAGATCGTAAAATCTCATCCAAGGTCAATGGAGATTTCTGTTCTGCGAGCTGGAATTGGGGTGGGTGAGGTGGTAACATTCTTTTAATTAAACTAAATTTAAAGGAATTTGGTGTATGAAGTGGATGTCCTTTTCTGGAAATCCCATCAAAGTGCACCCTGCAAACACAGTGTGCAGCAGATTCCAAACCACTTGCTGTTTTAAATTACACAGCCAGGTCATTTTACAATGGCTCAAAAACATATTGCATCAACTCATCCCGTCTAACCTTCCATTGCATTGTAATAGACCTAGATCAGAAGGGTTGTATCATCTGCCTGGATAGTATCTCAAGCCATGAACTCAGCTCCAGGTCTCGCTTCATGTTGGGCTTTACCAATATTGTTCCTTCATCTCTGACTGTTATAGTTCAGACCACAAAACACACAACGTTTATGTGGGTTTATCAGGCCCAATTCTGTTTCTATTCCTGTGTAAAGAGTTCCCTATTTTTTAAGCAGTGTTCCTTCGTAATATTCACATTTGAAATCTGAATGTTAACTATTGTATTGAGGTCTCTTTCTTATTTGACCAATGTACATACATAATGACTTCTCTGTCTGGGTAGACTTTTGACAGAGATTTATGGCCAACAGAATGGTCAAATTGGTCCAAATCTGGAAAGGTAAAGGCTCTAAATTCTCACATTTTGAAATGAATATATGCACTGTTGAATCAAATTCCCATGGAATCCGGCTCCACACCCTTCCCGTATTTCAGATTGAACTTGATTAGATGCCTGCTGTGTGTTCTCTTGTCGTTAGATCATGAATTCAATCTAATAGAAAAGCCAATCATCACCTACTCGGAATATTTTGGGACAACGTTGAAGACAATATAGCCAGTCAATCAGAGACAATTACACAGATCAGGCTGATTATTGTCCTGAGTTTGACATTAGGAGGTTGATGGAAGAGCTAGGGATAAGAAAACTAATCATTGTCTAAGCAAGTGGAACATAATATATCAACCTACAGATGAAATGAGATTACACCAGTAGACTTACTTCTTCTTTATGAATGTGCACTACCATTTTACTTAAGGAATCGATAATTTAAACAAGTTCAAATTGTTTTAATTTTCTGAATTAATCTGATGAGCCCAAACTCAGATCCTTCAAAACAGGCCCAAAGCCCAATATTTATTCCACTTTTGAGTTCTGACTGTCCATTGGCAGGAACTATGTTTCAACAGAATGTTTTTACACAACCTTACACCGCTGTTATGATATCGATGAGGTGCAGGGGACGGGTGAAATGTAGTTTAGCAGCTTGGGTGCTGATCCTCCAGGGCCTCCACTCCCTGTTCACTCGGATAACATTCACAGCACTGAAAAGCAGGCGACAATGGGATGCAATTTACTCATGGGGACGGTTACATCTACTTGTGCGAATAACCTTGTCGTGAATAAAGGAGTGTCACGCTCGTCGGAGCACAGAATTCCCTCTCTGGGTGGGTTCTGTCTGTCCGGGGAGATGATCTAGGATTTTCTAAAAATAGTGCGATGTCAAACAAAAGTCGTTCATGGAGCAGATTTCTCAACTGGCGCGGCAGGGAAAGTGTGTGAGCTTTTGGAAAATGGTTGTTGGAAGTGTGTGAGGTTTTGGAGGAGCGTTGTTACAGGCGGGCACGGTAGCACAGTGGTTAGCACTGCTGCTTCACGGTTCCAGGGACCTGGGTTCGCTTCCTGGCTTGGGTCACTGTCTGAGTGGAGTTTGTACATTCTCCTCGTGTCTGCGTGGGTTTCCTTCCACAGTTCAATGATGTGGGTTAGGTTGATTGGCTAAGCTAAAATTGTCCTGATGTGTGGATTAGTGGGTAAATATTTAGGGGTAGGGCTTGGGTGGGATTGTAGTCGGTGCAGATTCGATGGGCCGAATGGCCTCTTTCTGTACTGTAAAATTTCTATGATCCTATCATTATTAATGATACGGGCAGGATAAGAAATTTCGCCCAAAGCTTCGCTCCTGCACTGTGGCAGCATGAACCAACTCCGTATTTCGAAATGGATTCGTGCTTTCCCTAGTTGGAGAGAGAGAGACAGAGCAAAGTTTGGCTGGTACAATGAATGGGCAGAGAGTGTGTTTGCAAAAGATGTGATAATTGTTAAAATTGGAGAATGAAAATGCGGGAACAAAGTGCAGCTTTATACAATGAACGTTGTTTAATGTTTATAGAGAAGTTTACAAGGCTTGCTTAATGTATATTCACAGAATTCGAGCTTTATAGTAAATTTCCAACAGGAATTCACCTGACCAGGGACAGACAGGGGGGAGATGGAATAGCTGCAGCGTTACATTGCCACCGGCTCAACTGTGAGTCAACGCACAGAGTGGAGAAAAAGCCACGAATACTTATAAATCCACACTCCCCCCCCCCCCCCCAACCCGCATGCACCGCGCCAGTAAATAGCTTGGACTGATACAAGTTCAAGATTTAACCCTTTCACAGATCATGACTCCAGTGAAGAGTTGTCCAGAATCCGCCACTTCCCTCATTCGGACTGTTGTGAATCTGTATTTTCACTGCGCCGAACTTTACCCTGCAAATAATGGTTTTAAAACACTTCAACCGACACCGAACAAAACAATTCACTGTACCTGAATCACATTGCAGTCTTGTGAGCGAGATTAACAAGGCGCGATATAACCAACTCTCCCCTCGTCACCTGCAATCTTTCAATTGCTGTAACCTACATCCTGTGGTATTATTACAGACACACACTGTGACTAGCTCCAACATCAACCGATTGTTGATGCACCAAGTTGTTCAGTCGCTGCTTGAATCTTGCCCCAGATTAGCTCAAGAATATAAACTGTTTCGATTCGTTTAACATTTAACACCTTTCTACTGCGGGGTTGGGGGGGGGGAAACAACAGTTTATAGAGAGAATGCCCAGTGAATGTTGTTGTCGAACCAATTCGACCCAAAGTTTGTATTAGACAGGCGATGGCTCCGCAGCTCATGGCATAAAATCACTGAAAGGTCCCAGAGACTGAAAATCCATTTCTCGAACATCCATCGGTCTGGAGCAACTGCCTCCTGGAGAGGGTGGGCTTCCTTCAAAAGAGGATGGGCTGGAAAGGATAGGCAGGAGGGGGTGGGCTGGGGAGGGTGGGCTTCCTTCTAAAGAGGGTGGGCATGAGAGGGTAGACAGGAGTGGGCTCCTTACAGGAGAGGGTAGGCATGAGAGGGTGGGCTCCCTACGGGAAAGAGTGGGCAGGAGAGGGTGGGCTTCATTCCGGAGAAGGTGGGCTTGGGGAGGGTGGGCTTCCTGTAGGAGGGGGTGGGCTTCATTCCAGAGAGGGTGGGCAGGAATGTGTGGGCAGGAGTGGTTGGGCTTCCTGCAGGAGAGGATAGGTTGCCTCCAGGAGAAGGTGGCATTATCTGAACACACTCTCTAGCTCCGCAGCAGAGGCAGTGAGCTGGGACTCGGTCAGACCTTGCATCTGATGCTCCTCCAGCCTCCTCTCCCCCAGGGCCTTCTTCCTCAGCACCGACCTGGGGCACAGCAACATCTGGCAGCTTCTCCAGCAAGTGTCTGACAGGCAGATGTAGAGAATGGGGTTGGCGCAGCTGTTGAAGTAGGAGAGGACCACCATGAACTCGAAGAATCTCCTGACAGTGAAGCTCTCTGGAATGGGTTGGAAGAGGGCACAGATGTTGATGGTGTAGAAAGGCAGCCAGCAGGTAGCGAAAGCCAGCACGATGGCCACCACCATGGTGGTGACTTTCCTCTCGGAGCTGTGGGACTGGCTGCTGTGGGGGGAGAGGAGGGCACTCTTTATCCTCAGCAGCAGCACAATGTGGCACAGGGAGATGATGGCAAAAGGCAGGGCGAAGCCCAGCACAAAAGTGTAGATGATGAAGGCGGTGGACCAGAGAAAGACAGGCTCTGGCCAGATTAAAGTACAGACATCTGAAGCACCATCCACGCCTGAGTAAATGGCCATGGGGATGACAGGGATGAAGGAGATCACCCAGAGGATGGCACTCACTCTCTTTGCCAGCCTGGGGCTGCGCCACCTGGAAGATCTGACTGGGTGCACCACAGCCAGGTACCTGTCGATGCTCATCACGGTGATACAGAAGACACTGGTGAACTGGTTGATGCCATCCAAGATCATAACCAACCTGCACATGAATCCTCCAAAGGGCCAGCGGCGGAGGGCGATCTGCATGGCGAGGAAAGGAAGTCCCAGCATGAAGAGGCCATCCGCCAGGGCCAGGTTGAGGATGTAAATGTTGGCCACGCTCCTGGCCCTGGCCTGGTGCACGATGCTGAAGATGACCAAGGAATTGCCGCCCAGCCCCAGCACACACACCAGGCAGTACAGGCTGGGGATCAGGACGTCGTATATACTGGAGGCCGCCCCATCCTCAAAGTCCTGGGTGTCGTTGGTCGCCCACAGCCCCCCGGATCTGTTGGCTGCAGCCCCCAAATTAAACCCAGCATCCACTGGGGAGGCAGACACGTTCCCTTCAGCTGGAAGGTGGCTCATCCTTATTGCTGCTGCTGCTGCTGCCGGGGGTTAAATTCCCAGGCGGGGATTTAAGGCATCCGAGCCCTCTGGAGGTGTTCTCCCACCCGACCCCGAAAGCTGGAGCTTTCAGCAGCTGAATGGGCCACTCGCACTCCTCGCCATCCTTATCAGCTGCTGCTCGCTGGGCCGTTTCTGTAAGTCACTTCCAGCCGCTTCCACATCCCCATCTGCTCAGTGCCCCAGATCGGTGAACTCTGCTTTCCATAATCACTCTCTCCCTTCAAAACACTTTCCAACTTTCCTGGTATTAAATTACTATGTCAGTGGCCATCATAAAAAAAAGCACAGCGCCCACTACAGCAGCTAATTACAAATTCCATCACTCAATCTCCAGAGAACTTTTTGGAGCATTCGCCACGGCTTGTTTCACTGAATCCCTTCTTGCTAGTGTTACAGAACAACTTGTTTGCCATAAACTTCCAGCCTGTGTTTGAACACTGCAGATTTAGCTGTCAACCCTTCAGCTTGCTCAGTAAATCCCAACCTTTTCAAATATCCAGATCACTGGGCTATTTATTATCTAATATCAGTCAAATAAAAAAAAGTTGGGCTGAAGTGCGGATCTGGGGGAAGGTTGCAGGGATAAGAATGATGTTAGCTTGGCGGAGAAGACAGCATTTGCCCTGAGACTGATACAGGCGATTTCCAATAAGCATTGGAAAACATCTTGCCATTTCTTCTCGAATTTGAATTAGATAAAAAAAGGGGGACGATTTCCTCCCCGATTTTTAGTAAACGTTTTTATTAAAAAAACAGCTTTCAAATAAAATTCGCAAGCAAGAACACAGCCTGATTGAAGCTATTCCAGCTATGTCCTTAAACAGACAACTCCGGCTGCCTAACCCCCCACCTCCACTCTCTACCCCCAGCCCCCTGACTGCTTTTTCGCTGGTGATTCTGTCAAAAGATATCCCTGGAATTTGTGAAAGTGTTCGCCTTCCCTCATCAATCACACTTCACGCCTAATTTAACACTTTACCCTTTGGCAAAAGTTCATCATTTGAAAATAAATATGACATCTGTAGATGGATGGGGGTGAGTGCCCCCCCCACCCCTCCCCACGCTCCCTGCAGCCCCCCGGGTGAATTCTCAGAAAGTTATATGAAGCACTGTCATTCAACCTGGGTCTAATCTGCTTTGCAAATCCCTTCGAGGCTCCCACTAACTGGGGTCACAGTCTGAAATTGGGCCTGCTTTTTTTTCCCTAGGCCACAAAATTCTTTTTTGTATAAATCACATTAGACTGTCACTGGATCCCAAATCTTAACAAAGGTTCAAACACACTCCCTTCCGCCTTTCTTTGCGGAGGGGAGTATATTTGAATCAAGTTTTGCAACAGTTTTAGGGCCTCGTTCTTGAAGTTCGATTACATCGAGGATAGAGAGTTAAGAGTAAGGAATTCAATGTAGTTACTGTCAGAAGTGGTCATTAGAAAATTACTCACTGTTACTTCTGCTGTCAGAGGCTCCTCTGTTGAAAGTTTTGACCACCACCCCCTTCCCCCAGCAACAACAGTCAATATATTAAATACACAACCTGCCTCAGGTCAAGCTATCCTCTCTCCTCACCTTCTTGCCGGCTTGAGTTTGAACTTGTTTGCGGATCTGGTTCCCTCATGTTGCACTTTCCGCTGTAAAACACTCTTGTGCAGAGAACCACTGGCCCACATGTGGGACACACAAAGTGAAACGCTCTCACTCTTAAAACCGTTTTCCATCTCGATTCACTTTCTTGTTAAAGGAACTACCCTTTCAAAAGGTGGCGGGTTGACTTCCAGGCTGGAAAAGATTAGTCTTTTTTTTTAAACCATGTTCTGGAGAAGGGTCGCAATGGGATTTTTAAGAAAAACAATAGGTTTCATCCACAGCCTTTTTCGGATTGCATATGTTATATCCATGGACTTGACAGATCCTCAGGAGCCTAAACCTAAACAAAGGTAATGTCCACTTTATATTTTTTGAAAGCATAACTTGCAGTCCCCCAGAGAGGGGTTGATTACGAATTATGGTTATTCCCAAACCGGCTAACGGATACTCATTACAATGTTCAGTCTTTAGATTCTCATTGACAGCAGCAAGAATAGCAGGAGAGAGATTAAAAACAGCGACAGTCCACTCCGCTTTCCGTGTTACATTTCTAGACAAGACGGGATCGCCTCGGCTCCACCAGAAAGGCAGCATTCCCAATTGTAATCGCCACGAACCAAAGTCCTTGCATCTCTCTCTGTCTTTAATGGTGATTGGATTTAGACTGGAATTTGTCTTTTTAAAAAAACCTCACGTTTCCCCAGTGTCATTCAATAATAAACTCAGAAATCGCATTAGCAGTGAATTTGGTCCGGGCACACACAAGGACCTTAATAAATCTTAGAGGCTGCAAATAACCATTGTCGAATCTGAGATTTAAATAATGTTTTTAAGCACCGTTTTAATTTCTCTACACTCCCAATAATGATTGCAATTTGCGATCTGATCCAGATCTCCTTTCGATCTTCCGTGTTTTCCTGCAGCAGATTTCTCATTCCCTTCTAAACACTATTCCAGCAATATCAGCGATTTTATTAACGCCCAACTCTCATTACTCCCCTACCCTTCCCCCACTGATCATCCTTTTAAGTTTTTTAAATTCCTCAACAGAATTAAACAATTCAAAGCAGGCCACGTTATATCATCACTTCATTGCATTTCGCGCAAGAACCCAATGGTGATCCACATACCTTCCTCCATATTATAGACCATATATTGTTTTCATCTGCAGATTCTCCAAGATTCAAAGTTAGGTGGATTGGCCGTGCTAAATTTTCCCTCAGTGTACCTGAGCAGGAGCCCGAGTGTGGCGACTCGGGGGCTGTCACAGTAATTTCATTGCAGTGTTAATGCAAGCTTATTTGTAACTAATAAATAAACTTTTAAAATAATTTTCCATTCATACCTATCCTCCCTTCCGAGATATTTTCCCTTTTTAGTATCCACTTCCATTCCTTTTTAAACACCCCAATGGTTTCTGCTTCCATTCCCATTGCTGACCAGAGCATTTCCCGCTCTGATGATCTTCTAGTTAAGAAGAGTTATTTTGGTCACCATAATGGGCAGACTGGGGGAATTGGTTTGTGGAAGTGCTGGAGCTATCACTGGGCTAATAATCCAGATACCCCAGACTAATGCTCTGGGGACATGGATTCCAATCCCACTGGGATGGCTAGTGGAATTTTAATTCAGTTAGTCATTCAAAGGAATAAATCTGGAGTATAAAGTTGGTTTCAGTAATGGTGGCCATGACAGCTGTCAGCGGTTATTGTAAAAACTCATCTGGCTTAATACTGTACTTCAGTGAAGGAAATCTGTCCTCCTGGCCTGGCCTGGCCTGCATATTTTACAAGTTTATTTATTAGTCTCAAGTAGGCTTATGTTAACACAGCAATTAAGTTACTGTGAGAATCCCCTAGTCATCACACTCCAGTGCCTGTTCAGGTACACTGAGGGAGAATTTAGATTTTGCAGCAATGATTTGATTTGATTTGATTTAGTATTGTTAACATATGTGACGATAATAAGTCAAATCAAACAGGTGAAATCATGTGGGATCAGAGAGGAGCTGGCAAGATGCTACAGAAGTAGCTTGGTCATAGGTGACAGAGGGTAGCAGTGGAAGGATGCGTTTCTACATGGAGGGCTGTGACTAGTGGCGTTCCTCAGGAATCAGTGCTGGGGCCTTTGCTGTTTGTAATATATATACATGATCTGGAGGAAAGTGTAATTGGTTTGATTAGTAAGTTTGCAGACGACACAAAGGTTGGTGGATTTGAGGACCATCAGAGGATACAGCAGGATATAGAACAGTTGGAAACTTGGGCAGAGAGATGGTGGATGGAATTTAATCCAGATAAATGTAAGGTGATGTATTTTGCAAGGCCTAATACTGATAGGAAATATACAATGAATGACAGAGCCCTTTGTAGTATCGATAGGTAGAGGGATCTGGGTGTACAGGTACACAGATCACTGAAAGTTGCAACACAGGTGGAGAAGGTCATCAAGAAGGCATACGGCATGCTTGCCTCCATCAGCCAGGGCACTGAGTTTAAAAATTGGCAAATCATGTTGCACCTTAGTTAGGCTGCACTTGGAATATAGTGTTCAGTTCTGGTCGCCACACTACCAGAAGGATGTGGAGGCTTTGGAGAGGGTGCAGAAAAGATTTATCAAGATATTGCCTGGTACAGAGGGCGTTAGTTATGAGGAGAGGTTGGAGAAACTTCTTTTTTTCTCTCTGGAATGACAGAGGTTGAGGGGTGACCTGATAGAAGTCTACAAGATTATGACAGGCATGGACGGAGTGGATAGTCAAAAGCTTTTTCCTAGGGTGAAAGAGTCAATTACTCAGGGGCACAGGTTTAAGGTGCGAGGGGCAAGGTTTAAAGGAGATGTACGAGGCAGATTTTTTACACAGAGTGGTGGGTGCCTGGAACTCACTGCTGCGGGAGGTCGTGGAAGCAGATACAATAGTGAGTTTTAAGCGGCGCCTTGACAAATACATGAATAGGATGGGAATAGAGGGATATGGTCCCCAAAAGGATAGAGGGTTTTAGTTCAGCCAGGCAGCATGATTAATGCAGGCCTGGAGGGCTGAAGGGCCGGTTCCTGAGGTGTAATTTTCTTTGTTCTTTATTCTTTGTAATCATGGCTTAGAAGGGCGCTGATAGCTGCTGATAAAGAGATCAGAATGTGTTAATGGAAGAACAAAGGTAAGCAGTGTGTCAAAAGACAACCTGAGACCCTCATGTAGTGTGAGGAGGGAACGCATTGATAAGGGAAAAAATGATGGGAGGCGGGATAAAATAAGGGGACGGAAAAATGAATAATCGTAGGTGGATTTGAAACATCAGGAGTGGAACCTGAATTGGAATCCATGTGGAGAATATTGGAGATGGACACAATTGCTGAGGCAGGAAATATGGCTTTGGAAGTGAGCTTGTTTAACACCTTGTCAAACACTGGGAAGGAAATGGAAAACAATGAAGGTGGACAGGGCGAAAGAGACAAACGGAAATCCTGTTGGTGAGAAGAAAAGTACTCATTCAGGGTAGGTATTCCTGGAAGAGAAGCAGCAGTGAACTGTAGCTGTGTGTATGTCCATAAATGTACATTCTGATGAAAACGTTTTGTGAGCAGCCTCTCTCTTCCACTTCACATCATCCACATTTTATCTTCACATTTGAATTATTCTGCAGCTGCAGATTTTCTGTTTTACACTGATATCAGACCAAGTCTTTGATATTTTATGATTAGTTAATGATTGCATGTGAGTGATCCAAAGGAGCTGGAGTGATGGATGCCAAACAGAGGTGTTTCTACCACATAAACTTACATTTATTTAACACCTTTAATGTAGGGGAAAAAACCCTCAATATCCTTCAGAGGCACCAATATTCCCAATTATTCCTGGTTAGCACTTTTGCCTAACAGCACCAGGGACCCAGATTCAATTCTGCCTCAGGCAATTCTCTGTATAAGGTTTGCATGCATTCTCCCCGTGTCTGCATGGGTTTCCTCTGGGTGCTCCAGTTTCTTCCCATACTGCAAAGATGTACGGGTTAGGTTGATTAGCCACGTTAAATTGACCTTCAGTGTTGGAGGATTAACAGGGCAAATACAAGTTGTTATAGGTACAGGGCTTGGATAGGATTTTTGTTGGTGCAGGCTTGATGGGCCAAATGGCTTCTTTTCACACTGTAGGAATTCTATGATTCTATTATTCTATGATTATTATTTTCCAATATTGGCTAAAGACATGAGTTACTGTTGTGTCTGTATTAACTCTGTCCAATATATATCATGATGCATCATCTGTGCGCTTTGCACAGCAACTAACATAATCCACAGCATGGTTTTAACCAGTTGCAGTAATTTTGCCTTGCAGTAATAACACTTGAGTTAATGAAAAGGCACAAAATGAAGGAGGGATTATGAAACAGACCCTGACACTGTAACTTATCTGTTCCTTCTTAAGGGTAAATGGGCATGGACAATAAACGCTTGAGTGCTATTGATGTCTGCATCCCCTGAATGGATTTTGACTGACATTGGTGAGTACTTCCAGGACATTCTGCTTATATTTCAGATTTCCAGCAGCTGCAGTTTTTCTGCTTTATATCACACTAAATCTTTGATTCCGTGTACAGTTAGTTCATGATCCCATCTATGTGATCTGAAGGGGCTGGGGAGAAACAGGTCAAGGAAAAATGTCTCCTGCTACAACAACAATAACCTGCATTTCTTCAAAGCCTTTAAAGTAGGAAAATGCACCAAAGTGCTTTAGAGGTATAATCAGAAGCAAATGGCATTGAGCCAAACAAAGAGCTTTGAATGGGAATGGCAGGAAACTTGGTCATAATGTATTTCTTAAGCGTGATCTTAAAGGAGGAGATTTACAGACCAAGGCAAGGGATTCTGGATCATGGGGCCTGGTTAGCTTAAGGCATGGCTGTTGTCAGGAAACAGAGATGATTTTAAATAATCTATTTTTATATTTGTGTGTATTCGAACAATGCTTTAAGTGAGTTTTATTTTGTGTGTGTAAAATAGGGTTAAAACTTTACTTAGCTTCATGTTAAACAAAGGTGCCTGCACGTCTGTGGGTTTTGGTTTCATTTTGAATTATGCCTTCATTGTAGGCAAACAAGGTAGGCAAACAAACAAGGTTAAAGGAAAAACTACACTGTCGCTAAGCAACTAGAGGCTCACAGTGAAAAGCATAACCACTTGTGGTTCATTTGGAACTAGGCATCTGAGAAGACAGCAGTTCTCATAGAAACTGCTATCAGACAGGCAGGACAATGGAGTAAGGACCAAGCATCTGGGGGGATTTGATGAGAAATCCACAGAAGTTGTATGGGGTGGCATTTACCAATTGGTTTCAGAGAGTGATGTGTCTGGCCACAGTTGGCCTATTGTTTTACATGGACTACATGCTTCCTGAGAGCATTGTGGTATAAGATATATTGTGTAATTAGTGTTTTCTACGTACATTTGGTAGACATCGGTGGGTGAAGGAATATGTTATTATAGTTAACCTTTTCATGTTTAATAAATGTTTTATTCTTTTGTTAACATTAGTGTAGTCCTGTGACTCTGTCCACCAAGTCTCTCAACAAAAAGTAAGTGTTACGGTCTACTGAGCCAGGATTCCACCCTGGGATCTGACTGTCCAGTAGTGACATCAGCTGGGATGGTAACACTATCAATCATGGGCAAAGGAATGTGGGGTGCTGCTTAAATTGCAGGAGGAAAAGCAACAGATGGATGGGAAGCATTGGCAGATGATGTTGTGGAGATGGAAGTCGGTGCTTTTTGGACTGGAGAGCATAATGAGTGCAGAAGCTCTGCTTGGGTGGAATAGGATGGCAAAGATTTGGACAGACTTTTTCAGCTAAAGGCAATGGCTAGGCAAGAGGGCAGAGGAAATTATAACTTGCCAAGCCTGATATATCAGGCAAAAAAATCTGACAATGTAGAAGCAATGGAGGAGTTAAGAGGGCCACGGGAGTGCATGTTGTCAATGTTCCTGTAGAAACTGACCCCATAACTGCAGATTTCACCAAAGGACAACATTTATGGTGGCACGACAGCACAGTAGTTAGCACTGCTGCCTCACAGTTCCAGGGACCAGGGATCGATTCCTGACTTGGGTCACTGTCTGCATGGAGTTTGCACATTCTCCCCAAGTCTGCCTGGGTTTCCTCCCATAGTCCAAAGGTGCACAGTTTAGGTCCATTGGCCATGCTAAATTGCCTGTTATTGTCCTGGGATGCATAGGTTAGAGGGATTAGTTGCCAAGTTACTGGGGTAAGGCCTAGGTGGGATTGTTGTTGCTGCAGACTCAATGGGCCAAATGGCCTCCTTCTGCTCTGTTGGGATTCTATGATTCAATGATTATATGAGGAAGTGGACAGGGCCAAGGCTCAATCCATGGAGGGTTCTGCAGACAATAGTGTGGCAATGGAAGGAGATGGCATTTGTGGACAGGGTCTGCCTATTATTAGCTGGGAAAATATAAAAGCAAGTGAGAGAAAGTCCACTGAGGGGGGAAATGGTGAAGAGCCATCAGAGGAGGAGGATCTGCAGAGATGTTGAAGAGGACAAGGAGCAATTGTACATCAGGGTGACATGGTGGCACAGTGGTTAGCACTGCTACCTCACAGTGCCAGGTATTTAAATTTAATTCCAATCTTGGGTCACTGTCTGCGTGGGGTTTGCACGTTCTCCCTGTGTCTGCGTGGGTTTCCTTTGGGTGATCCGGTTTCTTCCCCTCTAAAGATGTGCAGGTTAGGTTGATTTGCCATGCTAAATTGCCCCTTGGTGTCCCAGATTTGTATGTTCGGGTGAATGGTGGGGTAAATATGTAGGGTTATGGGGAAGGGCCTGGGTGGAATGCTCTGTCAGAGATCCAGTGAAGGCTCAATGGGCCGAATGGCCTCCTTCTGCACTGAAGGGATTCAATCATCGTGGCCATAATCACACAGAATCTCATTTGTGAATCTGATCAGGGTTATTTCAATCCTGTGGCAAACCCACAAACCTGGCTGCAGCAATTTAAACATGGAGCTACCAGTAAAGCTGTGCACAGATATTGGAGGCAGCAATCCAACAAAGGCCCTGGAGGGGAAGAAAAGGGACTTGGAGATGAGTTGGCAGTTTACAAGGACAGATGGGCTGAGGGTAGTTTTTGAGGGAAAGGTGAAGAAAGGTGGGGAACGGGAGCTGAGAAAAAGGGAATACTTACAATGGAAATCACCAGGGTGGTCAGAAAGGGAAGTTGTTAAGTTGTCATCAGTTTAGTGGGAAATTGGTAATAACAGTAACGAGGTGGTGGTGACGAAAGTGAGCTGAGAGAGGGCATGGGAAGAAAGTGGAAAAGAAACAAGAGAGGTCAGCTTGAGGTCAGGCAGGGGAGCCAGAGTGGGGGCAGGGTGGCTTATTTTGAGGAAAGATGGAATCATGAGAGGAAACTGAGCAGATGGTCACAGTCATCATGATGCTGAACTTTACGAAGCACTCAACCCTATTATAGGACGTGAGGCAGCAGGGGCCAAGATAGAGGGAAATAACAAGACAGTTTGTGGCGGAGAAGATAAGCTTCAGGACAGCTCTGATGTACAATAGCCTTCTTGAGTAGCAGGCAGCTTTGGCAGAGAGAAATGCAACTCTGTAGCACTCCCTCTGTTCCAGCCTAATGCTAGAGATGGAAGCTTAGTCCACTGTGCACCAAAATTTAAAATGAAATAATGAGAAGGCATCAATAAACAGAACAGAATAGTTTATATTTTTGCTATGCGCTCACCAGCAATCTAGCCCTGCCCCCACTCCACAAGCTAACATCCATCAGAGACACTGCCTACTTCCACCTCAGTAACAATGCCCTCTTCTGACCCTACTTCAATCCATTTGTTGCTGAAATATTATCCATTCTAAATCTCTCTCAGTAAACCTTCAATTCTCGTCCTTTGCAAACTTCAGCTGACCTGAAACTCGGCAGCCTTTAACCTATTCTCTGCTAGTTCCTCCCTAGCTCTGTAAATGACTCCAACACTACAACATTCACAGTTCTCTACTTTTCAAACCCTCTGCGATCTCTTCCTTCTCCCAATTCTGGCATTTTATGACACCCCCCACTCTCCTTTCAGTTCACTCTTTCAAGCTAGTTCGACCCTAAGCTCGAAAATTCCTTTCCTAACCCTCACCGCCATCTTTTTTTTGCCTGGTGGTGATTACACTTCTGTGAATCATCTTGTGTTGGGTCTTCCTCTGAAAGCACTACATAAATGCACAGTACTGCTGGTGCTTATAAATTAGTGTTATCCAAAAGCAAGAACCTGTATTTGTAAAGTGCGTTTATCATTGTCAAATGTCCTGAGGCATTTCATGGGAGCGTTCCCCAACAAAAAAACTAGTAACAAACCAAAAAAAATGACATTGGGATGTATCACCAAATGTTTGACCAGATTGATTTTTAAACAGCATCTTAATGGAGGAAAGAGAGGGTGACATGAGTGGCAGAAGGTTAACACTGCTGCCTCACAACGCCAGGACTTGAATTCAATTCCAAGCTTGGGTGACTGTATGGAGTTTGCATGTTCTCCCCATGTCTGCATGGGTTTCCTCCGGGTGCTCCAGTTCCCTCCCACAGTTCAAAGATATTATGGTTAGGTTGATTGGACGTGCTAAATTGCCCATTACTGTCAGTGGGATTAGTGGGTTGCATATGTGGAGTTGTGGGGATTGGGCCTGGGCAGGATTGTTGTCAGCGCAGGCTCAATGGGCCAAATGGCTTCCTTCTGCACTGTAGGGATTCTATGAACTTAGCCACAACGTTGGAGCAAATCCAGCTGCGGAGCACATATGCATTCACAGATTTCTGGTTGATAGTTGGGGAAAAATGTCAAGGAGCTAGATGCAAAACGAGTCAACCATTTATTAAATCATACTTAGAACTTAATCCAGCTGAGGGCACTCAGAGTACCCAAGCCTGTAATTTAATAAACTATGCAAACAGCAGCAGAATAATTTACCTCGTGCTTTGTGATGCAAATTCCCTGTGATTCAATTAATGTTGGATTATATTCCAATAGGCTGTGGTATTTTAAAAAAAATTGCTGCATTTTATTTCAGTCATCCTAATGCTTATTGCTGATTTCCAAAATGCATGATGAGACTAATATGTCGCACTGTAAGATGATACCAGCGACAACACAAGCAGAAAGCTTTGGATCAATTTAATATTAATACAGTAGCAACATTTACAGTGCAGAGTTAATCAGCAAAACGAATCCAGTGAATATTACACGGAACTCAGTTATACCGAAGCACCTCAGAGTGCAACTTTTTCTATGCAGACGCCTTATAAAGTAACTGCAGCATTCGTAAGGACCATTGTAAAATGAGTGAAACTTTTCCTTTACTGCATTGAGGCATCTCAGAGTGTTACTGGGTGTATGTAAAGAACCTGAATATTCTTTTTTTATGTACGATGGTCATTTTGGAATGTTTCTCACGTCAGAATCATAGAACTTGGGAAATTGGTAATAACAACAACGAGGGAAGTGAAGAAAGTGAGCTGCTGAGTGAGGGCATGGAGAGAAAGTGGAAAAGAAACGAGAGGTTGTTCTCGCAGATTCCTGAATAACGTATTTTTTCATCTGCAAAATGAATGCAGCCTGTCTGGTGGTAATAATGAGTTGGTTTCATTTCTTAAAAAAAATAAAAATAATGCTTTCCTTTCTGTTTTCAGGCTGCGTTCACCAACCCGGAACTAAGGTGGCTACTTGCAGACCTCCACTGGGCTGCAAAATGCAACAGGACGCGCGAGAGGACAGCCAGCGCTCTGATTGACAGGCGGCACAGCCAATCAGACTTGGGGTTTCCCCTTTCCGCCTTCCCATTGGGCCAGAGTGCAGGTGGTCCAGCCAACCAGCGCGGCGGGGGCGGCGCCTGGAATGTTGCCGGAGAGACACGTGGGCAGAGGATGAGGAAGTGAATGAGTGCAGTGGCTGCGCTGTGTGAGAGACAGAATGATCCAGGGCTGGAGCCCCGTCCTTCAGAGCCTCCTGGGCACCTTCTTCACCTGGGGGCTCACCGCCGCCGGGGCTGCTCTGGTTTTCATCTTCTCTCAAGGCCAGGTCAGTATTTGTGGACCAGATTTTGAATGCATTGCATTGCATTGTATTGTATTGCATTGCATCGCATTGTATTGTATTGCAGTGAGACCAGTCCTACAAGGCTGTCTCAGGACAGGCTAATTTCAATTGATTTCGAAAAGCAAAATCTTAAATCAAAGGTATGGACAAATCTGTCTTTTATGGAGCCTGTATGACAATGACGTGGAACATTCACTTCAGGGTTGCATTGCAAGGACGGTCAACAAGATAACTGTTGGACTTTACAAATCAATAAAAAAAACTTTCCCAATGAAATGTTGATGAAGGAGCAATGTCAGATTTAGTGTTTCTCTCCCTTGTACTATGTAGCATTTCTGGTACCTTAAAATGACTTTCACCCTTATCTCTCCTGATGACTTTTGTGTTGTGTCATGGTGTATTGGGAATATTTTGCGATGCCACATTGACTGCCCAACCCTTCCTGCAAACCAACACCCTAATCATTCCTGCATGTGTTAATCTTCCGGCCTGTCACTTTCCTATCCTTGTTTATTCTGATTAATTTACCTTTTGTAGATTTCCATTCAATTTCCTTTTAGACAGTTTGCTAATTATAAGTTGATAATTTGCAATTTATTGTCAAGAGGTGGGGGTGCAAGTTGAAATGATCAATTTCAAAAGAAAATTGGATGTGCACTTGAGGGACTTAAATTTACAGGGCTATGACAATGGAGTGGGGCTGACTGGATTGCTCTATAGAGAGCCAGCTTGGATTCAATAGGCTGAATTGCCTCCTTCTCTGCAGTAATGATTCTGTGACTGATGGCTGAGACATCAATAATGGTATTGATGACTGACAGGCCACAGTCAGAGTAATGCAAATGTCCCCCACTACTTGATGTAGGATGTGTCAGAGATATTCACACCAACACCATTTTGCATCTGTGTAATTTTTTTAATGTAGAAAGCCTCCAGAGGTGTTTAACTGAAGTGAAATCAGACAAATATTGACACCATGGAAAAAGTAAAAGCTTTAAAGATTGGATTCTAGAGCTTAGAGCTATTAGAATTCTTAATTTAGTATTTCTTGTATTCTTGCTTCTGCCACCTTTTAGACAAAGTGTTGTTTAAGTTTATTTATTAGTGTCACAAGTAGACTTGTATTAATACTGCAATGCAGCTGCTATGATATGAAAATCCCCTAATTGCCACGCAGGCAGTGACCTAAGCTAGAAATTGAAATTGGTTCCCTGGTGTTGTGAGGCACCAGTGCCAACCACTGTGCCACCATGTTGGCTACGTTTTCTGACTATACAACACTAACCACCTTTCCAAAGTCTTTCATTGGCTCTGAAATGCTTTGGGATGTCCCAGTGCCATGAAAACATAAGTGCAAGTGGAGCTGTTGTGTAGTGGCCGTGTTACTGGGTCAGTTGTTCCAAAGGCTTGATGAATGCTTGGGAACTGTGTTCAAATTCTATTGTGGCAACTGGGAAATTGAAGTTTAGTTAATTCAGTCTGAAATAAAAAAGCTAGCTTCAGTGATAGAGGCCATGAAACAATCAGATTGTAATTAAGATTTATCTGGTTCATTAATGTCCTTTCAGGGAAGGAAGTGCACTGTCTGTACCAATGCATTAGCTATGGCCCTCTGGCTTTTAAGTCAGAATGTTGTGAGGCTCAAGCTCTATTCGAGAAATTGAGCACAAAAATGGATGATGAGGCTTCAGTGCAGTACCAGTGGAGTGCTGCGATGTTGTAGGTGCTACCTTTCAGCTGAGACAAGCCTGCCCCCTCAGCTGGATATAAATGATCCCTCTATTTCACTGAAGAGCAGAGGAATAATCCTCAGTGCCTTGACTCCTCAGTCAACATCAGGGAAAAAAGGTTATAGTCATTATCACAGTGCTGTTGGTGAAGGGTCTGATGTATTCAAATTGGCTGCCCCCTCTCCACAATGCATTTCAAAAGTACTTCATTTGCTGTTATGGTCTTTGAGACCAGGCAAAAGGTGCTACACAAATGCAAGCATTTGTTTCTCTGACCTGATCTGTTCCACGTGACTCCAGGCCCACAGCAATGTTGGTGACTGTTATCTTTTCTGAAATGACTGTACAAACCAGTCAGTGGCTAAGCAATAGGCTTTGCCAATGATGTTGATATCCAGTGAGCAAATTGATAAAATGTTTCTCTCTTTAGTGCAGATGGCTGAAGATAGAAGGGACTGGGGGATCCGTAAGAGGCACGAATACAGATTTTTCAACCGTTTAAGAGCCAGTAGTTAAGAAAGGGAGGGGTGAGGCCTTGAGGGATTTGAACATGGACTGGAAATTTTACATTTGAGGTGTTGATTGATTGGGACATTATGTAGGACAACAGGTTATAGTGACGATGGATTAGTAGGATTTTGTGTGAATTAGGATCTAGCATTGAGATTTGTGTGGGCTCAGGTTAGAGAGGTTAAAATTGGTCATAGATACATGGAATAATCAAATCCGAAGGTGCAGATGAAGGTTTCAGCAGCAGTTATGTTAAAACCCTGGAAAAATCTGAGCCGATCAGAGAGACCCAACATGAATTTATTAAAAGTAGGTTTCATATAGCAAACTCAATCGAATTTTTTGAGTAAGTAACTAAAATAGTGGAATGTGTGTGGATGTAATTTATATGGACTTGCAGAGGGTATTCTATAAGCTTCTAATGAAGAGAGTGTTATTAAACTAAAACCCAAGGATTTAAAGACCTGGTTTGGGAATTGGCTAGGTTGTAAAATACAGAGAGCAAGGTGATGGCCATGTACCTGAGTTGGAAGGAAGTGATTATTGGATTGTTCACTATATATTACGCACTGCATTAAGTAATGCAATAGAAAGATGTTTGTCCAAATTACCAATGACATGAAGGTAGGTGGCATCATAATTAGTTAGATGAGAGCATAAAATTGATAGATAAAATGAATTGTCGAAACTGGCAGATGAATTTCAATGCAGATGAGTTGGTAGTCATCCAATTTGGACCAGAAAAGAAGAAATCAGAATATTCCTCAAATATTGAAAAGTTATGAAGAGCAGAGAGAGGATCATAAGAACAGAAGAAATAGGAGCAGGAGTAGGCCATCTAGCCCTTCGAGCCTGCCCCGCCATTCAATAAGATCATGGCTGATCTGAAGTGGCTCAGTTCCACTTTCCCGCTTTCTCCCCATAACCCTTAATCCCCTTGCCTACCAAAAACCTACCTACCCGTGTCTTAAATATATTTAGCGAGGTAGCCTCCACCACTTCAATGGGCAGAGAATTCCAGAGATTCACTACCCTTTGAGTGAAGAAGTTCCTCCTCAACTCTGTTCTAAACTGCCCCCCCTTATCTTGAGGCTGTGCCTTCTAGTCCTGCTGTCCTTTCTGAGCGGGAAGAACCTCTCCACCTCTACCCTATCCATCCCTTTCATCATCTTATACGTTTCAATAAGATCCCCCCTCATCCTTCTGAACTCTAACGAGTACAAGCCCAGTCTATTCAGCCTCTCTTCATAGCTCAACCCCCTCAACTCCGATATCAGCCTAGTGAACCTCCTCTGCACTCCCTCCAAGGCCAAAATATCCTTGCACAAGTGTGGCGACCAAAACTGCACACAGTACTCCAGCTGCGGCCT
The DNA here is from genome assembly GCF_965287045.1 of Carcharhinus amblyrhynchos. Lineage (NCBI taxonomy): Eukaryota > Metazoa > Chordata > Chondrichthyes > Carcharhiniformes > Carcharhinidae > Carcharhinus > Carcharhinus amblyrhynchos. The sequence continues at coordinate 17,978,842 of NC_137344.1, read as the reverse complement.
CACCAGTGCCCTGTACAGTTGCAGCAAGACCTCCCTACTTTTATATTCAATCCCCCTCGCTATGAAGGCCAGCATCCCATTAGCCTTCCTGACCACCTGCTGCACCTGTAGGCTGGGTTTTTGCAACTCATGCACAAGGACCCCCAGGTCCCTCTGCACCGTAGCATGCTGCAGCTTTTCGCCCTGTAAGTAGTAGTCCTTCCTACTATTATTCCTGCCAAAGTGGATAACCTCACACTTGCCAACATTGTATTCCATCTGCCAGGTTCTCACCCACTCGCTCAGCCTATCTAGATCCCTCTGCAGACTCTCCACACCCTCCGCACAATTTGCTGTTCCACTTACCTTTGTGCCATCGGCAAATTTCGACACCTTACACTCGGCTCCCTCCTCCAGATCATCTATATAAATGGTAAATAGCTGAGGCCCCAGCACCGATCCCTGGGGCACTCCACTAGTCACCAACCGCCAATCCGAATAGCACCCATTGACACCCACTCTCTGCCTCCTGTTTGACAGCCAATCCCCTATCCACGCTAACACCTTACCCCCAACTCCATGCCCCCTAACCTTCTGTAACAACCTTTTGTGCGGCACCTTATCAAACGCCTTCTGAAAATCGAGAAACACCACATCCACCGGTTCCCCTCCATCCACCGCACTAGACACATCATCATTAGAATTCCAATAAATTCGTCAGACACGACTTCCCCTTAACGCATCCGTGCTGCGTCTGCTCTATCAAACAATTCTTCTCAAGATGCCTCGCTATTTCCTCTTTGATGACGGATTCAAGCATTTTTCCTACAACAGACGTTAAACCAACCGGCCTATAATTCCCTGCCTTTTGCCTGCTACCCTTTTTAAACAGCGGCATAACATTAGCCGTTTTCCAATCTTCTGGCACTTCCCCGGAATCCAGCAAGGTTTGGAAAATAATCACTAAGGCATCCACTATCACCTCCGCCATTTCCTTCAGAACCCTGGGATGCATTCCATCCGTTCCTGGGGACTTGTCCACCATCAGTCCCACTAGTCTGTGGAGCACTACCTCTCTAGTAACAATGATCTCATTCAGGCTCTCAACTCCTACCATCTTTCCATCGTTAACACCTGGCAAACTATTTGCGTCCTCCTCCGTGAAGACCGAAGCAAAAAACTTATTCAAGGCCTCAGCCATTTCCTCATCCCCCACCACTAAATCCCCCCTCTCATCCTCTAAGGGTCCAACATTCACCCTAGCCAGCCTCCTCCTCTTTATATATTTATAAAAACTCTTACTATCCTTTTTTATATTTAGCGCTAGCCTAGATTCATAGTCTATCCTTCCTTTTCTTTATCAACTTCTTCGTCATTCTTTATTGATATTTAAACCTCTCCCAATCCTCTTCTCGCCCACTACTTTTAGCCACTCTAAACGCATCAGCTTTTAATTTAATACTCTCCTTTAGCTCCTTTGTTATCCACGGCTGATTATCTCTTCTCCTACGATCCTTCTTTACCATCGGAATAAATTTCTGCTGAGCACCAAGAAAGATCTCCTTAAAGATCCTCCACTGTTCCTCAGCAGACCTACCTCCCAATCTGCGCCCCCAATCTACATTCGCCAATTCCTCTCTCATCCTATCGTACTCCCCTCTATTCTCATCCTCCATCTGCATCAAAAACTCCACCATATAATGATCACTCTTCCCAAGTGGATCCCTCACAACAAGGTCCCTAATTCTACCTGCCTCATTACATAACACCAGATCTAAGATAGCTCGCACCCTCGTCGGCTCCAGCACACACTGTTCAAGGAAACTATCCTGGCAGCATTCCAAGAACTCTTCCTCAAGCCCACCGTGTCCAACATGCGTCGACCAATCAATATGTAGATTGAAATCCCCCATAATTATGGCCGTTCCATTCCTGCACGCATCATTTATTTGCGCGTTTATAGCCCGCCCCACCTCCAGGTCATTATTTGGGGGCCTATAGATCACACCCACCAGCGAGTTCCCTTGCTGTTCCTAATCTCCACCCACAAGGATTCTACGTTCTGCTCTTTGGTGCCTATATCTTCCCTTACTACCACCCTGATACTAACCTTAATCAGCAGAGCTACCCCGCCCCCCCCGCCTTTTCGTCCCGTCTATCCTTCCTAAACACTTGATACCCCTGGACATTCAGCTCCCAGTCCCTGTCACCTTGCAACCATGTCTCTGTAATGGCCACCGGATCATATCCATTTGTGCTGATCTGCGCCACCAGCTCATCCACTTTGTTCCGAATGCTTCGTGCATTCAGATAAAGTGTCTTCATCCCAGCCTTCACCTGGACCCTATTTGAAGGAATGCTACCAACCTTACTCATGCCCCCTACTCCCTTTATTATTGGGACATCCTTGACCTCTTCCCATACCTGTACCCTCTCCTTTACTTTAGACACTGTAATTTCACCCCCCCTCGCACCCTCACCCCCCCCTAATTAGTTTAAAGCCCTATCTACAATCCTAGTTATATGATTCGCCAGGACTCTGGTCCCAGCACGGTTCGGACCAACACCATCCCACCTGAACAGGTCCCACCTGCCCCAATACTGGTGCCAATGCCCCATAAATTCAAAACCATTCCTCCCACACCAATCCCTGAGCCACCCATTCACCTCTTTAATCCTATCTACCCTACACCCATCTGCACGCGGTTCAGGTAGTAATCCAGAGATAACCACCTTGTCAGTTCTGCTTTTTAATTCCATTCCCAGCTTTTCATACTCCCTCTCCAGATCCTCAGTTCGCATTTTGCCTATGTCTTTGGCACCCACATGTACCACAACGACCAGATTCTCACTCTCCCACTCCAGGTTCCTCTGCAGCCCAGATGCGACGTCCTGGACCCGAGCACCAGGCAGACAACACACCCTTCTGTGTTCTTTATCATTGTGACAAAAGACAGTGTCTATACCCTTAACCACACTATCCCCAATTACCACTACATTCCTTTTTACCTTCTCTTTGTCTATGTCCTGTGTCTGCATCACTGTACCGTGGGCAGTTTGCTCATCAACCTCACAGCCCTCGTTCTTGTCCACACTGGAAGCAAGAACCTCAAACCAGTTATGCAGATTGAGAGGCTGAAACTTGGCAGTGCTTGATGTGGTTCAGCCAGATGTAGAGATTTGCAACAACCATCAATTTATCACCATGTGTGGTGACAGTCTGGAAGGTGCTGCCTGGCAGGGTGATGGAGGTGGGATGCCTCACATTCAAGGTTATGGGCCAAGTGCTGGCATATGGGGTTATGTGGGCAGGTCAGGGCCTTTCATGTGTCAGTGCGGAATTGATGGGCCGAAGGGCCTCTTCTGCACTGTAGGATTCTGTGATTGTAATTTAATGCTCAGTCTGCATCTGTTGGACTTGAGGGAGCGAAGATGGTGTCATACTGTAAAAATGGCCAGGATGGGAAAGAATTGAATTGATTTCATTTATTATTGTCACATGTTGGGATACAGTGAAGAGTATTTTTTTTGCACGCTATATAAACAAAGCATACTGTTCATAGGGGAGAAGGAAAGGATAGGGTGCAGAATATAGTGTTGCAGTTACCGCTAGGGTGAAGAGAAAGATCAGCTGAATATGTGATAGGACCATTCAAAGGTCTGATGGCAGCAGGGAAAAATCTGTTCTTGAGTCAGTTGCTACATATTTTCACACTTCTGTATCTTTTTCCTAACTGAAGAAGGTGGAAGAGATTGTCCGTGGTGCGTGGGAACCTTGATTAATGCTGGCTGCTTTCCCGAGGCAGCGGGAAGTGTAGATGGGGTCAATCAATGAGAAGATGGTTTGCGTGATGGATTGGGCTACATTCACAACTCTTGGTAGTTTCTTGCGTTCTTGGTCACGGCAAGCTGTGAGGCATCTGGAAAGGATGCTTTCTGTGGTGCATCTGTAAAAATTGGTGAGAGTCGTAGTGAACATGTTGCATTTCCTTAGCTTTCTGGGAAAATAGAAGTGTTGGTGGGCTTTCTGCTTTAGTTTCGGAGTGGATTGATCAGGACAGGTTATTGGTGATCTGAACACTGAGAAACTTGAAGCTCTTAGCCAGTTCCACTTCATCACCTTTGATGTAGACAGGGAGATGGTCCCCCACCATGTTTCCTGAAGTCAATGACTATTTCCTTTGTTTTACTGACATCAGAAAACCTGAAAATGGAGTTGGAGTGGAATTTGGCCATGCAGAGTTAAGATCTTTGCAAGAACATCAAAGGTAAAGGTGAGGCAGTTGTGCAATATTGGAAGTAGCCAAAAAAACAGCCTATTCAGCTATGCATGGCTACAAGACTGGGTGCACCTTTACACCATGGAAATGGTTTGGCACATCCTCACATTGGAGGTACCCCCAAGAATTGAGAGAACAAGAGAGGGACCAGTATCAAGTCTTCAGGGAAAAGAGCCAACAATGGCAGAGATGTCATGGAGTAATCCAAAGATCTACAAAGTAATCCTACCATTTTTAAGTTGTTTTACATTGTTGATTTTACAACAAAAAGTTGTATGTATTTATAAGATCACGAAATAAGTGAAGGTGTAAATTTAGGTTAATGCATTGTTGTGAGCCATAGTGTGTAAATTTTGTGTAAATCGTGTTCACAGACTTCCAACAGTTGTTTCATAAAGTGCTTGTCAGCAGTGTAAAATCCTATGAAATAGAGGGATCTTCATTGGCAGCAAAGTTGGCTGAGTGACAGGAAGCAGACAGTATTGGTGAATGTGTGTTTTCTGATCTGGACTCGAAACGTCAGCTCTTTTCTCTCCTTACAGACGCTGCCAGACCTGCTGTGATTTTGCAGCACTTTCTCTTTCAAATTCCAGCATTCGCCCTAATTTGCTTTTATCGGTGAATGTGTTTTTTTTTGACCTGGAGGACATTATACTGTGAGCTTCCCCATGATCTATGTTAGTAACCTGGACTTACAGGTGCAGGGCACAGTTTCAATATTTGCAGATGACACGAAGCTTGAAAGTATTCTGAACCATGAAGAAGATGGTGATAAACTTCAAGGAGACATAGACAGCCTGGTGGAATAGGCGGAGATGTGGAATTTAATGCAGATAAGTGTGAAGTGATACATTTTGGTAGGAAGAACAAGAAGAGGCAATACAAAATAAAGGATTCAATTCTAAAGTGGGTACAGGAGCAGAGGGACTGGAGTGTATATGTTATAACTTGTTGAAGGTGGCGAGAGATTAGTTAAAAACTTCTGGGATCCTCAGCTTTATGTATAGAAGCAAAGACTACAAAAACAAGGGAGTTGTGTTGAACCTTTAAAAAAAACATAGGTTCCACCTCAACTGGAGTACTATGTCCAATTCTGCGTACTGTATCTTAGGAAGGATATGAAGGCTTCACTTTGTTTTATTTGTTAGTGGGATGTGGGATTGCTGATCCTTAGGTGGTGGTGAGTTGCCTTTTTGAACCACAGCGCCCCTGACGTGTTTGTACACCCACAGTACAGTTTGGAGGTTTTCCAGGATTTTGACCCAGTGACAGTGAAGGAACAGCACAATATGTCTCCAAGTTAGGATGGTGAGTGGCTGGGAGGTGCACTTCGAGATGGTGCTGTTCCCATGTGTCTGCTGACCTTGTCCTTCTAGATGGTAGCAGTCATATATTCGGAAGGGGCTGTCTAAGGAGACTTGGTGAGTTCCTGCAGTGCGCCTTGGAAATTGTACAGATTGCTGCCATTATATGTTGGTGATGGAGGGAGTGCATGTTTTGGATGTGTCATTCACATGGGCTGCTTTGTCCTGGATGGTGTTGAGTTTTTTGAGTGTTGGAGCTGCACTCATCCAGATGAGGGGAGAGTATTCCATCACACTCCTGACTTGTGTTTTGCAGATAGTGGACAGGCTTTGGGAGTTAGGAGGTGGGGCAGGCTCGAAGGGCTAGATGGCCTACTCCTGCTCCTATTTCTTAAGTTCTTATATACTCACTGCAGAATTCCTAAATTCTGACCTGCTCTTGTAGCCAGTCCAATTCCATTTTTGGCCAATGGTAACCCTAAAGATGGGGGATTCAGTGATGGTAATACCATTGAATATCCAGGGGCAATACTTACAGCCTCTTCTGTTGGAGATAGCAATTGCCTGGATTTGTGTGGTGCAAATGTTGCTTGCATTTGTAATTCCAAACCTGGGTATTGTCCAGGTCTTGCTGCATTTTGACATGGATTGCTTCAGCATCTGAGGTGTCAGGAATGGAACTGAATATTGTGCAATCGTCGGCGAACATCCCCACTTCTGACCTTATGATGGGAGGAAAGTCATTGTTGAAGATGGTTGGGCCTTGGACACTATCCTGAGGAACTCCTGCAATTGTATCCTGGGGCTGAGGTGACTGACTTCCAACCACCACAGCCATCTTTCTTTGTGCCAATTATGAGTCTGACCAATGGAGAACCTCCCCCCCCCACCGATTTCCATTGAGTGCAGCTTTCGTAAGGTCCTTTGCTGTCACGCTTGGTCAAATGCAGCCATGATATAAAGGGCAGCACGAGCATATTCTGTCCGAAAGCAATACCGCAACAACAAAGTGCAGAAAAGGTTAATGAGATTGAAGTCCCTCGTCACTGCAACCAGTGCCATAGATTTGGGATTATTTTTCTTGCCGGAAGGAAGTTTGAGAGGAGATTTAATAGAAATATTAAAAAGCATGGGCTATCCAGACAAAGTAGATGAAAAGCTAATTCCATTGGTCCAAACCAAGGACACAACTTAAGGTGAATGACAAAAGAATCGTTGATGACCTGAAGCGAAACATGTTTATTTCCACAGCGAGTGGTTTAGAGCTCTGGAATGCACTGCTTGAGAGTGCGGTGGAGACAGATTCAATCATGTCTTTCAGAGTCCTTGGGTAATTATTACCCGCTTCAAAATTGGCCAATTATCTAGAGAGAAAGAAATTACAGGACTACTGGGTAAAGGATGGGGGCGTGGGATTGGCTGAGTGGCTCTTACAGAGAGGTAGCATTGGCATGCGGGACTGAACAGTCTCCTGTGTGGTAACTGTTCTGCGATTCCGTAACATGTTCATTCTTTTGCCAGCTGGTAGGTCTAAGGGAATGGCTTTTTCTTTGGCAGGCCAGATTTATATGTTCTCCTGCAAGATAGAAGATCGATGTCAGATTTCATAAAGAGAAAGCAGTCATTTAGTTTAAATAGATGAGCTGTTTCATTTATTGGAAATGTTGATCCAATTTTACATCCCATTAATATTTCCAAGCCACTGGAAGCTTGGCGTCACACACTGGAAGGAGCAGTTGCAGAGTCTGTATCAATGTTTGAAGTCCAGAGATTAGATCACAGCCTGTTCCTTTACACAATTTTCAGGGTTGTTCTTGGGCTTTAATCTTTGTGTGGTAGAAAATAATGTGTCCTGCGGCTTATTGAATCATTGCAATACTGAAAAAGACACACTGTGGTTCTGTTGTGCATAGAACGTCCCAGTAATGGATTACAGATTGTGAAATGGTCAAAGTAAGTGGTGCAGATGTGAGCAGAAAGTTGCAAAGGGATGTAGGCATTCAACTGAGTGAGCAAAACGAGGTCCAGTGGAGCCAAGTGTGCCTCAACTGTGAGGCCATCTGCCCTGGACCTGAGGAAGGAACATTGGTGTATTTTCTAAATAGTGAGAAAGCAGAAACTGCAGAGGAACAAAGGGATTTGTCAGCCCAAGTACTTCAAATCATTCAAAGCTAGTGAACAGGTAGAAAAATCTGAAATACAAAAGGGGAGGAAGTTATCCTTTGGTTGTGTAAAAGCTTTAATAGGATCCCAGTCACAGTATTTCATTCACTTGTAGGCGTTGTCTTTCAGGAAAGTGACCATTGGCTTTGGAAGGGGGTGTGGGGCAATTTCACCAAACTGATACTCTTGTTTACAGGATTAAATTATGAGGACAGAATGCATGAACTAACTAAGTACTCCAGAAACCCAGCTGATGCTCTGAGGACCCGGGTTCGAATCCTGCCATGGCAGATAACGGAATTTGAATTCAATTTTTAAAAATCTGGAATTAAGAGTCTACTGATGACCATAGAACTATTGTCGCTTGTCGGAAAAAAATCCATCTGGTTCTCTAAGGTCCTTTTAAGGAAGGAAATCTGTCGCCCTTACCTAGTCTGGCTTACATGTGATTCCAGAGCCACAGCAATGTGGTTGACTCTCAACTGCCCTCAGAAATGTCCTAGCAAGTCACGCAGATATATCAGTGATTCAAGAAAGCAGCTCACCACCACCTTCTCACGGGCAACTAGGGATGAGCAATAAATGCTGACCAGCCAGCAATGCCCATGTCCTATGATTTTAAAAAAAAGTATTAATTTGAGTGTTTAAGATTGAAAGGTGATCTGTTTAAAAAGAGTTTAAAAGTCAAAATGTTTTGACAGTATTGATCTCTGGTGAAGAAGTCAAGAATTAACTTTAGGTGGAGGCCGTTGAGTAAAATTGGGAACCCATTCAGATATTGGGTAACACCACCTAAAAAAGCTGTGGATGCTCTGATAACTTCCAAGACTGGTGGGTTTTTTCTTGTTGTGGAAGGGTGTCTGTGGACCTGGAAACAAAACCGTGCGGATAGAGGCGCCGATGAGACACAATTTAATTGAACGGCGAAGTAGGCTTGAGGGCTGGTTGACCCACCTACCATTTTTTCCTAATGGTCCTACCGAGGTTTGTTGGGATACAGTAATCTGTTTATTGCTTTTTGAAGGGCACAGAATGTGCCGTCAACTGCAATTAGCACTAAAAGTGACTGAAGAACTCCATGTGAAATGGTAACATTATGAATTACTGACGCCAAAGGCTTAATTCAAGGCTGTACTTTAGAAGCCAGTTAGTTGCTGCTTCTGTACATGATTCACTTCACCTCCCACAGCCACAATGGTCATACAAGCTTTAGCGAGTCGATATTGCCTCTTAACGATACAACAATTTGCTGGGATTTGGCCCTCAGTATTTTGAATTATGTAATGTAGTGAGTGTCTAAAGAGTGGGTATAACCTGTGTTGCTTGTAAAACTGTCGTTAGGGATGTGGAAAGCAAATCCAATGGAGTTTTCTTTACATGTTTTTTGATTACATCCATCACCTTGCAAAATCCTCGTAATTCAAATTGGTGTTTTTCACAAGTGTCTGATGTAATGCAGTGACAATTGATGACTGTGATAAAATCAATGTTACATTTCGGGTGGGATATGGGGGGGCCCTTTTGATACTTCAAACCTGTAATCTAGTTGTTTAAAGTTGGCTATTGTTCACTTGGATTCAATTTGCCGAGATTTGTGGATCCGACCCACTGTGAAAGTGAGCATAATCGGTTCTTGTCTGTGCTTTCTCTTGTCCTGCTCTTCATGTGTCGTAATGGTAATAAACTGGACAAAGCATTATCAGAATCTGAGACTGCGAGTCGTTTTTAGAGCTTGGATTGCTGATAGAATCATAGAATCCCCACAGTGCGGAAGGAGGCCATTTGGCCCATTGAGTCTGCACCGACCACAATCCTACCCAGCCCCACACACACACACACACACACACACACACACACACACACACGCCGCGCCCCCCCCCCCCCCCCCCCCCCCCCCACCCCCCCGACGCTCAGGGGCAATTTACCACGGTCAATCAACCTAATCTGTCCATCTTTGGAAAGTCCAAGGAAATGGCCACATTGCTGAGCCAGAATTAATTTCACTACAATTTCCGACTTCTTTTACCTCACCCTTGATGGTTGCGCCTTTGGTTGCGTTGACCTGAGTTGTACAATGCAGAAAAGGCCCTTTGGCCCATTTGAATCTGCCCTTACAATACCTACACTAAAATTGGGCTATTCCCATTTTCCAGCACTTGTCCTATATACGTGAATGTTATATTTCAAGTGTTCATCCAAATATTCTTTAAAGGGTTATAAGGTTTCCGGCCTCCACTGCCTTTCCAGGCAGTGCATTCTAGATTCCCACCACCCTCTTGAGTGAAATTCATTTTTCTCAATCCCCCCTGAATCTCCTGTCCCTTACCCTAAAAGTTTGCACCCTTGAAGATTGACCCCTCAACCAGGTGAACAGCTGTTCCCTCCCCACCCTGTCCAAACCCCTCACAACCTTATCACCTCAATCATGTTCGCCTCACCCCCTTTTATGCTCTAGAGAAAACAATCCAAGCTTATCCAGTCTCTCCTTGCTCAAATGCTCCATCCCAGGCAACATCCTCGTGAACCATCCCTGTACTCCCTGCAGTGTCATCACATCCTTCCTATAGTGAGGTGACCAGAACTGTACACACTATTCTAGCTGTAGCCTAACCAATGCTCTATCCAACTCCAATATTACCTCTTTGCTCTTATACTGTATGCCACAGCTGATAAAAGCCAGTGTGTCATATGCCTTTTCAACTATCCTGTCCACTTGTTCTGGAATTTCCTTCCTTAAACCCTTTAATTCTCCAGTTCTGTCTCCTTTTTAAGATGCTCCATCACCAAACATTTGGTTATATAATACCTTCTCCTTTGAGCTGCTGTCCTGGTTTTTATGCCCTCTCTCTCATTGAAATTTTTTTGTTATATGAAAGCTGGTTGTTTTAATGAAGTTAGCAAGATATCTGGTACAGCTTTTCTAATGCGATATAAACCTGTTTAAAAATAAATGATTCATCAATTTTACAGAAATCAGATCCCATATCCAGAAAGTTTGGGATCAGATATGTGCAGGATATGGGGATTTTACAGATTTTGGGATCTAGATCGAATGCAAGAAGTATAAGAAAAGAACAAAAGGATTTATTTCAAATTACCCCCAACAGGACTCCAGCTTTGAATGGTGGGTTTCCTCTGGGTGCTCCGGTTTCCCCCCACAGTCCGAAAGACGTGCTGGTTAGGTGCATTGGCCATGCTAAATTCTCCCTCAGTGTACCCGAACAGGCGCCAGAGTGTGGCGACTGTGGGATTTTCACAGTAACTTCATTGCAGTGTTAATGTAAGACTACTTGTGGCAAGAATAAATAAAATAGCCTTTTTTTTGGGTGCTTTGGATAGAAACATTTGGCAAGGTTTTAGGTACCAATTATATAAAAACCAGCTTACTCAGCTTTCCATTCTGTTTCTTTTCAATTTAAAAAAATTTTCAAGCTTATCAAAGTTTTAAAAAAAAGGCACATGTGACACTTGCCTTTATTAGCAAGCTGGATGGAGCTGTATTAAACACTCATTAGGCCACAGTTAGAGTACTGTGTGCAGTTCTGGTCACCATACTACGGGAAGGATATGATTGCACTAGAGAGGATGCAGAGGAGGTTCACTAGGATGTTGCCTGGGCTGGAATGTTTCAGCTATGAGGAGAGACTGGTTAGGCTAGTGTTGTTTTCCTGAGAGCAGAGAAGCCTGAGGTGGGGACCTGATTGAGGAGTATAAAACTGTGAGGGACATGGATGAAGTTTAAAGTTTATTTACTAGTCACAAGTAGGCTTACATTAACACTGCAATGAAGTTACTGTGAAAATCCCCCAGTCGCCACACACCGGCGCCTGTTAGGGCACCCTGAGGGAGAATTTAGCATGACCAATGCGCCTAACCAGCATGTCTTTCATTCTGTGGGAGGAAACCGGAGCATCCAGAGGAAACCTGCGCAGACGCGGGGAGAACAGGCTCCGTGCCGACAATGACCCAAGCCGGGAATCGAACCTGGGACCCTAACGCTGTGTGGCAGCAATGCTAACCACTGTGCCACCAGGCCGCCCGCTAGGGTGGATAGGAAGAAAATTTTCCCCTTGGTAGAGGGGTCAATAACCAGGGGACATAGATTTTAAGGAGATGGAATTTGAGAAAAACCTTTCTGCCCAGAGGGTGGTGGGAGTCTGGAACTCACTGCCATTTGAAGGATGGTTGAGGTGGGAAGCTTTTAGATAGAAGACCATGGACCATGTGCTGGGAAATGAGATTAGAATAAATAGGTGCTTGATGGCTGGCATGATGGGCCAAAGGGCCTTTCTCTGTGCTTAAAACTCTATGACTGTATGCAGCTTGTCTTGGAATACTTGACAATGGACGTTGTGCCACAATTCATGAGGAGCATGAGTTAGTTCGTAAAGATGTGCTCGTGCACGGGACACCAAAAAAAAGCTGGAATACGTCTGAATCATAAGACATTCTTTTGTCTGAATCGCAATGAAGCAAACTGAGACACCCCACCTGTCAACAGAACTGTTTGATTGTAACTGATGCACTTCGAAAACAGGAATGAGCCCAGAAAAAAAAGTTGCAATTACCCCTAATAAATTTAGGTGAAGCAAATCCTGCTGGTGCAGACTAGATGGGCTGAAGGGCCTTTTCTCTATGGGTGGGATTTTCCAGCTGCGCTTGCCCCAAGGCCGGAAAATCATGCCCAAGGTCAACGGACCTTTCACATGGTCTATGTCCTGCCCGCTACTGGTGGCTGGTGGGACGGGGAAATTCCATCCTACGACTCTATAAAGCATCTTCTTCTTTATTCCTCAACAAAACTAAGTTTAAAACACTCTGCATTTTATTTTTCATTCTGGAGGAAGGAGCAATTCCTCTTCAGTAAATGGACCAAAATCAGAAGAGTAAATATTGATTCTGCCCTGACTTGCTAAGGCTTAGAATCACTCAAAACCTTTGATCAATTAGAACATTACAGCACTGTACAGGCCCTTTGGCCCTCGATATTGCGCTAACCAGTGGAAACAATCTAATGACCCTCTAACCTAAACAATTCCAATATTATCCATGTGCCTATCCAGTGTAGCTTCATTGTCATTTGGTAAACCAGTTTATTTGAGTGGTTTAAAAATGGGCTAGCTTTTTTTTTATTTCAGTGTCACCATGACAAGGCACCATTTACCTGCTATCATGTTCAGAACCATTGCACAATATGAGGGATTTTTGATCTCGATTCGAGGAACCTGAGTAGGGCAGGGTACTTAAAAAAATACATGAGTACAATTTGATACAGGTTTACTGGACAAAAGGTTCATTGAATGGAACTAAAGCAAGTTCTTTTGGAAGTATGCAGTGACATATAGATTATTTAAGAAAGAACTTGTATTTTTAAAATGCCTTTGAGTAACCTTAGTGGCCAGTGAACAAGGTTTTGAAGTGTGGTCACTGCTGGAACATAAGACAATGTTGCACACAGCAAGGCTTCACAGTCAGCGATTCAATAAATGATCAGATGATTTTTTTTTCCCCTAGATGTTGGTTGAGGGATAAATGTTGGCCAGGAGACTAGGAAAACATTTCTGCTCTTCGATTTATTAATACAAAGGACAAAGAAAAGTACAGCACAGAAACAGGCCCTTCGTCCCTCCAAGCCTGTGCTGACCATGATGCCCTAACTAAACAATGAAAAAACCTTCTGCCCTTACTTGGTCCATATCCTTCCATTCCCTCCCTATTCATGTACCCATCCAGATGCCCCTTAAATGTTGCTTATGTGTTGCTTCCACCACTTCCTCTGGCAGCACGTTCCAGGCACCCGCCACTCTCTGTGTGAAAAACTGCCCCCACACATTTCCCTTAAATTTTCTCCCCCTCACCTTGAACCTGTGCCCCCTTGTTAATGACAGCATCACCCTTGGAAAAAGCCTCTAACTATTCATTCTGTTTATGCCTGTTATAATTTTGTAGACCTCTATCAGGTAACCATTAATCTTTCCAGTGAAAACAATCCTAGTTTATTCAACCCCTCCTCATAATCCTTGAGACCAGGCAACATCCTAGTGAACCTTCTTTGCACCCTCTCCAAAGCTTCCACATCCTCCTGGTAGTGTGGTAACCAGAACTGCATGCAATACTCCAAATGTGGCCTAACCAAGTTTTTGTATATCTGTAACGTGATTTCCCAACTCCTTGTGCTCTTGAAGGCAAGTATGCCAAATGCCTTCTTAATCACCTTGGCCACCTGTGCTGCCAACTTGTAGGGAACTGTGGACCTGCATGCCCAGATACCTCTGTATGTTGATGTTTCTAAGGGTTCTGCCATTTACAGTATAATTTACACTTAAATTTGATCCCCCAAAATGCATCACCTCACATTTATTAATTAATAAATTATTACTCTTTTTCCCCCTATTACTGGTGTGTGTGATACTCATGCACATGTCCAGAAATGCTTAAGAGTAGCCTTTATTTTTTATAAAATCTGCTTTAATGTTGATGTTTGAAAATATTCCTTTGTGAAAAGCTTTGTTTAATGATCTGAGCCTTTTCTGTTTTTAAAGTGCTGGAGAAAATTGGCATGAATTTCAAAACATCAGTAGTTTGGAAAGAGCTCTCTGCCTGTGTGAAGTCCAGTTGTTGATAACACACTTCTACTCAAAACTCATTTTGAAACAAAATATGTAACTTTAAAACATAAAACTGACTACATTTGCCTTTTATCTGTAATTCAATTATTACTTCAAATTTTTTATTTCACAATACACCACTTGCTTTTAGTTTTAGTTTGTTATATTGTTGCCGTAGTCTTGGGCCTTACATATTGCCGTAACTTGTACACATTAAAAGAACATTTTGGAACTTTCTATTATTTCTCATCTTCCTTGTTTAAGGCGTTATGGAGTCTCATCTTCATTAATGGGATAACCAAGGTCCCATGACATTACTTTTCATGTTACTGTGCAAACCATTGTGTTTTGCTTGTATTTCTATTTATTGCCCATCCCTAATTGCTCTTGAACTGAGTGGCTTGCTTAGAGGGCATTTTTAAGAGTCCACGAGATCGTAGACCATAAGATAAAGGAACAGAATTAAGCCATTTGGCCCATTGAGTCTGCCCCACCATCCAGTCATGGCTGATAAGTTTCTCAATCCCATTCTCCTGTTTTCTTTCCCCATAACCTTTGATCCCCTTACGAATAACAAAGCTATCTATCTCTATCTTAAATACACTCAATGACCTGGCCTTCGCAGCTTTCTGCGGCAATGAATTCCATAGATTCACCACCCAAGAGCCAATCAAATTGCTGTGGGTCTGGAGTCATACGAAGGCCAGACCAGTTAGGGATGACAGATTTCCTTCTCTAAAGTGAACCAGTGGGGTTTTTACCACAATCAACAATGATTTCATGGTCATTGTTAGAGTGCACATTTCATCATCTACCCTGGCCGGATTCAAACCCGTGCCCTTAGACATTTACCATGGATGTCTGGATTACTAATTCAGTGACAATACCACTCTACCACTGCCTCCCCATATATTGAGCACCGAGCTCTGGTGCTCCAAAGATGGATGGACAATGTTGGAAAGCTGCAATGTTTTTGAAAGCTTTTCATAGAGATCAACTGAATGAACAAAAAAGAAACATTTTTTTGCAAATAATTCTCTCATGCTAAAAATCAAAGACATTCCTATTAGCAAGTCCTAACTTTATACGTGTATGGCTAATCAATATTTGTGCACTGCTAGGTTTTTGAGGCTGATATGTGGGACATTGTGAATGTTGATGGTTTGGAAACATTACATTAATGTTAACAGCCAAAACAGGAGAATTAGTATTTTGATTTGATTTATTATTGTCATGTTAGCATACAGTGAAAAATCTTGTTTCTTGTGTGAAATACACACAAACCATACCGTTCATAGAGAAGGAAACAAGAGAGTGCAGAATATAGTATTACAGTCATAGCTCAGTGTAGAGAAAGATCAACTTAATGCAAGGAAAGTCCATTCAGAAGTCTGATGGCAGCAGGGAAGAAACTGTTCTTGAGTTGGTGGGTACGTGACCTCAGACTTTTGTACCTTTTTCCGATGGAAGAAGCTGGAAGGGAGAATGTCGAGGGTGTGTGGGATGTTTAATCATGCTGGCTATTTTTCCGAGGCAGTGGTAAGTGTGGATGGAGTCACTGGATGAGAGGCTGGTCATTCATCTCATTTGTGAAATCTGGGTATGTGTAAGTTGACTGTTGTATTCGGCTCCTCTGTACAAACAGCACCTCAGAAATGTTTGATTGGCAGTGCAGCACATTGGGATGACCTGAAGTCATAAACGCTGCAAAGTAAATTCTGTATTTCTCCCTGACAAAAGTGTTTTAACTTCATTTTCGTCTTTCTCTCTCGCACACAGAAACAAATACTGGATGGGAGCCTCGGTTTTGCTGCAGGGGTGAGTGTATAAAGAGACCTTCAATCGCTTTCTTGAAAGAAATGATATGACTAAAGTCCTTCTTTTAAATGAATACTTCTGCACGAATAACGGCTCATTTCAAAATAAAGTGATGAGAGCCAGATTGGGGGGGGGCGGAGGGGAATACTCTGAAAAAACCATTCTTTGAAGAGACCAGTACTGTAATGTTCATCTCACAAAGCTTGCATCAGGTGCAATTTATCATGAACTGCATTATGAAACTGGTGAAATAGTGTCAGTTTATCAGAGAGACGGACAGACTAGGCTGATAGCTAGTGAGGGCATGTGCTGATAGGAACGAATTAAAAGTCAGTGAGATTAATTTATTTTGAAATGTATTTGAAGGATGTGGGAGCAGGGAATGCTACGTTTCCGTGCTGATCCACATGAAGCGTATCATTGATGAGAAATGCCTATATTTATTTAATTTCCTCTGCTTTGCCCATAACTGTCTACTTTTAATCGTACCAGTGGAGGCTAGATAAGTACAAAGCGTTAGAATGATATGTTATTCCAATTAAATGACATGGAGTGGGAGAAGATTTATGGGGAGTATACACAATGGCATGGACTTCTTCCCGTGTTGTAAATTGTACATAATCTGTGTCACATTTTCATTTGCTATGTTGATTATCATTGAGGCCTTGGTGATTGAATCTGTCGCAGAATATCAAATTATGGGATGTTTCATGGCGCAAATTTCTCAGGAATGTGGTTGAGATTATTTAATGGTGGACCATTAAAACTGAGGGGAAGCGGAATCCTGGCACTACTTCTGAATATGAAATGACAGTGCATCACCCCACGGCATACCATTATGAAGAATGCTTTTAAATTTTAAACGTGTCCTGGCATTGTTTGTGTGATTTCCACATTTTATACTTCAATTTGATGCTAGTGTGCTGTTTTCCAAAAAAAAAGAAGTCTGCTCAATGTCCTTTCTTGATTAAAGCTTCCCTGAATGAATTGGTAGGAATCTTTTAACCGCGTCTGTATAACTTATTGAATCCCCGACTGCAGCTTTTCAGATTCTGATATTCTTCAGGGTGAAGGACTTATCTTTTTTCAAGTTATTGGGCACGGTTTGATAACAGGCAGTTTGAGATAAGTAGATCATTTGCTGTTGTTTGACTTCGTCCCCATGAGGCATGCTCCCCTTTTGATCAGCTTTGTTCCATTTGAACGTGCAGCCGTGTTGCAAATTCAGTCTGTTTATCTTCTTTGTTGCTGTTCACCATGCACTGTGTATTCAGATGAAACACAGGATCAAGGGTAGTGACTAACTCAGTCTGTTGACAGCAGTGTGCCATTTGTTAGGAAATGGGATCAAACTGCTGGAGTTTGAACTTTAAATGCAATGAAGTCTTTAAACCAAACAGTAAATACAATCTGATGTCAGTGGTCACACTTGAATGCAGACGCCTTGCCACAGCTATACTGAACCTCAGGTTGACCACATCTGGAGATCTGTCCAGTTCCTTGCGCTGTATCTTAGGATATATTGGCCATGGAAGAGATGCTTCTGATTTGTCATTGTTGTCTAACATCTGTATTTCTGCCAGTGTTTTTCTGAATGTGATTAACAATGTAATGATGACCAAATCATAGAATCGTGGAATCCCTACAGTGCAGAAGGAAGTCATTTGGCCCATCAAGTCTGCACTGGCCCTATCCCCATAACCCCATGCATTTACCTTAGCTAGTCCCCCTGACACTTGGGGACAATTTGGCATGGCCAATCCACCTAACCTGCACATCTTTGGACTGTGGGAGGAAACTAGGGGAAGTTTTCCATTTAGAGAATGGTGGGTGCCTGAGGAGATGGTAGAGGCAGGCATATTAGCAACATTTAAGAGGCCTCTGCATAGGTGAATGGATAGGGAGGGAATAGAGGGATATGGACTGAATAAGGGCAGAAGATTTTTTTAGTTTAGTTAGGGGATCATGATTGGCACAGGCTTGGAGGGCCAAAGGGCCTGCTCCTTTCTTTATTCTATGTTCCAGGATCTGAGTTAGGTGCCTGAAGAAATCCCCAGAACTGCCTGATCTTGGCCAGTCAGTCACAAAACGTTTACTTGGTGATTAGACAAGTGCAGTGTGTGGAACTCAGAATTACCTCAAATGCAAAAGGAGGCATAGTCACTCCCCCATACACAGTGAGTGCAGTTTACCTACTTTAATACGGGACTCAGAACCCAGGAAACAAAATGATAAATCCTTGTCCTTGTTGTGAAGCTTTACCCAAACAAACTTTCCTTGTTAAACACTCATAGCTTTGATGTTGGTGTTAAGAGGGAATGTGAGATAGTTCAGTTGAACGGTTATTATTTTTCCTGCCATTAAACAGTCCAGTAAGTTATACATTTTAAATTAAAAGAAAACTAAATTAAAGTTGCTTGGGAACTTCCTGAATTTGTCCAACTGAAAAGTGGTGACCGCACCCTTGTGAAACTTCTTCAGTAATCAGGATGCTTGCAATTTTTTTTGGCTGATCTCGGCGTAGATGTATCTTGTGGATCAGGGCGGCATGGTGGAACAGTGGTTAGCACTGCTGCCTCACAGTGCACCAGGGACCTGGGTTCGATTCCTGGCTTGGGTCACCATCTGTGTGGAATCTGTACATTCTCCCATGTCTGCATGGGTTTCCTCCAGGTGCTCCCAGTTTCCTCCCACAGTCTGAATGACATGCTGGTTAGGTGTATTGACTACGCTAAATTCTCCCTCGGTTTTCCCCAAACAGGCACCGGAGTTTTTATTATAATACCAGACTTGTCAAGTAGAAGGCAAAGCCTCAAAGTTTATTTATTACTGTCACAAGTAGTCTTAAATTAACACTGCAATGAAGTTACTGTGAAAATCTCCTAGTCGCCACACTCTGGCAAGGAAACTGGGAGCACCCAGAGGAAACCCACACAGAGACGTGGAGAATGTACAGACTGCACACAGACAATGTCCCAAGCTGGGAATCGAACCCAGGTCCCTGGCGTGCTGTGAGGCAGCAGTGCTGACCAGTGTGCCATCATGCCACCCTGATCTACAAGTTACATCTACGCTGAAATGAGCCAAAAAAAATTGCAAGCATCCTGATTGATGAAGAAGTTTCACAAAGGTACGGTCACCACTTTTCAGTTTGACAAATTCAGGAAGTTCCCAAGCAACTCTAACCTTGGCTTTTTTGATTTAACATGTATAACTTACTGGACTGTTTAATGCCAGAAAAAATAATATGATCATGGCTGATCTGATCCTGGTCTCAAGCTGCACTTTCCTGCCTGTTCTTCACAGCTCTTTATCCTGCTTTTCATCTGAAACACATCTTCTTCTTTTTTGAATCTGTTGATTGATTCTCCCTCCACTGTTTTAGTGTATGTGTCATCACATTCTCCAATCAAACGATAAAAGGGAAAGGGTGATAGTCATAGAAATGGGCCATCTGTTTCCAGAACAATTGAGTATAGATTTTTAAAGTTTCTGCAGAAGTCCTCCCAGTGCATGCTGGGAGTAGTATGTTCGGTTCTGCTTCCGTTTAGACAAAATAAAGGTGGCGTACATGATAGGCCACATACACTGAAGTGACTTCCCTTTAGGGCAAGTGCATTATTGTGAATATGTGTATAAAACAAATATCAGTCCACGTATGGGTGCCAGTCCATATGCTGTTTTATTGTCCTACTTTTGCTCTGAATGCACATGTTCGTGTATTGTCAATGTGACCTGCCACCCTTAAAGGTCTGTGTACACATACTCCCGACTCTCTCTCTTCCTGCAACCCACCCCCATTAAAAATTGTGCTGTTTACTTTACATTGCCTCTCCTTATTCTGTCTGAGAAAATGAATTCACACTTCTCAGTAATAAATTTAACCTGCCAAGAGTCTGGCCATTTCACCTCAATTCTGTTAATATTCTCCTCGGTGTTTGCTACGCTTCCTTGTTTCATACTGTATGCAAATATTGAAAGTATGTACTCTATGCCCAAGTCATATATGTATGTATGTGTGTGTATATACATATATATCGTAAGTAATACTGACAAAATATTTACAGGGATAAGGATAAACTGTTTCCACTGGATGAGGGTTCTAGAACCAGGGGCCATAATCTAAAAAAACTGGGGCCAATCCATTCAGGAGACACCTTTAAAAATCACTTCCACACACAGAGAGTGCTGGAGACTTGGAGCACTCTTCCTCAAATGGTGGAGTGTTGGTGCAATTGTTAAGTTTAAGTCTGAGAAAGACGAACTTTTATTGAGGAGGGGTTTCAAGGGATATGGGCCTAGGGTAGGTACATGGAGTTAGGCCACAGATTAGCTATGATCTTATTGAATGGTGGAGCGGGCTCAAGGGGCTGAATGGCCTACTCCTGTTCTTATGACTCCTGGGGAACACCTATGAATACTTTCCTTTCACATGAAAAATGTTTTCTTTGGAAGGAACTTTTTAAATGCAGATGATAGAAACATAACACAACTTACTCCAACTCATAAATCAAAACAAGGGTTGAATAAAGAAACTTCATTATTCCAAACTTGGGGCCTCATCCTCGGCTAATCCAAGTTCTCCACAATTCCCAACAGATTCTTATTGATAGTGAGTCAGCTGGTTAGCTGACCATCACATCAATCTGTAATTGGTTCCATGGTTTACTGGATCAGCTGACTCTTACAGCTTGCTACCATTGCTCACATTACATCCGATACAAAGTTGTCATCAGTTGCATTCTAACAAAGAACACCTACTCACCACTACTCTCTGCTGCCTTTCTTTTAACCAGTTGCACATCCACGTTAGCAATGATCTTTTAATTACATGGGCTTGAATTTTACTTGCGTCTTTTACCTGGTACTTTGTAAAAGGTTTTTTGAAAGCCCATACTATTACAGCAACCAGACAATGTTCATCACTCTTTTCCATTGCTTTATCAAAGTGCTCAATAAAGTTTGTCAAGCATGATTTGCCTTCAACAAATCCATACTACATCTCATTTATTAGCCCTGTACTTTTCTGAGTCCAATTAATTTTAAGTTCCCAGCATCAACATTGGCTGAGTGGCCTTTAGTTGCTGGGTTTATCCTTCTTCCCTTTTAGTTATTTGGTGGCACAGAACTTGAGTATTGCTTGAAAAAAAAGAGAAATATCAAAGTTTTTCATCCTGCATTCATCAAGACATTTCGTAAGAACACCAGTATAAGAGGAAAATTCAGTCGCTGAAGGTAAGCATGCAGGTGCAGCAGGTAGTGAAGAAGGTAAATGTTGGCCTTCATAGCGAGGGAGTTTGAATGTAGGAGCAGGGATGGCTTGCTGCATTTATGTAGGCCTTGATGAAGGCACACCTGGAATATTGTATGCAGCTTTGATCTCATCTGAGGAAGGATGGTCTTGTTATTCAAGGAGTGCAGTGAAGGTTTACCAGATGATTCCTGGAATGAGGGAATTTCTTCACCCAGAGAATGGTGGGCCTGTGGAATCCTCTACCACAGAAGTGGGCAAAACATGGGGGGAACTTTCCCGTCTGCCCCCCATGGGATTCGTAACAGATGAGGGGCTGGCTGTGCCACATAAACACGGTAGCTACAAGAGCCAGTCAGAGACTAGGAATACTGCGGCGAGTAACTCACTCCCCAGAGCCTACCCACCATCTACAAGGCACAAGTCAGGAATGTGATGGAATATTCCCCATTTGCCTGGATGGGTGCAGCTCCAACAACACTCAAGAAGCTTGACACCATCAAAGACAAAGCAGCCTGCTTGATTGGCACACATCTATGAACATTCAATCCCTCCACCACTAATGCTCATTAGCAGCACTGTGTACTATCTACAAGATGCTCTGCAGCAATTCACCAAAGATCTTCAGACAGCACCTTCCATGGTGCAGGGTTGATTCAGTAGTTTACAAATGGCAGAGAGAAGCCTGTTCAATAAAACATTTGGTTGTTGAAAGAATGTGAAATCCACATCATGTTGCACAGGCAAGAACTGGACTCTTAAAGTAAGATAATGATCTTCACTGAGTACACTCTGCAGCTGATTTGGACTTTGATTCTTTTCTGTGTGATTGGACCTTTGTTATTTGCAGTTGGAGCAGGTGAGTGCAGTGGCAGTGGGGGATATAATGGTCTGATCAGTGGCTTTTTGTTGTGATGGACGTTTCCACTTTGAGGTGATTTGGCCATGCTTGTAACATTTTAGCAATTTATATCTGTCACTACCAACTCCAGTACCCTTTGGCGTCTTAAAAGTTGATCACAAAGTTGGACAGTGACGATAGTTAAACTACTTTCTAATCTGAATTGCTTTGAAAAACTGGTAGTCGTGTATATACCTGTGTTGGTACTATATCTGCAGTGCCCGCATCAACCCCAGCCCATGGGTTTGTTCTTGAATGGAACATATGTGTACTTGTGGATCACCATGCCAACTGGAGGAATAATTTTGGTAAACTCCGTGACATCATTGTGGAAGTCGGAAGATCTGTGGTACAGTAAACCTCAGAGGTCAAAACCCTCTTTCTTTGAAAAGCTGAGGACTGTTTTCAGCAGAATAACAAGCAGTTTTATGACTTGATGGAGCAGCTCTGAACAAGCAGTCCTGGATAATAACGCTGTGTTGTTCCAGTCACCAGCTGCGCACAAACTGACGTCATTGTAAACATCTTCAGGCTCTCCATTGTGATGGATGCGGCAGTCCCAATATTTGCCCAGGGAGGCTGCTGAAATGACACTCCAAGCTTCCCTTCTCGCTGTAGCTGAAGACAGTAAATGCTGCAAACAGTCAGCGTGTCCGTCTATGGGGAGAACAGATATGAAAGTCTCTGATTTCGACTGGCAGATAACCACCTGGGAAATACTTCAATTGTAAACACAATGAAGGGCCCAGCACAAAATGGTTTTGAAAGCTGCAACTTTAGTGTCATGAGCTAATGATCATTGCAAACTGATCACTGAAGTCACTCTAGCTACTGAAAGCATCTTCAGAAGTGAAGTAACTTCTTGCTGTTCTTTTCTGGATCTGTGTTACAGTCAGTTCTGTAAGAGATTCTCACTACTTCACTTAAATGGGAGAACTCCCTGCTCTTCTCTGAATGATGATTGACTACATTTTATGGTCCCCTTGAGTTAATTAGGGCCTCATTTTTACCATTGAGCAAGCATTGCTTTGAAGGGTCAGCCTCGATTTTTGCACCCAGGTTCTCGGACCTGAGGTGTCAACCTTAAGTCTTCTGTACTAATGCAAATCCTTTGGTGGTTTTACCCCTCTGATATTTTCCCTTGAAGGGGCTCTTTCATGCAAAGGATATAGCTCTGTCACTCAAAAGTCCAACCTTCATTTTAGTGGCCGGATTGGAACAATTGGTAGAATATTTAACCATGGGACATCCCATTGTAGATGAGTTGTATTATGTATGACCTTCCAAGTGTATTTTGTGGCTGGGTAGCTGGAACCATAATGATGCACCTTGAGTATCACTGTGGCCACAATAAGCTAATTCAGCATTGTGTCAGGATCAATCTTGGGAACCTGTTGCCGTAAACCCTTCAATTGCCAAGTTGCTACTTTTTATTATTTACACCAAAGATCCTTAGCTCCTTCCAAACCCATGACCACTTTGATCTAGAAGGACAAGGGCAGCAGATACATTGGAACACCACCACCTTCAAGTTCCTATCCAAGTCACCCACCATTCTGACTTGGAAATATATCACCATTCCTTCACTGGGTCAAAATCCTGGAATTCTCACCCAATGGCATTGTGGGTGAACCAATAACATGTGGATTGCAGCGATTCGAGAAGGCAGTTCACCAGCACCTTCTCGAGGCCAACTAGAGATGGGCAATGAACACTGGTTAGCCATGACGCCCATGTCCCATGAATGAATCGTCATTTTGCTAATAAACTGCTTTGTAGAACCTCCTCTATTGCTCTCTGGGAATCTAAATTGACAATATCCATAGGCAGTCTCTGTTCAATGACCTCTTCAAAAAATTAACTGGATTAGACAGACCTGAGCTAGCCTTTACTAATCCATACTTACTCTTTGGCCGGCTCGTATTTGTTCAAAAGCTCAGTCACTCTGTTCCAGATTATAGAATCTAGTCACTTCTCTACAACTACCTGTTTCCTCAAATGAAAGTATAAAATGCTGGAGAAACGCTGCAGGTCTGGCACCATCCGTAGAGAGAGAGACACAGTTAACATTTGGAGTCCAAATGATCCTTTTACAGAGGGTTGGAAATGTCATGAATTATATGGTTGGAGAGGCAGGTGGGGCAGAATAGAAGGATCATAGAATCCTGACAGTGCAGAAGGAGGCCATTCAACCCATCAAGACAGCACCGACCACAATCCCACCCAGGCCCTATTCCTGTAACCCCGCATATTTACCCTGCTACTTCCCTGAGACTAGGGTCAGTTTAGCATGGCCAATCAATCTAAACTGCACATATTTTGACTGTGGAAAGAAACTGGAGCACTTGGAGGAAACCCACGCAGACACGGGGAGAATGTGCAATCTCCACATGGACAGTGACCAGAGGCCAGAATTGAACTCGGGTCCCTGGCGATGTGAGGCAGCAGTGCTAACCCCTGTGCCACCAAGAACATAGATATGTCGAGCAAAGGAGAGATTGACAAAGATGTCATGGATATAAGGCAAGGAGAATGTTAATGGTGCCATTAAGGATTGAAGAGTGCTAATAGTGGCAAAAGGTAGCAGAATGTGTTAATAGGAGAACAAAGGTTAGTGCTCAGTGGGAGCAAAACTAAACAAGAAGGGATAGGTGGCCATGACGGGTCAGGGTTGGATTGTGTTGGGGCAAGCTAAGGAAACTGAAAAACAAAAGAGATGGGTGGGTGGGTGGGGGGGGGGGTGCGCGGGGGGGGGGGGGGGGGGGGGGTGTGCGCGCGCGGGGGGGGGGGGGGGGGTGCGCGGGGGGGGGGGGGGGTGCGCGGCGGCGGGGGGGGGGGGGGGTGCAGGGGGGGGGGGGTGCGCGGGTGGGGAGGTGTTCAAGATGGGGGGGAAAATTTGCAGTCTCACATTGTTGAGTCCAGCAGGCTCTGACATGCTTAATGGGAAGTTGAGGTGCTGTCCCTCCAGATTGAGTTCGGCTTTCTGTTTCCTCAGTTCCTACTCTCACCTCCCCCACAATTGTCCAATCCAATTCTTGAACCTGGAGAGCATTCAATAATTAAGATTGATGCAGTTTACAATTTCTTCACAAGTTTCTTTTAACGTTCTGTTCTGGATATTTGTCTGTCTTCAGTCTCCATCACCATTTCCGTATTCATGTTAAATCCAAATAGTTCTTCACCTGGGCTTCGGTCCTTTTATTTGCACCATTTATATTTTGACATCCTCCTGCACTATAAAAACATAAATCCAATATTAATTTAGCAAGCCTGCTATTTCCTTATTATTCATTATTGTATCGTTTAAACCTGTTTAATGAGCCTGCATTGTCCCTTGCCATTCTGTTTTCCTAATATGTTTATGAAAATGTTTACTATTCCTTTGACATTCCTTGCAATTTTATTCCGTCTTTGCAGACTTGCTTTCCAGGCTGTGCCCCATTGATTATTTTAACTCTCCCAATCTGGCTTTTCTTGTAGCTTGACATTTGACAATCCCTTCATCAGGTCAGTGAGGCAGCTTACTGTGCCCACTCCAGTCCAACGCCGGCATTTCCACATCCTTTTCTCCTGTCACAACCTCTGCTCGAGGCTTTTTGCTTTCAATCTGAGCTCTCTTGGTTTTCAGTAACTTTTTGGTGGATTCCAATATTCCAGGTACCACTTTCCAGACTGTAATGAACTGTTTACAGCCTGGAGGCATCAAATAGCGGTCCGTTCTGAATACATTTTGCTCCCCATGGCTCCACCAGCACATCGATCACACCATCCAGAATGCGACATTCACATCAATTTTCAATTACTGACCAATTGCCAAGCTATTTTAGTTGTTTTGAGGACAGATGCATGTTCAGGACTGTGATTCCTGAACTGAGACTGGTTCTGGTATCAATATAATGCAAAAATGTGAATGAAGGGAGGGTGGCACTGTAGTTAGCACTGCTGCCTCACAGCGCCGTGGATCCAGGGTTCAATTCCGACCTTGGGCGACTGTCTTTGTGGAATTTGCACATTCTCCCTGTGTCTGCGTGGGTTTTCTCCGGGTGTTCCAGTTTCTTCCAAAGCTGTGCAATTTAGATTGATTGTCCATGCCAAATTGTCCCTTAAGTATGTGGGGTCGTAGGGAAAGATACACACTCATTTTTCAAATGCAGAACTAGCAGATAGAATTGTTGAGTTGGTGATCACATCCCCTCCCCTGGAAGCATGCATAGACATTGAAACAGAGAAAACAGGAATAGAAGTTGGCCATTCTGCCCTTTTGAGCCTATTCCATCATTCATTATAATCATGTATCATCTTAATTCAATTCAGTAGGTTGAGCCTGTTTGCTGCCCATACTCTTTGATCCCCTTCATCTCAAGACCTATATCTAACTCCTTCTTGAAAACATACAATCTTTTGACCATTCCAGAAAGATTTTCTACAAACGCCTGAAACATACAGCATCAAAGAGCTACTTGAATATGGACGCAAGTGTGAAGTGGTCTGCACGGGTCAGGAAAACTTACACATCCTCAGTACCACCTCAGTTGTTGACGTGCTAGAAGACCCAAACTTCGCACAACACGTGGAAAGTGTGGCATTCTGCATGCACCAAGAAAATGCCCAGCTTTCCATCGATTCTGCAAGGCACGTGGCAGAAAGGACCATTGGCAGCGGCGGTGAGCTAGATAAATGGCTGATGTAGCTACAAACAGCTGTGCACTGATCCAAACAGACTATACTCAAAGGTATCGTCAAGCAATAAGAATGACCATTCAGTGTCCCATCAGAAACGTATACATGAGGTGATTGTGCAATCCATCGTCACATTTGGTTTGTCAATGAGCTGAAGAGCGGTGAACCCATGTTTAACACTGTCAATTTCATGGAAAATGCAGACATCATCACACCATTCGAAGTGTTTGCCAAGATTCAAATTATCTGCCCGAAGAATATTGGTTACTAATTGTTATTGGCCAAGATTGTCATAGGTCCAAGTCCCATATCCTACCTCTGCAAATTCTAAAAGATATGTATCCAGACATGGGGGGCCATAGTGAAATCTACCACTGTGTATCTTTCCGCACATGGCAGTTTATTAATTCCACGTACAGGATCCATAGTCCTGGAGTACATGTACAATCAATCCTCCTGGGCGTTACAGACATTCTACATTGTAGAGGCTAAAGGCTCAGTTAGTCGAGCAGCATCCCATGGACTCCATAGGATCAGTCAGACCTCATACAGCAAATTAAACTCAGGAATTACTTCTATCACCTTAGTTCATGACATAACATCAAAATATCCAGAATGCCTCGACAAAATTGGCAGTTACAAGGGAGCTGCAACATTATGCTTGCAGGAGAATGCACGCCTGTTAATTGATCAGGTATTTTTGTGCAATACAAATGTCAGCAGCTACAAGAAGAAACAGCGAAATATGCGGTACAACATAAACTATGGAAAACCATATTTGAAGGATGGCCTCATTCAATTCGGCATATCCACAAGTACGCAACATTGTTTTGACTTTATCGGGATGAGCTTGGCATCTCGCGGGAAGTTATTTTTAAAGACAGGCAGGTCATCATACTGGAATCTTTGTGACCATATTTTCTTCAACAGCTTCATCACTCACACGCATGGGCATAGATTGGATGAGAAGACTCGCTAACGAGATAATCGATTGGCTGGATATGAACAATAACATTGAAGACATTGTTGGGAACTGCAAGGCATATCAAGAGCACGTGCTAAGTCAGCACAAAGAAGCATTGATTCCACATGAAGTTCTACCCATTCTGATCCAAAATTACGTCCAACCTCTTTCATGCCCATGGCATTAATTTAATCGGCATCATTGACTACCAATATCACATTATTCAACAATTGCACAACTGATACACGCACGCTAAATGCTATTCTCGGTTTACTTGGTGTGTCTAGTGACATCATTACAAATAGCTGTCTGCAATTCATTAGTGGGCAATTTCAGAATATGTGAGAAGTGGAGGACTGATCATACTACTTCCCCTCCTCGTTGCCCTAAATCGAATGGCATTGCTGAATGGGTGATTTGCACAGTGAAAGCTCTAGTTCTCAAATGTTGATACACCAAACAAGATTACACGTTGCATTGTTATACCCGAAAGCAACACCTTTTAAGTGCAACTATTCTTTCACCAGCAGAGCTCGTGTTTTGCAGACCAGTGCATACCAATTTATCTATTCATCCCCATTCTACTTTCCCAGAAATTAGGTAGCAACTTTTAAAGTTACAAGAGAAGATGAG
Source organism: Carcharhinus amblyrhynchos (assembly GCF_965287045.1). NCBI lineage: Eukaryota > Metazoa > Chordata > Chondrichthyes > Carcharhiniformes > Carcharhinidae > Carcharhinus > Carcharhinus amblyrhynchos. Next base: position 17,950,261 of record NC_137344.1, on the reverse strand, counting down.
CAATGTGTACAATAAAAGTGTAAGTACCAAATTACCAAGTTTACATTTGGACAGCACATTCACACCCAGGACCCCACAGAAGGTACGTGATTCTTCCCAAACCAAGGTTCGTATGAAGCCATTGCACACAAAGGCGCAATGGGAGGTGTAACTGAGGACAAATCAGATTCTCAACCATCTATTGCATCTTGGACAAGATCCAAAATAAAACTAGGAACAACATCCAAGAATGACAATCCCAGAGACGACTGCAAACAATTAAAGATACCTCCAGACAAGGTTATCATTACAAGATCTGGGTGTAGCAGCAGATTACCTCTGTGCTTTAGAGTCTGAGAGATTCAACAGTTCTTTAAACTGATGTAATGGCAACAAAGTGTGAACATGTATATCGTTCTGCTGCTTTGGAGGTGGTAAGGAAGCATCTTTAAAAGGAAAGGGGGATGTTACAATTTGCCTTTTAGGGATAGTGGTGTATCATCACTAGAAGGCAAGTGTGATCCACCCCCAGTTTCACCTTGGCCTTGTGGGCTGAGCATTGTTGCTGATGTCTTCAAGCTTTCTATCTTTGTATCTTCCTTGAGAACCAGTCATTTTTCACCCTTCAAGGCTCAGAGTTTCACAATGAATCCTTTGTCTTGCACTCTGGCTGAACTAGATATCTTACTGTTAGGACATCAATTCCTCAAATGGCACTTGCTTGGGTGCAGGAATTTATAAACCTCTTCCTGAACTTTAAAAGAATGATGCCTTCATCACTTTCATCAGCTCATGGAGGCCACTTGGAGGTTTTGAATGCCTTTTTCTAATGCATTCAATCTTTTTTCAGGAGAAACCTGGATACAGTGTCTGCAGGAGACAGGACACTGAAGGGACATCCGAGATATTGAGGCCAAAGGAATCAATGGGAAGAATTAAGATTAGGGGTGACTAGGAGGTGCCTTCTCTTGCTCTGGGAGATCACATGGTTGGGCCATGGTACAGGCGACAGAATAGTGGATATGTTTTGACACACCTTGTGAAACAGCAAACAACCAGGGGCAATATGGTGGCAGTGGTTAGCACTGCTGCCTCACAGCGCCAGGGACCTAGGTTCGATTCCTGGCTTGGGTCACTGTCTGTATGGAGTTTGCACATTCTCCCCATGCCTGCGTGGGTTTCCGCTGGGCACTCAGGTTTCCTCCCACAGTCCAAAGATGTGCAGGTTAGGCAGATTGGCTATGCTAAATTGCCTGTTGGTGTCAGGGGGATTAGCTAGGGTAAATGCATGGGGTTATGGGGATAGAGCCTGGGTGGTCTTGTGGTCGGTGCAGATTTGATGGGCCAAATGACCTCCTTATGCACTGTAGGATTCTATACCAGATGTTTCCACAGCCACTTCTGTCTCCTTAATTCCAAGAGTTGTGTTCACTCATTTTTCACTTGTGCCTACTTTTCCAGCAGTGGGGAACAGAACTACTTTCTCATTGACTGAGGATGGTGAAGATGGGAAGGTTGATGATGAAGAGCATTGTCCACGAAGAATGAGGAAGTCATTGCTGAGAGCAGCCACGATTGATCACTCCTCCCACATTCTTCTCCCTCAGTACATCTCAGTTCAGTGCTGCTGGTTTGAGCTCAATGCAGCAACAATATAACTGAGCCTTGTATTTCCCATTTGAACTTGTCCTTGCTGCAGTGAGTATGTGTGAAACCAGGAAATTTGGGTGTATGGTGACAGTGGCTGCTATAATGTGAGCTGCTAATTGAGGCAGAACTTTTTAGAGATTTTTTTTGGCATAGAGGTAGCTTGTACCTCAATATTCTGGCGACAAGGAGTACTTGCTCCTGCTCTGCACTGAAGTTCCACTGGAAATAGCACAGAATTTCAAAGCTCGCATCTTTAAAATTGTTACATCTGTTCTATATAGTAATCTTGAATATGCAAATACTTTTGCAACCCAGTCTTAATGATTTTTGGTTTGAGTCTTGTGATGCTTTTCCTTTGCTTTTAATTCCCTTTTTACTTTACCATCAGGCTGCTTAATTTCATAGTTGACTTTTTATGCAAGTGGCTTGCAATTTATCTATGATAATAGGGTCCTGTTATAATTGAAACCATTTGCTGGAACACATTTTCCTATGATGTGTTATCATGCTGTGACTTATTGTCAAAGGATTATTTTTGTAATCTGTAAAACATACAGGAGGCCAAATGCAACATGTGCATGTGTTACAAATGATTCCAGCTTTCCTTCGATAAATTGTGTTTTGACTGCAGCCTCTCAAGTATTTGAAGGAATTGAGTGGAGTTGTGTTTGCCTGGTTATAAACAATGGTACTTACTGCGCAAGTGAAGTCAGTCCGTGGGACAGCTGTCGCAGTGTTTAGGAAGTGTTGCTGGGATAATGGGGGTCATCAATTTAATTCTGTTGATAGCCTCCAAGAAGGAGAGGCGGTGGTGTAGCGGTATTGTCACGGCAATTGTAATCCAGAGTCCTGGGGCATAATCTGGGTTCAAATCCTACCGTGGCAGATGGTGACATTTTGAATTCAGTAAAAATTTGGAATTAAGAGCCTGATGATTACAAAGCCATTGTCGATTGTCAGTAAAATCCATCTGGGGCAGCACAAGTAGGCTTACATTAACATTGCAATGAAGTTACTGTGAAAATCCCCGTGTCGCCTCACACTGCCGCCTGTTTGGATACACTGAAGGGAGAATTCAGCATGGCCAATGCACCTAACCAGCATGTCTTTCAGACTGTAGGAGGAAACTGGAGCATCCGTAGGAAACCCTTGCAGACACGGGGAGAATGTGCAGTCTTCACACAGTGTTCCAAGCCAAGAATTGAACCCGGGTCCCTGGTGCTGTGAGGCGGCAGTACGAACCGCTGTCCCACCGTGGGGTTCAATTCCCTCATTCTGGCTGAGGTAGATTTTGGACTTGCCTCTTCACGCTTCCCCATGCTGATGCACCTCAAACTGCATAACTAAATATCCTGGTCCAACACCGAGAGGTGCCTAAGGTCCCTCTGTGTCTAATTACCTTCCACTCTATTTTATTTTGCGTTGGAAGTGACAAGCCGGAAAGTTTATCAAAGAGAATTATTTTCGGCAGAATGTGATGGATCACAATTTGCTCCGGGTGCAACAGAAATTTTGGCAGGCCAGAGTGTGTGACATTTTTTTTTAGTGTAAATGCTAGACAAGAATAACTACCTCAATCCTCCCTCTGCAGTTTGACAGCGTTCACTGGGCCATTTCTTCCACCCCCAACTCTCTGAAATAATGAATAACAGATGGACATGGCACCTATTATCTGTTGTGGAAAGCAGAGTGGGTTCCTGCAACTGGATCCAATTTACCTTGAGGAATTGCAGAGTAGAATTGGCAATGACCTTTGTCATTTATTACTTCACGTCCAAAGGTTATTGAACACCAACCAACCAACCACAACGCAAACGCACTGGCAAAAAAAAAATCAAATTGGTACATATGTGAACGGTGCTTGATAATTGTTATTGATTCTAAGGCAGTAATCTAATTTTAAGGCTCAGTTAACAAGTCCAAGCTGCCTTGCTGTCGTGGGTTGTGATGTGATTTGAGCTTTTGTGATTAAATCAGTTTTATTAACCATTTCCATAGGCGAGTAGATCCTTCACTGAGTCTCCCAATGAAGGGAGGAACCCAACAGTAACTACCTGGTGGGTATCTTGTGTGATTTTTTTTTTGTGTTGAGTCTCATTGCACATGCTTATTATTAAAATGCTTATTATTAAAATGCTTATTATTTTTGAAGTTTCTTTATTAGTGTCACAAGTAGGCTTACATTAGCACTGCAATGCAGTTACTGTGAGAATGCCCTTGTCACCATTCTCTGGCGCCTGTTTGGGTACACTGAGGGAGAATTTATTCTGACAAATTTATTGGAGTTATTGGAGTTCTGTGAGGATGTGTCTAGGGCGATGGATAGAGGAGAGCCGGTGGATGTGGTGTTTCTTGATTTTCAGAAGGCGTTTGATAAGGTGCCGCACAAGAGGCTATTACAGAAGGTCAGGGGGCATGGAGTTGGGGGTAGGGTGTTAGCGTGGATAGGGGATTGGCTGTCAAATAGGAGGCAGTGTGTGGGGGTCAATGGGTGCTATTTGGATTGGCGGTTGGTGACTAGTGGAGTGCCCCAGGGGTCGGTGCTGGGGCCTCAGCTATTTACCATTTATATAGATGATCTGGAGGAGGGAACCGAATGTATGGTGTCGAAATTTGCTGATGACACCAAGATTGGTGGAACGGCAAATTGTGCGGAGGGTGTGGAAAGTCTGCAGAAGGATCTAGATAGGCTGGGTGAATGGGCCAGGAACTGGCAAATGGAATTTAATGTTGGCAAGTGTGAAGTTGTCCACTTTGGTAGGAATAATGGTAGGAAGGACTGTTACTTACGTGGCGAAAAACTGCAGCATGCGACGGTGCAGAGGGACCTCGGGGTCCTTGTGCATGAGTCACAAAAACTCAGCCTACAGGTGCAGCAGGTGGTCAGGAAGGCGAATGGGATGCTGGCCTTCATAGCAAGGGGGATTGAATATAAAAGTAAGGAGGTCTTGCTGCAGCTGTATAAGGCATTGGTGAGGCCGCAGCTGGAGTACTGTGTGCAGTTTTGGGCGCCACACTTACGCAAGGATATTTTGGCCTTGGAGGGAGTGCAGAGGAGGTTTACTAGGCTGATACAGGAGTTGAGGGGGTTGAGCTATGAGGAGAGGCTGAGTAAACTAGGCTTGTACTCGTTAGAGTTTAGAAGAATGAGGGGAGATCTCATTGAGACATATAAGATGATGAATGGGATGGATAGGATAGAGGTGGAGAGGCTCTTCCCGCTGAGAAAGGACAGTAGGACTAGAGGGCACAGCCTCAAGATGAAGGGGGGCGCGGTTTAGAACAGAGTTGAGGAGGAACTTCTTCACTCAAAGGGTGGTGAATCTCTGGAATTCTCTGCCCGTTGAAGTGGTGGAGGCTGCCTTGCTAAATATATTTAAGACGCGGGTTGATAGGTTTTTGGTAGGCAAGGGGACTAAGGGTTATGGGGAGAGGGCGGGAATGTGGAACTGAGAAATGACAGATCAGCCATGATCTTATTGAATGGCGGGGCAGGCTCGAAGGGCTAGATGGCCTACTCCTGCTCCTATTTCTTATGAGAATTTAGCATAGCCAATGCACCTAACAAACGCATCTTTCAGACTGTGGGAGGAAACCGGAGCACTTGGAGGAAACCCACACAGACACTGGGGGAATGTGCAGACTCCACACAAACAGTGAGCCAGGCCAGGAATTGAACCTGGGTCCCTGGCGCTGTGAGGCAGCAGTGCTAACCACTCTGCCCTCCACTCATCTTATTGCACAGGAAACTTAGGTATATATTATGATAGTCACAGTGGATCACCAATAGACTCCTCTTGTGGGCCTTGCCACGAGAAGGCGCGGTGGGTTGGTGGGGGGGGAGTGGTGTGGTTTAAAACCAGCTGGCTCCACTCAGGCCAGCAGCAAAAGACTTTGGGCTGACCTGTACGCAGCAGCCGCCAAACAGCACTTTGAGCACATTGTAAATAAAGGATAATGGTGACCGAAGACTGGCCTTGGTTAGATTATTACAGCATAGAACCAAAGCTAATGCTACAAATCTAAAAACAGGAGACATTTAGAAAAGGTCCATCAAGTTGATGGGCATCTGAAAGGAAGAGGAACAGAGTAAAACTGATGAAGAATGCCACTTGATTTGCTCATCTGCCATTTTGTTTAGATGCTGATTGGCTGTACTTTTAAGGATGACACTCCAAGTAATATTTAAAAAAAATACAGGATCGTACAGCTCAGATGATGGCCATTCAACCCATTGTGCCTGTGATGGCTCTTTAAAAGACCTATCTATTTTATCCCATTTCTAATTGTTTTTCTCTCACGGGATGTTTGTAACACTGGCTAGGCCAGTATTTGTTAACCCATTGCTAATTACCCCTGAGAAGATGGTGAAGAGCCATCTTTTTGAACTGCTGCTATCCATGTGACATAGGTACACCCACCCTGCTGTTAGAACTGAGTTGCAGGGTTGGGACCCAGCAACAGCGAAGGAACAGAGAAATAGTTCCAAATCAGAATGGTATATGGATTGCAAGGGACCGTGCAAGTAGTGGTGTTCCCGTGCATCTGTCACCATTGTCCTTGTAGGTGATAAAGGCTGCAGATTTGTAAAGTGCTGTTGAAGGAGCCTTGGTGAGTTCCTGTAGATGGTGCACTTTGCTACCACTGTGTATTTGTATTGGAGGCACTAAATATTTATGGTCATGGATGGGACGCCAAGCAAATGGGCTGCTGTGTCATGGTTATTGTCGAGCTTCTTGAGTGTTGTTGGAGCCACAACCATCCATTCAAGTGGAAAATATTCCATCACACTCCTGACTTGTTCCTTGTAGAGATGATGGACAGGCTTTGCAGAGTCTGGAGGTGAGTTACTCGCTGCAGAATTCCCAGCCTTTGATCTGCTCTTCTAGGCAAGTCTCTTGTTCAGTTTTTCGTCAGATTGTTTGTTAAATGACGATGATGCTGTTGAATATCGACGGTGGGTGGGGGAGGTGAAATGGTTAGATTTTCTCTTGTTATGTTGCAATAATGTAGCAAACATCTCCTTTAAAAATAGCGAATAGTAGCCAACTTCAACAAGTGAAATGAGGTCCAATGAATGGCGCTGATGACTTAAACTGTTCAGTTACTTGAAGTCTGATACCTGTTCAAGATGCAAATCTTCTCTTACGTTAGAGTTCAGTATTTTTTTTACTCATTTGTGGGACATGGCATCACTGGCTGGCCAGCATTTGATGCCCCAGGATAATTGAGAGTCAACCACATTGCTGTGGTTCTGGAGTCACATGCAGACCGGACCAGATAAGGATGGCAGATTTCCTTCCCTAAACGACATCAGTGAACCAGATGAGTTTTTCCGACAATTGACAATGGTTTCATTGTCATCGGTAGATTCTTAATTCCAGGTATTTTTTTATTGAATTCAAATTCCACCAGCTGCCGGGATTCGAACCTGGGTCCCCAGAGAGAACATTAGCTGAGTTCTTGGATTAATAGCCTAGCAATAACACCACCAGGCCATTGTCTCCCCCTTTAAAAGATTCTAAATGATTGGGTGTTATTTTGCAATTTGGATTGAACCACTCCTGCCCATTGAGTGGATTGAGTGCTTTGATTACCAGTTCTGCAAAATCCACTCTAAACATATCACTGAAAGTTTATACCTTGCTGTCTGATATTAAGATAGAGACTTTCAAGCAGAAGTGTTGACTCTTATTGATTTGCATGCGAAGATTTGTTCAAGAGCACTTGGCTCCTGTAGCAAGACCGAGTGAGCGAGCAAGTTGGTCTATGTAAGTAACACACCAAGTATTTTTGGCCTGTGACATCTAGAAGTCAAATTTCTTAGACACTTGTAATGCAAAGTAAACTAACTATTTTGGTATGGTTTCAATAATTATCTTAAAATGTCAGCACAGAATTGAGTTTCTGTGACTGGAATGCAGCCTGCTACAATATTTTGTTTCTACGCACTAAAGTTAGTAGCAAAATTGGAATTCATTAAATGTGGATTTCAATTGTAATGGTACACTGGAATAAATGCGGTGGTCCGCGGAGTGTACTTGTACATGATATCTTATAACTGCAACATCCGCCCCCTGTGTTGCGTAACCTGACCTCCAAATAAGGTGATTTGCTCGGTGGAAAACAACACCAACAAGCAATATTGTAACAAAAGTATAAGTCTAACAGTTGTTTTCTGATTTTGTTTTTCCTAATGATTGATCAAGAAGCCCCCCCACCCTGAATCATCTGTACCCTCTCCAGTCAAAGCCACCACAACCTGCATCCAGGAATTGCCACTTGGGACCACTTCCCATGTTCAAATCCTCTTCAGGATTGTCCTTTTGTTCTTGATTTTGGCCTTTGAGGTTTTGGCATTTTATAAAGCACTTCGAGATGTTTTGTGACACGAAAAGCACTATAGAGTGCAATTGCTTTCAATTAGCTCATCTGGTTCACTAATGTCCTTTAGGAAAGGAAATCTGCCATCCTTACACCTGGTCTGGCCTATGCGTGACTCCAGAGCCACAGCAATGTGGCTGACTTTCTGAACAAGGACAAGCAAATTGCTGTGGATGCTGGAATCTGAAACCAAAAGAGAGAACGCTGGAAAATCCCTGCAGATCTGGCAGTATCATTTGACAAAGGATCATCTGGACTCAGAATGTCAGCTCTTTTCTCTCCTTACAGATACTTTGTCAAATGACAAAGGGTCATCTGGACTCGAAACGTCAGTTCTTTTCTCTCCTTACAAATGCTTGCCAGATGGTAAATAATAAATGCTGACCAGCCAGCAACGCCCATGTCCCATGAATGAATAAAAAAAACTGTTTCTGTGTGTGTTTGTGTGTGTCGTACTTGCTCTTGGTTTCAGACAGCTTTTAATGCAGAATCTTAATACTGACTGTACAGTTCTTAACTGGGAACATATTTGCCACCTCGGGCTAAGAAGGGAACTATTTCTCAGGATTTTTTTTTGCAGAAACCAGCTTCGTCACTGTGCCATCTGCTGCAAGTTTATCTAACGCCACCGTGCAGTGTAAGATTGTCCAGTGCATGAGGAGTCACTGTTAACTAACAGCCTGAAACTGAGTACCTGTGCCTCGCTGGCATATAGCAGCGGGTGGTCTGTGGTGGTGACACAGAGCAGCACAGACGGCAGTGGTGAAGAGAGAGTGCCTGAGCACAGCTTTGCCATCGCTTTTGGAATTAGTCATTTCATTTTCTGTTCCCACCCACTTCATCTTATGCCTGCACACATGCAAACCTGCAGCTAAAACTCTGCATGATTAAGATAATGAGCTGCCATCAGAAAACTGGTTAACATATTGTATTGGTGTAGGGCCTTTTTCTAACTTTAAGGCTGGAGATGGTTCCCATGTGGGAAATTGGACTGAAGTGCCGACTGCTAAAAGTTTATTTATTAGTGTCACAAATAGGCTTACAGTATTAACACTGCAATGAAGTTACTGAGGAAAATCCCCGTGTTACCACACTCCGGCACCTGCTCGGATCCACTGAGGGAGAATTTAGCATGCCAGATGCACTTAACCATCATGTTTCTTCGACTGTGGGAGGAAACTGGAGCATGTGGAGGAAACCCACTCAGACACGGGGAGAACATGCAAACTCCACGCAGACAGTGAGCCAAGCCGGGGATCGAAACTCTGTGCTTGGTGCTGTGAGGCAGCAGTGCTATCCCCTGTGCCACCGTGCTGTCCTGTTATGTTTGCACCTATTGACCATGAGGTATGCTTGATAACTTAAACATTGGGGAGCTCTTTGTTGCAGATGTGCTGTATTCCACAGCTAGATCTCAGACTGCACAACCGGGTGTCCCACACTGGAGGGAGTTAATCCCCCAGTGGTCACCTGATCCACAGTCTTAAAGGGGCAGTACCCACCCCAAACCCCAACACATGTTATATACTTATATTACACCGACAAAACAATCAGTGATCGTGAAGCAAGTGGGCACATTGCCATTATCTGGGGAGATTAGTTTAAAACTGTCAGCCCTTATATCTCCAAAGGCTTTTCTCACAATCCTGGGACATTGCACCTGCTAAGTGCCTTGTGTTATTTTCACAAAAACACTGGGATGGTTCCTCCAGCCAGGTAAGTGGATGAAGATGAATGGCGAATTTTGTTCTGCATGTTTTGTGGTTATAAATTCCGCAATGAGACTCCAAAAAATAATTACTTTCCTTTATAAGTGGATCCAGTTGATTATACTGTCTAGTCATTTTGACAGTATGTGAGAAGGGCTAGCTTATAACTATTCAAATTGAAGATGTTGGCCCCCATACAATTACATGGAAAGAGCCCAGAAAATATGCATGTTCCTGCTGTTAGACAAGACACAGGTTCTGTACATTTAGTGCACCATTGCATTCGGTGCACTCATGCTTTTAGCTCTTTGTGAGCCTGTCTTGGAATCATAGAAGCGTACAGTGCAGAAGAGGCCTTTTGTCCCATCGAGTCTGTACTGACATGTCAGAAATACCTGAATTCCCACCTAATCCCATCTACTTGTTCCATAGCCTTGAATGTTATGATGTGCCGGGTGCCCATCCAGGTACCTTTAGAAGGATGTGAGGGCAAACCCGCCTCTGCCACCTCCTGGGCAGTGCATTCCAGACTGTCACCACCCAATGGGTAAAAAGGTTTTTCCTCCCCCCGCCCCCCCCCCCCCCCCCCCACACACACAGAGTGCCACAGCCATTTTACAGACCTGCAACAGTAAAACTGCCCGCTATTGGTGAGCAAGAGTTGATACTCTTGCGAAATTGATAAGCAATGGAATATGTCAGGGCTTAAAGGGTTAAATTGTGGGGGGAAGTTGTACAAACTTGGGGCAGGATATTCAGGTGGATGAGGTCCATAAGTACAGAATCACGAGCCTTCGGATCGCCCTTCCATCATCAGCAGTGCTCCAAAAGCTCATGATTCCAAATAAACCTGTTGGACTTCAGCCTGGGGTTGTGAGACTTCTGACTGTGCCCACCCCAGGCCAGTGCTGTCTTCATCACATCGTAAATACAACTGGTGTGCCAATCTCCTGATCCCGTTGCTGGAGTCGAGCATTTTTATTGAGGTGGGTTCGGTGCTATCAGAATTACCCGCACCCACAAGGCAGGTAGTTAATGAGGCTCCTCAAGAATCTTGTTAACTGCAGTTAAAGGAGGCTGCTTGGAATATTCCTGAACTGGCCTGAGGGTGGGTTAACTGCCTGGAAGTGGATGCCCAGCACATGCTTAGAATGTGGGAGTGTGTGGGGGGGTGAAAGAGAGGCAGTTGGGGGGTATGGGGTAAGACAGCTTGGGGGAGGTAGTGTGGGTGGGTTGGAGAGGCAGTTTGTGGGGGAAGGGGCAGGGGTGAGGGGCCTCTCAGTCTCTCAGCTGCTTACCCTACATTGCAGCTTGCTGTTCATCCCAAGCTGGAAGACAACTGATTGGTTTTCCAGCTTCTAGAACCTGCCTCCCTTCCGTAATTGGTTAGAAAATCTGTTTCCATGTCAGTTGCCATGGGTAACTCTGTGAAAATCCCAAAGAGTGACTGCTTCCCCTGGCTTCTGAGTTCCGACTCAAGTCCCCCCCCCACCCAACCCAAGGAGGGAGTTGGCATCTATTCCCTCAAGTTCAGACAGTTGGCTGATGAAGTAATCAAAGTGTTTTCAATACAGAAAAGTGTGTGATGGTGCATACTGGGAAAATGCACAGTGGTTAGCACTGCTGCCTCACAGTGCCAGGGACCCGAGTTCAATTCCTGGCTTGGGTCACTGTCTATGTGGAGTCTGCACGTTCTCACCGTGTCTGTGTGGGTTTCCTCCCACAGTCCAAAAGACATGCTGGTTAGATGCATTGGCCTCCCTCAGTATATGTGAGGTGCCAGAGTGTGGCGACTAGGGGATTTTCACAGTAACTTCATTGCAGTGTTAATGTAAACCTGCTTGTGACATTAATAAACTTTAAAACTGAATGGTTGGTTGAAAGAGCAAAGCATTTCTAGGGGTATATCTGGACAAATTGCTATAAGTTGTATCAGTTAATCAGGGCCATTTTTTTGTAAAGTAGACTTGGCTATTCAAAGGCACACCAGACTGGCATTCCACCTTCTGTAACCCTGGCTGTGTCAACTTGCAGTCATCCAGAGCCCTGCTTTCTGTATTCAAACTCACCAGGTCTTGTTCACTCCTGCACTCTCTGACCTATCTTGGCTCCCGGTTAAGCAACATCTTGCGTTTAAAAATCACGTCGTTGTTCTTGCGTCCCTCCAAGGCCCTTTCTTATCTCTCTAATTTATGCAGTTTGTGCTTTCCTTATTCGGGTCAAGACACTATCCTGACTTTAATGGATCCACTATTACCAACTGGCTCTTCACTGGTGGGAGACCAGAATTAGGAGGCATAAAGATAAGTCATTGATAAATTCAAAATGGAATCCAGGAGGAACTTCTTTGTTCAGAGAATGGTTTGAATGTGGAACTCTACGGCAGGCTTGACCAACACATGGCCACAATCTGGCCTGACATCCTCCATATATGGCCTGAGGGCAGGCCTGACATCCTCTGTATGCGGCCTGTGGGCTCGCAGCTAAGCTCAAAGATTCTGCAAGGAGCTGCTCTTCAAATCACAGGCCAATTCTTTCCCATGTTTGCTGCGGATAGACTCACCATTGAGTCTTTTTGCTTTCATGCTCTCCCTTGCTCTCCCCCTTGCTCTCTCTTGCACTTGCTTGTGCTTGCTTGGTCTTTTATGTGCCCCTGCTTCCCTGCATGGTCCCAAGCATCTCTCTCTCACTCACGCGGATGTCAGTCTGTTAAAGGAACACAGGCTTAAGACTGAAGAGTGGGAAGGGGAAGCCACAAGGAGGAGTGGACTGACATAAGAACTAGGAATGTAAGAGCTGTGATCAAGAGTAGGCAATTTAGCCCATCGAGCCTGCTCCGCCATTCAATATGAACATGGCTGATCTCTTCTTGGCCTCAACTCCATTTATCTGCCCATTCACCATAGCCCTGCAAACCCTTATTAACTAACAAATCTGTCCACCTCTTCCTTAAACAAAATCCCAGCATCCACCATGCTCTGGGGTAGTGAATCCCACAGACTCTCAAACCTTTAAAAGAAGTCATTCCTCCTCATCTCTATTTTAAATCTGTCACCCCTTATCCTAAAACTATGACCTCCTGTTCTAGATTGCCCCACAACAGGAAACATCCTCTCCATGTCTACTTTGCCTATTCCCCTTATCATCTTGTACGCTTCAATTTGATTTAAACTCATTCTTCTAAACTCAGGGACTAAAGGCCTAAACTGCCCGGTTGTTCTTCATAAGTCAATCCCCTCATCTCTGGAATCAATCTAGTGAATCTCCTGTGAACCAACTCCAACACAACTACATCCTTCCTCCAAGTAAGGGGACTAAAACAGTACACAATATTCTAAATGCAGTCTCACTAACGCTTTGTACAGTAACAACAACAGTTCACTTCTTTAATCTTCTGTTCCTTTAGCAATAAAGGCCAGGATTCCATTTGCCTTCCTTATTACCTACTGTATCTGTACACGAGTCTTCTGTGATTTATGCATGAGGACACCCAGATTCCCCTGCACCAAAGCACTCCAAAGTTTCCTCCATTTAGATAATAACTTCTCTTTTGTATTTTTCTGACCAAAATGGATAATATCACACTTATCCACGTTAAATGGCATCTGCCAGATTTTGCCCCATTTACTTACCTATCCATATCCATTTGTAAATTTCTTAATTCATTTTCGTAACTTACTGTTCCATCTATTTCTGTGTCATCTGCAAATTTGAGCTATGGTACCTACTGTCACTATCCCTGCATCCAAGTCATTAATATAGATTGTAAATAATTGGGGCCTGAGGACTGAATTCTGTGGCATCCCACTAGTTAAATCTTGCCAAACCGAATAAGACCTATTTATCCAGACTGTCTGCTTTTTGCAAATCTCTGTCCAAGTTAATAAGTTACCCCTAATCCCATGTGAACTAACCTTGTGTATTGGCCTTTTGTGTGGCATTTTATCAAATGCCTTCTGGAAGTGAAACAGTAACGCCCACCCAGGGCAGCTGGAATGTCCAAAAGGAAACTGGTCTCTTCATGGAACTCTAGATACTTCCTGGGCAGCAGCGTGTCTAAGTGTCCAGGATCCAGGTGGGGAAAGGGTGAGCCAGTGATCTGAGGGAGTGTGTTTATATTTGCATGTGTGCGTGCAAACCCGCTTCTGACCTCAGCTTTTGTACGAATTCTGCCAAGGTCAGCATGAAGTGTGTACCACCAGAGGTAAATCCAAGGTCGGGTTAGTTAAAGCAAGTCCTTAGCTTGGTCCAAACTTCACCTCTTCCCTGATGACCGGGACTGGGGGCCTAGTCTCTGTCCAGCTCTGCTTCTTGAGTCGAGACAAAAAAATTGTTATATTGTTAACTCTGTGGCTTGAAACCTTTTAATGGTTATTTTAATTAACTATATTCTTTTAATTATCAATTTATTGCTGTGGCAAGTTTGTTTTTTTTTAGAAAAATCAATGTCCTGCCATCACTTGCTGAAATTTACTCATTGGCCTCTTGAGTGAGAAAAGAATTGAAGTGTGGCCCTCTGTTTGGACAATTAAGCCTTCACTACAAGAAGGAATATGGAGCAATAAATAAGAGAATATGTTATTGATATTAGATATTTTAGAATGGGAGGAGGCTTGTGTGGAGCACAGAGATTGGTATGGACTGGCTGTGCCAAATGACCTCTTCTTGGACTGTACATTAAAGACAGGCAATAGATACTGGCCAAGCCAGTGATCCACTAAAAAATGTTTCGAAAATTCGATATAATCCAATGTAACATTCAACAGGATTGATACAGAGAAATGATTTCCTCAAGTTGGGCAATCCAGGAGAAGAAGACATGGGTTGGAATTTTCCAGTCCCACCCACCACAGGAACTGTAGTGGGCGGGACAGGACCACGCAAAGGTCCATTGAGATCGGGCAGGACTTTCCGGCTTTGGAGTGAGTGCGGCTGGAAAATCCCACCCGTAATCTCAGAATTAGGCCTCGACTTTTGAGAAGTATGATGACTGTGATGTGGAGACCCTTTTTCACACAGAGGTTGATGGAAACCTGGTAATTCTGCTTCCCAGAAATGGCTGCTGGGTGCTTTGACAGTTGAAATTTTCAAGAGCGAGGTCGGTAGTTTTTGTGTTCGGATGTGGAACAAAGATGGGAGACTGGAGTTTAGATGCGGATCAGCCAGGATCTAATTCAATGGTGTGTAACAGGCTTGAGCATTGGCTTACTCCTGCTCTTTCACATTAAGAGGGGTGATTTGCCAATCTGCTTAATTGATTGTTAAGTGTCCTTGCCTGGTAAGCATCCTTGCTGAGGAGGCGATGGCCTAGTCATATTGTCACTAGATTATTAATCCAGAAACCCAGTTGATGTGCTGGGGACCCAGGTTCAAATCCTGCTATGGCAGGTGGTGGAAATTGAATTCAATAAAAAAAACCTGGATGTAAGAATCTACTGATGACCACAAAAGCATTGTTGATTGTCGGAAAAAACCCATCTGGTTTGCTAATGTCCTTTAGGGAAGATAATCTGCTGTCCTTACCTGGTCTGGCCTACAAATGATTTCAGATCTGCAGCAATGTGTTTAACTCTCAACTGCCCATGGGCATTGCTGGCTGGCCAGCATTTATTACTCATCCCTAGTTGCCCATGTCCCGCAATAAAAAAAAACTTGGCAAATAAACTTAGTTGTAACTTTAAAAAGTCTATATTTTCAGCAAAGGTTTGACTTAAAATCCATTTTATAATCGGGACAGCATTTTCATTTAAAACTTAATGAGCTGGGCAGTAAGAAAAGCAATGATCTGACTTGAGAGGCTGAGGCATAACACTGTACTGAAGACCCATATTTAATATTTTAATCTGATTGGCGTCTTTTAAGTTGTGGCAGACAATTTGGGGAACGGTGAATTGCGTTGCAAACTCCAGACACAGAATGTCTTCCTAAACAATTGATAGTGTTCAGACTGAAGTTTCCCTGTGGCAGGAGTGAAAAGTGCAAGTGTAGTCCTGTATATTTATTAAAACCATTGTATTTTGCTAAATGATAGGCAAGTAATCTCCCGTAGAAAACTGGAGCTGCACTTTTGAATCGAGTTCGGAGTTACATGCGTGTGGGCATTACAGGAAGGTTATAATTAAGTATGTCTGAACATAACTTCTTGAGCAGTCAAGAAGTGGAACCAATGATACAGATCTTAATTTTATTAGTTGAGAGTAGCTTGTGGTTTTTGGACCTTGTGCCTGAAGGGTTCAGTGGAAGGAGACTAGATGTTTGATATTAAGTGGGACATCCTGTCCTACTATCATTACCTTTACTTTTTGGAAAGTTGGAGCTGTCTTAATCTGTAGAGCGCGATGTCAAATTCCGATCTAAGATTTCAGCATGTGGACTTTTAAATTAAGAGATGGTTTCTACTGTAATTCTATAAGATTTGATCAGTTGTATGATTTCTCCCAAAAGAGAGGATTAAGTGTAATATTGACATGCTATGCTTGGTTAAAGTCATTAGAACATTACAGTGCAGTAGAGGGACATAGATAAGCTGCAGAGCCGGGCTGAAAGGTGGCAAATGGAGTTTAATGCAGAGAAGTGTGAGGTGATTGACTTTGGAAGGAGTAAAAGGAATAATGGTAAGATACTTGGCAGTGTGGATGAGCAGAGAGATCTCGGTGTCCGTGTGCATAGATCTCTGAAAGTTGGCACCCAGGTTGAAAGGGTTGTTAAGAAGGCATATGGTGTGATTGCTTTTATTGGCAGAGGTAGGCTACATTTTAGCTTCATTTGAAGCAATTTTTAAAAGCGGCATCTCGGCCTTTTGGCTAAGATGCAAATAAGATCAAGCCTTGGAGGAGGAGCTATGCCTACTCCAATCAGTTTGAATCATGTAGATCTAGCCCAAGACAGGAGGTGAGAGCCCTGTCTTGTCAGGTTGGATTGGGAATGACTCTGAATTGGACTTAATTTGATTGAATTGGAATAAAAACAAAAAAAAATCACAAATGGATAAATCAACAACATAGATACTTTTTATTTTAAATAATACGTTTCCCTTTCTTTACATTTGCTTAGCTGATGATAATGCTTGAGTATTTCACTTGTTGTGATGCCGCTTTTCTTTTGGATGTCTGGTTTGGGGTTGGAGGTAAATCTGACCAGCTACTTAGTGAAGCCCCAAATTCTCAAATTATGGGAGCATAGATGTGAACACCACCTGCATGCTCCCTGGTCAATCTTGAACTTGGGACCAACGCAGTGTGTGATGCCTGGATTTTCCCAATATTCCATCTCGTTAGCAGAACTAGTCTGCGCTTTGGGTTGATGTGTGGAAGCTAACTGAGGTGGGTCAGATAGGTTAGCACTGCAGAGTAAGATACCATGGAGCAAATTTTACCATCCCGCCCGCCACAGGAATTGGACCGGGCGAAGGGCGAACCATGGAAAGGTCCGTTGACCTCGGGCAGGTTTCGGGGCGAGCAAGGCCAGAAAATCCTGCCCACTGTGTTTTCAAACTGTGTGGCTGTCAAAGGCAGTGTCTTGTCATCCAAACTGTGTAACAAAGAATGTGGTATGGCCGGGAATGATATGGAACTCTTCCAGTGTCAAGATATGAAGCATAAAGTATGACTCATCATGTTTTCATTTTCTTTCTCTCAGGTACATTATGCACTAATTCTTTAAAGGGCAATAAATCACGCTTAATTGATTCCATTGCCTTCTGCTGAAATTTAATCATGTTTGAAAGCTAAAAGATTTCCTGCATTAATTGAACACCAGTATTGGTGCTTTTAACTAAACACAAAATTACTTAGCAATGTCTGATTTCACTGCCTTAATGCAAGCTCTCCAGGCTGGCTGCCCAGCTAATGGATCAGCTGTCAGTGGGTTACATTTACACTTTGCACTATCCCATGCCTTTTGCTTTTTCTCCATGTGAGAGCGCTGGAAAATCGTTTGCAAATTTGCTGCAATTATTGGTGTTGAGCCCTTGCCTGCCGGCATCGATGGTTACTGTAGGTTGGAGAACATCACATTGTTTTGGGGGTGGGTGAAGAGGAGGCCGTCAACAGAACTGTACATGTTGATCATCGTTGCTGTCCAGTATTTTGGTGAGTCAAAGGTTCCAGTTTTTGAGTAAAATACAACTCAACTTGATAAATTTGCTTTGGTAATGTCTTGGCTGAGGTTGGTTGCAGGCCATTGAGATCCTGAGGCTGGCATTTTGAAGATAAACCTCATGGCTAGAACACCAACAATAGTATCTTGAGTTCATATTAATATAGTAGGGGGAGGTAATGACCTAGTGATATTGTCACTGGACTAGTAATCCATGAGGCTCAGGATCCTTGGACCCAGATTCAAATCCCACCATGGCAGGTGGTGAAATTTGAATTCAATTTAATAAAAAAGGTTTATGGCTGACCACAAAACATTTATCATAAAACTCATCTGGTTCACTAATGTCTTTACGGGAACATTCTCACCTGGTCTGGCCTACATGTGACACTAGATCCACAGCAATGTGGTTGATTCTCAACTGTCCTCTAAAATGGAGGATAAATGCTGGCCCAGTCAGCGACGCCCATATCCTTTGAGTGAATAAAAATAAAGTTTAATATGGTAAAACATCCAGATGTACTTCATGGGGCTACTTTCAAACAATTTTTTTACACTGAACCACATGAAGACAATTGACCGAAAGCTTTGTCAAAGAGATAGGCTACATGGAGCACCTTCTGGAAGGGTTTGAGTCCACCCAGTCAATTTGAGTACCAATACTTGAGTTTGCGCCTTTATATGCCCTGTTTGTGAACAGAACTCCCACTTACCTGACGAAGGAGCAGCACTCTGAAAGCTAGTGGCGTTTGCTACCAAATAAACCTGTTGGACTTTAACCTGATGTTGTGAGACCTTTTACTGTGTTTACCCCAGTCCAATGCCGGCATCTCCACACCAAACCTCAAGGTGCAGCACATTGACACAGGAATGTGATGTACTGCCTATCTATGTGGAAAGGAAGACTTGCATTCATATAACACCCTTCATGGTCACCAGAGATCTCAAAGTGCTTTTTAGCTAAGCTAGTACTTGTGAAGCGTCATCAGGAGAGACTGGAACGGGCCTTGGTTAATATCTCGTCTGAAAGACGGCACCTCTGACTCTACGGCCGGGATTTTGTGACCTCGCTTGGGCGAGGCTCGTGAAATCCCGCCCAAGGCTAACGGAGAATTCCGCTCTGCGGGAATCGCCTGCCCCGATTTCCTTTTCTCGTGAGCCTTTATTTTTATGCACTAGCCCTGGAGTGGGACTTGTATCTTACCCGGAGGTGTGAGTGCTGCCCTTTCAGCCATGGCTGCCAACAGATGTGGAAAATTGAGCAAGATTATGGATTCCCTACAGCACAGAAGGAGGCAATTGGGCCCATCGAGCCTGCACCGACGACAATCCCACCCAGGCCCTATCCCTGAAACCCAACATTAACTCCTGAATCGGTCTTTTAAATGGCTCCGGAGTCACCCAGACTCGGTTCATTATGACTGTGTTTTTGTGTAGTATTTACAGTCTGAGTTTTGTCGTATGTTTTGGCAACACCAAACTTAAAAAATGCCAGATGAATTAAGCTGCGTGTCAACATGAAGCAGCACATCAACAGATAGTATCATTTGGAACAACATGATCCCTGGAACCAGGCACTTGTTGTTACTATTTGCCAGTCTTGGGATCGGTGCCTGAACTTTAACAGTAATTGCTGTCAAATGTTCTTGTCATTCCCATCACCCCTTATTCTTAGCTAGGCTGAATGGTTATGTAGTTGTTAGAATATACACTACACAGATTCATTTTGAGACAGCTTTCTACAAAAGCTTTACTATCCATCTTTTCTTAAAGAACTAAAAGCAACTTGAGCTTGTTCCCGAAATCTTCACTCCAGCTTCACTAGAAAGTTGTATTTGTAAATTTAAAAACTCTAGACAATGTTCTGTCCACTTATTTATATCGACCCAATTCTAATCTCTGCAGGAGTCAATTGACCATCAGTTTCTACTCTGACAATTCCTCATGCATCAGCAATCCTTTGTCATCTACCTCTCCGCAAGGTATTTGTCCAGTCTAATAGCCATACCTTCAGCAGGACAGCATGGCAGTTATATAGAACAGTGCCCCTGATGTTTAGGAGGATATCATTTAATTCCTCGCCTTCATCCACCAGATTTGTGATCTGCACGTGGAACTTCAGTCATTGGTTTGGTTTGATTTGATTTAATTTGATTTATTGTTGTCACATGTTTTGAGATACAATGAGAAGTATTCTTTCTTCCATACTAATAGAATCATAGAGGTTTACAGCATGCAAACATGCCTTTTGGCACAACTTGTCCATGCCGCCCTTTTTTTTAACCCCGAAGCTAGTCCCAATTGCCCACGTTTGGCCCATATCCCTCTATACCCATCTTACCCATGTAACTGTCTAAATGCCTTTTAAAAGACAAAATTGTACCCGCCTCTACTACTACCTCTGGCAGCTTGTTCCAGACACTCACCAACCTCTGTGTGCAAAATTTGCTCCTCTGGACCCTTTTGTATCTCTTTCCCCTCACCTTAAAGCTATGCCTTCTAGTTTTAGACTCCCCTACCTTTGGGAAAAGATATTGACTATCTAGCTGATCTATGCCCCTTATTATTTTATAGACCTCTATGTGATTACCCCTCAGCCTCCTACACTCAGTTCCAGTCTATCCAGCCTTTTCTTATAACTCAAACCATCAAGTCCTGGTAGCATCCTAGTAATTTTTTTCTGCACTTTTTCTAGTTAAATACAGGCAAAACATACCGTTCGTAGAGTACATTAGGGGAAAGGAGAGGGTACAGAGTATAGCGTTGCAGTTACAGGTAGAGTGAAGTGAATTCAAAAGATCATTATTATATAGTTTGGAAGACTTAGAATTCTGTTTTAGAAGTGCAGAATGGTCATAAAAGACGATATTAGAGGGGTATGCTGGGACAGCTCGCAAGGAGTCACCGCACTAAACACAGCATTCTAAACTCATGTTAACTGTCTCCAGTGAGACCATAGATTTTCATTTGATCCCATGTGTTACAACACCTCAAACACATTACCCATAATTGAGGTAACCTCATTGCTCTGAAATCCAAGGTTCAACTCTTGACATTTTTTTTAAGAAATAAGAGATGGGTTTACATGTTTTACTTTCTACTCAAACCCTGAAGTCCATGTTAGAATGTAACCAATGATAACATTGCATCTGTTATAGTTTGACCCAATGGTAACAAGTTGTAACGTTGAACTGACCTACTAGACCATGCAGCCAATGATAGAATGGTGTGTGGGTCAGCTGACCAGCTGATTCAGTATAAGCAGGAATCTGTTGGGAATTGTGGGGAGCTTGGAATGGCCCAGGGTGAGGCCTCAAGTTTTGGAAAATGTTGTTTCTTTAGTAAACCCTTTTCTTTGATTTCTCTGAAGTAAGTTTTGTCTCATTTTATTGCCTATAATTGAAGAGTACCTTCTGCTGGATGAACAGCCCATTCAGAGTAATTGAGAGTTGCTATGACTGTACAGGGTGTTGGTGAGATCACACCTAGAGTAATGTAGTTTTGGTCATCTTACTGAAGGAGGGAACATTGCATTGGAAGCAGTTTGGGCAACAGGCAGATTGCTGGGATGAAGGGGATTGTTTCATGAGGAAAGGTTGAGCAGATTGTGTCAATACTCATTGGCGTTTAGAAGAATGAGTGATGATTATATTGAAATATGTAAGATTCTGAGCAGCCTCGACAAGTTGATACTCAGAGAATGTTTCTGCTCATGGGAGAGTCCAGAACTAGGAGGCACAGTTTAAAATGGAGGGGGCCTCCTATTCAATTTACCTTTATTTATCCTTATTGCCATGTGGTGCAAAGCAAGTAAGCTTAGTATTAAAAACAAGAACATCAACAACAACAACATTAGACAATATATACATATGAATCACACTGTTTCTAACAAGTCTCCTAAAATTCATCACATTCTCAGCTTCACAACAAAATCAGGCGAAGCATTCCAAGTATCATTGTGAATGTCAAGACGTGAACCAAATTTTTGTCGTTTATACTGAGGAGCATGCAAAGTATTGTAATTGTTATTGTAACTTCTCAGACTTAGAGGTAGTAAGACCATGCATCAATTTATAAATTTGAACTACAGGAAGATATAGGTGGAATGGTCAAATGGGCAGATAAGTGGCAGATGGAATTTAACCCTGTAAAGTGTGAGGTGATACACATTGGAAGAAATAATTTGACAAGAAAGTACCCAATGAATGGTAGGACACTAGAAAGTTCTGTGGTACAAAGGAACCTTTGTGTCTTTGGCTATCAGGGCATGCTGGTAGGGTGATAAAAAAGGCATATGGGACACTTGCCTTTAACAATTGAGTCATTGATTACAAAAGCAGGGACATCATGTTGGAGTTGTATAGAACTTTGGTGAGACCACAGCTAGAGTACTGTGTACTGTTCTGGTTTGCCACGTTATAGGAAAGATGTGATTGCACTAGAGGGGATGAGGAGGAGACTCACCAGGATGCTGTCTGGGATGGAACATTTAAGTTATGGAGAGTAATTGTGTCAGCTTGGGTTGTTTCGCTAGTGCAGAGAAGACTGAGGGGCAACCTGATCGAGGTGTATGAGATTGAGGGACAAGGACGGAGTGGATTAGGAGCTCCTGTTCCTCTTGGGCGAAGGGTCAGTCATTAGGGGACATAGTTTCAAGGTGAGGGACAGGAGGTTTAGGGGGGATGTGAGGAAAAGCTTTGTAACCCAGATGGTGGTGATGGCCTGGAATGCATTGCCTGGAAGAGTGCTAGAGGAGGGTTGCCTCACATCCTTTTAAAAAGTATCTGGATGAGCACTTGGCACATCATAACATTCAGGGCTATGGACCGAATGTTGGCAGGTGGGATTAGGTGGGAGTTCAAATGTTTCTAATGTGTTAGTGCAGAATCGATGGGCCAAAAGGCCTCTTCTGCACTGTATGATTCTATGAAATAAATCACAAATCAATCTCTTTTCTAAAGATTGTAATCCAAGAATTCTTAAATACTGCTCATAAGGTTTTCCCCTCATGCCTCCCTTTTTCCCAGCAATACATTTTTGCAGGGGATAAGGAGGAATTTCCTCTTTGAGAGGTGTTAAGCAATTAGAATACTCTCTTCCAGTGATCGATGAAAGCTGGATCACTGAATATATTCATGGCTGATTTGGACGGATTTTTGGTTGATGTGGGAACTGGGGATTACGAGGGACAGACAAGAATGTGGTATTAAGGTCACATTGGATCAACCATGATTTCATTGACTTGTAGAGCAGGCTCAAGTGGTCAAATGGTCTACTCATGTTTATGTTAATTGAGAGACTTAAAATATTGTTTAAAAAAAAGCACATTAGCAAGTCCGAGGAGTGGGAGTGCTTTAGAAATCAGCAGAGGGCCACCAGAAAGTTGATGAAAAGGGAAGAAGTAGAATATGGGAATAAACTAGCTGGAAATAGAAAAACAAGTTGTAAGAGCTTTTCTAAGTATATAAAAAGGGAGAGAGTAGCTTTAGTAAATCTTGGTCCCTTCGAAGCAGAGACAGGAAAAAATATCATGGGGAATGAAAAAATTGGCAGAGACATCGAAGAAATATTTTGTGTCTGCCTTCACGGTAGAATGCGCAGGTTTCACACCAGAAAAGAATGGTAACCTAGGGGCTAAAGTGAGTAAGGAAATTAATAATAACGGGGAAATGTATTGGAGAAAATTCATGGGACTAAAATCTGACAAATCTGTGGGACCTGATGGCCCACACTCTTCTAAAAGAGATAGCTGCAGAGGAGGCGGATGTACTGGAATTTTCCAAAATTCCTTAGACTCGGGAACAGTCCCAGTAGGTTGAAAGTTGCTAAATGTTACATTGTTTTCTCCCTCTCTCTTTCCTGAAAAGCAATGAACTAAAGCAATGAACCCAACATTTATCAAGCAAGTGCTGGAATCTATTATTGAGGAAGTCTTAACAGTGCATGAGGGAAAACATAGCATGAACAGAACAAGTCAGCATGGTTCTAGAACAAAGAAAAGTACAGCACAGGAGTAGACCTTTTGGCTCTCCAAACCTGTGCTGATCATGATGCCTTAACTAAACTTCTGCCTTTACTTGGTCCGTATCTCTCTATTCCCTCCCTATTCATGTACCCATCCAGGTACCTCTTAAATGTTGCTAATGTGCCTGCTTCCACTACTTCCTCTGGCAGCATGTTCTAGGCACCTCCTACTCTCTGCTTGAAAAACCTACCCCACACATCTCCTTTAAACTTTCCCCCTCACGTTGAACCTGTGCCCACCATTGTAGTTGACATTTCCACTCTGGGGAAAAAGCCTCTGACTATCCACCCTGTCTATGCCTCCTGTTATTTGGAGACTTCGATCAGGTCACCCCTCAGCCTCCATATTTCCAGTGAAAATAACCCTAGTTTATTCAACCTCTCCTCATAGCCAACACCCCTGAGACCAGTTGAACATCCTGGTGTACCTCTTTGCACTCTCTCCAAAGCTTCCACATCCTTCTGGTCGTGATGTGATCAGAACTGCATGCAGTACTCCTACTAAAGAGAAATCCTGTCTGATCAGTTTATTAGAATATTTTGAGGATCTGACTAGTAGGGTAGATAAAGGGAAACTAGCAGAAGTTGTTTTCCTGTAATTCCAAAAAGCATTTGATAAAGTGCAACATAGAATGCAAATGGGCAAAATATAGGCTTTTTTTAAAATTAATCGTGGGAGAAGGGTCTGGCATTTATTGCCCACCCCAGGTTGCCTTTGGAGGGCAGTGGTGGGATTCAAACCTGGGTTGCCAGAACTTTAACTGAGTTTCTGGATTTAGAGGCTAGCGATAATACCACTAGACCATCACGTCCCCTCGTAGAATTGGAGGTAATACTTGAGCACTGGTAAAAGATTGGTTAACAAAGAAGAGGAGGTAGTAGATTCTTGTTTGGCAAGGATATCAAAGGTTATTGGGGGTAGATAGGAATGTGGCATTCAAAATACAAAGGATCAGCCACAATCATATCGGAGGTGGAGCAGGCTCGAGGGGCCAAATGGCCCACTCCTGCTCCTATTTTGTATGACCATCAGCAAAGAATGGCTTAAAATGGGGCTTTTTCAAGTTGGCAGGCAGTGAATGGGGGGGGAGTAGTCCTGGGGCCTCAGCTATTTACAGTCTATATGAACAACTTGGATGGGGAGACAGAGGGGAATGATGAAAGTCTGCTGCCAAGATGCACCAGAAGATAGGCTGTGGGGAGAACACACAAAGGCTGCAAAAAGAAAAGGCAAGTTCTGCGCAGGGACAAGAAGACAGCAGATTAAAAATAATATAGGGAAGTGTGAAGTTATGCACCTAGGTCGTAAGGTTGGAAAAACAGAATATTTTTTAAAAGGTGTGCAACTTCGTAAGTATAGATATTCAAAGAGACTTGGATGTGCTGGTACAAGGATGCAGAATGTTAGCACGCAGATGGAGCAGGCAAGTAGGAAGGCAGATGACATATTGGCCTTTATTGCAAGGGTTTTGGAGTAAACAAATGAAGATGCCTTCACTGTATTTATAATTATTTTGATGAGACCACACTTGAAATACTGTGTACAGTTTTGGTATCCACATGTAAGGATATAGTTGCACTGGAAGCAGGACAGCGAAAGTTCATTGAATTGGTCCCTAGGATAAGGGGGTTGTCCTATGATGAGCACTTACGTAAATTGGATTTTAATCTCAGGAGTTCAGAAGAATAAGAGGTGATCTCATTGAAACCTACAAAATTTTGAAGAGGGCAGATTGATAGGGTAGATGCTGTGAGATTGTCTCTGATAATCAGGAACTCCAAAACAGTCTTGGGTTGAGGGGCTGATTTTTTTTTAATCATTCGTGATTCATGGGTGTCGCTGGCTGGCCAGCAGTTATTGCCCATCTTTAGTTGCCCTTAGAGGGCAGTTGTGAGTCAACCAAATTACTGTGGTTGTGGAGTCACAAGTAGACCAGACCAGGTAAGGATGGCAGATTTCCTTCCTAAATGGCAATCTGGTTCAATAATGTGATACTTGACAATGGTTTCATGGTCGTCAGTAGATTTTTAATTCCAGGTTTTTTTTTACTGATTTCAAATTCCACCATCTGTTGTGAGCAGGATTCGAACCCGGGCCCCGAGAACATTAGCTGAGTTTCTGGGTTAATAGTCTAGTACTAATACCATTAGGCCATCGTCTCCCCATCAACTGGACTGAAATAACTGAGAAAACAAGAAATTACTTCACTCAAAGGGTTATGAATCTTCGGAATTTGCTATACCAAAGGGGAAGCAGCGGTATTGCCATGGGACTACTAATCCAGAGACCAGGGACTGGATTCAAATCTTGCCACGGCTGATGGTGTAATTTGAATTCAATAAAAAAAAATCTGGAATTAAATGTTTGAAGATAACTATGAAGCCATTGTCGACTGTTGTAAAAACCCATCTGGTTTAGTGTTCTTTGGGGAAGGAAATCTGCTGAGCTTAAATGACTCCAGAGCCACAGCAATGTGGTTGACCCTGAAATGTCCTCTGAATGGGAGGACTTACAATAAATGCTGGCCCAGCCTATGATGCCCACATCCTGTGAAATTAATTTTAAATATGGATGATCCATCATTTAATACATTTATGGTTGTTATAGAAAGATTATCACAAGATAACCCCCATAACTAGCATGGGGGAATTACTGATTGACCTCTCTGGAGGGCTCATTGAATACGAGCTCCCTGGGCATTGGCTATTAACTCACCAGGTGGAACTAAGCCCTGTATAAAGCAGGCCCCTGAGTGGGTCCGTTATTCCATTGTTCGGGTTGGGACTTGTTGTGTTCACCATAGGCTTGTGGTTTTTGCTTGACTTTATTTTGTGCAATAAAGCACTGTTCCTTGATAGCTGACTCCAGGATTTATTATATGTCTCCAGGGGTTAAAGAAGGTGGGGGGTTGACGCATAAATGAAGTTTAAGAATATCAGCCATGATTTTAATGAATGGGGGAGCTATCTCTCTGGGCCAGATAGTCCACTCCTCCTGTTTCTCACGGATGGTAGGAAAGATGACCAAGTGGGTAAAATAGCAACTTCAAATTGCTAATTCACCAACAATTAAATGTAATGAACCAACTCATTGAGTCGATTGTGTCGGTACAATGGCACAGTGGTAAGCACTGCTGCCTCACAGCGCCAGGGACCCGGGTTCACTTCCGACCACGGGTCACTGTCTGTATGGAGTGTGCACATTCTCCTAGTGTCTGTGTGGATTTCCTCTGGGTGCTCTGGATCCCCCCCCACAGTCCAGGGACCCGGGTTCAGTTACTGCCTTTGGCTACTGTGTCGAGTTTGCACATTCTCCCCGTGTCTGCATGGGTTTCCTTCCACAATCCAAAGATGTGCAGGTTAGGTGGATTGGGCATCCTAAATTGCCACTTAGTGTCCCAGGATGCGTGGTTTAGAGGGAATAGCGGGGTCAATACATGGGGTCACGGGGATGGGTTGGATGTTTTGTTGGAGAGTTGGTGCAGATTCAGATGGGCTGAATGCCTCCTTCTGTACTGTAGGGATTCTATGAAGGTTTCTCTTTCAGTGTCTCTTTTGTGAAATGTAAGGATAAGCACGACCGTTGCGTAAGACAGTAGATATCTCATGTCAAACAATGTGAAACTGGAAGAAAATAAGCAACATATTCTCATAATCTATGAGCATAGTGTTTTTTTACTGTTCAACAGCTCCCACCTTTACAGGAACTGCTGTGGTTCAGTTATAACATCCTCTGTTCATTTTGTTTTTGTGCCCCAGGTTATGCTCGCTGCTTCTTACTGGTCGCTGCTGGCTCCAGCGATTGAGATGGCAGAATCTTCAGGGACCTATGGAGCGTTTGCCTTCCTTCCTGTGGGAGTGGGATTCACACTAGGAGCAGCATTTGTTTACTTGGCCGATGCTTTACTGCCGTCGCTGGTGAGTGCGCGGAAATTTCAAAGTCCGCTGGGCCCCCTGCTGTGCTAAACCTCTCCCGGGCTGGCATGGAGAACTGTTTGACATACCCACCTTCAGGGAAAGGAAAAGGGAAAATATGGCACAGTTTAACAAAAAGACTGGACCGGACCCAAGGAGTTGATTTATTTTGCCTAAAGGCAATTTTTTGTCGTGCACACAAGTTAAACCAGAAAAAAAACTAAAATAACTATTCTTGGAAGATTCACACGACAACCATGAAAGAATGGATCCGTGTGTTTTGACTGGCTCAGTGTTTGTTTGTGCTTTTTCACTTAACTGAGGAGATTCTCGAGACAGGCTTAGTCACAGTGTGAAATTGCCAAAGAAAATACTTGTGCTGTCCAGGCATCTTCCTCATCTCTGTGTCTTTCCATGGGGGCCTCTGGAGATGTGCAGCCCCTTGCCATGAAAGATTGCACCCCCACCCCCGACAGGGTGTCAGTAGGAAGTGGCGGATATGCTGTTAGACAAGTACTACATCAAATTTAAGTAGGTGGATTGGCAGGGGAGAGTGGAGCAGGTAAGAGATGTGCCTGGTTCCAAGGTGACACGGTGGCACAATGGTTAGCACTGCTGCCTCGCAGCATCAGGGACCCACATTCAATTCCGGCCTTGGGTCGCTGTGTGTGGAACGGCAAATTGCGCGGAGGGTGTGGAGAGTCTGCAGAAGGATCTAGATAGGCTGGGCGAATGGGCCAGGAAATGGCAAATGGAATTTAATGTTGGCAAGTGTGAGGTGGTCCACTTTGGTAGGAAGAATGGTAGGAAGGACTATTACTTACGTGGCGAAAAACTGCAGCAGGCGACGGTGCAGAGGGACCTCAGGGTCCTTGTGCATGAGTCGCAAAAACCCAGCCTGTAGGTAGAGCAGGTGGTCAGGAAGGCAAATGGGATGCTGGCCTTCATAGTGAGGGGGATTGAATATAAAAGTAAGGAGGTCTTGCTGCAGCTGTATAGGGCATTGGTGAGGCCGCAGCTGGAGTACTGTGTGCAGTTTTGGTCGCCGTACTTACGCAAGGATATTTTGGCCTTGGAGGGGGTGCAGAGGAGGTTTACTAGGCTGATACCGGAGTTGAGGGGGTTGAGCTATGAGGAGAGGCTGAATAAACTAGGCTTGTACTCGTTAGAGTTTAGAAGAATGAGGGGAGATCTCATTGAGATATATAAGATGATGAATGGGATGGATAGGATAGAGGTGGAGAGACTCCTCCCGCTCAGAAAGGACAGTGGGACTAGGGGGCACAGCCTCAAGATAAAGGGGGGGGCGGTTTAGAACGGAGTTGAGGAGGAACTTCTTCTCTCAAAGGGTGGTGAATCTCTGGAATTCTCTGCCCGTTGAGGTGGTGGAGGCTGCCTCGCTAAATATTTTTAAGACGCGGGTTGATGGGTTTTTGATAAGCGAGGGGATTAAGGGTTATGGGGAGAGGGCGGGAATGTGGAACTGAGCCACGACAGATCAGCCATGATCTTATTGAATGGCGGGGCAGTCTCGAAGGGCTAGATGGCCTACTCCTGCTCCTATTTCTTATGTTCTTATGTGTGTGGAGTGTACACATTCTCCCTGTGTCTGTATGGGTTTCCTCCGGGTGCACCGTTTCCTCCCATAGTCCAAAGATGTGTGGGTTAGATGGATTGGCCATGCTGAATTGTCTCTTAGCATCCCGAGGTATGCAGATTAGGAGGATTGGTCAAGTAAATATTATGGAATTATGAGAATGGGACCTGGCTGTGGAATGCTTTGTTAGAGAGTTGATGCAGACTTGATGGACCAAATGGCCTCCTCCTGTACTGTAGGGATTCTATTATAAAGATCACACTGTATACCTTCAAAATCTCTCCTCCATTTTCAAGTTATCAAATTAATACCAAATAACACCCACAGTCCTTTTCGCTGATTTGCACAGTGAAGCAATTAGGAATGTGGAACCACAGCTTGATTCATGGTGGGAATTCGAAGTTTATTGCGATTGTTTGGTTTAATTGAGATGAGCTTCCTCCGCATACCTGTTCCATAACTAACTCCACTTATTTCCACCTCCAGAACATCATCCAACTTCTCCCTCATCTCAGCTCACCTGCTGACAGTCTCATCTGTATCTCTGTTGACTGCAGTCATAGAACCTGGAATCCTGCAGTACAGAAGGAGGCCATTCGGCCCAGTCTTCACTGACCACAATCCCCCACCCAGGTCCTATTCCTGTAACCCCATACAATCACCCTGCTAATCCCCCTGACGTGAGGGTCAATTTATCATGGCCAATCAACCTAACCCATACTACTTTAGACTGTGGGTGGAAATTGGAAACCCATGCAGACACGCAGAGAATGTGCAGACTCCAGACAGTGACTGAAGCTGGGAATCGAACCCGGGTCCATGGCGCCATGAGGCAGCGGTGCTAAGCACTGTGCCACCCATGTTTCTTTGGCTGACCTCTCCTCTTCTACCTGACTTAGCACTGAACTTGTCCGAAACTGTGATCAACATTGGCTCCCCTCCCACTCCCCACCTGACCAAAAACTCCAAATGTGGCTTGGTGTCAAATTTGGTTTGCCAATCATCATGTAAAACAGCTTGGGATGTTTTACGACATTTCATAAATCCAAGTTGTTGCTGAATTGGTTTCTGCTTCCCGTCAGTGACTAATTCTCGGGCTGGAAGTTTGAATTGACTCTGGGGTGTGTGGCGGTTGTGGTTGTGTGTGTGTGTGTGTGTGTGTGTGTGTGTGTGTGTGTGTGTGTGTGTGTGTGGTTGTGTTTGTTTGTGAGATTTCCTCTTGCAGAGCAGTGTGCCTATCGAGACCACTTTGTCGGTCCGTGAGCTGGCGACCGTGGGTTGGACTTCCAGCAAATGGTCTATTTTACAACAAGAGTAGTTTATTTACTCAGCAGAGTCCATTTAAATGACGCAGTACAGCAAACCGTCGACTCTGGAGTCTGATTATAAAGGGCACACCACGAACTGGAGGAAACCGAACGCATGGTAGAAATTATAGCAACCTCTCTCAATAAAAGCCACATTATTTCTCCAGAACAATGCAGCGAGGAGAGGATGGTTCCATATTAAAAAAAAGTTATGTGCGTAAAATCAATCCCAGACACGACAGCAGTTGCTGGTTCCAGGCCTGATTGCCAGTGGAATTAACCATGGTGTGTCTCCTGATCCATGCCAGCAATAGGTGTGATCTTAGTATCTTAGAGCAGGAAGAAGACCATTCACACATTCCCGAGTGGTCCATATCTAGTTCTGTTTCTGTAGACTAAGGCTGGAATTTTACCGGCACGCCTGCGCCAGAGGCTCGTAAGATCACGACCGAGGCCAGCGGAGAATGCTGTCTCGGGACGGCGTGCCGATTAAAATCAGGGCCTAAGCCTCTGTGTCAAAGCACCACTTTGGGGAGCAGCTCTGATGCGTCTGTCTGTGCGTGCGTCTGTTTAGCTGAAAATAGTCTGTACTTCAAAACCTTAGTGATGTTTTTCAGTCAAAAACAGACAGCCTGTGTCTCAAAATAACAGCCTGCACTAAGTTCCATTTAAAAGCAACAAGTAAAAACACCAGAAGGATGATGTCATGTGGAGAGTTCATCACTTTTTCTTTTTATGCACCAGGCCTGCTGCAAGTTTATTTCCAAATATTAAGTTGTTGCTTGTGTTGCGCGCTGGATTGGTTTATCTTGAGAATTCCTTCAGAGAGCCCCTCCAAATTCTGTTTGTGGGGTGGCACGGTGGCATAGTGGCGAGCATTGCTGCCTCACAGTGCCAGGGACCCGGCTTCAGTTCCGGCCTCAGGTGACTGTCTGTGTGGAGTCTGCACATTCTCCTTTGTGTCTGTGTGGGTTTCCTCCTAGTTCTCCAAAGATGTGTGGGTTAGGTTGATGGGCCATGCTAAATTGACCCTTAGTGTTAGCAGGGTAAATAAGTGGGGTTACAGGAGTAGGGCCTGGGTGGGATTGTGGTCAGTGCAGACTTGATGGGCCGAATGGCCTCCTTCTGATGTGTAGGAATTCTATAATATCTAGTGAGAAATGCAATGCAGCACTGTAAATAGTTCCTGTTTTGGACCAATTTGGGTTTTTGAAAGCACCCCTTTTGGCTTGCATTTTCATTTCAGTCGGTGGAATTTTAGTTAGCATCCATAGAGAATTCATAGCCATAGGGAAGGTGGGAGAGAACATAAATTAGGCACCCTGAACGTGAGATAGCCATGAGTGAATCAAATGGAAAGTCCTGGAGAGTGGTCAGAATGTGGAACTCATTACCATGTAGAGTGGTTGAGGTGAAGAACATAGTTCTATTTAAGAGGAAGCTAATTAAGTGCATGGAGGATCAAGGGCTATCAGGACATGTTGATAGGATGAGATTAAGCTTGGTGAGGAGTGGCTTGTGCAGTATAGGCACCGACATAGACATGGGGTAAATACTTTGTAAGAAAAGAAAGATACATAGGGCTGAATTTTACTTGGAGGCAGTGATCCCACATGAGCCAGGAGCCACTTAGCTGCATTGAGCTGACTTTACAGATGGGTGACTGCTGTCCCATCCCTGCAGCGCCAGTGGGACCCAGATGAGAAGGTAAGTTGGGATCTTCTGTCAGACCCGAGCAATAGAACCATTTGAGGAGGGTTGGGGCTGGGCTGGGGTCGGGTGGGACGGCATACATGGGGTACTGAAGGGGGCCCACTCTGCTGGGCACAGGGTGTACAACAAAAGGATTTCCCCCTTAGCTGCAAAAAGGCTGTCAGGTGGTATGGACACAACCCACAACTGGCAAAACTACCAGAAAGAGGCCTTTAAATAGACATAAATTGGTCACTTTAAGGATCTCAATTAACCCAAGGGTGGGTGGACCTGGTAACAAACCAGTAAAGGCAGATTAGTGACAGGCATGGTAGTGCCAACATTATTGTTTAGCCCCACCCCCTCCCACCAATCTGTTCCTGGGGGCACAGACGGGGTGCTGTCTGATTCCAGCCCAAGGTAAGAATTTTCCCGTTCCTCCCACCGACAAGATCTTCCGGTCCTGCCAAAGTCAATGAAGTTTTTAGTGGCTCCCCATGTCCCCATGCTGGGGCTGGAAAATCCCGGCCCTAGTTTCTGAAGGGTATTTGCGTGTGTGTATTTTCTTGTTTGATATAGGCACAAATGGAGAGCCTCAGGAGAATATTCACTGATGGGGCTGGGTTTGAACAACAATCACAGGGGATGAGGCTCAGGAGCAATGGTGTCTGAGGCCATTGGCAATGAGCCAACTCCAATTAAATACTTGGAGTGTCGTCAGACGAAGGCCAGAGACATTTTTTATTTTTTATAGGGAAGGTAATTTAAACACATAACTTATTAAATGGAAGGCAAACAACTTGCACTTTGGCTTGGCTCTGGTTTTTGGCCATCAGGTTTATGGCAGAGCACCAATTTGGCTTGGACTTTAAATAATTCTCGAAAATATCTGGTTTGTCTGCTTTATTTAAGACTTGGCAGATGCTTAAGTGCAGGTGATATGTTAAGGGTATTTGTTTTTGAAGGCGCTGGAGTTGAATTTGCTGAAAATACATCTTTTAAGGAAAAA
The DNA here is from genome assembly GCF_965287045.1 of Carcharhinus amblyrhynchos. NCBI lineage: Eukaryota > Metazoa > Chordata > Chondrichthyes > Carcharhiniformes > Carcharhinidae > Carcharhinus > Carcharhinus amblyrhynchos. The sequence goes on along the minus strand of NC_137344.1, from coordinate 17,916,898 downwards.
CCTGAATGTTGCCCAGCCGTACCACATCTCTAACTATTTTTGTTTGCTCCTGCCTCTTTATGACGTATCAAATAATATTTGTCTATCACTCAACAGTCTTTCTTGTACTTCCATTTAAATTCAGCAATAAAATGGTTGACCGTGCGGTTATCAAAGTCTTCATCACCAAGATGGATGTCACTCCCCATTATTCCTGGATGCAAAGACCTGAAATGATTGAGCTTGGAAACCTCAAAGGATATTGCTCTGGGCCACAGTGTTTTATTATTTCCTCCTTCTTTGATCACCAGCTTGTGTACTATCCTACACTATTGGATGGCCGTAACTTCCTTTACCCAGTATTTTACCAGGTAGCTATTGTGACTAATAGATCCATATCCTCCCTCTGCTGGCCAACTGACTGTGTGAATCCTACTGGAAAATAACAGCTTGACAGCAAAAAGCACGTGTTGGAAGCTCTTGGAATAATTGAGGTGAGGATTTGTATTCATGCTTTGGGCAAGGGAGGCATTGGTGATATTGTCATTGGACTTGTAATCCAGAGACCCACGCCAATGCTCTGGGGACCCAGGTTCGAATTCCACGACAGCAGATGATGAAATTTGGACTCAATAAAAAATCTGAAACAGAAGTCTTAACGATGAAACCATTGTTGATTGTTGGAAAAACCCACCTAGTTCACATGTGTCCTTTAGGGACGGGAATCTGCTTTCTTTACCTGGTCTGGCCTACATGTGAGTCTAAACTGTCCTCTGAAATAGCCACTCAGTTCAAGGGCATTTAGGGATGGGCAATAAATCCTAGCTCAACCAGCAGCGCCCACAGCCCGTGAATGAATAAAGAAGAGAGGCAGATTGGAAGCTGAAAGAAGTTCGATCAAAGTTAACATCAAAAAATATGACTTGCAGCTTCTTTTGGAAGTTTAGAACCAAGATTTTCCATGCACTGTTGGAACGTTACACTTCCGAGCATGTTTAAGCTTGCGCAACATCCATGCCAAGGACATTGAGCATAGGGTATAAGGATGTGTTTTTAAAAAAATGTGGGATCTTGCCATGTCCCATTTTTATGCATTATTGTAAAAAAAAATGTTGCACGTATAAGGGTATTACACACTAGCAAACATCTTATATCTATCTTCTTAGCAATTACCATCCTATTTGCACGTTCTCCCTGTGCCTGTGTGGGTTTCCTTAGGGTGCTCCAGTTTTCTTCCACAGTCCAAAGATGTGCAGGTTAGGTGGATTGGCCACACTAAATTGCTTCTTTGGTGTCCCAGGATGTGTAGGTTAAGGGGATTAGCCATGGTAAATACAAGAGCTTGCTAAACTGCTTTTGGATAAGAAAATAGGTTGGAATCCATTTGAAAAGTAGTGGCCAACACAAGAGTTACACATTTTTTAAATTATGAGGAAGTTGAAAGTATTTGTGTGCCATTGGGTCTTTTTCCATTCTGCAGAATATAGTTTCCCTTCCACATCCAATGGGGCACTATGCAGATCAACTTTAAGAAGGTATCCTACTGCCACATTGAGCGTATCCAAGGAGCAGCTAACATGGAAAGGCTCAAGAGGTTTCAGATTCAATCACTAATTTGTACTGAACTGACAAATCTCAGCTGAGATGATATGAGGGTGCCAACAATTAGCTTTGTGGGTGGCTAACAAGCCCACATTGTTAGAAGTCCCCGTCGCCAATTTTTATGGTGTATATTGAAGAATTGGCGTTAGGAATCACGAAGGATTAAATATCACAGCTTTATTTACAGGTGGTGTTCACTATCTGGCTGCCTTTTCTCTCTGGAAGTTTTTCATGCTAGGAACCTGTGACATCACTTTCAGGAAATACTTGAATATATTAATACATAGTGCTTAGTATATGTCCAAAAATGTGCGGGTTAGGTTAATTGGCCATGCTAAATTGACCCTAGTGTTGGTGGAATTAGCAGAGTAAATGTGTGGGGTTACGGGAATAGTGCCTGAGTGGGATTGTGATCGGTACAAACTCAATGGGCTGAATGGCCTCCATCTGCACTGTAGAGATTCTATGATTCTATGAATTTTTAGTGGTTACCAAAAATCAATATTAATACATAACACTTTAGTCTTTAACACTGTCATTAACAAGCCCTTTGTCTTACGGCCATAACATCCTTGTCAAATCTCTCCTCGTCCCCAGCTCTCTGACCCTCTGCTCCACTCCCTCTCTCAGTACAAAATCCGTCACATCCCTCCGTCTCTTCAGTTTTGTAGGAGAGTCATACAGACTCAAAATGTTAACTCTTGTTTCTCTCTCCATAGATGCTACCAGACCTGCTGAGTTTCTGCACCATTTTCTCAATGCCAGCGTGCGCGCACACACCCACAAATGCGCGTGCACACCTGTCACGTGTTCTTGAGTTTTGCTTTGACAGAGCTTTGACCTTTTATGCTAATAATGCATTCTCCTGCCTTACCTTTTTGTCGGTGTCTGCACCTCCTATCATTAACACTCCCCTTTTTCTTGTCCCCATAACACCTTTTGCCAACCTCTTATAGTCCCCACCTGTCTCTGACCCTCTACTATGTTCCATCCCTCTTAAACAGGATAAAATTCACCACTTCTCAGCTTCCCTTTGGTTCTGAAGGAGTCGTACAGGCACCAAATGTTAACTCTGTTTCTCTCTGCATGGATGCTGCCAGGCTAGCTGTGTTTTTCCAGCATTTTCCATTTTATTTCAGACTTCTAGCATCTGCAATTATGTTGCTTTTGCAATTGTGATGTTGGGAAAGTTGCATGTCTTGCCTGCTGGCCAGTTAAGTACCTTTTGAGGATAATGTGGTTAGGTGCAATGTTTAATACATTTGTGGACATCTTGAGTAGAATCTGATTGCCTCTGCTTTTCAAAGCAGCTCAGTTTAAATGCTGACGATCATTGAATGATGTGGATAATGATTTTAATTGTAAGTAATTAAAATGGCCATTGGCACTCATCTTGGGCTGCAGCCAAAAGCTTATAGTCATGAAAGGGTTTTCATTGTTGGATGACTGATGTAAAATGTGGTATGAGCTAAATATTTAGCTGTGCTTAGCAAACGGGTGTAGCAACATCAGTGATTCCTGGAGCGATGGGTCATGCACACTGCAAGAGAATATTCATTTGCTGTCTGTTGTGCATAATTTAACACTTACGCTGATAGATGAGGCAGTGTTTTCTTGTGGTTCTGTTTGGAACATATGTATTGCTAGCATGTTTTAAAAGGTAATTATCTTATCTGGTGGGCCGTGGAGGTTCTTTCTTGTGTCTGATTGAGATGATGAATGATGACACCCGGGCAATGTTAACAAGGCCAGCTCACAGAGGGAGAGAGTCCTCATCTCTTAGCTTTGTCAGCCATTATAAATACTGAAGGGGAAAGGTCACTTACAAGATATTTTAAATCTGGGAAGCCTCAAGAAACGCTGAATATTGGCTGTGAACCAACAAGATGTCTGAATCATAATCTGTGTATGATTTGAATTGTTAAGAGTAACTGATTTACCTTTGACCTCTGCTAGCTACTGGACATGTCGAGAAGGGCATTGTGCAGAAACCTGCCTTTCCCTAATCTTCAGTATGGTTAATATCTAAACACTTCAACACCAGTTATTGCTCAGCTGGGCTGATCGAAAATATAGTACATTTTTAATTGGGAGTTGGATTCTGCGTTATTTTTTGTGCACCGGTTTAAAAGTGTATTGCAAACGGGAGCATATGCTAAATATGCATTGGAAATAGCCAATGGAGCCACGCTGGCTAATTGTAAATGTAGCTACGCATAAAGGATGTAGGACTAGGAAGAGCAATTTTAGTTGTTAGTTTCTGCCAAAATTAAGAACTTTGTTGTAGCTGCTGATATTGCCTGTTCAGCACCATTCACGACTCCTCAGTTACTGAAGCAGTCCACATTCAAACACAACAAGATCTGGACAATATCCAGGATTGGGTTGACAAGTGGCAAGTACCATTCATGCCACACAAATGCCAGGCAATGACCATCGCCAATAAGAGACACTCTAACCATCGCCCCTTGACATCCAATGGTGTTGCCATCTCTGAATTCCCCCATTGTCAACACCCTTGGGATTACTATTGACTAGAAACTCAACTGGCGACAAGAGTAGGTCAGAGGCTAGGAATACTGCAACGAGTAACTCAACTCCTATCTCCCCAAAGCCTATCCATCATCAAGAAGGCGCAAGTCAGTGTGATGGAATATTCTCCACCAGTCCGGAATGGTGCAGTTCCAACAACACTCAAGAAGCTTGACACCATCCAGCACAAAGCAGCCCACTTGACTGGCACAACATCCACTCCCTCCACCACGGACTCTCAGTAGCAGCAGTGTGTACTATCTACAAGATGCAATGCAGCAATTCACCAAAGATCCTTTGACAGCACCTTCCAAACCCACAACCACTTCCATCTAGAAGGACAAGGGCAGCAAATATGTGGGAGCATCATCTCCTGCAAGTTCCCCTCCACTCGTCATCCTGACTTGGAAATATATCACTGTTCTTCTGCGGTCGCTGGATCAAAATCCTGGAATTCCCTCCCTAATGGCAATGTGGGTCAACCCCCAGAACACGGATTACAGCGATTCAAGAAGGCAGCTCACCACTACCTTCTCAAGGGCAACTAGGGATGGGCAATAAATGCTGGCCTAGCCAGTGACGCCCATGTTCTATGAATGAATAGAAAAAAGCTGTTCTTTTCAAAGAGACCTCAGGCTGAAGTTAGGCCATACAGAGGCCTTGCATATATACGGCGCCCTGCGTGACCATCGGATGTCCTAAAGCACTTTAGCGCCAGTGAAGAACTTTTGTTGTTTAGTTGTTGTAATGTTGGAAATGCTGCAGCCAGCTTGCACATTCCCACAAACAGCACTGTGTTGACGATCAGATCATCTGTTTTTATGTTGATTAAGGATAAAAATTTGGCCAAGACACTGTTGATAACTCCCCATAGTGCATCCACTGAGGGGGCAGACAGGACCAAGATTTGACGTTGTCTCAGCATTGCGCTGTGTTGAGTGTCAGCCTTGATTTTTGACTGAAGCCTTGGAGTGGGATTTGAACCCACAACCTTCTGACTAAAGAGACGAAACTGTTACCAACTGAGCCAATGTTGTTCCTTAGATATTTATCTTTAAAATTGGGGAAACAATGTAAACGCTGTTTGTGGCATATACAAGTTCAGCTCTACGTTAGCATTCTTCATAATGTTTCCTGTCCCTCCTCATTCCGACTCATATCCGTGTTAATGGTATATTTTTATAAATATCTCTCACAGTTGCAATGAACAGCTCCTGATCCCTCGAAATGAAAAATCCTTTCTGGGTCAGGGATCAAGCCATCACTCATTTTGTCCATTGTTATTAGTATGATATCAGATTTGAAATTGTGGGAAGAAAGTCCACAGACCTCAGTATGTGGGTCTCTGCGTGCATTCCTCTTATGTTCAGAAATTTAATATATGGTAACCTCACTCTTCAGTGCTGTTAAACAAATACTGGACTGAGTTCAGATGGGAAGTAACTTGTGCATTTATATGATTGAGCTGTTTTCTGTATCCCAAATGCACTGTGTGTGTGTATGTGTGTGTGTGAGAGACAATCTGCACTTATACAGTACTAGAAGTAGTCACTCTTGTAATGTAAGGAAAATGCTGTAAAATTCAAGAGGAGCTTGCACAAATGAGCTACAAAATCATACACGTGAATGTAAATATTACTCTTCAAGCATTTCACATCATAATCAATCGCCCCCTTTGCCATATTTCTGTGCTGAACAACTTGTTTTAATAAATAATTGACATGGTGTAAATTCTCAATGAGAATGCTGTGTTTTTCAAGATTTGAACAATAGGACTTCAATTCTAACACATTTATGGGCAGTGCTTTCACCTCTGAATGAGAAGGAAGAAAATGCCATGATTGAAGCCCTCCCTCAGGAGACCAGAACACATTCTTGAAGTTGGCTGGCATTTAGCAATGAATACAAAAGGATGGCTGCAGTCTTTCAGATGAGATTTTCAGTCAAAGGCCTACCTGAACACTCTGGATGTAAATGAGCCATGCAGCAGCATTAGAAGAAAGGCAAGGAAGTTTCCTCAATATCCTGTCAACAATCAACTGGCAACTGGTACTTGCAAAAGGTAATCGGATTTTATTTCCTTATTGTTGTTGATGGGACTGTGCTGTGTATAAATTGCCCATTGTGCCCTTTACATCATGGCAGTAACTATTGTCACAGAGAGTTTATGTACTTTATTGTTTACGGTCCAAGTGTTTTCATGTGGGAAGTTAATCTGTTTTCTTGCTGTCTGAGTGGTTTGTCCCAATTGAAAGGATTCCAGCAGCAAGCTTTTGCAAATTTAAAAATTATTAAAAAGGAAGATTATTTGCACAAAGGTTTAGGAGCAATGTCTTACACACAGTATCACACTAACACACAAAAGGATTAGATATAGATGAAAAAAATGATTATAATTTTGAATGATTTTGAGTCTCTTTTGTAGCAGGCCTGTAATTTCTTGGATGTATTAATATTTTATAATTGGTGTAGAGGCTTTATAAAAGCAGCAGACTCTCCGTAAACTGTGGGGCTTCTTGCAGATTAATTGCCCGGAGATTGACTCTGAGGTGAATTTGAAGTTGGGAGAAGTTTGGAGGGAGAGTCCGACTCCAGATGTGGTAGTATCTTACCTTTGCTGCTGGTTTGATGGTTTAGTTGGTGTATTTGATGGTATCTTATCTGATATTTCAGACCTGAGTAGCTTCTGCTGTTATATTTAAAAGCAGGGAACAAACATGGCTGCCTTACCCATGTGACCTGCTTCAAGTCATTCTCCAAATATGGTGGGGTGTTAGGCCAATAAACATCCTGTGTGGCACCCACTGAGTTTTGACATCTCTATTGTCCATGGTGAAGAGGAAAGCTGGTAAATATCATTGTCCTTTCTGTTGCTGGTTCATCCTTAACGAGGGAACGCATGCATTGCAATAGTGGCAGTGATTATCCAGATGTAATCAGCCACAATCAAGGACCCCATATTCTCTTTTCCGCCGGGGAAAAGGTACAAAAGTCTGAGGTCCCAACTCAAGAACAGCTTCTTCCTCGCGGCCATCAGACTTATATTAAGCTGATCTTTCTCTACACCCTCACTATGACAGTAGCACTATATTCCGCACTCTTTCCTCCTCTACGTTTTGTACGCTTTGTCTGTATAGCACGCAAGAAAAAATCATATCACTGAACGCTGATACATGTGACAATAATTAACTAAATTAAATCTGCCTGAGTTTCAAGTCTGTCTGCCAAAGTCACATGATATACTGCAGGCATCTTAATCAGTTTTCGATGCCCATTTTTAAAACAAAATACAGCTTTAAAATTTGTAATGCCATCATGCCTGTACCCAGCATGACACCACACTTCAAAATGGTTCCATTGACTGAGACACATTGCGATGTCCTGAGCTCTTGAAAGATGTCATGTAAATGCAAGCTTCGAAAGAAGGGAGAGATGTCTTGTAACTTGCACCGTGCTGAGTGGAGGGACAAACAGCTATTAATGGAACACACATTTCCCCATCCAAAATGTTTTAATATCTAAGTCACAAATAGGAATGACCATCTGCTATAAGATAAGGGAGTTGTGAATGCGCTACATCTGGTCAGACCCATGAAGCTCTTTTAAACGTTGAACACTGGGATATATATTCTCTTACATATTGGCAGCGTCAGGAGGTGAAATTAGTTGATTAAAATTAGATAAAAATAGTTATTGCATTGTTACGTGTCAGGTGTTAGACTGACTTCATTGAAATACCCAGAATTTCCTGGAAAAGCATTGGTGAGGTCACGGTGCTTGCTGTTATTGGTGTAAAAGTGAAGGAGTTTGTGGTGGGAGGAGAGAAAACACAAGTTGAAAATCACCACAAATGGCCGGACAGTTTATGCCACTAGCCTGTGAAAAATGAAAAGCTTGCAGACAGCCTCCCTGTGAATGCCAGGAAGCTGCTAGATTTGTGCCATTGTTCCGAATTAAACTCTTGGCGTAAAGAACCCTGTTCATAAATGATTTATTGTTCTGATGTGGTTCAAATGGCAGCTCAGAAACTGGAGTCTCACTGTTGTTAACATTGATAATAAATTGTTTATGGAAGATTTTTAAATTAAAAATGTAAGACTCCTCCCTCCAATCAAAGATTTGCTCTTGCTCGCTCGCTTGCACCGCGCGAGCACCCACACCCCTCCCTCTCCCTCTCATGGTGCTCTCTCTCTCTCTCTCACACACACACACACACACACACACACACACACACACACACACACACACACTCGCTGCCATTCCTCTCTGCGTGTGGTTGGCTGCTTATCTGAACAATATAGTCTTGCAAAATTTCATAACACGAGGTAGAATATTGACAGCTCTTTGCTATTGCTGAGTGGGGAGTCTCGCATCTTGGAGCTCTGTCCTTCCTTCAACATTTTAAATAATGAATCAGACTGCTCTTAACTGTTGTTAGATTTTAGATAAAAGCAGTCGATTGTTTTTTCCAGGCAGCGATTATTGAGTGATTTTAATGGAAGAGATAACATAGAACAAATGGAACAAATCCATCTTAACAAAATGATTTGGTTAGGGCACACATATTAAAAAAAGAAATGCCTGCTGCAGTATTGTACTGAAGGTAACTGAGTAATAATTGATGCGTGGGAGTACTGGAATATGGGGCTGTGAGGTGTTATATACACAAGTTTTTTAAGTTTGTGCTTTACTCAGTTTTATGTGAAACTTACGGAGGGATCATGTGACCTGCTTTGACTCCTGTGTGGTAACAAGCCTGGGTGGCCTCGCTGCTCTGGGGCCAGTGTGGCCCAGATTGATTTACTGAGAAGTTCAAGACGTTCACACTGGTAGCAATGACCAGAGCAGCTGCGCTGATGGCAGATTGACCTTTTAGTGTGTTAATCACAGGGAGATGATAGGAATGTCAGGTTTGAGAAATGGTTATACTTTGAACCGTCTGTTTAATTCCAAAATAGAATGAAGTTGAGGGTTTAGAAGATGATCAGCATTTCTGCCTGAATACAAGGCAGAAGGTGTTTCCCATCTCCGCAGAGATGGTCTTTGAAGGGGGAACATGCCATAAAAAGCTATTGTCGTATTGGGTTACAGGATTTTCCTAAGATAATGCTGATCTTCATAGATTCAAATGCATTCATCAAGAATCTGACAGAGAGAGGGGCAGCCAAACTCTCTTGCAGAAGGTAAGTGGGAGCTTGCGCTCGGATTGAAGAGACCAAATTCGTGAAGATTTATATAGGGCTGGAAGATTCACCTAACTTTGATTGGAGGATGGAATCTCTAGGATAACCTGCACCGTGAAAGTCATTTCAGAGATTTGAAGTTATCTGGTTGGAAAAGAAAGGAAACAAGAGATTGTGAGCTGAAAATAGCTTTGGACTGGTTCCTGGAGAATACACAGTCCACTTGGGGGGTGGAGTAAAGTATAACCCTGGAGGGGGATTTTCAGTTGTTTAAAAGTTAAATGGGAAATCTTTTGTGTAATTTAAAGTACAAGTTACCTAATCATGTTTAGACAATGTTATTTTTAATTGTTAATTAAAGTAAAGATCTTAAAACTTGAAATCTGGACACACAATCCTTCCAGGATGTGACTGGGAACTGAAGTATCTTCTAAAA